>NC_089271.1:146771289-147371289 GCF_963930625.1 Muntiacus reevesi | reverse complement strand
TATCCACTACTGTCAGACTTGTCAGCTACCAATAGGGCTTTGGCAGTGGCTCTGATCGCTACTGTGAAGACAGCATCCCATCCCGTGAGTACAGGGCAGGCAGATGCTCTGCAGGCATTCTGAAAACAGCAGCCTTCTCCTCCTCCCTTCTGCACCGGTTCAGGGTGGTAGTGGCTTTACTGGTGGCCCCAAGGTGGTATGGCCATGGCCTAACCTGCAGTTAGGCCTAACTTGAGCGCCAAAGAATTGATGCTTTTGAACTATGATGTTGGAAAAGACTCTTGAGAGTCCCTTGGACTGCGCAGGTTAGGCCTAACTTGAGCGCCAAAGAATTTGATGCTTTTGAACTATGATGTTGGAAAAGACTCTTGAGAGTCCCTTGGATTGCTAGGAGATCCAACCAGTCCAGCCTAAAGGAAATCAGTCCTGAATGTTCATTGCAAGGACTGATGTTGAAGCTGAAACTCCAATACTTTGGCCACCTGATGCGAAGAGCTGACTCACTGGAAAAGACCCTGATGCTGGGAAAGATTGAAGGCAGAAGGAGAAGGGGACGACAGAGGATGAGATGGTTGGATGGCATCACTGACTCAATGGACATGAGTTTTGAGTAAAATCTGGGAATTGGTGATGGACAGGGAGGCCTGGTGTGCTGTGACTCATGGGGTCACAAAGACTTGGAAACAACTGAGTGACTGAACTAAACTAAACTAACCCGCAGCACGTGTCAATGGCATCTGATCTGGAGACACGGTCACTGCAGATATGGTGGTGTGAAGATGAGGTCATACTGGAGGAGGGCAGACCTCTGATCCAGTGACTGCTGAGAACTACAAAAGACTCAGACACTTGAGCAAGCTCTACTGTGATTTCTTGCAGCCTAAGGTCATGACCCTAGGCTGACCCAGCTCCCTTTTTAGTTCCCATCTGAGAAAACAGGGCCAGCAAAAGAATGTACAGTTTGTTCCAACCAACATTTGACTGAGCCCCCTTTCTCTGAGTCTTTCCTAAGAAGGCTCCCCACATGTGAACCCCTACTCTGTCCCTTTGAGATGTCCGTGTACCTCCAACAACTCAGGAGAGGCTTTCTCGGGACCTGAGGGCCATTCCTTTGAAATGGAATCCTCAGGAAGGACAGGGCCTGAGTCTCCCCATCTCTGAGTAGGATGGAATCATAACATCCAAGAACTAACCCCAGGGACGGACATTGCTGACCTCACCACATTGACCCTGACCAACCCACCATGGGTTTTCACTCGAGACCCTGCTCACTGACCCCACCTCACTCTCCCTTCAAATCACTGGCACTGCTGTGCCAATCAGAAGGGTGCCTGGCGCTTTTGCCTGCTGACAGTGGTTACCAAATAAAACCGGTTCCTACCCCTTTACCTAAAGGCCAGTTGAGCTGCTCTTTGACACTTGTGTCTTCATAAGAAGATGAGGAAAGATTCCCAGACACCCAGGGTGAAGGCCACGTGACAGTGTGTTTGCAAACCATGGAACACTGAGTCCTCCCAGCCAGTACCTGAGGCTAGGAGACAGGCTTGGACCAGATCCTGCCCTCAGAAGGAACCAACCCTGTACATGCCTGGATCATGGACTTCCGGCCTCCACAACTGGCAGACTACACGTTTCTGTGGCTTCTGACTACCCTGTTTGTGGTACTCTGTTACAGTAGCCCCAGGAAGCTGAGACACTTCCCAAGGGCCCCCGCTAGGCTGTCTACGCCGCCAGCAGCATGATTTCTGGCCGGACCCTAGGCCACACATACCAGCTTGATCTCCAGGGCCCAAAGATCAAGTACCTAAGGTGAGCCACGCAGGCGCCCCAAGCCTCCAGGAGTGACCTCCCCCGCCACAAGTTCCCAGAGGGCACACTGTCACGCATGGCCCCGTCTCTCCTGGACTTGCCCTCCGTTCCTTTAGCTTTGCTGATTTCAACCCGTATCCCAGCCAGCGGCTCACCCTAATGCCGTAACTGGGAGGACAACAGCTTTCCCCAACTCCAGGAGCCCCCTACCCCGGCACCCCCAGGCAGGCGGCCAGGTCCCTACCTGCTGGCACGTCTTCAGGCACTCCACCTCCTTCAGGGCCTGCTCCCTCTGCTGGCGCAGTTCACGCTTCTCCAGGCTCAGCCTCACCACCAAGTCCCGGGCCTCCTGGAACTTCTGCATGAGGAAGGCCTTCTCCTCCCTCTGGTTGCCCTGGAAACGTTGCAGCTCCTCACAGCGCTCGCGCAGCATCTGGTTGCTCTGGCGGATGGCATCTGCAAAGATGGCTGGGGCCAGGTGAGCCCAGGACCTGCGGCCCCCCACCACCCCGAGGACTCCCCAAGTGGGATGACTCCCCAATGCTCCCTTGTTTTGCCAATCATTTTCAAGGTCAGATGCACAAATGACATGCCCCCAGTGTCCATGAGAGCTTCACTTAAAAGCACGTGTCAAGGAGTCCCTAGTGGCCTCATGGTTGGGACCCAGTGCTTTTACTGCCCTGGCCCGGGTTCAATTCCTGGTCAGGGAACTGAGGTCCCACAAGCCGCACAGTGTGGCAAAAAAAAAAAAAAAAAGTCAAATGTCAGTTTCTTTGTTCTTTATAAGTGACTCTGGAACTCATCTGCCTTCTGTGTGGGTCAGAGCAGGCCCCTGGGTCACTGCCTTCGGGATCAGACTGGGGGCAAACTTCCCTGAGCTCTGCTGGCCCCAGACTGAGGGAGGTCTTGCGGGGGGCAGGGCCAGAAGTCTGGGAGCAAGTGAGTTCTCTGAGCCTCACCATCCTCGTGTATACATTCAATGGGGACAAGCATCCCCATCTCACAGAGACAGGACAGGTAACATGGAAAAGCAGCCAAAGTGCCTGGTGCACGAGACAGCTTCAAGAACCACTTTGTCCTCCTCTTCCCGGGCAGTCAGCAAGGGCTGAGGAAAGGAGGGCCACCCACCCGGGAACAGCCCCAGGCAGCAGCCCACCGTGGGTACTGACAAAACGGATCCATGGCTTGTGAAGGTGTTAGCCACCACAGAACTGGATTAGAGGGGGCCCCCTCTCTGGTCAGAACCCCTGACGAGCTAAATAGGCCTACTGATGGAACATTCTTTAGCTAGAACCGCAATGGCTCCTGAGCCTGGCTCCAGAGCCATTTTCTATGCACCACTGTCCCTGTGAGACTCCAGCCCTGCAAAGGAGCAAATGATCTGAGACAGGGCTTCCTGCCTCAGGCCCACAGTACCCCCACCGGCCCCCACTGTCCTGGGGATGAGCTCAGACCACACATGTAGCTGTGGAGAGCGAGCTGTCTCCCTGACCCAAACCTGGCTGCCAGCTCAATGTGGCCCCAACACAGAAACATATTTAACGACATCTGAGGGATATTGTTGGTTGTCTTAACTGGGGGGGGGGGGGGGGGGGGCGATTGAGAGGCTCATGCTCCACCCACAGTGACCCGGACATGCCTTCCCCAAAGCACCCAAGGGCCCTTCCTAGGAAGCCCCTGCCTAGCCCAGAGCAGACCACGCCCCTTCCAGATAGCCACACCCTTCCTCAGATAGCCACGCCCCTTTCCAGGATACTGTTTGATGCTTCTTTCCACGGGGTCGCAGAGAGTCAGACACAGGACTAAGCAACTGAATAACAACAATGGCTGATCAGTATGGAGGCACAGGGGCCTGGCGGTCTTGGCCCGACGGGGACAACCCAGAAAAGTCACCTCAGCTCCAGAGCTCCTTGGAGGAGGGGCAGCCCAGCTTCTCCCTCTGCCCGTCACTGCTTCTTCACTGCCCTGCCCTTCCCATCCCATCCCCTCCCCTCCTCAGTGTTGGTCCTGACTCTAAACATTCTGGATGGCACTCTGTAGCTAAGAGTCACTTCCAGAGAACCCCAAGGGAAACGAAGGAGGAGGCTGGCTGAGCCAGAGCCATGAACTGGCTCTCAGGCGCCTGCCCAACCCAGTCCCAGAAAATGCAGAGGCACTGGGTGAGTAGGGTCAATCCTCCAGCAGGACCTGCTCCCCAGACATTTGACTCTGTCCACCTGCTGTCGCCCTCACCTCGGAGCTCTTGATTCTCCTCCAGACAGCGCTGGAAGGTCTCAGGGGTGCCCTGCTCTGAAGGCACGTGGAGCATGGCTGGCTTCCCCAGAGAAGACTCTTCACCCAGCATGTCCTGGTCCCCTGCTGGGCCACCACTCGGCTGCACCATCTCACACAGTGGACTCTTCCAGGGGGGCCTGCTCATCCAACACGTCAGGGCCTGAAAGAGAGTTAGCAGGGGGAGGATATGAAGAGACCTATGCAGAATTCTCCTACCCTGCAGGATGAGAAGTCCTGGCGTCACACTTCAAGCAGAATATGAGCATGCTGGCAAGTGGAAAGAGATGCTAACATGGGTTTTCTGGTCTAAGAGGTAGCACATAATCCCATTCCAAAGGGAGGTGCAGGCTCTTCTGTGGGGCTTGGAAAGGTAATGGTTCAGCACTGCTTGTAAACTGTAAGTTGAAGTTAAGAACATCACCAGAGAGGAGAAATCACAGAGAAAATTGGTTTTGGAGGGATATGTCGGTGTGCTGGAAATCCTACCCAACACACACACACACTTCCAAGCATGAGTGGAGGTGAGTGGCCCCTCACCTAGTATAGTGAGTTGAATGATGACCCCCAATAAAGTATGTCCACGTCCTGACACCCAGAACCTGTGACTGTGAACTGCGGAAAAGGGTCTTTGCAGATGCGATAAAATTAAGGATCTGGAGATAAGATAATCCTGGATGAGAAAGGCCCTAAATCCAACAAGTGTCCTTATGAGACACAGAAGAGGAGAGACACAGACACAGAGGAGACGCCACATGAAAAGAGGCAGAGACAGGAGGGATGTGGCCACAAGCCCAGGGACACCTGGAGCCCCCAGAGGCTGGACAAAGCCCAAAGGACCCTGCCCTGGAACCTCCGAAGGAAGCATGGCCTTACCAACACCTTGACCTCAGGCTCTTGGTTTCCAGAGCCAGGAAAGGATAAACTTCTGTTGTTTTAAGCCCCTGCCCCCGCTCGTGGCCATCTCTTACAGCAACCCTAGTAAATCCATAGACAAGTAAGAGGGTCTTCACAGAGATCACTCGGAGCCTGGTGAGTGTTCTTTGGAACAGAGGGGCTGAAGTGGATCATCCCGTATTTGATGTGTACTGAGACATCTGAAAGCAGGGCCTGGACTCACAGATGAAGGCAGGAAGGCAGAGAAAGACTGAGCCATTTGTGTTCTCTTGTGACCTGGAGTACAGAGAGGGAGTCTACACCAGACAGCATCAACCTGGAGCCCTTTTAAGTCCTGCCCAAGAAGACTGGCTACATGAAGAGGAAGCTAATCCCAACAGAAATTTCCAGGAGTAGGGCCTGAGCTGCAGCCAGAGACTAGAACACCAAACAAGCCTGGACATTTCACTATTACACTGATGCTTCACTGAACACCTTACTAACCCACTGGCAGTATCTGATGGATCACTGATCCCTGATTCCAGAACAGCCCACTCTCCTGGTTTCCCGCCTACCTCACTGGCTGTTCCCTCTCAGGCTCTTTCACTGGCCCATCCTCATCAACCCAGCCCTTCATGTGGTTGTGTCCCAGGGCTCTGTCCTGGGACCTTTTCTCTAACTTCAGTCACTGCAATACTAATTCCATCCAGACTCAAAACTGTAGCCCTCATCTTACTGCTGATGATGCCCCAAATCAGAACTCTTTCCTGAACCCCCAACTCACACATCAAATTCCAGATCTCCACTTGGATATCTAGTCATCCTTTCAAAACTAACCTCGGTAAAACTACACTCCTGATCATCCCCAGAGGCCAGTTCCATTCATGGCCTTCTTTGTTACCAGTAGATGGCTAACCCATGCTCTAGTCGGCAGAACAAAACCTTCAAGTCCTTCTTGAGTCCCATCTATCTCTCACAACTCATGTCAGATCCATCAGGAAATCCTGTGAAGATGTATCTTAGAGTCTATTTGATGACACTTAGCAGGTAATGGTACTCTTTTACATGTGATAGTGCTGAGGTGGTTATGTTTCTTTCAAAGTCATTTCTTAGAGATGAACACGGAAATTTTTATGAAAGAAATCACACGGTGTCTGGGTTTGGTTCTAAATAATGAGTGAACTCCTACGTATCTACCTAAAAGAAATGAAAACTCATGTCCGCACAGGAATGTTTGTAGCAGCATTACTCCTAACAGCCAGAGTGGAATTGACCCAGATGTTTATCAACTGATGAACAGACAAAATCTAGTACACTCACACGCTGCAACACTATGTTAATAAAAAGAAACAACTCATAAAAGACCACATATTATGATTCCACTTACGTGAAATGTCCAGAATAGGTAAATACATAGAGACAGGAAGACTAGTGGATGCTTAGAGCAGGGGTAGATGGGGTGGTGAGAGTGATGGCTGAAGTTTATGGGGTTTCTTTTTGGAGTGATGAAAATGTTCTGGAATTAATGGTGATAGTTGTGTAAGTCTGTGAATGCACTGAAAAACCAGTGAACTGTATAATTTAAATGGATGATTTGCGAAGATGATATTTGATGATATTGGATGATATTGGATGATATTTGGATGATAATGTGAATTATATTTCAACAAAGTTGTTTTTGAGGAGTATGAATTAAAAATAGCCACGAGTTGGTAACTGTTGAAGCTGGGAAGTGAGTACATTGAATTTACTAGACCAATCTACTTTTCTACGCCTTTGAAATTTTACACAATAAAATGATAAAAATAATATCACTGTTCACATAATTACTGTAATAACCTCCTAAAAGTCACCTGGCTCCTACATGCGCCACCCCCATAGTCAATTCTCCCCACTGTGCCAGACCAGTCAGCCTAAAAGGTGATTCTGATCACATCCCTCCTCTGCTGGGATCCCTATCATAGATCTTCATTGCCAATAGCTTAAAACCCAAAGTCCCTACCACTACCTACAAGGCCATGCACTATCTGTTCTCCCATTAAAGTGAAAGTCGCTCAGTTGTGTCTGACTCTTTGCGACCCCATGGACTGTACAGTCCATGGAATTCTCCAGGCCAGAATACTGGACTGGGTAGCCTTTCCCTTCTCCAGGGGATCTTCCCAACCCAGGGATCGAACCCAGGTCTCCCACATTGCAGGCGGATTCTTTAACAACTGAGACACCAGGGAAGCCAAGAATACTGGAGTGGGTAGCCTATCCCTTCTCCAGAGGACCTTCCCAACCCAGGAATCAAACCGGCTTCCACTCTTAAGTACTCTCCTCGCTCACTCTACTCCAGGTATAGCAGCCTCGTTACTGAGTTCCTCGAACATGTCAGGATGGCTCATTCATCCTCAAGTCACAGAAATGATACGAGATCCAGGAGACATACATCGTTTTGCAAAGGAGCAAAATGATGCACATGAGGTAAAATACTTAGTCGGCAAGTCATATTTGACGCCTTTTTAAAGAACATTAACCTGAAATGCACTGACGATGAACAGAAAATGTCTCCGACCTATAAGAGTCATTCACAAACTAGGGGTGTGGACAAGACGCGCTTGCGGAGGAAGAAGAGGCGGAAACAAACCCGCTCGCCGCCAAAGTAACCTGAGTCCTCAATCGGCCTGCCTCCACCGGTGTTCTGGAAGTGCGCAGCAGAACCCGGCTGGACCGAACAGGAGGGAGGAGCCTGGTCATCCGGGGGGGGGGGGGCGGGTATCGGAGGCGGCAGAACGCCCACCGATGATACCCTGTCTTCGGAAGAGGGCCACACCTGTCAGCTGAGTCGGTCCGACGTGAAAAGGGCGGCAACAGCGGGCCCCGAGCGTTCCTCGGACCCCCGGCGCTCCGAGAAAATCCGGGTTCCGCTGTAGCCCTTCCCTTCTCCCGCTGCCAGCTTCTCACTTCCGGCTTCCGGTGTCTAAGCTGTGGGATCCGGAAGTAAAAGGCTCAGGTCCCGCCCCTGCCTGGCCGGCCAACGGAAGGTACAAAGGAGGCTGCCCAAGACGGAAACCTGAACCTGACAGCGTTGGTTGGCCTGTGGGACATTCCCCAGTAATTAGCGTCGCGACCTGCATTCCTCCTTGTCTCTCCAGCAGGGGCAGCACCCAGCCACCAGACGTTTGGCCGTTCCCCCCCCCTCCCGCTAGGGTTGGAACCACGACGAGGCTATTATCTAAGAGGGCCGGTTTGACCTGCTCCGGCGACCTGTCCGGCGAGGGGACGGAGCTGCAGAAGACCCCACCCACCAAAGGGTCAAGGGGCGGGGTCAAGCAGCTGGCGGAAGTGGAGACCTGCGCAGGACCTCCCCGGGGCCCCGCGCCGAAAACCGGACTCTAGGGGCGGGGTCGGGCCAGGGATGGGGACGCGGGCGAGCTGCGGGGAGCTGCAGGCGGACTCGCGAGGTAGCGGGGACACGGCGCAGCCGCAGCTGAGACAGCAGGCGGCCCGCGGGTCAGCGGCCGGCGCAGGTGCTCGAGGGGCAGGGCGGGCCAGGGCTGGGGCCTCCACGCGGAGCGGGGGGAGGGCCCGAGGTGGGGGGAGGGCCCCGGGCCTGGCCGGGATGCCCGCGCACTTGCCCGCGCCCTCGACCCTCCCCGCCCCACGAGGGAGGGGCCTGCGGAGGCCACACCCCCGTATCTCGCCTGAGGCCGGTCAGCTCAGCCCGGGTTCCCGCCCCCGCCGGTTAAATGGGCTGGCGGGGCACAGCCCGGGGAAACGGCCGGGGACTCGGGGTCTGCGAGCGTGACGGGTGAGAGCGGCGAAGCACAGGTAACCGAGTGAGCGGTAGCGGTGCTGCGAGGCACTTTGATTGCCCAGACTTGGGAACGGGGCAAAATCCAGAGGGTCTAACAGAACTCCTGGTACCCTGCGTTGCCCTCATGGGACCCCCGAGGAGACAGAGACCCGGAGAGGGCCAGGGACTTGCTGGGGGTCTGCCCAGCGTGGCAGGAGGAGGGCTGGAGCAACACTCCCATCAGCTGCACTACCTCGCACGCCTCGCACGCTCCAGCTCATTGTGGAGTTTCTGCCTGCATCCTGGGCGACATGGTCTTAGGCAGATCGTATGCTGCTCCAGCGGCGTTTTACTCAGTCGCCCCAGAGCTGAGGCCCTAGTAAGAATCCAGTAATGCTTTGGGTCATTTTGTAATATACACCACGGAAGAACGTTGCCCAGAGAGGATGGCCGGAGCCCAGGGCCAGCAGTTTCTAATCTCCTGAACATCCTGCTCCCCGGGTATTCACAGTCGGTGGTTTCAGTAATGAAACATCTGCTGGAGGAGAGCCCAAAGGACCCCTCCAGAAAGGGACCAGCTTCTCAGTGCTCTTCTCAGCTCCTGCCTTGTCAACTGAGTTTTTCCTTCACTAGAGAGCGCCATGGCAGAGCAGGTGGCTCTGAGTCGGACCCAGGTGTGTGGGATCCTGCGAGAAGAGCTGTACCAGGGTGATGACTTCCATCAGGCCGATACGCACATCTTTATCATCATGGGTGCATCGGTGAGTCTCCCCTACCAAGCCCCACAGCTTAAAAGCAGCAGAAGGGACCTCACGGTGCCTGTGGTTTCCCAACTGCTTGCCATTGGGCCCCTCGGGCTCTTGCTCCTGCTCAGGGGCCGCTGTCAACCCGTTACCACCCAGTGTACACACACCATGAGGCATTTCTGAAGTGCGTGTGTAGCCATTGAGTGTAGACCTCTGTCCTGGAGCTGGGAGGCCCTTCGCGACTGGTTGGACTTCCTCCTCCACAGGGAAGACAGAGAGGTAAACAGGGGAAGCAGTCCATTCCAGAAGGGTGTTTTCCAAACATGTTTCTGACTTGACAGATGTCACACAGTCAGTGCCAGAGGTAGGATCCAGGGCCCAATCTCTACCTTGTCTGTCTACCCTCAAGCTCCCTGAGGCTCCTTCTTGAAACCCCATCTCTTTGCCCTGACTTCCAAGGCCTCCCGAGGACCTGAGACCAGCCCCATTGTCCAGCTAGTGGAACTGCCACTTTGCTGTGATCAGAAAGGCCAGAGACTAGAAGCAAAGGCAGAAAAGAGCGTGCTGACCATACATGTCGGGGGTGACAGAACATGAGAAGGTGGGTGGGTCCTCGGAGAGCCATGACTGGCCCCCCTCCCCGACTAAAAGCACTCCCTCTGTGTGCCACGTGGAAATAAGATCAACTCGGTGGCAAGACATGAGAAAGGGCTGGAACACTGTCAACATTTCATCTCAAAGGGAAACTTTGCACCCTGGACGGGACTGAGAATCTGCTCCCTGGGATTACGAGCATCTCTGCTGGTGACTTACTGTATAAACCTGAAGCGAGAGCTCCACCAAGCTAGTGAGCTCTTCACAGGGCAGGCATGGCCTCTCTGTCCCTTCCACACCCTGTCCCCTCAGCTCTGGAGGAATTCGGTTCTTCATTCATGTATCGTAACAGGCCAACATCCTTTGCAGAACATACTTCCTGCCAGTTGTGTGATTTTGGTCAGAACTTGGAAAAAGAGCCAGAATGCAGAGCAGGGGGCTTTGTGGGTGAGGAGGGCTGTGCCGGTGGAAGGGAAGGCTGCCTGAAACTCTCCCTTGACCGTCTTATCACCTCAAGACTGTAGGGTGCCCAGGAGGGGCGCACAGGGGGCGGCTTAGCCCCCACCCTGGCCCCAGCCTCATCCCTTAGAGGAGCCAGAAACCTTAACACCTAGGACTTGGTCCAAGAAATAGGTTGACAAAGAAAGTTACTTGGGATTATTTTTCCTCCTTCCCCCAGCCCCATCCCAGCCTGTCCCAAGACACTCCAGCAGAGGGTCCCCCGCCTCAGTAAATGGCCTATGACCCCAGACCTTCAACTCCGATTAAACACCTCACTGAGAGCATCCAAGTGTGTTCTGTGACCTGGGCCAAGTGTCTCCTCCTCTCTCAACCCCACGGTCTCCACTTGGCAATAGAAGTCTTTGGAGCACCAAGGGCCCCTGGGGCTCTGCTGAGCTGATTCAGTGACTCCTCCCTGCCTTCATATGTGGCGGCCTTGACATTGGGCAACACTGTTTCTTTGCAATCCGAGCAGTTCCCCTTTGCTCTTCTCTGCTCCAAGAGCAATCAGCAGAGGCTTCTAGGGCAGAAAGGGGAAGTGCCAGCTGCAGCCAGGCAGGGTGGGGCTGGGGGAGGACCGGGGCTTACAAAGAAGAACCTTTTTTTTTTGTTGTTTTATTTCTCCCCTTCCTGCTGGGATGTGTGGGAGGCAGGCTGGCGGAACAAACCTGCTAATCTGGGAGACCAAGGAGTTCCCCGCAGTACAGCAGGCACCTGCCCTGAGCCCCCCCCCCTCCCCCCCCCCCCCCCCCCGCAGCCGTGCCTGGGGGCTGGGCCCCAAGGTGAGTGCGTGTGACAGCAAACATTGCCAGGCCTTCACACCCCTGGCCTTGAGAGGCGCCAAGGCCCGCAGAGCCAGGGCCTCGGAGCAGAGCCTGCGATTCCAAAAAGGGTGAGCTGTCCTCCACCCCTCTCCTCCCTGCCGGCCTTGCCCAACCCGCATCCAGCACGCGCCCAGGTTCCTCCCCGTCCGAAGGCTGGCCAGACCCGATGGCCTTGCAGCTGCAGCCGCTCCCTGCTCCCTCCTCTGGACTCCCACCCTCAGTAGGAGGGCAGTGGAGAAACTTACTGGACCTGGTCTGGAGTCTTCTGGAACCTGAGAACCCATTTCTCCTTCCAGACTGGTGTTGAGAGAGGAACCCTGGGCCTGCCGGGCTGGAGCCACTCTAACCCCCAGCAGAAACAGAGAGCGACTGGGATAAGAGAAAGAACAGGCCGAGGAGCCCCCCTCAGGCAGAAGTGGCTCACTGCAGGGTCCGCAGGGCAGCCTTCGCCTCTGGGCCTCAGTTTCCCCATCTGGGCCATGGGCTCGATGAGTGCTCCAGGGCCCATCCTGGAGATGGGGTCCTGCCAGGGCTGAGCTGGAGGACCCGGGCCCTCTCTCCTCTGGGGGTGCTTCTGGGCCGCCTCTCCTCCGGGGACAATAAGATTCCTGCTGTGTCATGATGACTCTGACGCTCCCCCAAAGGACTGATGATTCATGAGCCCCGCGGCCCAGAAGGGAGGCTGAGCAGATCCTTGACCCGAAGGTGATAGAGCCCACCCCTTCCCAGCCTCCCCAGTTCTACTGCCATGTGCTCCACCCTAAAACCCTGTGAGACCGAGGGCTCCTCAAGCTGGAGACATGAGATAAGATCGGGGTGCTGGCAGGCCAGATGCAGGTGGCTGGAAATCTGCAGCAAGCCCTGCTCCTGCTAAGTCACCACATGGCCCCAGATTCCTCCAGACCCCGCGAGTGCTGTGCTCTCGGCCCACGTTCCTTCTGGCAGAGCAATCAGGCCCAGGCTCCTGGGTAGGGGGGGCCCCCTAGGCCTCTGCGCCCCCCCCAGTCCAGTTCCTACCTCATTTCTCCCTCGGGTGAGTGACTCAGAGCCCCAGGCTGCTGGCGGCAGGGCTGAGCTGAACAAGGCAAGCAGGTTCCACCCCTTGCTAATCCCGAAGGGACCAGTGAGGGCAGACTGGTGTGGGGCGCCGTGACTCAGCAGACGGGACACTGGCCCACTGGAATTTGATCAGAAGCAAACATTCCTCTGGGCCAGGAAGGCCGGGAGGTGACCACTGATGGGGGACTGATGGCTTCTCCTGCTGGAGCCCCACGACAGGAGGGGGGCGGCAGAAAGCGGGCACTGCTGGGCACTGGGAGGAGAGGGGCCATAGGGTTGCAGCTGGGCTCCAGGGAGACCCCAGCCGGGGGTCAGAGACCAACCTTGAGGTGCTGCTGTCTCCGGGCTTCCCAGGGAAGGTGACTGGCAGGAGGGGGCCCTGCTCCAGAGCCCTTGGCAATCAGTTTTGAGCGGCTGGCAGACAGGGGGCAGGGGCTGTGACACAGGGCACCCTGGTTTGGGAGCCACCCACTGGAGCACTCCAGGTTCCGCTGGAGTCCAGAGGTGGTGGAGAGATAATGGCCCATGTGGGCTGGACACTAGCCAAGACCTAGACTGGAGCAAACATGTGGACTCGTACACATGCAGGTGCCGGCTTGGCCCAGGAGACAGAGGATGAAGCCACAAATGGGGACTGAGCATGCAAACCTCAAAAGTGGCCCGTCCTCGCCCCCAGCCAGAGGGGGACTCGCCCACCTGGTAGCTCCCCGAGTACTTTCCTCACGGCCCATCTAGGGGTACAGGTTGCAATCGGTTCTGGTCCTGGAGCTCCTCTCTGCAACAGTCCACAGATGTTACCGCATCCAGTGCTGACGTGACTCCTAAAGGGTCATTTTGCCCTGAAGCCTCAGGTCCTCACCCCTGGAGATTGGGGTGAATCTAACAGCTCTGCCCAGCAGCCCTCACTGATGACAGGGCAGGGGGCATGAAAGGGTGTCTGCTCTGCACCCAGGCCATGCTCAGGCTCACCACCTCTTCCACCCAGAGTGGAGAATTCCTTTGTCAGGTCACCAAAAGCAAACAGGTGGCCGCAGCTATGGCAGCTAAACTGGCCTGGAGAGAGGGACTGGGTGACTTCGTGGGATGACCACATTGTTGCTCACAGTTGCTGTGTCTTCACACACTTGCCGTTATCTTGGAAAGTTTCACACAGTCAACAGCAAGTGTGATAGGCGGCCAGGGCCGCCATCTGCTCAGTTCTTCTTTTCAGTCTTTTTATTTGTAGGCAACATTCACATACATCAAAAGACATCTTTTCTGTCCAATCAGTTCCGACCTTTATAACCAGAGACAACGTTTCCATCTCCCCAGCCAGTCCACCTCCTGCTCTGGACTCTCACTTATGTCACTGTGGCTCTGTTTTGCCTTTTCTAAAGCTTCCCTTAAATGGACTCAGGGTGTTGAGTCTTGTGTGTCCAGCATTCTGGTTCTGAGAATCACTTGTGCTGAGTAGGTCACTGGCTCATCCCTTTTTTCTTGGTTTGTAACCTTTGTTCTTGTCTCCTGCGCAGCTTGCGGGATCTTAGTTCCCCGACCAGGGATCGAACCCACAACCCCATGTGGTGGAGTCCTAACCACTGGACCACCAGGGTATCCCCCTGGCTCATCCCTTGGTATTGCTGAGTTGGGGTCCCACTGTGTCGATATCCAGCTTGTCCATTCCCTGTTGATGCCCTTTCACTGTGTCCCAGCTCAGGGCTATTGGGAATTATGGCTGCTGTGAACCTTGGTGCAAGTGTTTGCTCCACACCACCTCCAACACCAGATGGGGTTAGTTTTTTTCAGATTACAACCTTCCTGGTGAGGGTCAAGCCGGATCTCACTGTGGTTTAATTTGTATTTTTGTGACAACTGGTCATCTTGAACACTTTCTTGTGTGTTTAGTAACCATCGATTCATCTTGTTGTGAAGTATGTGGTCAAGCCTTTACCGATCTTGAATTCTTTTTCTGTTTTGTTGTAGAGTGGGTTTTTTTCTTTTTAATTGACCTTTTTAACCACGTTCAAGTGTACTAACCAGTGGCATTTAACACATTTCATGATATTGAGGGGAGTGGGTTATATATTCTAGATACTACATGTGGTGAATATTTTCTCCGCGTCTGTGGCTTGTCTATTCATCTTGTGTTTTGTTTTTGTTTTTTTTCCCAATTCATTGTCTTAATAGTGTCTTATGACGACCAAGAGTTTCTAATTTTGCTCAAGCCTTCATCTATCCATTTTTCCAGTTACTGCACTCTGTGTCCTAGCTAAGAAATCTGTTTCTACTGCCATCTACTAACTTTTTCAAACCTAAAATCTCATTAATTGTAATAATTTGCATAAAGCTTAGTTTCAAGTGGTTTTCTTTCTTTAAATGGACAGGTGGTCAGCTAGAGACCAGGCCTGCATGACACTTCTTCCCACCTTGTCATGTGTCTTGTTCTCTGCCTGCCGCTGGTGGGGCTTCTGTTGGGGCGTTGAGTAAAGAGCCAAAGACAGGCCCTCTTTTCTTGCTCCTGGTTGTTGAAAGAGGATTATTTCAACCTTTCCCTACAGTATATGATGTTTGTGGAGTTCTTAACAGGGGCTGCTTAGCAAGGTGAGAAAGTTCCCTTTTATGCCTAGTCTGGGAAAAGGTCCTATCATGCTAGGTGTTTAAATTTCTGGAACATTTAATCTCCGTCTGGTGAGTTTTAACAAGGTTCCTAGATTAAAGACTCTAAAGGAGTAGACATATGGCTTAGAGCTTTTTTTCCTCTAATCTGTTCATGTAGTGAATGTTAATGATTTTTTTTTTTTTTTTTTTTTTTTTGCTTTTCAGTATCAAACCAAGCTTTCACTTGCAGGATGATCCCAACTTAGTTCAGACATACTCCATGTTTGACATTGCAGGGTTGGGTTTTCTGGTATCTCCTGCAGAACTGTTTACACCTGTATCTGTGTTCTTGATGAGACAGGCTAGGGACCACCTGTGCGCATTTCTCAGCCTCTCTGGCCACAGGGTCCTGGGGCCACCACGCAGCTTGGCTCCCCAGTCAGGCTTTGCCTCCGACTGGTGGTCTCTGTCCGTAGCATTTTGTGAGACCTGTTGGCAGAGCTGTCTCTGTCAAGGGCCGGGCTGGGCTTGCTGGGAAGAGTGTGAACATCATCCTGTCTCCTTAATGACCATTACCTCCCCAAGTCACTCGCTCCATTGTGGTATATTGGAATTTTCCAGAAAAGTGTCCATTTCATATAACTTGTGAGATGTGGGATAAGGTCGTTCACAAAACCCTCTGCGGTCTTTCCTGTCAGTAGTTTTGTCCCACTGCCCCCATGATTCTTGGTAACTTTTTAAAAAGCAATCTTGCCCAGGGGTCTGTTTGAATTAATTTAATTAGTCTTTTTCAAAAACCAAGATGGGGCTTTGTTGAGCTGTCCTTTTAGCGTGTTTTCCATTTTATTCATTTTTACTTTGCAGTGTTTCCTGCCTTGTAATTTGTTTGGCTTTTAAATTTTGCTGTCTATTTTCTAGGGCTTCCCTGGTGGCTCAGTAGTAAAGAATCTGCCTGCAATGCAGGAGACTCGGGTTCAATCCCTGAGCCAGGAAGATCTCCTGGAGGAGGTAACAGCTACCCACTCCAGTATTCTTGCCTGGCGCATTCCATGGACAGCAGAGCCTGACGGGCTGCAGTCCATGGGGTCGCAAAGAGTCAGACACGACCGAGCGACGATGGATGGTCATTTTTCGAACTTTTTCAATTGAATGCTGAGTTCATCAGCTTTGAGCCATTCTTTTTTTTTTTTGCTAACATAAGCATTTAAAGTCATACCTCAGTTTTGTCGCGTGCTACTTCCAATGCCATTCAGTTCCAGTGAGTCTAGTATTTTCTTTAGCCCATGAGCTCTTTAGAAGCGGGCTTCTTGTGTTGGTTTTGGTTTTGCCCATTCAAACACAAGACGAGTCTCTGGATCATGGGACCAGCAGGTTAATGGGTTATCTCCTGGCCAGCGTGAGGTTTCTTTCCCTTAAGGTGCCCCCCAGCAATGTGCAGGTACTCCAGGCCAGGGTCAAGGGCTAGACTGGGCCCCAGTTCAAGCAGCTCAGGCTGCACACAGGGGGCAGGACAAGCATGCGCAGGTCTCCCCCCATGGGGGTGATCTGGGACATGTCCTCAGCTCCTAACCACACCTGTTTCTCTGCCTCAGGGGGACCTGGCCAAGAAGAAGATCTACCCCACCATCTGGTAAGCCTGTGTCCCCACCGCCCCCTGAGGCCCCGTGCCCCCTCGCCCTTGCCACAGCCATGCTCTGCCCTCAGGTGGCTGTTCCGGGATGGCCTTTTGCCCGAAGACACCTACATCGTGGGCTATGCCCGCTCCCGCCTCACAGTGGCTGACATCCGCAAGCAAAGCGAGCCCTTCTTCAAAGTGAGTGGCTTCTGGAGTCTCGGCAGACGGCACACCCCCCCCCTCCCCGTCCCATCACAGAGGCCCTTTGTCCCACCCCTCCTGTGCCAGGCCACCCCTTCCCTGGCACCTCCCAGCCCCCTATGACCTGGGCTCACCACTTCCTTCCCGCTGTACCCTGTGACCTCTCAAACATGGAGATGCCTACCTTCTCTCAACACACAGTACTTGGGTGGCATGACTTTGGAGAGAGGGCTTTCTCTCAGGTCCCAGTTTGCTGGACTCTGGCTTCTGTCTTAGGGCATTGAGGCCCCCACCCACCACCCCCATGGGCATGCAGAGTTGGAGCTGTGAGTGACCCCAGTGCGAGGCTAGGATGGCTGACCTCTCAGGGAGCCTGCTCTCCCTGTGGGCTCACAGGAGAGCAAGGGCAGGGGGCCAAGATCCTTGTGTCTGTGTTGCCCAGGCTACCCCGGAGGAGAAGTCCAAGCTGGAGGAGTTCTTTGCCCGCAACTCCTACGTGGCCGGCCAGTATGATGACGCGGCCTCCTACGAGCGCCTTAACAGCCACATAAATGCCCTTCACCAGGGCACACAGACCAACCGCCTCTTCTACCTGGCCTTGCCCCCAACTGTCTATGAGGCTGTCACCAAAAACATCCACGAGACCTGCATGAGCCATACGTAAGGCTGATCTTCCTCCCTTCCTGCCTCCAGGGTATGCCCTACCCTGGTGCGACCTGCCCCAGCAAGCTAAGCAAAGCCCCCGGGGCCAACCGGCCTAGGGAGTCTGAAAACGATAGATGTCCCTGGTTTACTTCCATGAATTCAGTCTGCAGAGAACCGGCATTTTTCGTTTTCTGGAAGTTCCCCGAAAATGCTCACACCGTTATTTACCATCCAGATCCCTATATAGACCCTCAGGGTCAGCTCGCAGAAATCCCACTGTCCCTGGCAGCAGTCCCGACTAACACCACAAGGTGGTAGTGTTGCTCCACGAAATTTTTTCACTGCTGCCGGCTTATTCTCAGGCTCTCGGCATTTCCCACGGTCCCCTCAACCACCACGAGGTGGTAGCGTTGCTCCGGGAAACTTTCGCGGCTGATGGCTCACTCTCAGACTTTTGGCACTTCCCACGGTCCCCTCGACCACCACCAGGGGGCGGTGTTGCTCCATGGGAACCCTGCTGCCTTTGAGACAGTAGCACCTGCGTGCCTTGCTTATGTCCCTCAAGCCAGGGCCGTGTCTGTTTCACTTTGTCCCAGGTTTGGATGTGGAATGGCCGCATTAGGATAAAGGGGGCTTCCCTTGTAGCTCAGTCGGTAAAGCATCTGCCTGCAGTGCAAGAGACCCAGGTTCGATCCCTGGGTGGGGAAGATCCCCTAGGGAAGGACATGGCGATGCAATCTAGTATCCTTCTCTGGAAAATCTCATGGACAGAGGAGCCTGGTGGGCTGCAGTCCATGGGGTCACAAAGAGTTGGGCACGACTGAGCAACTAACACTTACTTCCCCAGGTTCAAACTCTCACGGGGAGCTTTGCCTTTGGTATCCCCTCCCCCTAATTCCCCACTAGCTCAGGGCACCCCCAGACCCTGCAGGACCCCTGCATTGCCAGGAGGGAGCAGAGAGGGCAGGAGGCACTCCTCCTACTCGCCTGCCGGTCAGGCTAGAAGGCTTCCAAGGAAGCTTTGAGCCGAGCCCCAAGGACTGGGAATTAGAAGGGGTGTCCTCTGGGCAGAGCCTGGAGGAGATCCATCCCTGCAGAACTTGGCTGGCCCAGCTGACTGCTGAGAGGAGGCGGGGAGTCTCTGCCTTCACTCCCTAGGGAACGGAGGGTGGACAGGGATTGGATGCTGAGCCCTGCCCCTCCCCCCCAGGGAGGGTGATGCAGTTTTGGGCTCTCACAGAGGTTGGAACCGCATCATCGTGGAGAAGCCCTTCGGGAGGGACCTGCAGAGCTCCGACCGACTGTCCAACCACATCTCTTCCCTGTTCCGTGAGGACCAAATCTACCGCATCGACCACTACCTGGGCAAAGAGATGGTCCAGAACCTCATGGTGCTGAGGTGCGCTGGGGCCGGAGCTGGGGGCCAGGAGTCCTGGGCCGCCCCCTTCCGATGCATAGTCAGCCTCCATGTGCCCCTACCCCAGGTTTGCCAACAGGATCTTCGGGCCCATTTGGAACCGGGACAACATCGCCTGTGTCATCCTCACCTTCAAAGAGCCCTTTGGCACTGAAGGTCGTGGGGGCTACTTTGATGAATTTGGGATCATCCGGTGAGAGCCCAGCTCCCTTATCTGGGGAGGTGGGCACAGGCACCATCCCACTCCCCTGCAGGTCCCCCCGCCCCACTCTGGGTTCCTGGCCCCCCAAAGTTCAAGTTGAGCAGCATGAGTGTCTGAGCAGTCAGTGGGGACTGTAAAGGGTGGGGTCACTGTCTTCTACCTTTACTTAAAGGGACCTGGCAGACATTGGGGATCAGGAAGGAAGCTCACTGCTTGTTGTTGGAAGGCCAAGTTTGAGGCCCTGAGTGCCCGGAAGGTGGCCGACAGGGAGGGGCTAAGGGAGCTCACACCTCACTCCTTCCTGCCCCTAGGGACGTGATGCAGAACCACCTCCTGCAGATGCTGTGTCTGGTGGCCATGGAGAAGCCTGCCTCCACCGACTCGGATGACGTGCGTGATGAGAAGGTGGGTGGGGCCGCCCCCTCCCTGCCCAGCCCCCTTTCCCTAGCCACCCATCCTGAGCACCAGGTGCCCTGGGCCAGGAGGTGGGCAGCCTGTCAGAGAACTGGCAGGGCCATGTGACCAAGCTTCTCCTGGAGAAGAAGCAAGGGTGGGGTGAGGTGGTCCCAGAGAGTCCTCGTGGGACAGAGCCTGAATCCCGGCTTTGGCAGCAGGAGTAAAGCTGCACACAGGACACCTCCTGACTATCGGGGCCACTCGCCCATCCAGGAAGGCCACTCCTGGGCATTAACATGGCTCCCTGGCACCCAGTGTCCTCTTTACCCAAGGGTTTTGTCTTCCCGGCTCTCATGTAGGTCAAGGTGTTGAAATGTATCTCAGAGGTGCAGGCGAGCAACGTGGTCCTGGGCCAGTATGTGGGGAACCCCGACGGAGAGGGGGAGGCCACCAAAGGGTACCTGGACGACCCCACGGTGCCCCGTGGGTCCACCACGGCCACCTTTGCGGCCGCCGTCCTCTACGTGGAGAACGAGCGCTGGGACGGTAGGTGGTGCTGCCGCCCCGCGGGGATGGGAGCCGGCCCCTGCAGCCGGTCAAGCGCTCCCCAAAGCCAGCTGTGTCCATCCCCCGTCTCCTCACAGGGGTGCCCTTCATCCTGCGCTGCGGCAAAGCCCTGAACGAGCGCAAGGCCGAGGTGCGCCTACAGTTCCGTGACGTGGCTGGGGACATCTTCCGGCAGCAGTGCAAGCGCAACGAGCTGGTGATCCGCGTGCAGCCCAACGAGGCCGTGTACACCAAGATGATGACCAAGAAGCCCGGCATGTTCTTCAACCCCGAGGAGTCGGAGCTTGACCTGACCTATGGCAACCGATACAAGGTGGGCGCCTGCCTGCCCCCTGGGCAGGGGCAGCGGCCCAGGGCTCCGCAGGGCTCAGCACCTTGGTGACACCCTGTGGCCTGCCCGCAGAACGTGAAGCTCCCTGACGCCTACGAGCGCCTCATCCTGGACGTCTTTTGCGGGAGCCAGATGCACTTCGTACGCAGGTGAGGAAAGGCTCCCTCCTTTCTCCTCCCCCTCCCTCCTCTCCAGTACCCTCTCCATCCCCTTGCCCCACCATCCCCTTCTTCATCCCCCTCCCTCCCCCTTACACCCTCCCTCTCCCTCCTCCGTCCCTCTCCCTCCGTGGTCCCACTGGCCTCCCATCTCCACCCCTGACCCTTCAGTGATGAACTGCGGGAGGCCTGGCGAATCTTCACTCCACTGCTGCACCACATTGAACATGAGAAGGCCCAGCCCATCCCTTATGTGTATGGCAGGTATGTCTAGCAGGAGTTGAGGGGGACAAGACGGGGCGTGGATGGGGGGTGATGGGGGCAGGGGGGCGAGGGGGCACCCTGGGGCTTAGGGCTCCCTCACCACTCCCCACCACCTATCCCCCTGCCAGCCGGGGCCCTGTGGAGGCAGACGAGCTGATGAAGCGCGTGGGCTTCCAGTACGAGGGCACCTACAAGTGGGTGAACCCCCACAAGCTCTGAGCCGGCCCCCTCCCATGCGCCCTGGCCCCGCCCACCTCTCTCCCTCCACATACCCCCCACCAGACCCATCTCCAGAGGACTCGGGACCACCACCCCCAGCCCCACATTCCTGCCCCGGGCTGGGGCCACCCCCCCACCCGCCCCTCAGCCCAGTCACATTCCTCGGCCAGCCAGCACTGTGAACCCACCCGCACCCTGCCCCAGCCAGCCTGTGTCCCCGGAACTGAGCCCCCCTGCCACCCGGAGCAAGCAAGAGGAGGGCTATAGTTGGGGAAGATGGGGGCAAGTTCCTCAGAAGGCCAGGGATGCAGCCCCCGCACCCCTAATCTCGGCGCCACTCCACATTCCTGGTCCCCCCGTGAAAGGGACCTCCATGCCACCCAGCACCCTCCCTGCGCTGGGCCCTCCGAATGTCTGTGTGCCCCCCAGCCCCACCACCACCATAACTCAGCACTCCACAGCCACCACGTCTCACCCCCAGAAACAGCCCCCCACCCCAAGGTGGCACCCTCGCCACCGGAAAAGCGAAAGCAGCAAAGTGCCATTAAATCAGCAAACTTAAGCCACCCGGCTCTGGGTCCTTTCTTGCCTCCTGGGACTGTGGAAGGGCGACCCTGCAACTGCCTGCCCACCTGCCCTGTCCCCAGCATCAGCTCGCCCCAACGCCCACTTCCCTTGCCACCGGGTTGGGTGGGCACGTGGGTGACCTCTGCCCCTGACCACATATCCCGCCCCAACCAAGCTATGGGATCTTGTCAGAAGACGACTTGGGGCATGAGAACAGGTCATGTTCCTTTACCCCCTCCCCCACTCCTGCCACGACAAAGTATTTAGGAAGGAGTGGCTAAGGGACTTGGGGGCAGAAACCAAGGGGGACAGGTGAGTCCAGGGCACACAACAGCCTGACACCACGGAGAGGCACACAGCTGGCCTTCGCGCCTGAGACCAAGGGCAGGCCCCCTCCAGGAGCTCTGCTGGCTTCCTTGAGCCTGGCCGCCTCTGGCTCCGTCTTCACATAAGCTTCTCCCTTGACTAGGACACCAGTCATCCTGGACTGGAGGCCCGATCTCCCCCAGGATAACCTTAATCTCAACTAGCCGGATTATCTCTGCACACGCCTCATTGCTGAACAAGGGCACGTCCCAAGGGGCCAGGTGAGCCTGCCCACCAAAGGCAGCGCCGCCCCACCCCCCGGGCGTCTGTCCGGCCCGTCCCCTCGACAAAGCACCAGGAGGGGGGCTGCAGCCGCTCCTGTGGTCCCTGCCCTGAGCCTGAGTTCTGGGACGTGTGGCTGACCTGAAGCACACAGATAGGATGCTCCTCGTTTGCCGGGATGTTTCATGGAAGCACCAAGCCAGCTGCCCAACATGTGACCTGGGCGGGCAAGGTCCACTGCCCGAGTCCCCATGGCTATCAGGGGTCACGGGGCCAGGGAGGCCTGTGACCGTGGGGCCAGGCCCACAGGCTGTTTGTTGGCAAGAGCTTGGCCACCGTGGCTCCTCACTTGAGCTGTGTAGGGAGACCGCCAGGTTCACGTGGACCTAGACAGAGCAGAAGAACTTGCTGAGCCGGGGACAGCTGGAATCCAGACCCCATGATGCCTTCAGGTCCTCACGGAGCAGCTGAGAAGGCCCCATGTGGACAGGCCGAGAGGCCACACTTCATTTGGGGTGGGGACGCTGGCCTTGGTTCTCTTCCCTGTGCCGGCCTGAGGAAGGGGCAGTGAGTAGTCAAGAGTCACAGAGGGTGTCTTAGAGATCCCTTTGCTCCTCTCTAATGCTCTGGCTCCTGCATAGCTACAGAGAGTCCTGTCCTGTCCTGGACGCTATGGGGCAGCTGTGTGCCCACAGAGGCCAGACGCTGTGCTTAGTAGCTCAGTCATGTCTGATTCTTCACGACCCTGTGGACTGTAGCCCACCAGGCTCCTCTGTCCATGGAATTCCCCAGGCCAGAACACTGGAGTGAGTTGCCATTCCCTTCTTCCAGGGGCTCTTCCCCACCCAGGGATCGAACCATGGTCTCTGGCATTGCAGATGGATTCTTTACCATCTGAGCCACCAGGGAAGCCCTCGGGAAAAAGCAAAGAAACGAAAGAGCTTTTCTTGACCCTGCTGGGGTCTTTGTGCTCAGGGCCCCCTCACACAGCTCCACAGACACCTACAGACTTTGGGGGACCCAGTAGAGTTGAGTGCTGGGGAGAGTCATCCCAAGCCCCTTGGGAAGCCTTCCAGGATGGCGTCACTGAGGAGGACACTTAACAGCGTGGAGGATCCACGTAGGGGCAGGAACTGGAAGTGGAGGAGAGACTAAGCTCCTCCTGGGCCCCCAACATGTGATGACAACGTGGGATCAGGGAGGGTGGGGTGGGGACCCCCGATCTGATCCTCTGTGAGTGTCCCCACCATGACAGAGGGCACAGGCCATGGCAGTTAGTGGATAGCTCAGGTCAGGGCACTACCCTGTGGCAGAGATGAGAGGGCCCTGGTAAGGATGCTTGACTATCACTGGATGCCCAGTGCCAATGAAGGACCTGAGAGGGACAGTAGCTGTAATCTCAGCTCTAGGAGCTTGCAATGCAGAAGAGGCATGAGATTCTGGTTGTTGTTCATTCACTCAGGCGTGTCTGGCTCCTTGAGAACACATGGACTGCAGCACACCAGGCTTCCCTGTCCTTCACCATCTCCCAGAGTTTGCTCAAACTCTTGTCCATTGAGTCGGTGATGCCATCCAACCATCTCATCCTCTGTCGTCCCCTTCTCCTCCTGTCCTCAGTCTTTCCCAGCATCAGGGTCTTTTCCAATGAGAAAAGGCTCTTTGCATCAGGTGGCCAAAGTATTGGAGCTTCAGCTTCAGCATCAGTCCTTCCAATGAGTATTCAGGGTTGATTTTCTTTAGGATGGACTGGTTTGATCTCCTTGCTGTCCAAGGGACTCTCAAGAGTGTTCTCCACAGTTTGAAAGCATCAATTCTTTGGCACTCAGCCTTTGTTATTGTCCACGTCTCACATCTGTACATGATTACTGCAAAAACCATAGCTTTGATTAGATGGAACTTTGTCAGCAAAATGATGTCTCTGCTTTTTAATACGCTGTCTGGTTTTGTCATAGTTTTTCTTCCAAGGAGCAAGCGTCTTTTAACTTCATGGCTGAAGGCACCATCTATAGTGATTGTGGAGCCCAAGAAAATAGTTGGTCACTGTTTCCATTGTTTCCCCATCCATTTGCCATGAAGTGATGGAACCAGATGCCATGATCTTAGTTTTTTGAATGTTGAGTTTGAAGCCAGCTTTTTTCACTCTTCTCTTTCAACCTCATCAAGAGGCTCTTCAGTTCCTCTTTGTTTCCTGCCATAAGGGTGGTATCATCTGCATATCTGAGGTTATTGATATTTCTCCCAGCAGTCTTGATTCCAGCTTGTGATCCACCCAGCGTGGCATTTCTCATGATGTACTATACAAATATAAGTTAAATAATCAGGGTGACAATATACTGCCTTGACGTACTCCTTTTCCTATTTGGAGCCAGTCTGTTGATCCATGTCCAGTTCTAACTGTTCCTTCCTGACCTGCATACAGGTTTCTTAAGAGGCAGGTCAGGTGGTCTGGTATTCCCATCTCTTTAAGAATTTTCCAGTTTGTTGTGATCCACACAGTCAGAGACTTTAGTGTAGTCAATGAAGCAGAAGTAGATGTTTTTCTGAAATTGGCTTTTTCTATGATCCAACAGATGTTGGCAATTTGATCTCTGGTTCCTCTACCTTTTCTAAATCCAGCTTGTACATCTGGAAGTTCTAAGTTCACATACTATTGCAGCCTAGCTTGAAGGATTTTGAACATTACTTTGCTAGCATGTGAAATGAGTGCAATTGTAGGGTAGTTTGAACATTCTTTGGCACACTGCCTTTCTTTGTGATTGGAATGAAAACTGACCTTTTGCAGTCCTGTGGCCACTGCTGAGTTTTCCAAATTTACTGGCACATTGAGTGCAGCACTTTCCCAGCATCATCTTTTAGGATTTGAAACAGCTCAACTGGAATTCCAACACCTCCACTCGTTTTGTTCATCATGATGCTTCCTAAGGCCCACTTGACTTCACACTCAAGGATGTCTGGCTGTAGGTGAGTGATCACACCATTGTGGCTATCTGGGTCATTAAGACCTTTTTGTATAGTTCTATGTATTCTTGCTACCTCTTCTTAATATCTTCTGCTTCTGTTAGGTCCATACCGCGTCTGTCCTTTATTGTGCCCATCTTTGCATGAAATGTTCCCTTGGTGTCTCTAATTTTTTTAAGAGCTTTCTAGTCTTTTCCATTCTATTGTTTTCCACTTTCTTTGCATTGTTCACTTAAGAAGCCTTTCTTACCTCTCCTTGTTATTCTTTGGAACTCTGTGTTCAATTGAGTATATCTTTCCCTTTCTCCATTACTGGTTCTGGTTAAGAACATTCAACTGTCACCTCCATTCCAGGTGCCTACAAGGGGCACAAGCTTGAAGCGGGGGAGGACCCTGTGAGGACAGTCACTGGTCCCATCATCCCTGAATAGTCCTTAGGGCCTCACTGAGGCACACCTTGGTACCTACTCTGGCAGTGGCAGAGGTGTCCTTCCTTGGGTGAAGGCATTCAACTGTCACTGGCGACCCGGTTGCCTAATCTAAGGTCCAGGCAAGAGGTCCCGTTTGCGGACAGTCACCTGTTACTTCAGCTCCGGGTGCCTACTTGGGAGTAGAGGCAGGAGATGCCAGCACAAGGGCATGAGCACACAGGCCCCCGTGAGCCCTGTCACTTGACAACTCTGCATGCGGTATCTGCACAGAGAGGGCAACGAGGGATCGGCTGAGGGTGCAGGTTCTGGGTGCCCACAGTTGGCACAAGGAGCCAAGCAAACACCAGGAACTAGCACTGCAGCTATGGGAACTGCCCTGGGGACGAGCAGGAGGGCCCAGAGGGGACATTCTGCACTGGGGCGCGTGGGTTGTGAGGGTCTCATCCTCTCTAAGTCCCCGTAGAAAAATATTCCCAGAGAAACAAAGCCACCCCTTGAAGCACAGAAGACTGGGGAGGAGTCCTGGGCCTCTGGCCCTGCACCAGTGTGGTATCCCTGGAGTTGATGAATGTGTCATTTGGCCCTCAGGGGGACTCATTAAATCAGCCTTTCCAAAATGTCTGCTCTGAGCAAGACGTAAACAGAGTCCTCTAAGCACTAGCAGTCTCCCCGCTGCCTGGTGCCTGGCTGGCAGTTCCAGAGTGGGGACCAGCCTCCAGCTTCGGCTATTGGGCACCACAACACCCAGCATTGCAGGAAAGACCAGCGAGGATGGCATGGTGCCCAGGGCTTGGTACTCACAGACAGGTGATGTTGTCCAATCAGTCATATCTGACTCTTTGTGACCCCATGGACTGCAGCATCCCAGGCTTCCCTGTCCTTCACCATCTCCTGGAAGTTGCTCAAACTCATGTACATTGAGTTGGTGATGCCATCCAACCATCTCATCCTCTGTTGTCCCCTTCTCCTCCTGCATTCAATCTCCCAACATCAGGGTCTTTTCCAATGAGTCAGTTCTTCGCATCAGGTGGCCAAAGTACTGGAACTTCAGCTTCAGCAGCAGTCCTTCCAATAAATATTTAGGACTGATGTCCTTTAGGATTTTCTGGTTTGATCTCCCTGCAGTCCAAGGGACTCTCAAGAGTCTTCAGCACCACAGTTTAAAAGCATCAATTCTTCAGCGCTCAGCTTTCTTTATAGTCCAACTCTCACATCCATACATGACTACTGGAAAAACCATAGCTTTGAGTAGATGGACCTTTGTTGGCAAAGTGCTTTCTCTACTTTTTAATACTCGTCTAGGTTTGTGATACCTTTTCTTCCAAGGAGCCAGCATATTTGAATTTCATAGCTGCAGTCAACATTTGCAGTGATTTTGGAGCCCAGGAAAATAAAGTCTATCACCATTTCCATTGTTTCCCCATCTATTTGTCATGAAGTGATGGGATCGGATGCCATGATCTCACAGATAGGTGAGAGCTTGGCAAATGATCAGTACTATATGATCCCAAATACTAATCGCTGACAGCTGCAGCAGGGGACTGAAACATCACCTTGATCTTGTAGGAAGAATGGGTGGGGTGGGGTGGAGTTTTGTGGATGCCAGTGTAGAAGTTCCTGTATGCTAACCAGAGCTCTGTCACTTGTCTAGCTCTATCAACTTTCTCTGGTATTTTTGGTTCTTTCCTTAGGGAATTTTCCCATAAGTGAGGTCATTGGGTCAAAGGGCACGAACGTTTCTGTGGTTCTCACGCCGCCGGGCTGCAGACGCCCCAGACCAATGGGTTCAGGCTACAGGGTAGCCCCAGCTCTCCCAGCCCAGGTAGTGATCAGGGTGCCCCAGGCGGTGTTCGGGGTGCCTTCCTGAAGGAGGCTGGGTAAGCAGGCAGGAGGTAAGCGCGTGTGAGCATGCCGCTCTCTGGAAAACAGACCGGCCTGCGGGGAGGCCGCTCAAGGCTGAGCCTGCTGGCTCCTGGATCGTCGCATCCTGCAGTTTCCCCAGACACGCCTCTGCCACTCCGTGTTGCGAAAACATACAGATTTGAACTTTGAAAGAATTTCTCATTACGCACCCGGATCCCGTCGCCCATTTGTAGGCTTCAGATCTGAGCACACTGCAGGAGCGTAACCCCGCCCTCAAAGCCTGGGAAGGCGGGGCTCTCACCGCTGAGCGAAGTCTCAGGGGAGACGTCAGGGGCGAGGCCGACCGTGGCCCCTCCCCTCCGGAACCCTGCCCTGGGGCTCCGCCAGAGCGCGCGTCGGGGGTGGGGCCAATTCGGGCCCCTCCTACCCGGTGGCCGGCTGCCCAGCGCTAGCCGGTGACGGCGGTGGCAGTCGCGGGCCGTGCTCTCGCCCCGGGTCGCCATTGCCGGGCCTCTCGAGCTGCCCCGCGCAGCTCCCTGGCCTCGCCAAGTACAGCGAGGCGGCTGGCATCACGACGCTGCCCCCGATCCGGCTCGCATCCCTCCCCCGCGGCGTCAGGCAAGTCTCCGGCCGGCCTGGCCCGCGTCGCCGGCCTCCATGCCCGGAGGGGTGGGGGCGGCCTCCCGCGGGAGGGACCCGCATCTGGGAGAACCACTTCCACCTTCCAATCCCAGAGGCTCCCGGGGGCTCGATCGCGAGCCGCCCGGTTCCCGCATTCCCTCTGGTCCCAGCCGGGCTCCTCTCCACCTCCCCGAGGGGTTTGACCAGGGAGTTGGACCAGCAAATCGGTGCACCGATCACGCCCGCACCATAACTGGGGCCCACCACGAGGTCGTCCCTGACCGCCACCCAAACCTGCTGTTCTGCTTTGTTGCCCCCTCCCCAGAGTGCAGGGTCCCTAAAGGCTGCACCTGCCGGCTGCCCCAGCCCAGCGAGAGAAGTGGACATGAGGTTGGCAGGTGGGTGGCTTCCACCGTGAAAGGGAGAGACTTGCAAAGCAGACTCGGCTGGAGGCCCAGCTGCCCGGAGGTCTTTCTGGAAGGGCGGGGAGGGCAGGAGTGATGGGACCACTGGGTTTGTTGGGTTTTGCAGAAACACTAGTGCAATGACCTTAAGCAAATCCTTTCACTTCTGAGGACTTCAGCTCCTAGCTCTCTCAGTCGTTTGAAGAGTGGTACGATAGTCTGTTTCTCCCAAACGGGGTGACTGGCCACTCTTTGGAAAAAGAGCTATGTGAGAGATGCCCCAAGGAGTGCAGCAGCTGGGTGGACAGGGAGATGCTGTGGTCTTAGACAAGAAGCTGATTACAAAGCGACCCTGGGCTCTGATGGGAACCCACTGCCAGTTCTGCTGTTGCCTGGACAGTTGAGACGAAGCAGGCTTAGGGTTCCATCAGTTTCGGGGTGGACTTCCTAGGGGCGAAGGTTGCAGCACTATGAATGTATCCCAGGGAAGCTGGCCCATGAGGAACTGGCTGGGAAAATGTGGCCTCAAGAGTGGTCAGGGCTGGGCTGGGAAAACAAGAGTCACTGCTCAGTGAATGTCAGTTCAAGGCTGGGAGCAGAGGAGGGCACTTATACAGATAGTCGAGGCAGGAAGGGAGAGTGAGAGAAGGGTATGGACACAGGATTTGGGGATTCCCCAGTGTCACTCTGCCATGTTTTCACTTGCTGCACTGTATGAATGGAGGGATCATTTGCTGAAAGACAAAATACCGGAAGAATAGAGTTTACTTATTTGGGGTAGAAGAGAGAAGATGAGTTCTGTTTTAATATTTAGTTTGAGACACCTGTGAAATATCCAAATAACAATAGTAAAGTAGCAGTTGGCTATATAGATATGGCTCAGAAGACAGGACAGAGCCAGAGATAAACGTTAAGGACAAGGAGATGGATGACATGATCTGGGAAGAGTCCATGGAAGGAGATGAGAAGGCCATGTGGGACAGAAACCAAGACAACGCAGGTCTTCAGGGCAGAGTCTCAGAGGACAAGAAGGGTGAGGAGCATCCTATGGGCTTCCAGGGTACCAGCCCAAAAGAGTTTCTGCGGGAGGGCTTCAGCCTGGAGACAACGAAGGCCCGCAGATAACCCCGGGGCGCTGACCCCAAGAAGGTCCCGCGCCGGGGGCCTTGGCGACAGGCTGTCCTATGGGGCTGATGGAAGCCCGGGCAGAGGGGAGGAGATCGGAAGACAGAGGGACCAGGAGGGAAGTCTATGCAAGTCTAT
Organism: Muntiacus reevesi; assembly: GCF_963930625.1. Lineage (NCBI taxonomy): Eukaryota > Metazoa > Chordata > Mammalia > Artiodactyla > Cervidae > Muntiacus > Muntiacus reevesi. The sequence goes on along the minus strand of NC_089271.1, from coordinate 147,341,544 downwards.
GCACCAGCCTATGTGACTCTGGAGGGGCCTGCGAGGAGGGAAAAGGAGCAGATGGAGGCCAGAGGCCAGCTGGGGACGTGATCCCCAAGGAGGCCTATCCTCCTGCATCTTCAGAGAACAGGAGATATTGACAATAGAGGACGAAGAGTGAGACAGAGTGAGCTATTCCAAGAACCCCAGGCAGGGTGGGGAGCTGGGTGCCCAGCTCACAGCAGGGAAAGGGAGGGCTGCCTGGTCTTCTAAAGGGGTAGGAGCCTTCTCCTCCATCGTTGCAGGAGAAAGGAGGGCAGGGCGGTGGAGACTCAAATGCATGGGGACCTCAGGGGTTAGGGGGCTTCTCCATCAGCACAGGAATGGGGCAAAGCCCTCTCGAGCAGGGGCTCTGGAAGTCCCCTCCACACCGCCAGGGAGAACCAAGCCAAGAGCCTTCCAAGTGCAGTGGTCTTTCCTCCTTCACCCACCAGGAGCTGATCCCCCTCTCGTGCCTGGTGGGAGGCCACAGGTCCCCCCCCTTTCTGTTCTCCCATCCCTTCCTCCCCAACGGATGAGGAGATCAGCTCATGAGAAGGCCTGGGGTCGTCTGGGAGCTCGCTGCCCTCAGAGGTGGCCTTGCTCATGTCTGTCCTGCCTCCAGGCCCCCTTCGCATCATGGCTCTGGTCATCACCGTGGCTGTCACCTGGATCGTAGTCAGCATCCTCCTTGGTGGCCTTGGCTTTCCTCGGATCCAGCAACTCTTCACCAGTGAGTGTGGGACTTTCCCTCGCCCCGCTACGAGGGTCGCTGGCGGCAGGCACCCGGACCTGCAGACTGAGGCTCAGGACAGGGCTGGCAGTGGTCTGGTTTGTCTGTCTCTCCCGGGGGGACACTGAGAGCTTTCCCTCCTGGTCTGCCTCTTGGCGTCCGGCATAGCCTGACCCTTACTACCAGTTGCTTTGGCTGGACACACCAATCCCCACTCATTAGAATTCATTCAGTTCAGTTGGAGTCACTGGGGCCTGAGTAGGGGGTGGGGGGGGCCTTGGCTAAATCTTGGGGATGATGCCCTTGTTGGTCCCCGGAGGCTTTCCACTGGGTTCTGAGATGGGGAGGGAACTTGACCCCTTCTTGCCAGGGACACCTCACCTCTAAGGACTTTTCACGAGTCCCATCTACCCTTTCCTGGAGCAGAGAGCTTTGCATATGAACGTTTAGACTTGCCCAGGAATGTATGTGCCAGGCATAGACCCTGGCCCCTGATCCTGGCTTGCCCTCCACGTTGACTTCCTGGTACAGGACCAGGCTGCCCTACTAACAGAAACAACTCTCTGTACCCACAGGCCAAGAGAACTCAGTGACTGCAGGTAAGGTTCCTCTCACCACTGCTCCTGCAGTGTGCCTACCCCCTCTGACCACCTTTGTGACAGCCATGCTTGTACCCAGCCCACCAGGGTTTCTCTTCTCCATTTATCCCTCCCCATACTATAGCCCACTGGAGATGCTTGCATGCTGGGAGTCCAGAGAACAAGTTACCTCCTTCCAGAATACCTAGGGGGTCAGGCATAGGGTAGACATCACCATTCTGAAAGGAAGGAATTGTAAGGAATAAAGAGGTCATCAGCCTCAAGCAAGTCCAAATCCCAGCAGGCAGATCCATTCCATTTCAAAGCCTAAGAAGAATCCCTGGGCCTTTGAGAGGGTGGAGGTTGGTGGGGCTCTGGAACACAGAGGACGATCTTACCCTCCCTCTGGGCCCAAGCCAACTGTGGCCTCTGCAGCTATTGACCTGCCCTTGGAATTATCCTTCCTCCCTTCCATCCTTTGTCCGTCTCTCTCAGTCCAGCCTGGAAGTGTTCCTACTTGTATACAAGTCTCAAAAACCTTGTTGATCTCCTGTGGAATTCATGAGGGTCTAAGCTATAGACTAGAGAGTCCTCCAGATCATTCCTGGATAACGTCATCTCTCTCTCCTGGTTTCTGATGACACAGCTGAGTGGGTCCACAAGTCACCCGCCTAGCTCTTAACAGTTGTCCAGCCACACCCTGGGTGTTGTCTCCTGAGCATGCCCTTCTCATTTTTTTTTTTTTTTTTTTTGCAATATGTTTAGGCTGAGAATTTTCCAGACCTTCACTTCTGGTTCTTTCATGCTTAACTGACCTCTTTTCCCTCCCATGTTATTGTGAGTGACAAGGAGAAATCCTCAACACTCTGCTTAGAAATCTCCAAGTTCAGCCCTCATGAGTTGTACCTTCCACAAAACACTAGAACACAATTTGGCGAAGTTCCTTGCCACTTGATGACAAGGGTGGCCTTTTGGCCAGTGTCCTCGAACACATTCCTCATTTCTGTCTGAGAATTCACCAGAAGCACCTTTAGCATTCACATTTCTAGTGACACTCTGGGCACAGTGATGTGTGTATTCTCCACTAGGGTAGAAGCTTTCTCTACTGTTCTTCTCCCTTCTTTCTGAGCCCTTAGCAGAATTACCTCTAATGGCCATATGTCTACTAACAGTCTCTTCAAGGCAATCTAGACCTTTTCTAAGAAGTACCTCAGAATCCTACAGCCTCTACCCATTACCCGGTTGCAAAGTCATTTCCACATTTTGGGGGATTTATTACAGTAGCACCACACTTCCTGGTCTCAAACTCTGTATCAATTTCCTGGGGTGGCCATACCAAAATGGCAGAAACTGGGTGGCTTAAACAGTAGAAGGGTGTTCTTTCTGTTCTGGAAGCTCCAAGTCTGAGATCTAGGTATTGAAAGGCTACTCTCATCCCAGAGGCTCCAGGTGAGGCTCCTTCTGGCATCTTCCAGCTTCTGGTAGCCCCAGGTGGCCCCTGGCTTGTGGCTTCATCTCTTCTGTCTCAGCCCATATTCACATGGCCTTCTCCTCCACGTCTGTGTCTTCTGTCTTCTAAGACCACAAGTCATTAGATTTAAAGTGATTACTGAAGTCGCTCAGTCGTGTCCAACTCTTTGTGACCCCATGGACTGTAGCCTACCAGGCTCCTCTGTCCATGGGATTTTCCAGGCAAGAGTACTGGAGCAGGTGGCCATTTCCTTCTCCAGTCATTAGATTTAGGGCCCACCCTATTCCAGGGTGATCTCCTCTAAATGAATTATTATGTCAGTAACCCTGTTTCCACTGAAGGTCACGTTTTGAGGTCCTGGGGCTTCAGAGCCTCTTCTGTGGGAACATAGTTCACCTCGTAACACACCATCCTCCTGGTGGCTCTCCTACTATCCTCTGTTCTCCCACCAGTGGCCAAAGAGCCTCCCTGGGGGTCGCTGACCTCGACCTGAGCCATGTCTCCTCCGCACCCCAGTTCCCTGGTCTGTGATCACTCATTCGTCCCTATGGGCTGGGCCTGACCACACCCTCTCAGGTGTCCAGTGCCTCCAGGGCCAGGCCCAGGAATCATGCTGGTTGTCCCTACAGAGCCTCGGGCCAGGAAGTACAAATGCGGTCTGCCCCAGCCGTGCCCCGAGGAGCACCTGGCCTTCCGTGTGGTCAGTGGCGCTGCCAATGTCATTGGACCCAAGATCTGCCTGGAAGACAGGATGTGAGCCTCTCGGGACGGGGCGGGGGTGGGGCGGGGAGGGAAGCAGGGGCTGTGTGCCGTCGATGGGCCATTGGAAAGCTCTGTCCCCCTACCAGGCTTATGAGCAGTGTCAAGGACAACGTGGGCCGGGGACTGAACATCGCCCTGGTGAATGGTGAGTTCCCCACGGAGCAGACACAAAGCTGGGTGGCAGCCTGCCACCCTCTATCCACATGCCCACTCCGGGAAGTCCCAGTGGGGCCTGGGGCAGTGGGGGATGGTGTTTGGAAACTGAAGTTTCCACGGAGGAGGTGACCCGATGGACGAGAACAGGGTAGCAATGAAGATCTCGAACTTTACAGGGATGGGAGGCTGCTGCCTGGGGAGCCCCCAGAGGGCCACCAATGCCTGGCAGCCTCGGGTGGGTCCTGGCATGTGAACCAGCAGCACGGTGGGCATGCACATGTTGGGGGTGTGGCGGGGGAGAGCTTCTGGAAGGGCTGCTGATTCTGGTGGGCTCCAAGTGGCATCACCCTGGCAGCTCCTGCAGCAGTGCCTAATTCTTCCCTCTACCCAGGGGTCAATGGAGACCTCATCGAGGCCCGCGCCTTCGACATGTGGGCGGGAGGTGAGTCAGGCCGCCGCTACCACTTTCTGACTGTGGGAATGACAGCTCCTTTGCCCTGAATGCTGTTCCCTCTGTAGGTTCCCCCAGGCAGCTCAAGCACTCCCTTGCATTCAGAAAAGGTGGGGAGAAGGACCAGTGTACGGTCAGGGCTTTGGCCCTGGCTTCTTACTTGTTTTCTGGGCTTCCCTGGTAGCTCAGATGGTAAAGCATCTGCCTGTAATGTGGGAGACCTGGGTTCGATCTCTGGGTCGGGAAGATCCCCTGGAGAAGGAAGTGGCAACCCTCTCCAGTACACTTGCCTGGAGAAATCCCATGGATGAAGGAACCCGGTGGGCTACAGTCCATGGGGTTGCAAAGAGTCAGCCACGACTGAGCAACTTCCCTTTTTCTTTCTTTCCTTACTTGTTTCCTAAACTCTTCTATTTCTTCTTCTTTGGTTTCTAAACTCACTTGGCAACCTGGCTTGGCATGAATCCCTGGCCCGCTGCCTGCTTTAGTTTCCTCATTTGAAGAACAGGGGTTGGTGAGGGAGGGGTGCTCAGAGGTGGCCAGTGCTCCATGGGACCTGTCCCCCCAGATGTCAACGACCTGCTGAAGTTCATCCGACCGCTTCACGAAGGCACTCTGGTGTTTGTGGCTTCCTACGACGACCCAGCCACCAAGTAAGTGATGGCCGAGGCTGACCTCAGCCTCATCCGTCTAGGGTCATGGCTCACCTCTCTTCCTTCTGTACGGCAGAATGAATGAAGAGACCCGGAAGCTTTTCAGTGATCTGGGCAGCAAGAACGTCAAGGACCTGGCCTTCCGGGACAGCTGGGTGTTTGTGGGGGCCAAGGGTGTGCAGAACAAGAGCCCCTTTGAGCAGGTATGAGCACGAAGCCTGGTACCCCCACTGCCTGGCCCAGAGCAGTCTGCCCGCCCCTCTGGCCTGCATCCTCCAAGGTCCCCTTCTGTTTATGCCACGGCCTTCCCTGAATTCTGCCCAGCACACCTCCCCCTACCCCACGGTGGTCCTGGCTCCCTCACCATCTGCACAGGGAGGGCAGTAACTGATCTTCTCTCTCTTGTCTGGATTCCCCCTAAAGAACCTTTGAATGGGAAAGCTTTCACATGAGCAAGAGTCACGGTTAAGACACCTCCTCTTATATATCTTCAAGATGCTCACCAGACGTCTTAGCAGTCCTTTGGTTAAAACTCCCTGCTTCCACTGTCAGGGGCAGGAGGCAGGGGGCATGGGTTCTATCCCTGGTCATGGAACTGAGATCCCTCATGCCACATGATTCAGTACCACCCCTACCCCCAAAAGACTCTCAGTGATGTCCCATCCCTGCCAAACCCAGGACCCCAGTTCACCCTGTACACCCTGCTCCCCACCTGCCCTAATTGGGAAACCCCCAAACCCTGCTACCCACAACAGGGCAAGGCAAACAGGCCGTTCCAGTGGTTTCTGGAAGGCTCCAGCTGCCAAAAGAGTGGCTCGGCTCCCAGACAAGAAATGTGCCTTTGGGCCTCACTCTTGGCACAGCTTTCATGGACTCCCTGCGAGCGAGGTGAGGGCTGGGACACAGCCCGTCCTTCCCTTCCCAGCACGGGCCAGGCCCACTGGAGTTCCAAGAAGCTGGCCCCCTCCAGCTGTAAGGGGACAGCTGCCACCATCTTTACATGAAAACACTGAGGCACTGGCAGATGGGGCTGGGTGCCCAGAGAGTACCCACTTGGTTGACCCCAACCCAAGGGGACAGAGGGTCTATCTGGCACCGGTGGCCGAGGACTGAGTCCATGCCTTCTTCTACCCCACAGCACGTGAAGAATAGCAAGCACACCAATAAGTATGAAGGCTGGCCCGAGGCGCTGGAAATGGAGGGCTGCATTCCCAGGAGGCCTGCAGCCAGCTAGGGGCCAGGCTCACAGACGAGACTGAGCAAGGCTGCGTGTGCCCGGCCCCTGATGAGGCGCCAGCACAGGGCTAAGGCCCCGACCTCACGCCCAGCACGTTGGGGCTTTGAGGTGGTGACCAGCGACCAGACCATGGCCAGTAGTGGGGCTGCACAGCAGACCCCGTCGCACTTTTTGTCTGGGGGGAACCCCAAGTACCCATCTCCTATTCTGAAAGCTGCTCCCCTAGTCCACCCCCAGCCAGGCGAGTCCCAAGCACCTGCAGCCCCAGGTTTGGTAGTGGCTGCCTAGAAGGTTCGGGCACCTTCCAGAACCTCTACATCCCAGAGTGCCTTGTGGCTCCATGGGCCAGGCCTGTTTCCAGCATGATTCGTCGTGCTGGGCCACCTGGCCACCTCCAGGGAGGGGCGGCCACCTTGGAGCCAGGCCAGCTGTGTGCTGAAGTTGTGGCCTGATGGCAGTCTCTGATGGCAGGGGTGGCGGGTGGCCACCCCTGTCGTTTGTCAGAGGGCCCGCCTTCTCCATGACCTCTTAATAAACTAGTGGCCCCAATAGAATGAAGTGTGTTGAGACGGGGAGTCAGGGTTGTTGGTGTCCTGGGGGAGGGACACATCCCCAAGGCTCAACCGACTCGCCTCCACACCTTTCACAGGGGGCCTGTGTCTCCAGGGCGCATGTCGTCCACAGGCCCCTCTGCCCAATGGGCATCCCTGTAGTTTTGCCTGGGAAACTGATTCTGGCTGCCAGAAACTGGCTGAATCCCTTGGACACAGGCCTGTAGGGACAGGAGTGGAGATTCAAATCAACCCAGGAGGCTTCCCCCTCCTGCTCCGGCCTCCCTCAAGAGCTGGCATGTCTCCCCGCAGTGCTCAGCTTTAGATAGCTTTGAAATCAGGGCACGAGAGATCAAGGTGGGGGGCCATTTGGCACTTCTCAGAGATTACAGCTCTATTTCCCTGCACTGGGTGAGAACCAGCAAGAAATGATAAGGAGTTTTGCTGGAAAAGTGCACAATGGGGTGCAGAAATGGCCTGGTGTCAGGAAAAGGAGGGAAGGCAGTTTGAACTTCCCAGGTAGAGGAATCCATCAGGCACCAGCCAGGTTGCATTGAGGGTGCCGTGGCAGGGGGCAGTGGACGTTTGAGTCCCCCTCTAGGGGTTAAGTGCTGCCGGAGTGTGAGTGCATCATCAGAAAAGGAGGGTATTTAAAAAAAAAAAAACAGAAAGAAAAGGAAGGTATTTAAGGAGGCGCAGAAGAGAGAGAAGCCCGGGATGGCCCAGAAGGAGAGGCTGTGGCTGTGGGGCCACGGTCACGGCCATGAAGGGTCAGGGAGTTGCAGATGTGAGGATGGCCTGGATTGCTTGCCTGGGAGATGGTGATCACACGAGCTGAAGATCAGCCTGACCCTGTGCCAAGAACTTGAGGTGTTTTCATTTTTACATCGACTTTGTTTTCTAGAATTTTAGGTTCCCAGCAAAGTTGAGCAGAAAGTCCAGAGTTCCCTCATACAGCCTCCACTGAAACATCATCACCACCCAAAGTCCAGGGTGGACATTGGGGTTCCCTCTTGGTGTCGTGCACTCTGTTTGACAAGTGTTCATAACAACAAGTGATAGTTGAGTCACTAAGTCATATCTGACTCTTCCGACCCCATGGACTGTAGCCTGCTAGGCTTCTCTGTCCATGAAATTCTCCAGGCAAGGATACTGGAGTGGGTTGCCATTTCCTTCCCCAGGGAATCTTTCTGACCCAGGAAATTGAACTCAGGTCTCCTGCATTGCAGGCAGACTCTTTACCAAGTGAGCTACGAGGGAAGATGCAATGACCAAGTACTTACCATTATACTATCATCTATGTTATTCATCTTTTTTTAACCTTCTATTATGGACCTTTCCAACATCCTCCAAAGTAGAGAGAATAATCTGATGGATCTGGATGTACCCATTGGGGCTGCCACAAGGATCAACATGTGGCCAGTGCTTCATCTGCATGTGTTACCTGCTCGGTCCTCACAGCAACCCCAGTGAGCAAGTGCTGCTGTGACCCCCGTTTAGAGAAGAAAAATGGTCCCTGGTATGCTTAGGAAAGCTTCCCTGGGGCTGGGAGGTTAGAAGCCAGCTAAATAGGGCCCCACAAAGTTACTCGCCCCAGATGAAATGCACCTTAGTCAAGGGACAAACTACAAGGCTGGGAGGTGCCTCTTATCTGCTATGCCAGCTGACCTGCCCCAGACCTTCATCGCTTATGCTGGATTCACAAAGGTGGAAGTGGCAGGCCAGCTTTATCCCCCACATGTCCCAACACACGCCAGGATGCTGACAGTGGGGTGGTGTGCTGCCTGCCAAACCTTCCAAAGTAGTGGGCTGTCTTTCTACACCCAGTGGTCCTCCTCCACCAGGGTTTTGTCCCCCAGGCCTACCCTCAGGAGTTAAGACATCCTCAGTTACAGTTACAAGAGCCAGGGTCCCAACCCAACTGGCACATGCAAAAATAAAGCCATGATAGCAGAGGGAGGCTGAATTTTCCTGTAACAGACCCCCAATGCCTACAGGTGACTCCAGTTCCAGTCATGTCCTCAGGGCTCTCATATGTTAGCTCCCCCCCTTTTTTTTTTTTTTTTTGTATTCACGTCGTTTTCAAACGTGCTGTCTTCCCAGGCAGGGGGAGCGCCCCAGCAAGAAAGAATTCCCATCTTCCCAGTCCCTAGGGAACTACCTCTCATTGGTCCAGATTGGATTATGGGTTTATCTTTGCCTCAATCTGTGTGGTCCTGATTGGCTACCTCTGTGTCATGCACCCCCAGAGGCCAGCATTGGGGTCATCTACATGCAAACCTTGTGTACTGAGTGAGAGTGGAAGAGAGATGGCCCCCTAAAGAAAACTCAGGCACCACGACCTGTAGCTGGGCTTGTAAAAATGCCAGTTGTCACTACATTTCCCGGTAAATACCAAATGCATCCCATACTCATGCTTGTATAAAATATGCCTTCCATGCCTGCTTATTTATTGCGCAGTCTTCCTGGAGGCCCCTGCCTGGAGAGCAGGAGGTAAGTCCACCTCTCAGGGTCATCACTGTGCTCTGTTAGCGGGATGGCGGTGGGTCTCCCATCTGAAGTGCCCTGATGTTCTTTTAGATGTAACTATCATTTGTTCCATCTGTTTCTTGGTCCAGATTATTTCTCCTTTGGAACTAGATATCCTTGACTGACTCAGAGACCTTCCTTCTCTAGGGTAAATTATTAATCCTCGAAACTAACTACAAACATTCTTATTTTTTGTTGTTGTTGTGCAGTCACTAAGTCGTGCCCAACTATTTGTGACCCCATGACTTTAATTTAGTCACCCCTTTTTCCTGGAGGGAAGGCCTCCAAATTCCTTCAGGTCAGACACCCCACCAGCCCCCTCTAGCTTCTCAGGGAAGGCTGGAGAGACTGACGATAACAGGGAGCAGCCTTCTAACTACATTTGTTCTCCTTGACCCCTGACACCAATTCTCATCTAGTTGAGAATATAAAAATGAAGGGTTCCTCAAGGGTGAACACATCGTTTAGGTTTTCCATCCCCAACGTTCAGCTGATCCATCCCCCTTCTCCCTCTGGCCACTTTTACCCCATTCTCAGACGACAGCACCACTGCTCCTTTGCAAAATTGCAGTCTTCAACCTAGCATGTGCCAAGCTCAGCCCTCTCACCTGTGCCAGCCTGCTTCCATCAGGACCTCTCAACCCCATTTGAGGGGGACAGTACAGACTTTCTGGAATACCAAGTCCACACACACACAAAAGGTTTATGTCTTAACTGAGGCTAAAGAACAGCCTAGAGCTACAGCTCTGAATGTTTCTTGATCACTGGCTTAAACCCTCTTGAGTGTGCACCCCACCATGTGTGTCCATCTGCTTACACAGCACATGCATGTACTAATCTGAACTTTATAACACACATACACAAATACAGTTCTCAAAAACTAAGGCTAAATTAAAATTAATAGATTTCTTTTTAGATGATTACAGTTATTATTTATTGGGAAAATAAATAAAAGTAGAGATGCCACAGGTCTTTTTGGACATTCTCTACAATGTGTCTTAGGAACCTTCTTGGGGCAAGAACCTGCAACTTTGGGCACCACTGGCCTCCATCACAGCCCTGACAAGAGGTTCCTCCAGAGCAGTGGGTAGCTATTGTCCCGCTGCCTGAGTGCGGTTGCCCAACAACCTTTGGGAACATACAAATCTTTGATTATACACTTGCTCACTGTCTTCCCACGTCCACGTTCTACACCCTCACCACCTTTTCGCCCTTCCTTGAGCCATGTGTTTGCACTCCTCCGTGAAACCTTAGGACCTTGCTGGTGGCCCCAAATAGTTCTGAAACCTCTGGACCTTACTGGTGGCCCCAAATAGTTTTGAAACTTCCGGACCTTGCTGGTGGCCCCAAATAGTTTTGAAACGTTCAGAAATCCACTGATCTTACACAGGGTGGAAATAGGCGCTTGGTCGATGCTTGAACGTAGGAAGGTGGAACATGGCCGAGACTGGGTCCCAGAGTATGGCTCCGTCAGAGTCGGCCCTCTGGCCACAGGCCTAGCGCCCTGAGCAGGCAAGTGACAGAAACCCTGATTCCCGGGTCCTGCCATTAAGCAGCAGCTCCCGGGCGTCCTAGCTTGGCTAAGGGCTAAGCATGTGTCCCACTGACCGCAGAGGTCGCAGCGTGGTTGGGAAGGACTGGGTGCCTACCCGGTGTGGGTCGCCCCGGCAACGACCACAGAACACTGGGATACGCGTCTCGCTAGCCACACGAGACAGTCACCTGGCCCACCGCGACCCGGAAGGCGGTCAGGCCGGCGCGTGCGCACGCAGAACCGTCGCTCCCATGTTACGTCACATCCGATCTGGGCCCGCCCCGGCGGTGAGAGGTGAGGGGGCCGCCATGGGGTAGGCGGGGCGGGAGTGTGGGGCGGGGGCAGAGGCGGTGCTTTGTCGAGCTCGGGGCGGGGCCCCGGCTGGCCGTCTCTCGGGCGTCCGCCGGCCCGGCAGGCGCTGGCTCCGGCGCCGAGCTTCCGGGCCGCCGAGGCAAGTGAGAGCCTCAGGCCGGAAGGGCGGGCGGAAGGCGGCTTCTGGCTCCGGCCGGTTTCCGCCCTCTCTTGCTGTGGCGGCCGGGCGCCGCGGAGAAGGGTAGCCGCCGGGCGTTTGTGCAGCCGTGGGGACCGAGAGTGGCGTGAGGGATCCCAAGGCCGCCCAGGGGGGTCGCCGGCCTGCCGGCTTCAGGGCTCTCCTCCCCGCCTCCCTCCCCAGTTTCTGCCCGAGTTCTGATCTGCCCTGTCCGACAACTTCCGGACTCCCAGGTAGGGAGGAGCCCCGGGTCAGCACTGCCAACTGCACCGACACCGAACACTCGGCCAGTGTGAGAAAAGCTGCTGACCCGGGGTTCCCTCCCTCGTCTTGGGGAGTATCTGCCCAAACTCTCCTGGCACCTCAAGCAGAAATGATGGGATCTGGGCCAGATCCCCCACACAGTGACTCAAAGCCACCAGCGGTACTGGAACGACGGGGTGCATGGCCCTTCGCCTCCTCTGCCTTCTGAACTGGTTCACAACAGACCGGTGGCTTCAGTCTCGGGTGCCTTCATTTCTTCCCTGTGAGTCCCCTTCACTGTACTTCTCCTGCTCCCTCTGGTTTTCCTGCCTCCCTCTTCAGTGGTGAGACCCAAGGCTGGATCAAGGCCTCCAGGGTAAGTGACCCAAACGCCAAGCCAGGAGAGGCTGTGGCATCCCAGGGTGGTAGAGGATGAGTTTCCCAGGGATGAGCCTTCTGCTGAACCAGCCCTCCACCACCTATTTCCACTGCTCCCCAGTCTCAAATGAGACCATCCCTGATAGGATCTAGAGACGCAGGGGCCTCTTCCAAGACTCAGACAACGCCAGGCATGAGTCAGTCAGCAGTAAGGATGAATAATTACTGTGTCCTCATCTTGGTTGCCCCAGTTCCTGCAGGACAATAGCGTGCAGGCTGCCCAAATTGAGAAGTGGAAAGAGGCAGACATCCTTCTTTCCCCTTGAGGCAGCCCGCCCCTCTAGAAACACTCCTCAAGCCTAGTTCTAGGCTCTGGTAGGGGTCTGCATGGGCATGGGAGGAGTCCCTGAACTATGAGCAGAGCCTCTCAGATGTGGCACAGTGGCTCTAGGAACTCCAATTCTGGGCCTGCCAGGGGAGTGAGAGCTCTGACAGAAAGGGGAGAAACCTCTCAGTAGACACGTGGCCCTATCTGATCCCTTTCTGCTGCCCTTTCTGGCAGCTTCCCTGGGGAGAGGGGGACCTGCTTCCTCCCACAACCTCCATCTTGCCACTGTCAGCAGGTAGTTAGGCCAGATGGCCACACACAGCAGCACCGTTCACATGGCAGTGGTGAACGTCAGCACATGGGGCCTTTGGCCTGGGGGTAACCCGCTGCCCACACCACTTTGCCGGCTGCTCTCTGCCAGTCAGAAGACACTCAGATGCCATGAGCTGGCCTGCTCTCATCGGGCCTGCTTCCTGGGCATCCCTGGGGTGTCCTTCAGAGATTTCCTCCTGATTGTGGTACTGCTACAACTGTGCCTCTCAAAGCAAGTGGGGCACAGGCTAGTGGTGACAAGATTGGGGCTGGCTCTCCCTGGTGGCTGATCATGACTGATCCCCTGGTGTCAGGCCATCTCTGAATTGTGGAAATCAGCCTGAATCATTAGGTCGAAGGCGAGGTGGCCCTTCTGGGGAAGCTTAAGGCAGTTGTGACTGGGGAAGGGACATCCCAGTGGCACTCAAGGGCCAGCACTAGGCATTCCCTTTCCATCCCCAGACTTGCAGCAAGGGACCCTGCTGAGTCTCCCAGCAGTGGAACTTCTCAGTCATGCTCCTGGGCTCACAGCTGCTTGCCCTCATCAGCCACCACCATGTCCCTTCTCTTCTCAGGAAGAGCTCTACCATCAAGAAAGGCAGTCCAGCGCCAGGCCTCGCCCATGGACCCTTCTCAGGACCACCCAACGGCACCAGCAGGGCTGGCCTCCTAAGCCGCAGAGGGCCGGCACACCCCACCCTTCAGAAGGAGCCATGGTGTTTAGGAGTGGTGAAGCCTGCTCCCTGCAGTGGCCTGGCCCAGAAGGGGGCACTGGTTGCACGGGCCCCCAAAGCATACTCAGGGCCACCCTACTGCTTGTCAGCTTGCTCTGGGGGGCCCGGGGAACAGCCAGTGCCAGTCTCAGCCCAACTCTGGGTCATCCCGTGCCCCTGACCAGGGCCCGCTACCTGAGCATTGGAGATGGCTCTGTGATGGAGTTTGAGTTCCCAGAAGAGAGTGAGGGCATCATTGTGATCACAAGCCAGTACCCAGGCCAGGGCAACAGGACGGGGCCCAGCCCCGTGCTGAGGGTCACCTCCCTGGACCCAGAGGTGCTGACCATCAAGAATGTGAGTGCTATAGCCTGGGGCAGCGGTGGCAGCTTCGTGGTGAGCATCCGCTCGGGCCTACCTGGGATAGCCCCACTCCACATCCAGCTCACGGACCCCCGTGAGGCCCCACCCAGGCTGATCGAGGAGCGGAGAGATTTCTGCATCAAGGTCTCACCCACTGAAGACACCCCCACCACCCTTGGCACTGACTTGGTTCACTTCTCAGAGAACCCAATCCTCTACTTGCTCCTGCCTCTTATCTTCGTCAATAAGTGTTCATTTGGGTGCAAAGTGGAGCTCGAGGTGCTGAAGGGGCTCTTGCAGAACCCCCAGCCCATGCTGCTGGGCCTTCTAGGCCAGTTTCTAGTCATGCCCTTCTATGCTTTTCTGATGGCTAAGGTCTTCATGCTGCCCAAGGCCCTGGCTCTGGGCCTCATCATCACTTGCTCGTCGCCCGGCGGCGGGGGGAGCTACCTCTTCAGCCTCCTCCTTGGAGGGGACGTCACTCTGGCCATCTCTATGACTTTCATCTCAACGGTGGCTGCCACTGGCTTCCTGCCACTGTCCTCAGCCGTCTACAGTCGCCTGCTCAGCATCCATGAAACACTCCATGTGCCCATTTCCAAGATCCTGGGGACCCTGCTATTCATTGCCATCCCCATCGCAGCAGGCGTGGTAATCAAGTCCAAGCTCCCCAAGTTCTCGCAGCTACTGCTGCATGTCATCAAGCCCTTCAGCTTTGTGCTGCTCCTGGGTGGCCTCTTCCTGGCCTACCGCATGGGGGTCTTCATCCTGGCAGGCGTCAGGTTGCCTATTGTGTTGGTGGGCTTCACGGTGCCCCTGGTCGGCCTCCTGGTGGGCTACGGCCTGGCCACATGCCTGAAGCTGCCAGTGGCCCAGCGGCGGACTGTCAGCATTGAGGTAGGGGTGCAAAACAGCCTGCTGGCCTTGGCCATGCTGCAGCTGTCCCTCCGCCGCCTCCAGGCTGACTACGCCTCCCAGGCCCCTTTCCTTGTGGCACTTAGTGGCACCTCGGAGATGCTGGCCTTAGTAATTGGCCACTTCATCTATAGCAGTGTGTGCTCCGTTCCCTGAGGCCCCCTGGGTCAAGCTTTTGCCAGGCACCCCTATCCCCCAACCTCCACCAACTGTCCCCACCATTCTTGTGTACCAAAGGCCTTTAGTTCTCATGCACTATGCACAAGGTAAAAAAATCCAGGCTTATTTTTTTTACTCGTTTTTTATTCTCCAGCTTTCAGTGCCAAAGAGGCCATGCTGAATACTGTAGGCAGGCACTGCCCAGAAAATATATTTCAATAAAACAGAGAAGCAAGCTTGGGTCCCTTGCTGTCTTTGCCCTCTGAGGCCTGCGGGTCAGGGAAGGAAAGGCGTGGTGTGGCCAGGTGGGCTAGGGTGGAGGGCTGGCTTGGGCGACACAGTGACCTCTGGCCAGAATTAGCCCTCCTCGCCCCTGCATCGCCTCTGAGAGCTGTTACCTCTCTGTTCTAGAAGGAGCAGTGGGAAGGGCAGAGGCCAGACTCTCCCCGCCAGATATCAAGCTCAGTTGCTTTTCCACAGGTGGACTGAAAAGGAGGCCGGCGGGTGGTGAAGCGAGCTCGGCGGGGCCGGGTCTTCTGCGGGCTCCTTGAGAGTCAGGGGATGGGATGGGCATCAGCGTTGACCTGCTCTGCCCGCGGGCAGGGGCACGCGAACTCCCGGCCCGCCGTCTCCCCGGGCCCAGCTCGTCCCTCCACCCTTTCCCCTCTCCGCGGGGTTCTGGGCTCCGTTGTCCCGGGGTCCGCGGAGGACGGTCCAGGTTACTGGGGGAGGGGCCTGCGACGCCGAGGGGCGGGGCTGCGACGCCGGGCGCGCCCCTCGCGAGGCTTCCGGCGGCGGCGGGCGGTTCCGGCGCGCGCCCGGGGCGGCGGCGCGCGGCGGGGAGCCTTTGGGGTGCGCGCCGGCCCGAGTGGACGCCTCGGCGGACGCCATGCAGCTAACGGTGAAGGCACTCCAGGGCCGCGAGTGCAGCCTTCAGGTAGCATCGCCGGGCTGGGTCGCGCGGTCTGCCCCGCGGGCGCGGGATTGGGCCGCGGGCGGGGACAGACCTGGCGGGCCGGCCGCCCAGGGAGAGATCGGGAGAGCCGTCCTCCGCGCGGGCCGCGGCCTTACCCCCGCCCACCTTTCTCGGCCGGGACAGGTGTCAGAGGACGAGCTGGTGTCCACGCTGAAACATCTGGTCTCCGAGAAGCTGAACATCCCTGTCCGCCAGCAGCGGCTGCTGTTCAAGGGCAAGGCCCTGGCAGGTAACCAGGGAAAGGGGACGCCGGGGGAGACCCGCGGGAAGTCAGGGGACAGGGCGTCCAGCCCAGGCCCGGGCAGCAGTGTAGGTGGAGGGGGCTCTGGCTAGGTGACCCTCCCACCCCGGGAGGCCACCGCAGCACTTCACCTAGGCTCCCCAAGGCCTCGCAGCGCCGTGGGCAGTGCGACCGTGGACTCCATCAGTCTCTCTCTCTCTCTCTCTCTCTCTCTCTCTCTCTCTCTCTCTCTCTCTCTCTCTCTCTCTCTCTCTCTCTCTCTCTCTCTCTCTCGGACAGATGGGAAAAGACTCTCCGATTACAGCATCGGGCCGAATTCCAAGCTCAACCTAGTGGTCAAACCTCTGGAGAAGGTGTTACTGGAAGAAAGCACCGCGCGGAAAACGGCCGAGGCCCCGGCCCCACCACCCGCCGCCTGGCCGCTGATTTCCAGAGTCCTGGCCCGGCACTTCAGCGCCGCCGATGCCAGCAGAGTCCTGGATCAACTCCAGAGGGTGAGAATCGTGGCCCGGGACCTCCGCGTCCTGCTCACCTGCCTCTGTCCCAGCGCCCCCCGCCCAGTTGCACCCCTGAATCCTTCTGGCTTTCTCTCTTCAGGATTATGAGCGGTCCCTGAGCCGCCTAACGCTGGATGACATTGAACGCTTGGCTGGCCGCTTCCTGCACCCCGAAGCGACTGAAGCTATGGAGAAGGGGTTCTCCAAGTAGGATTCTCAGAGTGTGGGGAGGAGCCTGGCCGGGCCACAAGCTGCATGTAGCATTAAATGTCTTCTTGTATTGCAACTTGGCTCATAATACTGCCTGGCGGGTACCCGGGTACCTGTATCTGGCTCATGTTAGGTGCCAGGCCCCACTCAAAGCTCTTGACCCGGGTTGGCTCCCACATGTTGCACAAAAGGTGAGACAGCCAAGGCTCCTAGCGGGGAAGTTGAGGAGCCAGATTCTGAGTCCAGCCAGCTTCCAGAAGTGCTTCAGGGTGAGAGCGAGAAAGGGGTCGTTCAGACGGGTTCTGAGGACACGGGCGGCCATGGACATTCCAGGTTTAGCCCACTGAGGAGAAACCCTCGAGCAATACCTTTTCCAGGCCTGGAAGGGGAAGCAGCTAGCCACTGATGCCCAATCCTGTCACCTCATCCTTGGCAGGTCCAGCATTGGCAAGAGTTCAGGTGACGGCCAGCCTTGGGCCCCCTTAGTGGCTGCAACCAGTGTGCAGTCAAAGGGAAGGCGGGCTGGGGAGTTCTGCGATGTCACCCAGCTCTGGGGAGTGACCTTAGGCAAGTCCCTGTGCTGCGTTGGTCCCCAGTCATCGACTCTGCCTAGTGAGGGCTCCTCTTGAGACTCTCTTAGTTTCCTTTAGCTCCAAAGCCTGGGGTTAGGAGTCTGCAGGCATCCTACCCCTGTGTCCCAGATACAAACTGAGGCCAAATGCTGAGTGATGGCCAAGCATGGCCCAGAGACAGTGTCCTGGCCCTTAGTGTCACAGCTTTTCTCTGGGCACCCCCTTCTGCTTGTCTCCTCCCAGACACAAGCGGTCCGTGACCTTTAGAGATGACAGGTGACGGTCTCAAGGTGACTTGAGCAGGCCCCTGTACCCTTTGCCCATCCTCTGCCACATGTGGACAGGGCCTCCCACTGTACAAACTACTCACTGTCTGAGGGAACCTGGGTGGGGGCAGAAGCTGGGCCCACCTGGGTGGGCCGTAGAGATCGTCCAGGCACCTGCTACTTGGAGGAGGGTACCTAGGCCACCCTCCAGCCTGGGCCTCATGGGGTAAGTGCTGGGTCCCCAGATGGGGAGGATGGACAGTGGCTCGAGGGCCAAAGGCTTTGAAGAGCAGGTGGAAGTCCATGGTTCCACCCAGGAGCTGGGCATGCACTGCCGCAGGGCCCATGCAATAGACTTCCCTACGCTTTCATTTCTTTGTAGTCAGGAAATTTTATATTGACCTTTTCGTCACACTAGAGGTGTATGTGAGACTTTTATCTGAAAGGAACTCTATTAGCTGAGCTGCTTTTGGTTTCCCCATCATTGATTTAACCATTACAGGACATTGGTTTAAGCAATAAAGGAAGGATATTGGTTTGCGAAACTGAGAAGTCCAGGGGTATTGGCAGCAGATAAACGATTTCCCCAAATACCCAGTTTCTTCCTACCTCCCCTCTGCACTCTGCAGTGTCTGCTTCATCCCAGGCCTCTACCTCAGGATCAGAAGATGGCTGCCTGCAGCTTCCACCGAACCCCTCGGTCACAGCCAGCACGGAGCACCTTCCCGTCCTCTAGCGTAGCTTCCTCCTCAGCTACCCCAGCAAATAAATGCTGTCCCTTTTGGATGCTCGGAACCAAATGCCTCAATCGTTTTGTCGGGGGCTTGGGTGGGCTGTGGAAGGGAGAGGGCAACTCTCAGAAAGGCCGGGTCCTTGGGGTGGGCTGACACATACAGACAGGTCTTGTCGACAGACAGAAGAGACAGGTGGTGAGTCTTGTGTGCCTCCCGACTGAGCGGTGTCGACCCTGTGGTGGCTAGGAGCCATCTTCTGGGTGCAGGAAGTCATCGGGGACCTCAGGCTGCCCATGGAGACAGGAGTGGCATCTCCCAGGTGTATAGCAGGTGCCTTGCTGACCGACGGACCCGATTCCACGGCCCTGTGTGGCTTTCCACAACGTTCCAGAGGGCCTGTGGACACACTGTCCCAGACACTGCGAGGATGCATGAAATTACTTCTCAGGGAGCATGACCAAAGAAAGAGGGGAAAGGACTGAACCTGGGGGGACTTCACCAACTGGAGACATTGCAGAGGCCGAGGCGCCCCTGCAGACGCAAGGCCACAGGGAGAGCTTGGTGTCAGAGGCCAGGAAGGCCCCTCCAGCCAGGGTACAGAGTGTCTAGTGCTGCCAAGAAGCAAAAGCGAGGGCAGCCTCCTCTCAAGTTAACAAGAAGGTCATTGGCGATGTTTTAGGGCAAGAAGCCACTGCATGATGGAGAGGGGGAAAGGTCTTGCCAGTGACTGGAGACCCCTGGTTCCAGAAGCTTGTCTGGGCAGGAGTGTGTAGCTACAGGGGGTAGGGGGGAGACAGGGAAGAGGTGCTGGGATGAGAGATGGGAGGCCGGTGGGAAGGGGCCACGGAGGCTCTGGTCTAGGCCTTGTGCCATCATGAGAGGATAGAATGGCCACGGGCTGCACCCTGCCTTTGTCCTTAGGTTCTGAGGGGGGTGTATGCCCCCATGTACCCTGCAGGCTCCAAATGCTGCAATATCCTTCCACAGGGGCCGGAATGTTTATGACCAGCACTGTGCCCCTTGAGCCAAGTATCTGCCCCAGAGGTGGGCACTGACACCCCCCCCCCGTTACCCCCCCATCCCCTGGCCTGAGACCACTCTCTCCTCGTGGAGGGGCCTTGAAACAGCCCCACTAGGAGATAGCAGGGCAAGTGAAACGCCTAGCTGACGTGGCCCCAGACAGCAACGGTCTGGCACCTGGAATAAGATGCCTGTGGTGCCACTTGCCATGGGCACACTGGCAGAGGGGCAGGCTCAGAGGAAAGCAGCGTTTCCTTTGGGGTGGGACTCGCTGAGCTGGAAAACGCCCAGACGATGATCAGCTGCTGCATGCACAATTTGCTGGTGCCTTGCTTTCCATGCAGGCCTGGACAAAAGCCAGTCCCACCAGGTCCAGTAGGTCTGACAAGTGCTGCTCAGGACGGGTCAGGCCCTGCCAGCAGGAGGTGCAGAGGCCATGGCCTCTGTGCCCTGAGCCTTGGAAAGCCTGTAGGAGAGATGCTCAGTCCTCTCCCCCTGTCCCCCTCCAGGGTCCAGCCAGAGCAGCCTCCCGGAGCTACTGGGGGCCTGCCCTGGGCCACCTCTTCTGCCTGCCTTCTCCAACTTTTCTTTTTTTAATTGTATTTAATTTTATTTTTTTTCCTTTCCAACTTTCCTTTTTTTTCTTTTTTTTTCCTCCCCAACTTTTCCTTCCACTTCCCCTAGCTCTGGGCTTCCCTTTTGCTCAGTTGGTAAAGGATCCGCGTGTATTGCAGGTGACCCCAGTTCAGTTCTTAGATCGGGAAGATCCGCTGGAGAAGGGACAGGCTACCCACTCCAGTATTCTTGGGTTTCCCTGGTGGCTCAGCTGGGAAAGAATCTGCCTGCAATGAGGGAGACCTGGGTTTGATCCCTGGGCTGGGAAGATCGCCTGGAGAAGGGACCGGCTACCCACTCCAGTATTCTGGCCTGGAAGATTCGAGGGACTACAGTCCATGGGGTCACAGAGAGTCGGACACGACTTAGCGGCTTTCACTTTTCACTTTTCACCTGTGCTGGCTTTCCCCCAACACACCCATCTCCTACTCTTGGGGGACCCTGAGGCTCCATCCCCAGATCTCTTCTCTGGATCTCTCACTTCCTGGGGAACCTGTCCACCTTCATTGCCATTTCTGTGCTTTGTGTCCTTGTCTGCAGCTCACCCCAGACCCATCTCTGAGCTTCAGGCCACAGCTCTAGGTTGTGACTCTGAAGCCGTGCCCGGCTTCCCTGCAGACACCTCCTGTCACCCCTTTAGTGCTTATGATGTCGGTGGCACGGGGACTAGAAGACACAGTTCCTTCCTGCCTGGCACCCATGTGCCCAAGGTGAAAGGCAACACCACTGGGTCAGGCTTTTGACAACAGGAAGTGGGGGGCCACCTTCGCCTCTCCTAACTCTCCCTTGTCCACGGGCCATCAGGCAACAATGCTTTTGGAAGAGTCCAGGGCACTGGCCTCACAGCAAGTCCCAGGGTCTGGATTCACCTCCTTCCCTCCTGGTTAGATTCAGCTTAGGCTTTCTGAGGAGAGCGGCCACCCAGGGCAGGCTGTGTCCCTCCGCACACAGTGTGAGGGAGGCCCGGTTTGATCACTCGGTCTCTCCCTTGTAAAGCTGCCTTCTCCCTTCCTAACGCACAGATCATCTGGGTGATATCTTGAGACCCAGGGACTCTCTTTTCCCCAACAACCTCCCTCTCATGGTCTTACCACCCAAGGATGCTCCCCAGCTGTATCAGTTCAACTGGACGAATTGCACTGGTGGTTGCAAAATGGTGATTTTCTTGTGCTTTCTTGCTTTCTACAATTACTAGTTGGCATTTCTCTACAAAGAACTTTCCCTTTTCCCTGTTGTCTTTTCTTAGTTGTCACGGTGGACACGTTTTTTTTTTATTCAATAACTTAGAATCTAAGAGTGTCACTTTGGGGACAGTTTTTACTGGACTGTAGCATACATACAGTAATAGGCATAAGTCATCAATATACAGCTCAACAGAATTTTACAATGAATACACCCATGTGTGCATCCCCTCCAGATTGAAATATATGCATAATGTCTGCATTTATATTACCTTCCCTGGTGCCTCCTCTCCAAAAAGTTTAATAACCTTTTGGGTGCTCAAATTGTTCTAGCTTTGGTTCTTTCCAGTTGGCTTCCATGTCTCTTTCATATATCCCATCCTTTTCCTTTTCAAGCATATCCTTCCTTTCTGACACTACAAGGTGCTCCAGGCTCCTCTTGTATTTTTTCCTGACCCATACCTAGAATCTTACATTTCTCCAAGGAGCTCTGGTTCCTTTTAGTGGAGACTGGTGTTGAGAACCAAGTTCTGGGTACAGGGAACATTCTTTGCTACTGGAGTGTCATTACTTCTAGACTCTCACTGGACAAAACTAGGCAATCTATTTTTTTAAGAATTCATACTGTGATCCCCAATTCCAGTCTGGTAGCACAGTTCTATCTCAGCTTCCCTCATTCCACATTGATGTTCCTAACAACAACAACAACAAAAAGAGTATATGGATATGTTTACTCATCTCTTCTAGTGGATACAGTCTACCTTGCAGTATAACCAAAGTAGCTTCACAATCACCTCAGGACTATCATTACCAACAACATGCATACTGAGAATAAAGCTGATTCTTTCTGTCCTTAGAATATATCCCATAAAGGAAGCACTGTCAGAGAGTGAGTTTGAAAGTTTCCTGACTTATTTTCTCTGTGTGGCTTTGTTACTAACTGGATATGCAGTTAGGCTCACTTACTTTTGTTTTTATTCCGTTTTAGCATTTTTCCTCTCTTTCAAATGTGTTTTTGAACATATAAAATATGTTATGGTTCAAAGTCAAAACTACACAAAAAGATATTAATATTTTACAAGAAATCCTATACCCATCTCAACCCCTTATCAGTGAGAATTTTCACTAGTTTCAGGGTTCTCTGTCCTCTTTATTTTTTTCCCAATAAGCATGTGTATCTGTGAATGTGTGTGCACAGGTCGTTTGCACTCGGCTTTTTTTTTTCCCACATAACAATATATCTTGGAAATCATTTCATTTTTCTTTTTTTATTTCATTTTTCATTAGAGACTTTCATTGTTTTTCACTGCTGCTTAGGACTGTTGTATGAATGAACCACAAGTGATTTCACCAATTCCATCCTGATGGACATATGTGTTACATTCAGTTGTTTTTTCTTTTTTAAAATTTTGGGCTGTGCTGGGTCTTTGTTGCTGCACATGGGCTTTCTCTAGTTACAGTGCAAGGCTTTCTCATTACCATGGCTTCTGTTGTTGTGGAGCATGGGTTCTAGGGTGCATGGAATTCAGTCGTTGTGGCACAGGGGCTCAGTAGTTGTGGAGCATGAGCTTAGTTGCCCCACAGCATGTGAAATCTTCTTAGACCAGGGATTGAACCCATGTCCCTGCATTGGCAGGTAGATTCTTAACCACTGGACCACCAGGGAAGTCCAATGGACGTGGACACCAAGTCCATGTCCAATAGTTTTCTATTACTATTTATATTACGCTGAGTAACAGAGGATAAGGTGGTTGGGTGGCATCACTGACTCAATGGACATGAGTTTGAGTTGGTGATAGACAGGGAGGCCTGGCGTGCTGCAGTCCATGGGGTCTCAAAGAGTCAGACACGACTGAGCGAGTGAACTGAACTGAAGTAATTTTGTGTACATGTTGCTTCATATTTGTGAAGTAATTGGTACATGTGCCATTGCTAGGCCCAAGACACTGAGTTTTTGAGGGGATGAGAAGGGGGCAACAGAGGATGAGATGGTTGGATGGCATCACCGACTCAATAGACATGAGTTTGAGCAAACTCCGGGAGATGGTGAAGGACAGGGAAGCCTGGTGTGCTGCAGTTCATGGGGTCACAGAGTCAGACACGACTGAGCACACATAATGCTGTTTCATCCAACAAGAAACAAACCACCTACCGTATAAACTATACAGAAAAGATATCAGAGACAATACAATGACAGTATAGAAGTAAACAAACTTATAATTTCAGATTATTAGAAATACAGCAAACTGAAATGGGCAAATGTGATGAAGAGTGCCTGGGGGCAGTATGTTAGATTGGTGATCCCAAAGGCTTCTTGGAGTTGACACCAGAGACTAGATCTTAATGACAAGAAGGAGCCAGGCACGGGAATGTCTGGAGACAGTCTTCCAAAAAGGAAAAGTAAGTCCAAAGGGATGGGGGCAGGCCACCCTTAGTCAAGAGCAGAGAGAAGTCCCTAGAGGCTGCACAGAGTAGGGAAGCAAGCAGGTAGAGGAATCCTGAGCCGGGTCACACAGGCCTTTTATAAGCTACAGGAAGGAGTTTGTCTTTGGTTTCAAAGACAATAGGAAACTGTTTTAGTACTTTAAAAGGGACATGATATGATGTGATATATATTAAAAGGGACATGATATGATGTGATATATATTAAAAATTTTAAAAATTAAGAACTGATCCTACTGTGGAGAACAGGATGTAGAGGAGCAAGCATAGAATAAAACTAGTCAGAAAGCTGTTCAAGGGGCTCCCCTGGTGAAAAAAAAAGTGAAAGTAGTAGTCACTCCATTGTGTCCCACTCCAGGCTCCTCTGTCCATGGAATTCTCCAGGCAAGAATACTGAAGTGGGTAGACATTCCCTTCTCCAAGGGATCTTCCCCACCCAGGGATCAAACCCGGGTCTCCTGCACTGCAGGCAGATTCTTTACCATCTGAACCACCAGGGAAGCCCCAGCGGTAGAGAATCCGCCTGCCAATGCAGGAGACTTGGAAGCACTGATCCAGGAAGATCCCACATGCTTGGGAACCACTAAGCCAGGCACCACAACTACTGAGACTGTGCTCTAGAGCCCACGCGCTCTAGAGCCTGAGCTCCGCCAACAAGAGAAGTCACTGCAATAAGCCTGCTTGCTGCAACTAGAGAAAAGCCCTCACAGCAAGGAAGACCCAGCACAGTCAAAAACAAATAAAATTATATGTGAAAAAAGAAAGCTTTTCAAGGAGTTCAGGGAGATAGGGTGGCCACCGGTGGAGACTAGCAATGAAGGGGGAGAGGGTAGGCTGATTCAGGATGGATTTTGAGGGGTGATCCAACAGGCTTTGATAACCTACTTCACCTTTATGCCCTTCCTTATGATTACAAAGGAGGAAAACAGAAAACTAACAGGCCTATCACCATCACAAATCTCATGTCACAAAAAACTTGTTTTTGATTAAAAATGCCGTATAAGGTTACTGTCAAAAACTTGAAGGAGAACAGAAAAAGGAAGCGAAAATCGAGTCATACAGTTTGCGAAGGGCCTGAGCTGTGGGAAAGAGTTAGTCGCTCAGTCGTGCCCGACTCTGTGGTTTAGTCTGTAAGTCGTGTCCGACTCTTGCGACTCCACGAACTATAGCCCCCCAGGTTCTTCTGTCCATAGGATTCTCCAGGCAGGAATACTGGAGTGGGTTGCCATTTCCTCCTCCAGAGGATCTTCCTGACTCAGGGATCAAACCCGGATCTCTTGCATGGCAGGCAGATTCTTTACCCACTGAGCTACAAGGGAAGGCCCGAACTGTGGAAGGGAGACTCTTTTCTCTGCGGCCAACGGAGACCCCCCTCGGCCGGCCGGCTCCACCGGACCTGTTTCCGCAGGCGCGTGGGGCGGGGTCGACGCGCGGGGCGGGGCGGGGGCGGGGCGGGGGCGGTGCTTCAGGAAGGAGCCGCAGTTTCTCAGCCGCCTGCGGAGAGGGCAGGCGACGCCGAGCCCCGGAGCCCGCGGGTGGAATTGGAGGCGGAGCACGGCAGCCATGCAGGAGGCAGGCGGGAACGCAGGCGGAGGCAGCCGGGCGGGTGGCGCGGGAAGCCAGGGCCGGCGGGGTGTCGGGGGTTGCCGGGGTGGACCCCGCAGCGCGGGTACTACGTCCGCTGCAGACCACAGAGCTCCGGGTGTCGGGCCGGCCCAGCACTCTTTGGGGCCGGGCGGAGACCCGTGGTCCTCGGCCCAAAGGCCGGGAAGCCGACCATGCGTATTGTATCCTACTCGAGGGGCAGTGCGGATTGGGCTGGGGGCTGCCTGCAGTGGGAGGTGGGACAAACGGACCGGCGGGTCAGGGGCTGTTGGGGAGTGGAATGGCCGGGGTACCTGGGGCGGGCAGAGAATAGAGAGCTGAAGGGAGACTGGAGGCGGGGATGGGCCGGGGTGGCTTGGGTCGGGGGGAGAAATGGGATCACGGGGCAACGGGGTGGCTGGGCTGGATTAGGGCTACGAGTGACCCGGAGGGGCTGGAAGCGGTTCTGAGACAAAGCCCAGAGCTCCAAATCCTTGTGGGTGGTACCTTAACCGAGTCTCCATCAGCACCCTAAACGTGCCTTTCCCGTCCGCCTTGGAGGCAGAGATTGCCCGTGGGTCCCTGGCCCCAGATGCCGAACCTCACCGTGGGGCGGTTGGGAAGGAGCTCACAGTGAGCGGCAGTGTCCTAGCGGTGTAAGTTGGAAAAGGGGCTGGTTGGAAGTGGTAGCAAGTGACCAAGCTCGCCGGGTATGCTCTATTTGGACACACTCAAGGGCTGCGTTTATGGAGGTGATGCAGTGCGCTGGGCCCATTTCCACCTTGATTTTCTTTTTCTGTCACTTTCAGCTGCTGGAGAGCTGAAGATTGCCGCCTCCTTCGAATCTCCATTGTCAACTTTCTGGACCAGCTTTCTCTGGTGATGCGAACCATGCAGCGCTTTGGGCCCCCTGTTGCCCGCTAAGCCAGGGCTAGGGAAAGGGGGGTTAAGGTCTGACCTGGTGGCCCTTCCTAGACAGTGCATCCTTTTTTTTTTTTTTTTTTTTGACAGTGCATCCTTACTAGGGCAGTGATTCCTGCATTAGTTGCCGAGTTATTATGGGGACCTCATCTTTTGCCTGTACTGGCCCTTGGGTGCTCAAGGTCCACTTGCATTGTTTGGTGCTTAAATGTTTCTTAACTACTGAAAATAAAATTGACATATGATGAGTTTATTTTCAACTATAGCACCCTCAAAATTCTTGCCTTTGTCCTTAGATTGGAGGGTTCTCTGATTCAGATAGTCAAGTAGTACAGTGTAAGTGAAGATAATCTAAGAAATGGAGGAGAATAGGTCCTGTCTCATTCAGTTATTAGCTACTGTCAATATTTTGGAGCATTTTCTGAGTTTTATAGTTACATAGTAAACGTGTAACAATATTTGATATTGTGCAAGTTTAGCATTTTTCCTGGTATTTCTCATCTAACATGAACTTTTTTCTAAAAACTCTTCAAAATCATTGAATGTTTAAACTATTTTCAGTCTTTGCCATATTATAGGTAATGATTCAGTGGAATGCTTGTATATAGATCTTTGCATGAATGATTAAGATTACAAGAAGTAGAATTAGTTAAATATTTAAAGCTCTCAATCTGAAGTATGTGAAATTATTCTCTATAAAATACCCTCCCACCAGAATTCTGGTTTCCCCCACATTAGTGTCACCATTAGGGGCTTCCCAGGTGGTGTAGTAGTAAAGAATCCACCTGCCAGTGTGGGAGGTGCAAGAGATGAGGGTTTGATCCCTGGTCCAGAAGATCCCCTGGAGGAGGAAATGGCAACCCACTCCATTATTCTTGCCTGGGGAATCCTATGGACAGAGGAGCCTGGTGGGAGTCCATGGAGTCGAAAAGAGTCAGACACAATTGAGGGACTCAGCACAGCACAGCACTGCACAGGGGCACAATGACTGCAATGCACTCAGGACAGGAAAGAGTTGGCAGACATAAAGGTGTTTGGTGGCCATGAAGCTCTGGACCATTTTGAACAGAGTGGGGACAAGAGCCACCATGTTTATTAACAGGGTCCCGGTGCCTCTCATGGTGAGAAGAGGCTGAGGGCAGCCAGGGCAGAAGTGGGGAGACTGGCATCCAGGCAAGAGACAAGGGCAGCTTGGACCACTCAGGGGCAGTGGACGTGGGGAGAAGGGAGCGGCTTCTGAACATGTCTTAAAGGTGGAGCCACCCGGCCTTGTTGATGGATTGGACATGGCCGCCCTGGACCACCTCAGATCCTCAGAAACCCCACAAGGAGTCACTTTTCCTCCTGTAAATGGTATCCAGCTCAAGCAGAGTCTGACAGTCTCCCCACCTGCTTCTACCTGCCCCGAGAACAAAGCCACATGCCAACTCCGTTTCCCAACATTTAATTAGGAAAAAAAATGACAGGGTCAAAGAAAATCTCATGCAGAAAAGAAAAGGGGCAAATCGGGTTTGTAGGAGCATGGACCAGGGCCGGGTTCCTCCGAGGAGGCAGAAGAACAAAGGAGTAAGGCACTGCCACCTCTGCCCCTCAGCGTGTGCGCAGGGCAGGGCAGCGGAGGGTGAGTGGTCTGGGGGGCGTGCAGACCCCACAGACGGAGTTTGGCAGCAGGGCCCAGAGGAGCAGAGTCTGGTGCCCCCAGGCCCAAGTCTGGCCCTGGCAGGAGCTGATTCAAGCTCTCCAGGCCTCAGAGAACACGGCCTGGGAGGAGGCCCAGGCCCAGCCCGAGAAGTCTGGACAGGCTTCTGTGTCAGCTGCAGTGGTACCCCTTCTGCAGAGCCGTAGTCTGAGGGCACCTTAGGTGCCTTGCCCATCCTGAGTGCTGCTGGTGTCCAGGCCCTCTTCTGGAGATGGGCAGGGGCAGCCAGGGGAAGGGGCAGGGCCAGAGGTGAGGCCAAGGCTGACCTGTCTCAAGGGGAGCCAGGAGGACTCAAGGAGAGGAGGTGAGTGAGGTTGGGACATCTGGGGCGGGGGGGGGGGGGGCGGGTAAGGGGGAACACTTATTTACAGATGTAGAGGTGAGTGGAGATAAATTAAATAAATAGGCGGTTGGGCATAAATAGCAAGGGGTGATCACCAGACTGGGCAGGAGGGCAGGGGGAGGGTGGGGGTATTGCTGCTGCTGTGGTGGGGGGCTTGGTCCGGTCACCCCCTTCCCATGCAGGGCCCAAAGCAAGGCACTAATGAAGGGCCCCGGGCTGTGCTGGGGGTGTCTTGGCCCGGTGCCACCTGATCCGGGCTCAGCCCGGGACCCAGGCCCGAGACGCCCCCTGGACGGGAGACTGTCTCAGGACTGAGATGCGCCCTTCTCTCCGGTTCGGCCACCCTTAGCTGTTGCTGGACACAAGGCCAATGATCTGCTCCAGCTTCTGGCGCAGCTTGTGTTTCCGACAAGAGGCATCTCGGTCCAGGGCGCTGAGAACCTGTGAAACAGGCCCCGAGCTGGGCTCTCAGGGGCGGCAGGCCGTTCCTCCCAGCCAAGCCCCCTGCTCCTCGGGGCAAGCTTTCCCCTCCCTCAGGCCTCAGGGTGTCCTTCCCTGCTGGCCAGGACCCTGGGCACGTGGCCTTCGAACAGCCCCTCTTTGACCCCAAATCCTCCTCCAACCACACAACTCTCGTCCCTCCTCTCCACGGCCAGCATGCAGCCCTGTCCAGGGGTGATGTGGACTCGAGGCTTCCCTTTCCCGTCCCCTGCAGACCCCCAATCCCACCCTAGACCTCGCCCATCCAAAGCAGCAGGCCTTCTCGGGCCTCATCTCCATTGACCATGGGCAGCACCCAATAGCCCATGACTCCTCCTGACAACTGGTGGGGGGGTCCTCACGCATGTGATCTGGGCCCGTGTGTCACTTGGAGGGGAGTGTCCCGACCCTCCTCAGACTCCACAGCCAGCTCCCCTTCTGCTCTGCCGTGTCAGAGTGTCCCAGGACCCCAGGGCTCAGTGCCTGGGCCATGGTCCATCTAGCTGCCTGGGGAACCCCTTGGTGAGCTCCTCCAGGTTCAGGGCTCTCAGGCCCATGTCCAGCTGAGGTTCACCGGTTCTCATCTCCAACCAGGAGCCCAGTCCTGAAGCCCACCCTCTGGCTTCCCTGTCTACTAAGGTTCCAGGCACAAATCAGGCAGGTGGCCTGACCCTGCCCACCTCTGGCCCCCACTGTGTTCCTGGCCCTTTAATTTCTCCCAACCAGAACTTGGTGCTTCAGCCAGTAGCTTCTCTCCTGGGGCCCTCACCTCCCCACATCTACAGAGAGTGTCACGTTTGCCATCCTGAGGGCTTGTTTGTGGGAGGAATTGTGAGTAATCCAAGAGCTGGTACCCCTGACTCCCATCATGTCCCTGCTTTTGCCACTGGTTGCACTCTCAAACTCAAGGGGTCTGCGGGGGTGGCACGCACCTCCTGACGGTACTTGGTGACGTAGAAATAGAGCTCACTGAGTGCACTCAGGACATTGAAGTCACTTGCATGGAGACGGGACTGCTCCACCAGATACGCATCCATGTCCTGGTCACTGATGGATGCCATCTTGGCTATATCCCGGTAGTACCTAATGGGATCCCGAAGAAGTCATGCTGGCATCTGCTGCAAAAGTCAAAGCCCTTGTCCTGGCTGCCAGGCCAACCTCTGGGACTCCTTTCTGAAGCTGGCCCTTCATTAATATGAGCCAGCCTGGGCAGGGCCAGCTTCTACCCTCTCACCCAGTAGCTATGTCCTGTGGGTGTCCAGGCCCCCCACCCACACATACTGGGGCCCACCTCTCCACCCAGCTCTTGTAGTTGGGGATGTCCTTGGCATAGAGCAACTTGTTGGAGGGCGAGTCCTTGCCCAAGCGGTGCTCCGACGTGGAGCAGGAGTCCATGAAGGTCTGGGCCACCACCGACAAGCAGGCATCCGTGATGCTGCTCTTGTGGATGTCGAACACGAACTGTGGGTTCTTGATCACGTTCACCCAGAAGCGCAGGGGCAGGCTAGACAGAGGGACAAAGGCCCACAGCTCCCCAGTTTCCCCCGTGCCACACCCTCCTGTCTGCTCACCTCCACAGGCCCACAGGCAGCAAGATGACACACTGAGAGCGGCCTTTTCTTTAATTTTTGACCTGACTTCAAGCAGTGAGAAGTAAGAGGAAATGGCATTCTGGCCTTGGTGATCTCAATGTTCCCCACACACACACACTCACCCCCTGGACCAGGCTTCCAGCATCTCTGCACTGTGCCAGTGGTATCACCAGGTGAGCAGCCAGGCCCAGTCAGTCAAGGGCACCTCTGAGTGCGGGCAGCACTATCTGCATCCCAGCCGCCCAAACCCCTGGCAGAGTGACAGACCCTTGCTCTCCCTACTTGGTGGCACCATCGATGCCAGGCCACTATCCTCCCCTGCTGGGATGAGCAGTGCAGCCCCCAGCCCCCACTGTCACCCTGACCAAGGTCCCCAAGTACCAGCCAAGCCTCCTCTTCCCACCCAGCCCTGGCCTGGAGGGCCAGCGCACAGTGGTACCAGTTGCTCTTCCAGGTGTGGCGCACGTCGGGATCGCTGATCTGCCGCTGGTCGGCCTGCTCGTCCAGGAAGTCAAACATGTACTTAATGGCCAATGGCAGGGCTGAGCCCCGGTGTGCTGTGCTGAACACGGTTTCGAAGAGGTCGTCCACGAACTTCTGCAGTGTACCCTGCAGGGGCACAGCAAGGGCACCAGCTGACAGGGAGCCAGGGGGAAATGTTCCCACAGCAGGACAGATGGGGATGGAGAGGCCTGACAGTGAGTAGGACTTCTCTGCCTGGCTAACAACACCCCTCAGATAGACTTGGCCTTGACCTCAGGGTGGTAGTTCCCATAGCCAAGGCCTTAAGACAGTCCCTTGGCATTGGAACAATCCAGTGGCCCCTTCCCCAGGCAGCCGGGGCCAGCCTGAGCGACAAGTCCAGGACAGAAGGGACCCGCACTAAGGTCAGGATGGCACAGGGCAGGTGCACCTTGGTGGCCAGCAGCCGCGTCAGGTAGATCTCTGAGACCATCTTGCTGCCACGGTCACCCTCTCGGTGGTCGGCGTGGTCATGGTTCTTCACTAAGTGCCACAGCTTGGTTCCTGTCTCCTGGTCCGGGGTGATCATGGGCGCCCGAGAGCGGAGGCTGTCAGGGCTGCTGGCCGTGCGAAGCAAGCTCTCTGGGGCAGGGGATGGTGTGCCCCCTTAGGCCAGTGGGCCAGCCATCACCATGGCTCTCGCCCCCTCTATCCCAGGAGCCCCGCACTTCTAGGCTCTAAAGAGCCCAGACCTCCTGAGGGCAGGGTCCAGGAAGGCTGCCTGCCCAAAGCAAGGGTTCCCCACCATGGCCGACACAGCCTGGAAGGGCATGAGGCCAGCAGACGCCACCACACCGAGGATACTTACCATAGCGGCTGAGGGAACGGGTGAAGGTGAAGGAGTTGGCCATGTTATAGGCTGACACTTGTTTGGGCACCAATGCCACCAAGGAACCATCTGTCACCTGCAGATACCAGTGACAGAAAGGGGGCAATGCAGGAGGCTGAGAAGCCAAGAGGCCAACTCTGTGGGGGTATGTGGGGCAGCTCCCACACCTCCCAGAGGAGGACCTATATTGTGGGGGCGATGGAGGGGAGGGGTTAGCACGGGGTTGCGGCCCCACAGGAGCACTGGTCATGGGTGGCCCGCCCTCCAGCTCCTCACCTGGTAGTGGGCCAGCGAGTTGACCCTCTTCCAGTCACACTCAATCTTGGTGGTGACGTCCTCGTCCTGGAGGATGACACGGGCCATGCGGCCCTGGCGCCACTCTGTGGGCCACAGATAGCTCAGTGGGGGGGATCATGAACACCAGCCATGGTACCAGGAGGTGCGGGGGGGGGGGCCAGGAAGAGAAGGCAGGGGCCTCACCTAGGTCCATGTCCTCAGCTTTGGGGCGCTGGGAGTAAGGGATGCCCTTGTACATAGCATCAAGCAGCTTGTCTTTGGCCTGGGTGATACTGTCACAGTTGAGCACCTTCACGGGCACCTGAGCACTGCCCTCGCTCTCCGGGCATACACAGTGCAGGGTCTGAGAGGGTGGGGGGGGGCCACAGGGTGGGTCCTGGGTGAGGCTTCCCCGCAGACCTGACACCCTGTCCACCTGACCACCCCCTCTAACCCCACACACCAGCGTCTTATAGTCGATCTGCTGCCGGATCAGCTTGTCCTCGCTCAGTGAGTACCGCGCCTCGCCCGTGATGGCATCGATGGGGCCCTTCTCCATCTGCTGCTTGATGGCGCAGTACAGAAGGAAGAGTGGCTCCCCCGCGCACTCCTGGAGGCAGGGCCAGGCGTACAGCTGACTGCTGGCAGGCCAGCAGCTTCCCCACCCTACCGCCCCCACCACCTGCCCTGTGAGCATGTGCACCTTCAGAAACTTATGCAGCAAAAATGTGAACCAGTTGGTGAGCATCTTCTCAGCCACTGACTCAGTCCTGGAGAGAAAGGGGTGCTGGGGTCCTGGCCCAAAAGGGCCTCCCAAGGGGTGGAGCCTGGCCAGGACAGGGCTGGCCTGGGGGCTGGGGGGGGGGGGAACCCAGTACCTGCGCAGAAGCAGCTTCGGGTGGTTCTTGCTCTCAAGGTTCTTCTCAATGAGGTCCGCCAGCAGCTGCTTAAGCAAACCTGTGGCATAGTCGAGGCGGCTCTGCAGGGCCACCATGGTAAGGGAAGCCACAGTGCCCCGGTCACGCATGGAGAAGCTGCTCTGGGCCTCCAGGGTGTGGATGAAGGTGAGCACGAAGGCGCGGCTGTGCAGCAGCTGCCCGAAGAGACGCAGGGCCTTCTCAACATGGGGGGGGGTCTGGAGGCAACAGGGCGTCTCAGAGAGCAGAGGTGACCCTGCAGATGACAGGGCAAGGGCAGACAATACGGGGTGGGGGGGGAGTGTATGGGACGGGGTGGAACTCACATCCAGCTCCTTAAGCACTGGGTGGGCCTCGATCCCCGGGAAAAGCACCCGCACAGCGTAGGTCCGGTAGTCCAGGAAAGGGATCTGCACGCCATCCATGTGGTTCGTCAACTCATTGATGTCTGTCTGCAGCTCAGCAAAGGCTGGGGAGGGCCGGTGGGGCAGAGTGAGCAGGGCAGGAATGGGGAGCCCCTGCGGCCTGCCCCACACCCCACCTCCACACAGGCACCTTCCTTGCACTCCAGGGCCACCCGGGACTCCAAGTTGTCCATCTGGAGCTGGAGCCGCTTGAGTGTGCGGTCGGCATCCTGAGTCTTACGTTTGTAGGCAACCAGTACAGCAGTGATGGCCAGCAGCAGGAGGCTGCCCCCTACTGCCAGCCCCACCATGGCCGGCAGGGTCAGGGCCCGCTCAGCTGTGATGTGCAGGGTGCCCAGCCAGAACTCCAGACCGCCCACCAACACCTGCGGGGACGGGCGCATGGTGAGGCGAGCCCCACGCCTGCCCCAGGCTGCCCTGGCGGCCTCCCTGCCCTGTACCCACCATGACAGGCTGCCGGCCCGTCTGGCTGGGGGAGTCGCAGAGGAGCTGTGTGTCGGAGACTGTCAGTGCACATGGCTGGCCCCCTATCAGCACCGTGTAGTTGAGGCGGGAGTTGCCAGCTGCTGCGGGGATCAGATTCTTGCCCTGCACATGGACACCCCAGTCAGCCAGGGCTCCCCCCTACCCTGGCCCTCCTGCCCTTCGCTCCTGCCCCAGCAGCACCTTTAGCACTACGTGGGAGCCCGGTTTGATGTCCAGGACCCCAGAGGGACCGAGAGGCTCAAAGCTGGGGTCGGGGTAGTAGGTGAAGGAGGACCGGTTGAGGGAGCGGGCGGTCTGCACGTGGTCCAGCAGGAAACCAAACTCATCCGGGTGCTCGCCCTGGGTCTGAGGCTTGGGCTGCCCCAGGAAGATGCCAGGGGCTTTACACAGCATGGCAGTGTCATTGATCACATGGCATGTCTGTGGGGACAAAGGCAAGCAGTCCAGCACTTGAGGCCACAGCAGGCAGGGTGGCAGGGTGGGACGGAGGTGGGGGCGCAGCTGGCACTCACATTGGTGGTCTCGATGCCTCGGTACTTGGCCCGGACCCGGGGCTCCTGGACCGTCAGCAAGTGGGTCCCACTCACGGTGATGGCAGTGCTTCCACTAGGGACAGGAGTGAGGGACTTCAGGGCTCCTCCCAACTGCCCCGAATGTGGCCCTCTCTCTGCTTTCCCCATTGGAAGTGGAAGTGAAGTGAAAGTCACTCAGTCGTGTCCGACTCTTTGTGACCCAACAGACTATATAGTCCATGGAATTCTCCAGGCCAGAATACTGGAGTGGGTAGCCTTTCCCTTCTCCAGGGGATCTTCCCAACCCAGTGGCCCTGGAACCTCCCTAACCCTGGGTCACCCAGTGGGTGCCAACTGCCATGTGGTCATGGAGGAACCAGGCTCCCCTCTGCTGAGGAGGGCTCAGGCTCAGAGAAGGTGGAATTTTATGCCTGGCACTCAGAGACCTGGTCCCCAGCCTCCCCTCTTACTTGATGATGCTCCACGTGGGCTCGAGGTGCGTGACGGTGGGGTCCTGAGTGTAAGTGTAGACAACACCAGGACTGGAGATATTGGCACGGTCAATGGCCAGTGTAATGGGGGCTTGGCTCGGGCCCAGGGTGGAGACAGGCGAGATGCACACGATGACTTCAGCATCCCTCCTGCATCAGCAAGTGGGAACTTGGAGAGGGTGGCCCAGGGCTGCCTGCCATCTGCCGGCCTGTGGCCCCAGCTCCCAAACAACCCACCTGACGAACTGGCACTCGCCATCTCTCACGGTCACCATGACCCTGCTGCCGGCATCCAGAGCCCTTCCAGAGATGGTGAGCCGCGTGCCCCCGGAGGCCGGGCCCCGACTGGGACTCACACGGTCGAAAGTAGGCGTCTATGGGAGAAGAGATCCTAAGGGGCAGGGCGAGGCAGGGGGGGCCAGGCTGCACACTACCCCCAGGAAGCGATGGGAGAGGAAACGGGTATGCACCCCACCCACCACAAAGGTGTAGAGCTGCTCAGACTGCGTGCGGAAGTCAGCCGAACAGTCACCAACACAGAGCTCCACGGGCCCCGGTGGAGGGCTGGGTACCAGTGACTCTTCCATCTCACAGACGATCCTGGAGGTGGGGGTCCAAAAAGGTCAGGCCCCAGAGGCCAGCCCCCAGTGGGGGATGAGGCCTGGTGTCCACCAGCTGGGCTGCACTCACCTCTCAGCACTGATGTACTCGGCAGGGATGGAGTTGCAGCGCACGCCAGCCACCCGCAGGCCCACCTCTCGGGAGGTGAGGCCCAGGTTCTCACCCACGATGGTGATCCAGGTGCCCCCTTCCTTGGGCCCCATGACTGGGTGGATCTGTGGAGCAGGATGGGAGGCGGGAGGGTAAGCTGAGTTGGCGGGTGCCCAGAGGGCAGTGGGTGGAGGGGAGACCGACCTGGGCAATGCGAGGGTGGCTGCAGCGAGCGCCCTTCTGGTTCGGGTGCATCCAGTTGGTCTTGGGGGCTGGGCAGTGGGCCCGCAGCTGGCACCTGTGCTCCGAGATGCACCAGCCACAGTTGAAGCGGGGGTCAGCCTTGAGGCAGAGGCCACAGCTGGGCCGCTGCGCCCAGCACTTGTACAAGAGGGCTGTGGGCACAGAGGGCATCGCTGGGGAGCAGTTACCGGCCCTGATGAAGGGTCCCCCTGCGGGACCCCAGCCCCAGCTTGTGCCTATGCTGCCCCAGGAAGTGAGGTCCTCAGCCCATCCCGCTGCTCACCTCGGAAGGTAGCAGGCTTGTCGATAGGGAAATCGCTGTCCCAGACCACGGAGAAGTCCAGCTCAGTGTCACCATACTCATCACCTTCATAGGAATACTGGGGGAGAAGGACCCATGTGACTCTCATGAAGGTGCACAGGTCAACCCCCCACCCTACTCAGGAATCCCCAGGAGGAGACTCAGAAGGTCCTCTGCCAGGATGAGCTGAGGCTTCCTGAAGAGTCTGCTGGGCACAGCCCGAACCCCTGAGACAGGTGGGGTGGGTCTCACCGAGGCATTCTGGCACTGCACGCTGCTGCTGTTGAAGCGTACAGCAGGGACCCGCTGCTGCCGGCCCTGCACGCGGACCACACACTCGTAGTTCTTCTGCCCTGACTGAGGCTGCGGCAGGTTCTTGGCCCGCAGGGTGAGGGGCTGCACAACGCCTACCGGGATCAGGAGGTCCCCGCTGGGCAGGATCGCAGGGCAGCCCTGAGGGGAAAACCCCCGCGTTTAGGAGGCTCTGAGAAAACCCCAAGATGGAGGGTGGCAAAGCCAGGGGCCAGCCTGCAGGGAGCCTGGCCCCCTCACGTGCAGTGCCCGCCTCACCTCAGGGTTGTGCACCCTGCCCTCCTGGAAGGAGCAGTCGTGGGGCTGGCTGGTACACACGTGGCGGTACTTACACCACTGGCAGGGGTAAGGGCTGCTGACGCAGGACATGCACCTGGAGGGGAGAGGCTTCAGAAATCACAGAGGATACCAAGCCAGGACCTTCACTGTCCCTTGTGTGGGCCACACAGGAAGCCAAAGGAAAAAGGCACCCGCGTCACAGCGAGCCACAGAGACACGGGGACCAGGGGGCAGGCCAGCTACTACTCACGACTGGAGGACGCTGCAGTTGTAGAAGACGAAGTCAGCCCCAGCAAACCTCACGCCAGTCTCCTTGGAGAGCAGCTGCAGCCGCACAGTGCGGGTGGCCCCTGCAGCGAGCCCACAGCACCCTGTGTGAGCCATGGACAGACAGCACCCCCCACCCCCCACAGCCCCGGCCACTGACCATGCCCCCGGGTGAGAGCCCGGAGCTCCTGGAGGGAAGGTGAGGGGCAGCGTAACTCCCCAGAGGGCAGCAGGACGGCCTCACTCTGGGTCACTTCCTCAAAGGCACAGCTCACGCCCGCACTGAGGTCTGGCACGTTGCTCATGGCCACGGTCAGCTGCAGGAAGCCAAGGGCTTGGAGCAGGGTCCACTGCAGCATGTGGGCACCACGCCCCTGCTACGTCCCCACCATGCCCCTCACCTGCACCCCGGGCGACGTCACTGACACATTGTTGGGCCAGACGTGCACCTGGACACACTTGCTGAGTGCCTCGGTGAAGCCATACGGAGCCACGGCGCCTGGACAGGCCCCTTGGCGGCAGCACCTGTGTGGGGTCATGCCAGGCCCATCCCACAGCTGCCCTGGGGGCCAGGAAGGGATGACGAGGGGGCAGCCGGCCCAGCCTATGGTGCCAGGCAACCACATGCCTCGGCTTCATCTCCGAGGGCCTGAGAGATGTCACTCGGGCCAGAGGTTCTGCTCATTAGCGGGAGAAAGTTGGACAGGAGGGAGAGGGAGGCTACAAGGCCACAGCTTTTGGGGTGGGCACATGGGAGAGGGTGGGCACCATGGCCCCCAGCTATGGGCAGAGCTGGGCAGGTCCTCACCTGTGCTGCAGCACGCACCAGCCACAGTGCGGGTCCCCTGAGCCCAGGCAGGCCGCGCAGCTCAGGTATTGCTCACAGGTCTCCACCGGGAGCTGGCTCACCTGGGCACAGCTGAGTTAGCACGTGCCGTGCCGTGCCCTGCCCCCGGCCCACCCCGCCACCTGCCCTGGGCCCACCTGCTTCTCACTCAGCAGGTAGATGTGCTGGTGGTCAGGGCTGAAGAGCAGGTCACGAAGTATGGGACTGCCATCCACCACAGGCACCGTCTCGTACAGGTGAGCCTCCTGAGAGCTGTCAACCCGCACCTGGGCCACAAGACCAGTCACCTGATGCCACAGCAGCAGCCCACATACCCGGGCAGGCTCTTCGGCAGCCAGGGGCCCAGCCTTGTCCCATCATAGACAGACGGGGAAGGATGACACCAAGGCTGCCCCCTAGAGGCTCTTGGGGGTGTCACAGCCAGTCCAAAAAGGCTCACAGGGCACAGAGATGACCACACTTATGGCAGAAAGCAAAGAACTAAAGAACCTCTTGATAAAAGTGAAAGAGGAGAGTGAAAAGGCTGGCTTAGACGTCAATATTCAAAAAACGAATATCATGTCACCTGGTTCCATCGCTTCATGGCAAATAGATGGGGAAACAATGGAAACAATGACAGACTTTATTTTCTTAGGCTATAAAATCACTGCAGATGGTGACTGCAGCCATGACATTAAAAGATGCTTGCTCCTTGGAAGAAAAGCTATGGCCAACCTAGACAACATATTAAAAAGCAGAGAGGTTACTTTGCCAACAAAGGTCCGACTAGTCAAAGCTATGGTTTTCCCAGTAGTCACGTATGGATGTGAGAGTTGGACCATAAGGAAAGCTGAGAGCCAAAGAATTAATGCTTTCGAGATGTGGTGTTGGAGAAGACTCTTGAGAGTCCCTTGGATTGAAAAGAGATCAAACCAGTCCATCCTAAATGAAATCAGTCCTGAATATTCATTAGGAGGACTAATACTGAAGCTGAAACTCCAATCCTTTGGCCACCTGATGCGAAGAACTGACTCACTGGAAAAAACCCTGATGCTGGGAAAGATTGAAGGTGGGAGGAGAAGGTGACAACAGAAAATGAGATGGTTGGATGACATCACCAACTCAATGAACATGAGTTTGAGTAAACTCTAAGAGTTGGTGATGGACAGGGTGGCCTGGCATGCTACAGTCCATGGGGTCGCAAAGAATCGGACATGATTGAGTGACTGAACTGTAACTGTAGAGTTTGGACACGGGGAAAAGGTGAGATTTATAGGGGAAGGGGTTTTTGGGATGATGGCAATACCCTGGAATGAAGGAGTGTTCATGCCAGTGTAACCCTGCAAATGTACCAAAATCACAGAGATGCTTTATATGAGGGTAGAAGTGTGACACAGGAGTTATACAGGAGTATATACCCCCCACAAAGCTGTGAGAAATGTAACAAAAAGGACCTGGAGGGGAGTAGACTAGGCCCCCAAGAGTTCCCTGGACACTCCAGACCTCCCTAGGAACAGCCCACATCTCCCAGGTGAGCACGAGGAGAAGCTGGTAGTTGGTCTGGCTCCTTGTCCCTTTAGAAAACCTCAGAGCTCCCAGCCCCGAAACAGAAGCAACCCCTGGGCCTATCAGGGGACAAGATGGCAAAGGCAGTCAGGTTCACATTTGTTCCTTCATTCATTCAAGGAGGCTTCCTTAGTAGCTTGGTTGGTAAAGAATCTGCCTGCAGTGCAGGAGACCCGGGTTCAATCCCTGGGTCAGGAAGATCCCTGGAGAAGGGAACAGAAACCCACTCTAGTACTCTTGTCTGGAGAATTCCATGGACAGAGGACCTAGTGGGCTACAGTCTGTGGAATTGCAGAGTCGGACCCAACTGTGCGACTAACTTTCCTTTCTTTTTTCATTCAAGGAGGACCCAGCAATGATGGCTCCTGCTCTCCTGGCAGGGAAGCCCAGAGATAAGGACAGAGGCTTGGGTCAGCCACAGGAAGCCAGTGGTTCAGGCCACAACAGGCAGTGGCACAGGTGAGCATGGGTGGCACAGGGGTGCACAGGGCTTGCCTGCACAGTCTTGTCCCCACCCCTCATTCTGCATCTCAGCCTGCCCTGATGCCCACAGACTGGTGCCCACCTTCTTGAGACTGCCACTGCGAGTGCCAATGAAGACCACAGAGTGCTGCTGGTAAGTGTAGGCGGCCACGCTGGTCATGCCATCGGTACTGTCAGCTAGCAGGGGCAGCCCCTCGATCACGTGTAGGCCGCCCAGTGGCTGGTTCAACACCAACCCACAGAAGTTTCCATTTATCTGCATGGGCTGGTGAAATAGGAGGGGTGCACACAGGTCAGCTCACGGGCACCCACTGGACGTTGGCTGCGAGATCCCACATTGTGGCAGGGAAGAGGACCCAGAACTCACTCCTTGCTAGCCAAGACCAACCAACCATTAGTCCCAGGACCCCACAGGAAATGGGGGAATGAGAAAGGAGCTGGAGGAAGGCGAGCAGGCAGGAGTGGGGAGTAGACAGCAAGGCCTGGGAGGCTGCCACTGATGCAGAATGTGAGGGGGCACCTGCAAGATAGAGCTGGAGGAGCCAGCTGGAGACAGAGGGGCAGGAAGAGGAAGGGAGTGGTCCACAAACAGAGTGTGCCCACCCAGAGGACTGGCAGGGAGGCAGGCTGGCGAGGAAAAAGAATCTGCAAAGGCAGGGAGGGGATCACAGGGGGTGGGGGATTCTGGGCTAAGCTGTCACTCCCGAGACAGTCCAGAGGAGCATCTCCCAGGTGAGCAGGCCTGTCGAGCCTGGGACAGGCCAGCAGCCTACTGGCTGCTAGGTGACCACCAGGGCTGGCCCCGCAGACCCGGGAAGGGGCAGAGGGCCTTGCAGAGGGGCGGGGGGGGGGGTGGGCAGGGACTCACAGTGTTGATGCAGGGCAGCTCCTTGTTTAGCAGCCAGGGCAGTGCCAGCGTGCCCTCCCCACGGTAACAGGACTGGATGCGACGCCGGATGTGTGCATTGATGTTGCTGAGGGTAAAGAGGCAGAGGATGGTCTGCCGCGGTGGGCTGGCCCGATTCTTCTGGCCCTG
Organism: Muntiacus reevesi; assembly: GCF_963930625.1. Taxonomy (NCBI): domain Eukaryota; kingdom Metazoa; phylum Chordata; class Mammalia; order Artiodactyla; family Cervidae; genus Muntiacus; species Muntiacus reevesi. The sequence continues at coordinate 147,301,124 of NC_089271.1, read as the reverse complement.
AGAGAAGACGGTGAAGAGGACGTCTTCGTCAGCTGGCACGCCCAGGGCCTGGGCCAGCAGCAGGCCGGGTTTGGCCAGGTGGGCGCTCTGCACCAGGCGGTACTCCATGCCGCGCCATGAGCAGCCGATGGGGAACTCCACGTATGAGTAGAACTCAGAGTCTCCTGAGCACATGCGCACAATCTTGGATGTGAAGAACTTCTCGCCCGCTGTGTCCAGCAGTGTCTGCTGGGTGTCCAGCTGCAGCGTCAGGAAGTACACAAAGGAGGCGCTCACAAAGCCATAGATGTAGTAGATGTCAAAGGCTGGGTACAGGGACAGCGTGTCCGAGGGGATCTTGATCTGTGAGGAGACGAACTCGTCCTGGTACACCTACAGAACAGGCGGGAGAGAGAGCCTGAGATGAGGCCAGGGTCCACCCGTGGCCTCCCCATCCATGGCCCCTGACACTCGCCCTGACCTCAAGCCCACAACAGGGTCCCTAAGGGACTTCTGTCACAACCCCCCACCCATGCATGCACAGGACCCCATGCCAGAAAGACTCCAGAGGGTAAGCCATGACCCGGCCCACCGTGCCATCCTCAGCAGCTTGTCCCATCTGGGACCAACCGGTCTCTTCCGGGGGCAGAGGCAGGACGCAGTGGAGGCAGGAGGGCACAGGGCCTGGCTCTTCAGAGAGGGGCAAAGGGAGGGGAGGGCAAGGGACGCCTGACAGCCAGGGGTGGGGCTCACCCACCAGACTGAACATATCCACACCGTCCTCGTCCCGGATGAGCTTTCGGGAGCTCAGGGTGGGGAAGTACTCGGACTTGCCATCCACAGCCGTGCCTACAAACAGCTTGCTGGGCCCCTGGCCCTGCTCCACGATGACGCCAGCCATGGAGTCTGGTTCCTGGGCCCCTGACAGGTAGTGCTCCTTGCGGTGGTGGGGCTCACCCAGCTTGAAGAGGTCATCCAGCCGCAGGAACTGGCAGATACCCTGCCAGATGCTGCCACAGGCCACCAAACGGCGGGCCGCATAGTCTATGAGCAGCAGCTTGTTCACGTTGTCCACGGGCACCAGGCGGTGGGCACACACACGCATGCTGGGGGGCGGATAGCAGCGGGCGTTGTCCTGTACAGGCCCCGTGATATGGACCCGCAGCTCAGTCAGGTTGGGCGCCAGCTTGAAGATGTGGTTCACGGCACCCACAAACACCTCCCCGGTCACCCGGTGCACAGCCAGGTGGGTGAGCGAGGTGTCCGTCACTGAAAAAGCAGGGAAGGGCCTGCGGCTGCCCAGGGCCCGCCCGGCAGCCAGGAGGAATAGCAGGATGAAGATGATGGGCATGGCTGGCGGCTGTCCTGGGGGGTGGGCCTAGAGAGAGACAGCAGGGGCCAGTCACAGGCCCACCCCCCAGCCTGGCCTTGGGCCTCCGGCCGGCCCAGAACCATGGTCCAGAGGGTGGAGGCCGGTCACCTGCCACCGCACCAGGGCCCCAGATGGCAGCCCCAGCTGGGAGAAAGGAGGGGCGTCCGCCAGGGTGCACAAGGGAGCCACAAGCACAGGCAGACTTGGGGGCCATCAATCACCCCCCACCCACTGCTGGCAAGCAGCCGGGAGGCCTCGCCTCAGCTGGGCCACACCCAAGCGGGCCACGGCGCCAGATGCTGGGAGAGGCAGGGTGGGAGGCCCTCCAGGAAGGAGAAGCCGAACAGCAGATCCCAGGCCCAAGGGTGGCCAGCCACACACAGGCACAACCCAACCGCGGGCCACTCAAGGCCACGGAGCTGCCTCTCACCCTAGTTGGGGAGGGGGGGCAGGGAGGAGACAAGGGAGTGAGAAAATGATGGCAAATGGGACGTTGGGGTGTCAGGACATCAGAGGTCTGAGGCATCAAAGCCTGAGCCCAGACAGCACCCAGGGACACCAACCCGCCCTCCGCACCCCGGCTGCCTCCTTGCCCCAAGGGCCTCTGTCTGCTGGCTGACCGGGAGCCTGTGATCTGGGCTACAAGCTGCCACACAAAAGCGGAGTGGTGCCGGCCCCCGCAGCAATGCACAGAGACAGACAGACGTCAGGCTCTGCCCAGGCACAACCGGATGGATGCCCAGGGCAGGGGTGCACGCAGCCCCCTCCAAAGCCAGACGGTAGCTGGTGAAGGGGAGAGGCAGGGTTGGCAAACACAGCTGAGACTCTGGCGAGACAAACCGGGGGACCCCAGGAGCAGCACCGGGCTTGGCTGGGTCTTCACCCTGAGGCCACACCCAGCTCCAGGCAGCCAAGACAGCAGAGCCGTGGCGTGGCAGCCAACAGGGCAGGGCTCAGGGCCCCCCTATCGGTGCCCAAGCCCCAAGAGAGACACAAGTTACCCCACCTTGGAGGGGGTGGCGAGGAACCAAACCAAGGCAGCCCAGAAGAAACGGGGTGGGGGGATTGCATTTGCCAGAACCAGGAGCAGACCCAGCTTGGAACAGCTAAGTTTCAGCTCAAGACCGCTCGGCTCTCCCAGGCTCTTTTGTCAAGGTCCGCATCCTGGACCCTGAATGCCAGAGCTGGAGAAGAAAGGAGGGCGGAGAAGGGGGGGTCGTCACGCCACCCTCACCTCCTCCGCAGCGCACGGGAATACAAGCCTAAGAAGGGGAACGGGACGAGTCGGGAGGGATACCTGGAGAGGCACGCTGTGGAGCCCAAATGCCCGCTCCAAAGCACAGCCTGGAAGCGGGAGCCTCTGGCCAACCGAGCCTCTCTGAGCCAGCCCTGCGGAGCCCGAGGATGCGAGCAGACACTGGCAGAGACGGGGCTCCCGCACCCGCTCCCCAATGCCCCGCGCGGTTCTGCCGGCCCGGTTTGCCCTGCCCCCAACCAGGGATACCGCCCCCCCGCCGCCCACCCCCCGAGTGGACGGAGGCGCCGGGGCTGCTTCTCCACCACAAAGGGTCCCCACGGGTAGGGGGCTGGCCGCCGAGACGCCGAGCACGAAGGACCAGTCGGGCAGGCGCCGGAGAAGGCGGGGGCAGGGCCCGACCCCTGGAAGGCCAAGGCGACCCCCGGGGATGCCCGACCCCGGGGCAGATGAGCAGGCTGGCCTCGCACGGGCGGCGGGGGCGGGGGGGGTGGGTGGCGGCAGGCACCTACCTGTCCCTCCGCTGCCGTCGGCTCCAGGTGGCCGCCCGTTGGCCACGTGGACGCGCCCTCGAGCCCCACACCACCCCGTTCGCGCGCCCCCGCCGCCGCACCCCGCGCGCCCGCGCCGCCGCCGCCCACACTTTGGGGCCAGCCCGCGGCCGCCGGGGCCTTTTAAATCCGGACCGTACCACCGCGCCGGGCAGGGGTGCCCAGGGAGGACCGAGCGTCAGGGCTCGCAGCCGGGGGTGGCCTACTTCTCCCCGAGCCACGGGAGAGGCCCAGTGGCGCAGCTCCAGGCCCCGGCGAGCGGCTGGGGTTCCCCCCTACCCCCCGCAGCGATACGACCCTCCCCTCCACTCGCGAAATGGCCGCGTCTGGGGCGCGCGCCCCTCCGCCCGCCGCCTCCCGCCACCTGGGGACCCGCGCGCGCCCGCGCCACACCCCCTTCGGGCCAGGGGTGCGCGCGGGCCTCGGGGTCGCGCAGACGCCTCCCGGGCGCTCGGAGGCGCGCCCAAGGCCACCTGCCGCAGGTTCGCAGCAACCGCCCCCGCCCCGCCCCGTCCCCGCCCACCCCGCACTCCGGTCAGGATCCTACAGGCACACACCAGCCCGGGACTCGCGGTCCTGACTCAGGACACTCTCCCGGAGAAGGTCCACTAATCCGGAGGGCCTACGTCTGATAACATCCACGAGGACTGAGGCTGTCGGCTTTTACCACCTGGCCCCGTCCCCAGTGACACTGAATTGGAGATTTTCAGTCCCTTGGTTCCTTTTTCCTTTTCTTTTTATACAGCTTTATTGACCTATAATTCATCTATCATGTAAGTCCCTCATGTAAAGGGTAACATTCAGTGACATTTAATATATTCACACAAAGTTGGGCAACCATTACTCCTGTTTGATTCCAAAATGTTCTCATTACCCCCAAAATAAATCTCTATGTACCCTTTAGCCAGCCATCAGTTCACCCCGTGTGAATTTTAGGATGGACTTTTCAGTTTCTGCAAAAAAAAAAAGAAAAAAGCCGGTGGAAGTTTGATACGGATTGAATTCAATCTGTAAATCAATTCAGAGAATGTTGCCATCTTAACAAGGCTTCCAAGATGGTGCTAGTGGTAAAGAACCCATCTGCCAATGCAAGAGACATAAGAGATGTGAGTTAGATCTCTGGGTTGGGTAGACCCCCGTGGAGGAGGAAATGTCAACCCACTCCAGTGTTCTTGCCTGGAGAGTCCCATGAACAGAGGGACAAGAGGGACTGGTGGGCTACAGTCCATAGGGTCGCAAAGAGTCAGACACAACTGAAGCGACTTAGCATGCAGGCACACACCATCTTAACAAGATTTTTTCCATCCATGAATTTGAGATGTTGTGATGATGAATTCATGTGTATTAATTTCAACTTGGCTAGGCTATAGTTGGCAATTATTTAATCAAACACTCATCTAGCTGTTGCTCTGGAGAAATTTCGTAGGTGTGGTGAACATCAACAACCGGTTGACTTTATTTTTTTTTCTTTTCCGGTTGACTTTAAATTATACTCCATAATGTGGGTGAATCTTGTCCACTCAATTGAAGGCCTTAAAAGCAAAAACTGAGGTTCCCATGGAAAAAAGATATTCTGCCTCCAGACTGTAATGTAGAAGTCCTGCTTGAATCTGCAGCCTGCCAACCTGCCCTGTAAATTTTGGACTTTCCACCTTGTCAGCCCTCACAATCACATGAGCTAATTCCTTAAAATTAATTGTGTGTGTATGTGTGTGTGTGTATCCTGTTCTGTTACTCCAGAGAACCCTGACTAAATAAATGTGTTTTCATTTATTCAGGTTTGCTTTATTTTCTTTCAGTGATATTGTCTAGTTTACAATGTACAAGTCTTGCATTTCTTTTTTTTTTTTTTTTTGATGGTTTATGTGAATTTCCTTTTCTTTTTATTTTTTTATTGAAGGATAGTTGCTTTACAGAATTTTGTTGTTTTTGGTCAAACCTCAACATGAATCAGCCATAGGTATACATATATCCCCTCCCTTTTGAAACTCCCTCCCATCTTCCTCCCCATCCCACCCCTCTAAGTTGATACAGAGCCCCTGTTTGAGTTTCCTGAGCCATACAGCAAATTCCTGTTGGCTACCTATTTTACATGGAAGTAAAATAGGTAAAATATTTTACATGGAAGTACCTACTTTATATGGAAGTCTTGCTATTTCTTTTTTTGTTTGTTTGTTTGTTTTTGCTATTTCTATTATTAATTTATTCTTAAGTATTTTATTCTTTATGATGCTATTGTAAAACAGAATTTTCATTGCTCAGGTATAGAAATACAATTGATTTTTGTGTAATGATGTTTCTTCCTGCAACTTTGCTGAACTCATTTATTAGCTCTACTGTTTTTTCCAGCACATGTAGTAAGATTTTGCATATACAAGATTATGTCATCTGAGAATAGAGATAGTTTTACTTCTTCCAATCTGGCTGGCTATATTGCCCTGGCTACACCCTCAGATATGCAGATGAAACCACCCTTATGGCAGAAATTGAAGAGAAACTAAAGAGCCTCTTATGAAAGTGAAAGAGGAGAGTGAAAAAGCTGGCTTAAAACTCAACATACAAAAAACGAAGATCATGGCATCTGGTCCCATCACTTCATGGCAAATAGATGGGAAAACAATGGATACAGTGACAGACTTTATTTTCTTGGGCTCCAAAATCACTGCAGATGGTGAATGCAGACACGAAAGTAAAAGATGCTTGCTCCTTGGAAGAAAAGCTATGACCAACCTAGACAGCGTATTAAAAAGTAGAGACATTATTTTGCCAATAAAGGTCCATATAGTCAAAGGTATGGTTTATCCAGTAGTCATGTAGAGATATGTGAGTTGGGCCATAAAGAAGGGTGAGCGCCAAAGAATTGATGCTTTTGAACTGTGGTGTTGGAAAAGACTCCTGAGAGTCCCTCAGACTGCAAGGAGATCAAACCAGTCAATTCTAAAGGAAATCAGTCCTGAATATTCATTGGAAGGACTGATGCGGAAGCTGAAGTTCCAATACTTTGACCACCTGATGCGAAGAACTGATTCATTGGAAAAGACCCTAATGCTGGGAAAGATTGCAGGCAGGAGAAGGGGATGACAGAGGATGCGATGGTTGGATGGCATCACTGACTCAATGGACATGAGTTTGAGCAAGCTCTGGGAGTTGGCGATGGACAGGGAAGCCTGGCGTGCTGCAGTACATGGGGTTGCAAAGAGTCGAACACGACTGAGTGACTGAACTGAACACTCTCCAGTCAAATGTTGGATAGAAGTGGGCATTTTCTTTTTAACTTTATAATTTGAAAGTATTTCAGACTTACGGAAAAGCTATAAGAAATGTACAGAAAGCTCCCATGTACCCTTAACTCACATTCACCAAGAGTTCATATTCTGTTTCATTTGCTTTCTCATTCTCTTTGTCTCTTGTGGGTGCATATATTTTTATTTCATATATTAGAATAATATTTTCTCAGGCTTCCTTGGTGGCTCAGTGGTAAAGAATCCACCTGCCAATGCAGGAGACATAGGTTTGATCCCTGGTCCGGGAAGATCCCACATACCTCAGAGCAAACAGCCCCATGTGCCACAACTATTGGCCCTGTGCTCTAGAGCTCAGAAGCTGCAACTACTGAAAACCACACACCCTAGAGCCTGTGCTCCACAAGAGAACAGCCACTGCAATGAGAAGCCCGTGCAGCAGCAAAGACCCAGCACAGCCAAAAACAAATAAGTAAAAGAAGAAAAAAAACCTATGAGGCTGATATTCTGAACAAATTATAATGAAAATATTTCCTCAACTACATCTAAGTTGCATACAGCTTACCCCTTAACCCCTAAATACTACCCTCTGTGTTTCATAACTATAGCATAATTGGCTTCCCTGGAGGCTCAGCTCATAAAGAGTCCATCTGCAATGCAGGAGACCTGGGTTCCATCCCTGGGTTGGGAAGATCTGCTGGAGAAGGGAAAGGCTGCCCACTCCAGTATTCTGGCCTGGAGAATTCCATGGACTGTATAGTCCATGGAGTTGCAAAAAGTCGGACACGACTGAGTGACTTTCACTCACTCACTCACAGCATAATTACTGTAATATAGTAATTATAGCCTCTTACATAACCATAGTATAGCTCTCAACATCAGAAATGTTAATGTTGATATAATGATATTATTTTATCTAAGGTCTTGTTAAAATTTCACAAATGGTCCCCATGATGTCCCTTGTTTTTTTCTGATCCAGGATCCAGTCTAGGACCCCACATGGCATTTCATTCTCAAGTCTCATTGGCCCCCTTTAATCTGGAAGACTCCTGCTTTTCTTGGCCTTTCAGGACATGGACATTTTTGAAGAGTGCAGGCCAGGTATTTGGTGGACCATCCTCGCGTTGCATATGTCTAATGTTTTCTCAGGGCAAGATTCAGGCTGTATGTGGTGGGAGGTTTACCAGGCCCTCTCTGTGCTTCTTATCAAGAGGCAAGTGCTATTGTTTTGTCCCTTCACTGTGATGTTAACTTTAAGCATTTGGTTAAGGTGGTAACTACCAGTTTCTCAATGGGTTTCCCTGATAGTTCAGTTGGTAAAGAATCTGTGTGCAATGCAGGAGACCCAGTTCAATTCCTGAGTGGGGAAGATCCCTTGGAGAAGGGATAGGCTAGCCAATCCAGTACTCTTGGGCTTCCCTTGTGGCTCAGCTGGTATATAATCTGCCCGCAGTGTGGGAGACCTGGGTTCGATCCCTGGGCTGGGAAGATCCCCTGGAGAAGGGAGAAGGCTACCCACTCCAGTATTCTGGCCTGGAAAATTCCAAGGGGGGTCACAAAGAGTCAGACAGACTGAGCGAATCTCCTTTCACCAGTTTCTCAAATGAACAGTTACTATTTTTCCCCTTGTAACTAAAAAATACTTTGTAGAAAGGTACTTTGAAACTAGGTAACTATTCTCTTCTTCATCAAAATGTTACCTACTCACTGATAACTCTTGCCTGATCAAGAATTACTCTAATGCCTCCCTGGTGTCTCAGACGGTAAAGAATCTGCCTGCCAATGCAGGAGACCTGGGTTTGATCCCTGGGTCAGGAAGATCCCCTGGAGAAGGGAATGGCTACCCACTCCAGTATTCCGGTCTGGAAAATTCCAAGGGGCGTCACAAAGAGTCAGACACGACTGAGCGACTTTCACTTTCACCAGTTTCTCAAATGGACAGTTACTATTTTTCCCTTTGTAACTAAAAAATAGTTTGTAGGAAGGTACTTTGAAACTAGGTAACTATTCTCTTCTTCATCAAAATGTACCTCCTCACTGATAACTCTTGCCTGAATCATTCTCTAATGCCTCCCTGGTGGCTCAGAGGGTAAAGAATCTGCCTGCCAATGCAGGAGACTTGGGTTTGATCCCTGGGTCAGGAAGATCCCCTGGAGAAGGGAATGGCTACACACTCCAGTGCTCTTCCCTGGAGAAGTCCATGGACAGAGGAGCCTAGTGGGCTACAGTTCATGGGGTCGAAAAGAGTTGGACATGAACTTCATTCACTTCCATAGTTGCTCAGTTCCAAACCTCAAGATGATGGTTACAAAACAGTGCTTTTTCTCCCTTCATGATCCCTCCTACTCAATGGCATCCTTCTGATGCCATAAACAGAACTCCTCTGTTTATCTATCTATATATACATTATCTGTGTGGACTCATGGATGTGGATTTTATTCGATGGATTGTAATCCATTAATTTTTTTTATCACACTACATGGAATGTGGGATCTTACTAATAGTTCCCCGTGTTGTGTGTGCTAAGTCGCTTCAGTCCTGTCTGAATCTGTGCAACCATATGGACTGTAGCCAGCCAGGTTCCTCTGTCCATGGGATTCTCCAGGCAAGAATACTGGAGTGGGTTGCCATGCCCTTCTTCAGGGGATCTTGCCAACCTAGGGATTGAACCCACATCTCCTGCATTGGCAGGCGGGTTCTTTACCACTAGGGCCACCTGGGAAACCCCTACACACAGGCTATGTATATAAAAATGTCCTGAATACATACTGATGACCCCACTCCAATTCCACACCAAAACTTCCTAGCCTTTCCCCAGTGTATATTTGTATCTCCCTTTAGCATTGGGAGACCTGGCTCCCAACACCACTGATGTACTGACTCATTTGCTTGATCCTCTAATAATGCATAGAGAGCACTTTCAGAATCAAGTATTCGTCCCTAGGACAAACAAACCTAAGAGGAGTCTAAAATTTCCTTGCAGGATTTTTGTTGTTTAGTTTCTTTTGTCTTAAAACTGAAGGTATAAAGTGAAAGTGCGGTGTTTAAACACTGTTTGCAGGGACTTCCCTGATGGTACAGTGGCTAAGACTCCATGCTCCCAATGCAGGGCACCCGGGTTTGATCTGTGGTCAGGGAACTAAGATCCTGCATGCCATGCAGCACAGCAACAAAAAATGGGGATGTTTGTCTAATTTTTATTGATTTGCAGGAGTTTGTGTATGTCTGTGTGAATGTGTTCTGGCACCACCCCTCTGTCATAAAAATATTGTCTTTTCTCGAATCTACTGGCTTGTGTTTTCATTTTCATATCTCTTAAAGAGCAAAAGTTTTCATTTTTGTATCCTGTGCAAGAAAACTTTGCCAAGATTGCCTACAGCAAGGTTACAAAGATTTCCCCCCTTGTTTCATTTATATGCTTTTTTAAGTTTTAGCTTTTACTTTTAGGTCTACAACCCATGCCGAATTCATTTTTCTCCATGGTCTAAGTAAGGGCTATTTGTTTCCTGTGGCTGTCAAAACAAAGTTCCACAAACTGAGTAGCTAAAACAACAGATATTTATTCTCTCCTTTTTTTTAATCCCTACCCCCTCTTCTCTCCTTTTGAGGTGATAAAATTATTCTGGGAGTAGATAGGGGTGATGGCTTCACAACATTGTGAAATGTACTCAATGCCACTGAAATGTGCATTTTTAAATGGTTAATGGTTATTTTTATGTGAATTTTTCCTCAGTTGAAAAAAAATTGAAAAAAAAATCCCCCAGTGAGAGACCACATGTGCCATCTCAGGTTGCATAAGTGTCCCCCCTCTTCAGGAGTGACAGTACCATGTTGGTGAAGCTGGGGAGCCAGGATTCTCACCCGGTGATCATGCTACAAATAGGAGGGGTGTAGGGAGAAAAATCTGTCACTCTCTGGAAACTTAATTATGCCTTCCCTGGTGGTCCAGTGGTTAAGACTCAGTGCTTCCACCGCAGGGAGCGTGGGTTCAATCCTTGGGCAGAGAACTAGGAATCCTTCAAGCTGCACAGAGGTGGAGGCTGTTGGGAAATGTCTTCTTTTTTATTTTATTTATTTGACGGCATTGGGTTTTCATCGCATCATGCATCCCTCAGAAACCATCCAGCCCTGGGTGAGCCACTGAAGGGCTCCCTCTCCACAGGAAGCCACTCTTCTGGTAGCTTCTCAAAGAGGGCAGGAGAGGGTTGGCGCAGGCCAGAGGATTCCCTCTCTGGGGTTTCTGGAACCCCACAAAAGGCCCCATTGACTTTCTCAGAGTTGCCTCCCACATCCAGGGCTTAGGGCCAGGCCTGCCTACCCCTCCCCGCTGTGCCCCAGGAGATGGCCTATGCTCCCCTCCTCCCTCCTCCAAGTGACCCCAGATGGCCCTGCCTCAGACACAGGGTGAGGAAAGCCCAAATGACAGCTCCTAGCTGCCAGCTGGGCCTCCCCAGGACAGGGCTGACAGTGCCCTGCCACAAATGAGGAGAGCAAGGGAGACTGCACTGGGCAGAGCCCACCATTACCATCAATTCTACCCAGCGGCCTGGGAGGTGGGGCCGGACCCAGAGCTGGCATGCTCACAACTGGCTGTGGGCTATCCACTGCCCTGTGGAAGCAAAGGGAAGAAGGGTGGACAGCTTACCCTCCTCAGCCTCCTGGAGCTGGGTCCAGGAGAATTAAGAGTTGGCAAGGGCCGCTGAGGTGCGGCATGAATGACACCTTCAAGCCAGGGCCTGCGCCCCTGGGGGCGATGAGAGCAGTCAGCCCTAGGGCAGTGTGTACAGAGTTTGCCAGGGTTAGGTGGGCAAGCAGTGGGTACAGGGCACCCACAGTGGCCTTCCTGTGTTAGCACTGGGGAGAAATGCTGTGATGGGGACACAGGCCAGCTGGGAGCCACAGGACAGCTATGGCCTTTATGGAATGGGCCGCTGGGAGACACAAAGGAGACCGAGGGGCCTGGATGGGCAGCCCAGGGAGGAATGGCCTTCCTACCCACATAGGGGCTGTGGTGGGGACAGGCTGGCTACAGGGACAGTTGGGCCTGCCTAGGTCCCCAGTGGATCACAAGTGCCCCCTCCTGCCTCTACAGATTCATGTTTCCACCCAATCTCCTTCCACCCTCAAATCCCTGAAAAACACACTCTTTCTTGCAAGACACAGAAAGCAGAGATACTGTATAATTCTGTTTATAGAAACTTCCAGAATAAGCAAATCCAAACAGACAGGAAATCGACTAATGGGTGTGAGGGGCTGGCTGCTAATGGACGTGGAGTCTCTTTCAGGAGTGATTCACAACACCGTGAATGTACGCAATACCCCTGTGTGGTATACTTTCACATGATCACAACGGTGAATTTCATTGTAACTGAATTTTAGCTTGATCAAAAAAAGTTTTTAGACAAAACACACATCGGGTGCTCAAAGTGTCATGAAAGAAAGGCAAGAAACAAAAGCGCCAGGGCAGGGGCTGAGCAGGTCCGATCCCATCTTAGGAGCAGGGAGCCGGGCACCCGGAGTCCTGGGCCCAGAGGAGGGGACCGCAGGAAGCTGGGGCCACACTGCCGCCACATCATCGGATCTGGTGCGGGACGAGGGGACAGAGGAGGAGAGGTGAGCAGAGTGGGGCTGGGTGGGCCTCCAGCCTGCCAGCCCGGCTGGGCTTCCACCCTGCACTCGAGGGCTTCCATACCGTGTACTTGTCCCACTTCTTCTCGGGGTCATAGGGCTCCCAGCGGCTGGCGGGGAAGATGTGCTTGTTTTTCTCGTACCAGCTCCGCAGCACCACCTTGCCTGCATGCGACTGAGGACGGGACGAGGCCCAGATGCTGCTGCTCAGGGCCGCTGGATGCCTGACCCCTCCTCCCCGCCCCGGCAAACCCCAAGCATACCTCATCCTTCTCCACAGTGGCGTCACTGAGAAGCCGCACATCATCATGAACATCAAAATTGAAGAGGGGCCCTGCAGGGACAAGAGTCCAAGCCTCCCTCTCAGCTGCCACCCTACAACAGGGGCAAGCTTGGGGAGGAGGGCGCAGCCAGGCGCACTCACCACTTTTCCCTCGAGCCTTGGTGACGATGAAGTCGTAGAAGCTGTGGTGCTACAAGCCGAGCACAGGAAAGTGACAGCAGGTGACTCATTTCGGTGTCTTGCAGCTACCTGCCTGCAAGCCCGGCTCTGACCCTGCCCACCTGAGTCAAAGACCCCGAGCAGAAGGGGCCCCCTCGAACTCCCTGGGTGCACCAAAGCCTGAGACCCTCCCTACCACCCCACCTGGGGCTGCAAGGTCACAGAAGGGACTAACGTGAGGTATGATTAAGTCCTCCTTGATGTACATGAGCTGCTCCACCCCTGCCGATCTGAGGAAGAAAACACGAGGAAGCCGCTGGCCAAGGATACCAGACACCAGAGCCGGAGGCCTACGAGGCTAGTAGGCAGCCCAGGCCAGAAGGTGCTTCCTACCCCAGCTCCCTCCCCATGGGGAGAGGGATGGAAAAAGGGGCCCGAACTCCTTTCTCGGGAGCGCAGTGCCCAGCATTCTGCAAGCAGGAGCTGCCACTTGGGGGTCCCAGGTGCCAGGCTGAGGCTGCAGAATCTGGTGCACACGCTCACATGTACTCACACGCCCACACAGCCCCACCTGAGTTCGCTGAAGTCTTTGCGCAGGATCTCAAGTGCCTTCTGCAGGAATTGCTGCATCGTGTTGCCCTTCTTCATCTGTGTGAACAGGCATGCGGGAAACCAAGGGGTTGGGAAAGGAGGATGGAAGCCCAGAGAGGGGCCCTCGAGATGGCAGGCACCCCGGAACACTCACTGCCCTCTTCCCTGCTCCCCCCAGACCATTCATGCCAAGGGGTCTGTGGGCTTTGTCAGGACTGACAGTTTCTTCCCACTGGAAGGCTGGGCGCAAGAGCAAGAGAAATGGGGTGCAGGCCTCACATCGCCTACCTTGACTGTGCGCCGGTGCCCAGAGCCATCCCAGTAACTGAAGGTGATCTCAATCTCCTCACCTACAAGACAGACCTGCTGCTTGGCCTCCAGACCCCTGCCAGCTCCCTGGGGCTCAGGGCACTGCCCAGAGCAGCATTCATAGGAAAGCAGGCACGGCCCCTGCCCTAGGCTGCACGCGCGTCCCACTCCAGGAGCTCTCACTCTTAATCTTCTCTTGCTTGGCTTCCCACTCTTGCCGTAGCTCCTCCCGGAGCCGATTCTCCTCCTCCTGGAAGAGAAATGGGCAAAGCAGGGAGGCTCAGGGCTGCTCAGGGGGCACACGTGGCCCCTGCTTCCTGACTGAAAGCCTCTGCCAGGGTCACGCCGCCTTTACCTCCCGGTCTCGGTCAGGCAAGAAACTTGTGTCCACATCTGGGTTCTTCCCCATTTTCCTCTTCTTTGTGGTGATCTCTGGAGCAAAAGAAGACACAAAAAGTCAACAGTATGATGATCCATACCTCAGGAGGACAACTGTATCAACTCTATCAATTGTCAGAGGAAGGACGTCATGCCATGTCACATGACCTCTGGAAAAATCCACAGCACCGTCATGAAAGAACAAGAGTACAGAAGGCCAAGAATGTCTTCACAGGATTATGAAGATGGTTTTGACCTCACGGACCTCATCAAAGGGTCTCAGAAACCCTAGCGTCATTAGATCATTCTTTGAGAACCGCCGACCTAGAAGATGAGCCCATACTCCAGGGCAAGGGTTCCAGAGCCTGTATGACATACAAAAATTCCACACCTGGGACTTCCCTGGTGGTCCAGTGGCTACGACGCCATGCTCCCAATACAAGGGGCTTTGGTTCAACTCTGGTCAGGGAACTAGATTCCACATGCCACAACTAAGTTTGCATGGCACAGATAAGAGTTCACAAGCTGCAACTACAGATCCCATAAGAAAGATCCAGTGTAGCCAAATAAATATTTTAAAACATTCTACACTGGCTACCGATGGCCAGGCCCCCAAAACAAAATCTCCAGGGGGAGGGGAAGCACCCACAAAGTCCCAATGACACAGTGAGGTTGAAAGCCTCATCTAGACCCGTGCTGTCCCAAAGGTAGCCTCTGCCACACAGATGCAGCTAACACCCAATACAACTGACCTGCCAATGGGAATGTTTTAGACACCAAATACTTAATGTTACTAAATAGTACAAAGACTATCCCGGGGTTTTCCCCAAGAAGCTGTAAGGCTCTTCGTTCTTTATCCTGACAGCACTGGCTGCTCCCCTCAAAGCTGTCCCTGTGCCAACCCCTGCCTCGGTTCTACCATACGGATCCCAGACCATTAGGCTTTCTAACCACCCACTGGCTCCAGGCCTGCAGCTGCACCCTCCCTAGTCCTAAAATGTGTGCACTCCCGCCAGCTCCACTTCTGGGCACACTCATCTCTCAACTCTACATGCCTCCTGACTCCCCACATCTCTTGGTGCTAATGAAATTCCCCTCACCCTGAAGGCCCAACTCAAATCATCCCCTCTCCCCTGGCCCCAGTGAGCTGCTCTGTCCAATTAGCAGCTACTTAATATCTGTGGTTGTGTCAATTTACACTGAAATTATTCAAACACAATTAACAGTTTGGTGCCCCAGTCACATGAGCTTCACACCCCGCCCAGGGACTGCATACCCGGTTCCCATTCAGTCTGCCACCAGAAAGCAAGCCCTCCACTCAGCTTTGCCACGGTGAAGACTTGGCTCTCTCTCTCCTGCCCCAACTTCTGAGGTTCAAGGCCCCAGATGTGGTGAGCAGTCAAGGTTGTTGGTGGATGTGCTTCTTCACTCGAGACCCAGTATCAAGGACAGAGCTCTGCCCGCTGAACCCATCCCCAGCCTGCCCTCACCTTCCCTTTCCAGCTCCTCCTCGTCCACAGCCACCTCCTCCTCCTCCTCGCCTGCCTCCTCTTCTTCCTCCAGGGTGAAGGACAAGCTGGAGATCTTCCGCTTGGCCTCCTTCTTGCGCTCCTTTTCTCGCAGCTTCTCCAGCTTCCTGCCAAGGCATGGGGGGCTACCATGCATGTCCCCACCCCTAAGGCCCATTTCCCAACCCAGAGCCACCTGTGTGCTCAGTGCAGGGCAGGTCCCAGGCAGTGCAGACCCAGAGTCCTACTGCCCTGGGTCCCTTCAAGTTCACCAGCAGGGCTCTGACTCCCCCCCTCCCCCACCCGGCTTCCATAAGCAGGAATGGCCTCACCCGCCCTCAAACATGAGCTCCATCTGGAGGGGAGGACCCACAGCTGCAGCTCCTTTGACTGCTCCTTCTTGGCGAGTTGCTTCTCCCGCTCCTTCACCAGTGCCTCCTGCTTAGCCTTCATGTCGTTCAGGGTCACAAGACCTGCGAGTTAAGAAGACAGGGGGGTGAAAGGTGGTCACGCAGAGCGAACCATGCAGCGGGCCTCAGGCCGGGAGTGGGGGCACGAATGCTTTGCATACCCACAGTGCTGGACTTGAGCTCGGCCTCCACGGCATCGTAGTGCGCAGAGAACTTCTTGTCAATGTTGGACTTCATTATGTTCTCCTGTCCGGGAGGCAAAGCAGGGATGATGGCCACCTGCCACCCCACCGTGGAAGTGGGGACCTGGGTTCTCATCCCAAATGGGTCCTTAGACTATGATGTGGCTTTGGAAAAGACATGGCCCCTTTGCCTGATGGAGGGTCCCACGGGGCTGTGAGAGGCTCTTCCAAGTGCCCAGGCAGCCAAGTGGGGTGGTTTCCCTGCACTGTTCTGGTCCATCCACATATCCTCCTCACTCAGTAGCCTGGATGCGTGGGTCCTACCTGCCTTTGGTGTTTTTCACACCCAGCTCTTGAGCTGAAGCTCTGGAGACCCAAGGCAAGGAATGACAAGAAAAAGTGGAGAGCAGCTGGGGGCCTAGACCCTCACTGAGCAGTGTGGCTCCCTCATGAGGCCCCCTCGCTACAGGCCTGCCCCATTCCACTGCATACCACTGTATGGACCTCCACAGAGAGATGAATCTCTGTCTGGCCACAAAGGAACAGCCGGGTTGGGGTTTGAGTGTAAACTGAGGCGGCAGTCGGGCCTCAGTGTGCAGCCACTTCTCGGCTGCCACGGGACCCAAGGCCCCCAAAGACCTAAGTGGGGTGGCCCATCGCCAGCGGCCACTCACAGAAGCCCTTAGTGACCCGACAGCACCTAGGACCCTCCTGCCTGCCTCTGTTCGTTGAAACGGGTTCAGTGGCCGGCAGAGTGGTTGGGGCCCCGCCCTTCCTGATAGCCACAGAACCCAGGTAGAGGCCTGACTCTCGGGGCTGAGGGGTCAGAGAGACAGGAGGATGCTGTCTCAGTCAACCCAATTGCCACACATGGAACCATTGAATGTGGCTCCTTCCTGTTGCAGGCCCGTCACAATCTAGCTCGACTCAGCCTTCTGGGCCCATTTTACAGAGGAGCAGACTGTCGCCGGCCCGCTTCCGCCCCTTGTTGGAGATCGGCGAGCAACGTTCCCACCCCAACCCGCCGCCCGCACTCAGTCCCGCCGCCCAGGGTCGCGCGGGGTCCCGGGGAGTCGAGGCGGAGGTTCGAGCGCCTGCTCTGAGGGGCCCCGGCCCGGCCCACACCTCAGCAATCCTCTGCTTCATCTGCTCCATCTGCTCGCGCTGCTTCTCCCGTTTCTTCATGAGGTGCATGGCGCGGCCCGCCTCGCTGGCGGCACCCTTGTACTGAGCCATGGCGGCGGCGGCGGCGGCGGCGGCGACGGCGATAATGTACTGGCTGGGTCTCCGGAGCTGAAGCGGCTGTGGAGACAGCGGCTCGGTTCGCTGACGCCCACGCCGTGACGTCAGTCACCAGGGGTCAAGTAGCCGCCCCGCCCCGCCCCTCCCAGACACGTGATCACCGGTAGCCCCGCCCCATAGTGGCCCAGCCCCGCCGGCCCTTGGAGGCTGGACGATCCCGCTCTTCCTAGCTTCCCTATCAGTTTCATAACAATAAGCCCGGGCCTGAGGCTGGGTCCCCAGCCCTACTTCCTTCTGTTGACCCCAAGGCTGCCCCCACCCCGGACCCTTCACTTCTTCAGTATTTATCTCAGTCTAAGGGTAGATCCCCTCAGTCCCCTTGCTGCCTCCCTGCCTGAAGCCCCTCTGGTTACTTCTGCTTCCTTGATTTTGACTCCTCTCCCAGGACTGGGCCCCAGTCATGTTTCCCCAGGCCACGAGACTGGGCCTGAGTTCCCTCTGCCTCCTCCTCCTTCTTGGCCTGAAGGTAGGGGCCCTGTGCCTCTGCTTCCGCCACTTCAACCCTCACCCCAGGCCGGACCATCTCCCATTTCCCTCACGTTGACCCCAAAGAGTTGGAGTCCTGGTGTCAGTACTAGCTCAATGTGTGGCCTTGGGCAGGGTGATGTGACCTGTTCCCTTCAGTTCAGGAGCTCTGCAATTCCCTGATGACGGAAGTCACCTTTTATAGCCATCGGGAACAAAGCTAAACGTGCAGTCCCAAGCCTGTGTAGGAGAGCAGGGCAGCCCAGGGAGCCAAGGCCCTGGCCTGACAACAGCTTTGAGAGGAAAAAACTAAAGATCTAGGCTCAGATTTCAACACAGTTTTATTGGGAGAGTTTGTTTTCTGTGAAATACACTAGAGGATGGGGAAAGGGACACATTCACTTTGCAAGATAAGGATTTCCCACCACTAATGGGAAGGAATAGGGGCGGGCAGGGCACAGGGGATTTGGATCCATTTTCCCACCTCCTTCTGCTTTGTTCACAAGTCTTTTCTCTCTCAGCCAGTACCAGTGGACACGAAGACAAGAAACAAAAACAAGATCAACCTCCAACGGGGCCACACCCAAGCCCTCTCCCTTCCCAAGGTGCGCCAGGGTTGCCAGGGTCAGGTGAGCCTGGCCAGGGTAGCTGTTCCACAGCCCTAGGGCACATCGCAAGGCTGCAGGGGACAGGGCTCCCTTCTCACACAGGGTGGGCCAAAGTTAATAAATTAGAATAAATTATGGGGGTGGACTAGGGAAGGGAATGTAACTTTGTGCTGGGAGGGCCCCTTCTTTCCAACACACTAGAGTTGGTGGGGGGAGGCAGGGGGCATCTCCAAAGGCCACTACAGTAGGGGGTAAGAGCAACAGGGGCAGAAGTCAGCTTTCCTCCATGTTCTTCCCAAACAGAGCAGAAGAATTAGGGGTGGGGGGAAGATACACACACAAGGAGAGGAACCCCCTTTTCCCAGGATAAGGAAAGGCCAAGGAGGAGGATACTAACCAACCCCCCCGCCCCCCAGTCTCCCAAACCATCACTAAGGTTAAGGATTTGGTCAGTGAATCAATGAGGTGGGTGACAGGAATGTGGTAGGAGAAGCAGAAGATGCTGGAAACAGGGACGCCCAGCCACACCCATCTCCCCGGCCTTCAAGGAGAACAGACTCAGGTTGGGGGAGAGGGCACCAGGGGTTGGGCTAGGAGTCAGCCATCACTGGTCAGCTTCCCCAAAGACATCATTCTGTTTGCGCTTCATGTTCTCAAAGTCAAAGGCGGAGCCTGCCATGCGCTTGTAGATGTCTTTGATGTCATTGCAGGTTGTCTCAAAGTGTGTGGTGGCGTCGTAGGAGCAGGAACAGAACACCTGGAAACAGCCAGCACCCAGGGCCCAAGGTGAGCAGGACAGGGGCCCTGGGCCGGCAGCCAGGAGCCAGGGCTGGGATAGGCTGCTTACCTGGCTCTCAGAACCGTCATCGATGGGCTCATACAAGTCACTGATGGCCACAAACCTGAGGGGCAGATGGAGAAACTGAAACAGGTCTCAGGATCAGCCTTGCCCTCCCTGATGTCCGCCCTCCGGCTCCCAGGCTCCCTTCCTCCCCCCAGTTCCAGCCCCAGCCCCCTAGCCCCTCACTTCTGGTCAATGGGCTCCAGCAGCTCCAGGGCCGGCTCAACCTCCTTTTCGGGATCTGTGGTCTCCACTGTGGTGCTGGCAATGGCAATGTACTTGCCCTGCGCGGCCACGTTGTGTGCGTAGGAGATCATGCACACGTAGATGTCTGCCCACAAGAAGGCCTCCGTTAGCAGGGGCACGTGGGAGGCTCCTGGGGGCCAAGCTCAACTTGGGCCCTCCTGCCCCTCCCCAGCCCTGCACAGCTGGCCACATCCCAGCAGCCACCCTTGTGGAAAGGAACCGTCCCTCCCTAGGGCCTCAAGGCATGGGGACCGTGATGTGGATCCCTGTTCTTCCGTGGAGGGATCGGGCAGAGAGCCAGTCCATGAGCTGGTGGGGGAGGGTGGCAAGACAGGGCTACCCCGAAGAAGAGAACACACTGGAGGAAGTCGCACGGGGCTTGGCCTACCTGACTTCCTGTTGACCTGGTTCTGGGGGATGATGATTTGGCAAGAGTTGGCATCGTTGGTATTCTTGATCGGGTGGCTGAGGATGCAGATGATACGGATAACCTGGCCAGCCTTCCTCACGCGGTCGGGAACATAGCTGGGGTCACAGATCAGCTGCTTGCAGCGGGCCACCTGTGAAAGCACCAGAAAGCCTTGGCCCTATGCGACCCCGCCTCAATGTCTAAGAGCCAGGACCTGGCAGCTCTGGCAGGTGGGCCACTCCCCAGAGCTGTCACCATCACCCTGCCCACAGTGTACATTCTCCTGCACCTCGGGAAGGTGGGCCCTCAACCACAGCTGTCTGCTGACAGCAGTGACTATTGTCTTCCTCTGGAGCCCCGGTTCACAGGCTGAGGTGCCCAGCCGAGCTGCAGGAGCTCCAGCAGAGCTAGGGTGACCGGGAAGAGTGTCTCAAAGGATGGGCCAAGCCCCGCCCAGACCTGCGTGCCTGTGCAGCAGGAAGGCTCACCTCGCCCTCGGACTTCACACCCACCACCTTGCCATTCTCCATGATGATGTCGTCCACCGGTTTGTTCAGCATGTACGTCCCCCCGTAGATGGCACTCAATCTACAGTGGGGAGAGGGACCATGAGGGTGCCTCCTGGGAGACATGGGGACCAGCGCTACTGCACGCCCTGCCCCCAGCAATACAGGGCATGGAGAAGGTGGCCTCAGGCAGGTAGAGCTCAGGAGACCTGGGGGCTCTTTCAAGCTCTGTCACTGCCAGGACCTCAAGACTGAACCTGGAGGGGTCCCTCCTCTCTAAACTTAATGCCAGAAATTTCCAGCAAAGGGCTAGTGTGAGGGTGGCTCCTCAGGGAAACGTCCCAGGGAACAGAATGAATGGCTTTGGAGAATCCGACCAGAGGTTTCAAGGCCACAGGCTCAGTCCTCGTGCCATCTGACTCCAGCCAGGAGCCAAGCAAGGCCCATCTGTGGTCCTTCATCTTTGCACTTCAGTGCCCCCACTGGGCTGCTATCACTCGAGGATGGCAAGAAGTAAACTAAGTCCACAGTGGGAAAGTAACAAAACACAGTGGAGATGCCCAAGAGGGCCCTTTCCATTGTTGGCCTCAGCCTTCTCCACTGCCAACTGACAGAAGCCATGCCCTCACCTTGCAAAGCCTTGGGGCAGCTCGCCAAGGCCATAGAGTGGGTACAGATATGGGCTCTTGCCATACCGAGCCAGGGACTCGCTGTACAACTTGATGCGGTTGATGGTCTCAAGACATGGCTCGTCCAGGTAGCTGGGGGAAATAGGGTCAGAAGAGGCTCCAAGAGCAGAAGGCCCAGTGCACCCCCACCCCAGCATTAGGCCAGCCCTCCCACCCTTGCGGGCCTGGGAAAGGCCATGGGTCAAACGCAGGCAAGGGACAGAAAAGGCGACAGGTGAGTGAGCCCAGAGCTGAGTACAGGAGGTAGGCAGGGTGACCCAAGGGAGCAGCAGGCAGGAGCGGGGAGGGCAGGGTGTGGGCCAGCTGAGGGGCTGTCTGCCATGCCAGTTTCCCCTCACTCATCAGTGCGGTAGAGCGCCAGGGCATGGCCAGTGAAGTCAATGACATCCTGGCCCAAGTCGAACTTCCGGTAGACATCACGCATGCTGGTATTCTGGGGGTCGACGCCCTCAAAGGTCTTGGGGTCGTTCTCATCAAAGTTTGCCACGAACACCAGGAACTTGCGGAAGCGCCGTTTCTCAAACATGCCCATCAGGTCTGCGAGGGCCACGTGCAAAGTACCACTGAGGTGTGGGCCGTGAACCTCTCCACCTGCCAGGCAGGCAGAGCAAGCAGGCGCCCTAATTCCCAGCAGATTTCTCTTGCCAACCACTGTGTGATTTTCAGTTAACCCCTCTGTGCTTCTTGGCCTGTTTCCTCAACTGTACCAAGAGTGAGTCTGGCTGGACAGCCTCTGAGGGCCCTCCGGACTCTGACACTTGGGGATGTTTCACTGATCAGGTGAAGCCCCTGTCAAAAGCTGAAATCTATCCAGAACAACATATTCCCTTCGCACTCGGACTCCTCTCCTGGCCACCAGTGGGTGCACACAGGGGGATGACAGAGCAAGGGGCTTTTGGTACTGCACAAGAAACATGACCTGCAGCAAGGGCCACCCCGCTCTTGATAGCTGTCCCCCCTTTCCACCCACCCCTGATTCCCTGGTTCACAGGACCCACACTCACTGGAAGCCAAGGCTTCAGTCTCGGTAGATGGTACTTTGTAAATCTTGCCCCCCTTGTAGACAAAGCTGCCCTCCACCACCTTGAAGTCCAGGTAGCGTGTCACCTCTGTATACAGTAGCATCTTCACGAGCTGCCCTGCAGAGTGGCATGAGCAAGGCAACAAGGTCAGCGTGGCTCCCTTCACAAGCTCGAGCTGGTCTGTCTGCCCCTGGTCTGCAGTCTGACCCTTTTCTGCTCGTCCCAATCATCCCACCCCCCACAATACCTCCTTCATCTCCCTCACCATTGGCCATGAGGAATTTAGGGATCAAGTCAACGTTCCAGTCTCGGCCCCGGCCCATTGTTTCAGGGGGCCCCTCCAGCAACTGAAAACGCTTATACAGCTGTGGGCAGGGGAGAGGGAAGACAGAGAGACAGAGAGATGCATCTCAAGGAACTCCCTCCCACCCCCGCCCCCCACCCAGAAAACCTGGGGAGCTGCTTCATTCAGCCCCCCATGCAAGAGGTTAATGAGGGACAGGCCCGGCCCGGAGCAGCCTACCTCCTCCAAGGGGGTGATGGAGGAGCTCTCGCCCCCATAGTAGGGGTTCCGGTCCATGTGCAGCACCTTCTTCCCGTTCACAGACATGATACCCGACAGGATACATTCCTGAGTGAGGGGCAATGTTCACTGCACTCCCATCTGCCCACATTCCCACCAGCAGCTCTGACCATGTTTCCCCACTCCAACCCTGAGGGGAGAGTCAACCTGAAGGGCCTCAGCCTCAACACACAGCTCCTTGCATCTGTGGCTGGTCGCTTTGCCTAAAATTGGGGGGGTGGGCCCTTCATTTAACCACGGTTTCGTTTTATAACCTTGCTGGGCAAAAAGGTGAACAAGGAAGAGGATATCCAGTAGGCACATGGATGGTCTTCAAGCAACCAAGAAGCCAAGAAAATCACCTACAGACTTAGAAGCCCACAAAAAGGCAGATAAAACACAGGAATCGCCTAGCTGGACAAGCAAAGGACCAGAAAGGGAAGTAAAGAAAGGCTTAGCAGGGTGCCAAAATCCGAGGCCCCACCCTGGGCCGCTTTCCTCAAAAAGAAGCCCCTGACCCAGAGCCATCCCAGCCACAGTAGGGGCTTCCACACCCAACTGTGGGAGAGGCATCTCTCAGGGAGGCATCCAACAGGGTTCGGGGGAGGGTAAACACCCTCACCAGTCACTGTCACCAGCCCAAGGACAAAGGCTGCAAATACGTCTCAGCCCCGAGGTCTCCATGGGAAACCGGGGTGGGGTAGCAGGAATGTGCTCACGGTCCTCACCGCGGCTCCTTCTGGAACATTCCCTGGGTCCTCAGGTCCCCTGAGAACCTGGGGAGGCAGGATGAAAGCCCACCCTGCCGAGCCCCCCCAGCCCCGACCTGACCGGAGGTCCCCGTACCACGACATCCCCGCCAGAATGAGCGCAAAATGAGAGGGGATGTTAAGCTGGCCCTGAGTAGGGGCCGGGGGTCGGGCCCGGGGAATCGGTCAAGAGAGACATACAGAAAAGGGGCCGCTTCTTGGGAGACCGGCCATGACAGGGATGGAGGCCGCATCACGGGGGTTGGGCACGGGCTGTCTTTTTGGGGACCGAACAGCGCCGCGCCAGCACTGAGGGGAGGATGCGGCCGGGGGCTGCAGCATCCCAGGGAGGAGGAGAGGCGGCACCCTGGACGTTGGAAGCCGCACTTACGGTGAGTCCGGTCCCCAGTACAATCACGTCGTATTCCTCGTCCATGGTCAGGCCTCGGTGTCAGCGCCCGTCGGCTCCTCCTCCTCCTCCGCCACAGCCGCCGCCGCCTCGGCCGCCGCCGCCGCCACCGCAGCCGCCGCAGTGGACCAAAGATGGCGGCGCGCCGGCGCCTCTCGACCCCTCCGCCACGTCAAAGAGTCCCGGCTCCTCCCCTCCGCCGCCGCGCCGACCGGGGGCCCCTGCCGTTCCCGCTTGCCTCCCGGGGAGGGTTGCTGGGGCCCGGGCTCTAGCACTCGCGCCACTCGGCGGGTCGCGCCGCCTCGCCGAGGGCCTCGAAAAGAGGGCGGTGAGGCGGGGCGGGGCGGCCTGGCAGACGGTGCTGAGGCCCGCCAGGGATCCGTGCGCGCCCCGCCCCAGGAAGCTTGGCGTGGCCCCGCCGGCTGGGCGCGCGCTGCTGCGGCAGCCTGAGGCGGGCCCCTGGGGATGTGGGGGCGACTATTGTCGTGGCCGTCTCCCCCCGCCTCCCTCTCCCAGGCGCTGACGGCCCCCGCCCTCCCCTAGTCGCTGAGGCGGGGGCGGGGGGGGGGGGAACCCAGTTTGCAAACGACCCTCTCGGCCTCCCCTGGGTCCCTGAAAAAGCAGCCCGCGGGATGGCCTCCATCTCTCCATCCTCGGGCCTCCTCTCTCGGCCGTCAGCCAAGCGCATCCTCCCTTCCTTGTGCCCAGCGCAGAAATGAGTGACAAGAGGCCCAAGCATGGCGACCCGTCTTTTATTTTATTTGGAAGGAAACCACGAGCACCCCGGGGCTCCTGCCGGGTTCTCCCGACAGGAACAGGCCCCAAACCCCATGATCACACCCAGCCCACCTGCCATAGAGGTCCCTTCCTTCTTAGGCCAAAGGAATAAACCCCAGTGTACGGCTTATTGTTAGCACATCACCAAAAACTAAATCAATAACGCCAGCTAAGCGGGACAAATAGTACTTCCACACTCCCCGCCCCCCCCCCCCCAAACTCAGGTAACAGCTCCCGGCTGCTACAAGGAACCCCACAGAGCCTGGGAAGGGAGGGCTGACTACACAAAAGCACTATCAACAGCAAGAAGCGAAGGTGGAGAAATGAGAATAAATAAGGAGGGGGGGGGGTGGATTTTGTAGAACTAACAGCCCCTACCTTTATAATGATCAAGCCTAGGAAATCTACTATCCATGCAGAAATATATACACCTTGTGGACAGAGATGTGGTGGGGAGTGGGCAGTTCAGGGAAGACACTCAGCAGCTTGAACAGGTAGCCTGACAAGCTAAGGGGAGCCAGGGAGTCGTGCGATGGCATAGAGGGAGAAGCCTTCCTCCCCAGTGGGCCTCTGATGGGGAGGTGACAACCTGGACCCCAGTCACGCCCTCAACCCCCGGCAGGTGTGGAATCACACGATCTGGGTCAAAGCAATGGTGGGGCCCTTGTGGTCATCGAAGCGGTCCATGGTCTTGAGGCTGAGGATCATGTGCAGGCCGTAGGTGAAGATGAAGAGCATGAACAGGGAGGTGAGCAACCCCATCCAGATACCCGGGGAGAAGAAGCCTGCACAGTCGCTAGCATAGGAGAACTGCTCGCCTGTCACGTTGAAGGCCTGGATCTGAGGGACAGAAAGCACTGAGTAGCCCCACCCAGAGAGGCCTGGTAAGGGCTGGGGGTTCCCAGCTGGTGGGAAGAGAACACCAAGGGGATGAAACTCTAAGCTACATTCCCAGGCCCAAACCTGAAAGAACCCAGAGACCCTTCGCAGGCCTCTGCTGCTCCCCAACCCCTCCTCCAGTCAGGGCTCTCCCACTCTCAGACACAGTCCCTCCTCTCTTCCTACCTGGAAGTCCCGAAAAGTCATCTGCCAAAGAGAGGGCTGCGTGTCAGGCACAAGGAGGTTGCCATCCTTGTTTTCACTGCTGACATGCTCGCAGTGGAAGGAATAAATACTGGGCCCCGTGACCTGGGAGGCATTGAAGTAGGCGACAGAGCCATTGCTGTGGATTTCCAGGTTCTCCAAGGTAAACCAGTGCCGGGCAGATACCGGGTAGAAGCGGTTAGCCAGCGTGAACCTGGGGGGTTGTGCCGCAGGGGGGTCAGGCAGCTGGAGAGGCTGGAGCCACAGCAGCCCACCCGCCCCTGCCTCTCAGACTCACTTGAATGTCACCATGGTCCCAAAGAGTGAGTCGTAGGTCAGCGCCAGCCTGTGGAGGAAGAGGAGTTTTCAGACTCTGGGATGGCCTTGAAAATACTTCTGAGCAAGGCCCTCAGGTCTCCTACTTGAGCTGCACCGGGTCCTCACACAGAGCCACCTGAAGAACCAGCACCCTCGACTGACATATAGGAGACCTGAGGCCTCATCCCTTTCCAAGTCAGGAACCAAGTGACACACAGGTGCCCCACCTTGCGGAGGGCTCCTTCCTCTCAGTTCCCTGAACCCCCAGACTCCCTCTTGGGGTTGCTGAAGGTGCTCAGGTTGGGCCGTGAGGCTGCCCAAGGGGGTGGCACCGGGATCCAGGGTGATTAGGAACCATTAACAACCAAGGCCCCAGCTAAGGACGAGAAGGCGTGAGCAGGCAGAGCTCTGAGCAGCAGCCCCACCCCACACCACCACCTGTGTCCTCATGCTGAACACCCCCCAACACAGACCCAGGCAGGGGCACACACTTTGCCCTCACCTGGCAATGGAGTCGTTCCAGGAGGAGCCAGTCAGGTTGAGGTCCTGGACCCCAAAGGTGCGGGAGGTCAGGTCCTCCCAATGCTCCCCGTATGCCACTGAGAAGTTTTGAGCCCAGAAGAGGATCCGGGGGGCAGTGTCATTGTAACTCACGGGGGCACTGATCGCAGGTGGTGCCACCGTTCTCTGCAACAGCTGGCGACCCAGCCCCCCAGTCACCATGGCTACATCGCGGGCCACCTGCAAACAAGAGCCCACAAAACGTTCTCTCAACAGCCCTGGGGGTGGGCCCTGAACCAGACAGCCTGCCCTTCCTCTCCCCACTAGGCACCATCTCCGGTCCCACCAGTGATGTTCATAGGCAAAAGCTTCCTCTGAGCAGCTTTCCCCTAAGCCTCTGTGACACTGCTAATCTTTGCAACTTTGGAACACTTGGACTTCATGTCCGAAGACACCAGCCTATAAGGCTAATGGGACGAGATGGCCAGTGGTCGCCTGACTTCGTGGCTCATCCATGCCCCCCACCCCTACACCTGCCTGGAGGAGGAACCAGCCCCCCTCCAGGCTCCCCGACCACACCTCCTGGAGCCCTGGGCATGGGCACGTACCCTAGAAGGGCGGACCGCCGTGAGGCCCGCCGTGTAGGGGATGTCTTCTGACTTGAGTGTGCTCAGCACTTGCCCAATGACCTCATCTGAGGAGCCAGGGGGAGAACAGAGATGCAGGTCAGAGGCAGCCCCTCAGAGCCACTGTACCCAGCAGAAGCCAGGAGGGGCGAGCTGTGCCCTTCTATGCCCCTTCTGGGTGCCTTCTCTGGATGGCGCTCTGTGAGATCACCTTGTGGAGGTGGGCACCCCTAGACGTCTCCACTGTGAAGCCCTTCCCACCCTAGCAACCGGCATGTCCCCGGGTGGGACACCGAGCCCCTCCAAGAGCCAGCTCCCATAAACCCCCAGTAGCGTTTTCCATTTCAGCAGCCACTTCTCATTCCACCCATTTATAGCCTCCCCTGGGAAACCATGGCCCCAGTCACCGTCTCCCCCAGGTGGACAGAGAAAAGACAGACTGCTACCAAAAATGCCAAATCCACCATGGCCAGTTTCTGGTGACCTTTCTGGGAGGAAGAACTGTCCTCTCTAGCGCAAGGGAGACAAGTTCTCGGAACTGGTGTTTGAAACAGTTCTGGAGTGTTAAACCCCCAGACCTTAGGGTGCAGGCTGCCTGGATGGAAGCTGGCTCCAGGCTGTGCAGAGGAGGCCCCTGGGCATCCAATGCTTGGGCCAAGGCCTGGGGACCTTGCCCAGCTGCCAGGGGCTCGGAGAAGCAGCCAGGCCCCCTGGGAGCACCAAGGGGCTGAGGAACCCAGGCCAGCTCCGTATGGCCAAGGGGTGGATAAAAATGGAAACTGCACCTTCCCCGACCCTGCTCACCATTGCCCGTGAGGACTTCCTTCGGTGCCATCAGACCCGAGCTAGGCAAGAGACAGAAAGTTCGAGTCGCCCAAATCCTGATGGCTCTCTGCCACCCGTTGGGCTGCCTCCTGAAGCCCCTCCAGGCCCTGTCATTCCCTGGTATAGCCCCGCCACCTAGCACACTCGAGGTGGGCCTCCAAGAGCCACACTCACCACCACCTCTGCTCACCACCCCCCTCCCGGGACCTCTGCTCACCTTGCGGCCCTGCCTGGAATCCCCTGCGCCTTCTCCCCCAGCTCCGGAGTCCCGATCACTTCCCTGCCACCTTTCCATGAACAGTCCCCGCTAGGCAGGCTGGTTCCCCACTAGCGAGGCCCACGCCTGGCTCATCTCAGGAGGCACTAGAGGCCTACCTCGATGTTGGGCACTGACTCCCAAGTCCCAACCCGGCTGGAGGGCCTTCCTGCCTCTTCTGTCCAGACAGACGCCCTCTGGGAGGGCCTCAGGGTGCTAAGTGGAGGACGGCTCACCTGGACAGTGCTGTGCCCCCAGAGCTTGGGCCCTGAGGCTAGAGGCCCAGCCATACCTGGCTGTGTAGGGTAGGCGAATGAGCAGCAAGGCCGGGATGCTGGCGTTGAGCTTCAGTTCCCGGAGAGTGGCCAAGTCCACATGCAGGGGGCTGGCCCCAAGCTTCTCCTGCAGGTAAGTGGTCAGAGTGCTGATCGCGTACCAGTCAACGGCAGGAAGCACCAGAGAGGA
Source organism: Muntiacus reevesi (assembly GCF_963930625.1). NCBI lineage: Eukaryota > Metazoa > Chordata > Mammalia > Artiodactyla > Cervidae > Muntiacus > Muntiacus reevesi. Next base: position 147,272,618 of record NC_089271.1, on the reverse strand, counting down.
GGGGGCCAGGTCCAGGGCATTCTGGGGACAGGTGAGAAATGGGCAGATGAGTTAGCAAGGGGCCAAGGGACCAGGGCCAGTCACCCAGACCTTAGTGGCAAGCCACACCTACGCCGGGTCTCACTCCAGGTAAGAAACAAAACACGCCACACCCCTGGACCTGACACTCAACCTTTCCCTGTCGAGCCAAAGTCTCTGGTTCCTGAGGGGACAGTTCCTATTATGCTGGTGGAGGGGGGCACAGAGTGGCCTCCAGGGTCACCGGCTGAGTGTGCACTCTTACCTCCAGGTTAGAAAAGGCGCTGTCTTGCTTGTTTCCAAACACACCACCATATGCTGTGAAGTCCTCAATGCTCAGCTAGTAGAGAAGGGAGGGAAACAGCCTCAGAAGGTTGGACAGATGTGGGGCCAGGGCAGAGGGAAGACACTGGCCCTGGGCATTTTTGCAGGGCCAGCAACATCTCATTTAGAGGCAGGTTTGATCTGGGGCATGAGGGTGTGTTTTAGGGGCAGGGGCGTGGAAGGTTCTCTTTCTTTACACCAGTTACACTCCCAGCAGGGTGAGAAGACAAGGAAGGCGGTCATGGGGTTGAGAGAAAATGTGTGGGCAGCTGGCTCGTGATAACCTCAGGAGTAAGAGTCAGCAGCCTGCCTGGAGATAAGAGGAACTGCGACAGAAGAGGGAAGCTGCGGGGAGGGGGCTGGGGGCAGCCAAAAACACTGACTGCACGCCCCCGGGGCGGAAGGCCCAGAAAAAGAGAACCTACATGCCAGCTGCAACAGCTGGAGCCGCCTCTGTCCAGTCTGCACAGGACCCTTTGCAAAGGAGGGTGAGAAATCCCCCCTCCCTGCCCCAGTTTTGGTGGAAGGGGACAGAAGTGAAGATCTCAGAACACACTGGACCGACCACTGAAGGCTTCTGAGCACTCTGGACCACAATCACTCTGACCCCCATCCTTCTAATCTCCACAACCTAGGGATGTCCTTCAACTTCCACTCTCTGCCCCAACTTCCAGCTTCCTCTGGCTTTTCCCAGGGAGGCCCAGAGGTGATCTTAATCAGCTTCCCTGATGTCATCATGTTTAGTATACACACCTGCCCAGCCTCCTTGCCCTTCTGGGCAGGAATCCTGAGCCTCTCTGGCGCCGAGGCTATCATTCCGAAAGACTGTGTACACTCCCTGCTCGAAATCACCCAAGGCTTCCTGCCACATTTTAGAACTGCGACCAACCCCTTTCCCCCTCATCTCCAGGCTCCTCAACTGACCATCTCCTACGCCTTTCTCTCACTCACTGTACTCCAGCCACACCAGCTCTTCCACAAGTTCACCAGGAGTACTCCTCGCCCAGGCCCTTTGCACCTGCTGTTACCTCTGCCAGGAATGCATACCTTCTTCCCCCAGCCACATGGCTCCATCTCTACCTCCGCTTAGATCTCTGCTTCAATACCACCTCCTCAGTGAGCGCTTGCCTACTCCATCTTTATCTTACACAGCATTGCCAGTCACTCTGTTCTCTGAGTCTGCTTCCTTCTTGTCTAAGGACTACAATGCTGATCTTATGTCATACCAACTTAGCATTTACGTAAACCTCTCACCCTCGCAAGAGTGTTAGCTTCTTTGGAGTAGGGGCTTGGGTGATTCTGCTTATTTCTATGTCCCCAGCACTTAATCAATACCTGGCACAGAGCAGGTAGTCTATATTTGACAAATGAATGAATACCATCAGATGGGGGTGGGGGGGGCACCAACCAGATGTTTTACATGGACTATCAGAATTGCTCCTCGCCCTCTGATGTCAGTGGTGTCTTTTTACAGATGTGGAAACTGGCATTTGCAGAGTATTTCACATGTCCAGTAAGCAGTAAAACTAGAACTGAGTTCCAGTCTGACTATGTTATTCACCACCTCCTGGAAGGACTACAGGCCAGCACAGCTACCACCCCCTGCCCACAGAGCAAGATCACAAAGGGAATGAGCCAAATGGGCCACCAATGAGGAACAGACAAGCAGAAGCTCAATAATCTCGCAAACACTAATCCTACACTGCCCTAGAATCTTCTTGTGGTATGCATACCTGCTTTAGGGGCAGAAATGCCCAGATGGGAGGGTAAACAGTGTGCAGGGTATAAGCACAAAATCACAGTGGGGGAGGGGTGTCCAACAGACTCAAGCTGGAATAACCTGGGGCTTGCAAGCCATGAACTTCAGCTGATCCTACAACCCTTAGCTCCTTAGGCAGTAAAACCAAGATAATGACATCAGCTCAGCTAGTATGAATGAAGCACTCAGTAAGCAATCTATCATTCTTCCATTCTCTGTCTTACAATCATTAGTCAGAATCTCAACTCTGCCACCCATTAGCTATGTGACCTTGGGCAAGTCACTTGCCATCCTTGGGCTTCTCATCTGTAAACAGGGTTCATCATCCCTGCCATGTCGTAAGTCAGGCAAGAGTTTGGCACTCAATCAGCATCTGGCCTCTGACCTCTTATTCCCCCCAATCAAGTGGGTGCCATTTCTGGGTCTTCACCATTCCCGTGCTTGGCAGAGTGGCTCAGTGGAAGTGTGTTGTGCCCATAACCCAGAGGTAGATGGATGGAAACCATCCTTTGCTAGCTGTTCAGCTTCCCAAGTGGCGCTAGTGTTTAAAAAAAAAACAACAACAACCCCGCCTGCCAGTGCAGGAGACATAGAGAGATGTGAGTTCGATCCCTGGGTGAGGAAGATCCTCTGGAGGAGGGCATGACAACCCACTCCACTGTTCTTGACTAGGGGCATCTCTGGTGGCTCAGACTGTAAAGAATCTGCCTGCCAATGCAGGAGAGCCAGGATTGATTCCTGGGTTGGGAAGATCCCCTGGGGAGGGCATGGCAACCCACTCTCCAGTATGCTTGCCTAGAGAATCCCATGGACAGAGGAAACTGGTGGGCTATTAGCCCATAGAGTCGCAAAGAGTAGGACACGACTGAAGTGACTTAGCAGGCACACACCATTCCCTCTGAACGTTCTTCCGCAGGCCTTCCCAAGGAAGGAACCACACCTCCCTGCAGTTTGGACAAGGTCACTGCAGCTTCCCTCGGGGAATGGGCCTCAGTGTCCTGGGGCAGAGGGGGCTGTCTCCTGAATGGGGAAGGGAGAGAGGGTTGGGGGAGGCGCACCTTGTCCTGCAGGAACAGCAGCACATTTCGGGGTCCCAGCTCCAGGGCGGGGTCTAAGTAGGTGGAGAGCTGCATGTCGCTGGTGATATGGCCCTCGTGGGTGTCGGCCGCAGGAGCCCACAGGCCTCTGGCAGGGGATAGAGAGGTGCTGTCAAGCGGGGGATTGAGATTCGAAGCCCGTGGGCTCCCAGCTTGATGCCTGGGGCCCAGAGCCAGCGCCCTTACTACAGGCCACCGAACAAAGGACAGCCCCCCTGGGCCTCGCCGCCCCCCGCCAAGGACAGCCCCGGAGTCGAGCGAGGGCACCTCAACCGCCGCGGCGCGCAGCGCAGCCCGCCCCGCTCACCGGTCACTCGACCACAGCACCAGCGGCACCTGCTGCTCCGACGCCGCCGCCGCCGCCACCAGCATCAGCGGCAGCCATGGCATCCGGCAGAGCGCTGGGGCCCGACGCGTCCCTGCTCGCACCCGAACCGCCGCTGTCGCCGCCATCATAACCTCTCGGCCTCCACTGCCAGGCCCCACCGCTGCCGCCGCGGATCAGGTGACCGTCGTCCCCGCCCGAAGTCCGCCTTGAGCTGCCATTGGTCTGGGCGCAAGACGGCTCTCCAGGCTCTCAGACGATTGAACGATGTGGCTGTCACTCACAGCCGCTCCTTTTCGCTGGTTGGCTGTACGGGTCTCCGGGCGCGCAAGCTCCAAATAGTTAAGGGGGCGGGGCAGCGCTCCTCTGGTTCCCACAGCCCGCCTGCCAATCTGCGGATCTGGGCGGCTGCGACCCAGCAGAAGGTACTGGGCGGGGTGGGACTCTGCTAGTCCCCGCACTCACGGCTTACCGTCTCCCTGTTTTAAAACTTCAGCATCAGGGTCTTTTCCAATGAGTCAGTTATTTGGCCACCTGATGCGAAGAACTGATTCCTTTGGAAAAGACCCTGATGCTGGGAAAGATTGAAGGCGGGAGGAGAAGGGGACGACAGAGGATGAGATGGTTGGATGGCATCACCGACTCGATGGACATGAATTTGAGTAAACTCCGGGAGTTGGTGATGGACAGGGAGGCCTGGCGTGCTGTAGTCCGCAAAGAGTCGGACCTGACTGAGCGACTGAACTGAATGCTTAGAATAGCAAGAGTGCTTTCTTTTTCCCGCAGTTGGACGCTCCGTTATACAGGTAAGGAGAGAACAGGACGCCCAGGAGCGTCCAGAGAAACACCAGCACTTACTAGGGGCAGGGAGGACGATCCAGAAGAAAGATCGGAGAGTAGCATCCAGGAGGAGGGGAAAAACCCTGGGAAGTTTCAAGGACGCCATGAATAGCAAAGTCAGTCTCGACTGCTGCCAGGAAGCAGGTAAGATGAGGACAGAAAACTTTCTTGTACTTCACAACACCAGTTTGGTAAGAGCGATGTCATTGTGAGGAACTGGAGACACAGCGTCGATTTTTCCTTTCTCAAAGTTTGCCTTCAAGAGAGGAAAGAGAAAGCTAGAGCCAGAAGATGTGAGACATCACCTCAATGAATTGGGAGACTTTCATCTTTCTCTGTGCCTCTTTTTTTTCTCTTAATATATATATTGTGTGTGTGCTTACAAAAGCAGATACAAAACACTTACAGTGTTTCAGATGCACAGCTCCCTGATTCTTATACACATATGTTACTTTTATAATAGACACAACTATTATTGTTAGGTTATTTTCCATTATAGATACTTCAGATAATTTTCCATTATTGGTATTCCATTAGAGATATTGACAAACTATTGACTATAGTTACCTATGGTATACAGTAAACCTTTGTTGCTTGTTGCACATCTATTTTTTTAAATTAGAATCTAGAAATCAAAAAAAGAAGAAATCTAGCAATCTATGCATACTAAGTCAAAAAAGTGGAATCATAATGTCATGTTTTTTAGCTATATGCCTCTTTTTTTGCCATAACACACAGCAGGTGGCATATTAGTTCCCCAACCAGGGATCAAACCCAAGTCCCCTGCATTGGAAGCATGGAGTCTTAACCGCTGGACCACTGAGGAAGTCCCTGTCTGTGCCATTTTTCATTTCTCATATTGACGACCATTGGAATCTAGTGGGTGAGTAAATGGGTGCTGTTTGTTGTTTTTTTTTTAACATTGATACATGTGCTGGGTTGAAGAGTATCCCCCTAAAATTCATGTCTATCCAGAACTTGTAAGTGTCACTTCATTTGGAAATTAGATCTTTGCAGATGTGATCCAAATAAGGTCATGCTGGAGTAGGGCGGGCCCTAAATCCAATGACTAGTATCCTCCTAAGAAGAGAGAAGTTTAGACACAGACACACAGCGAAGGCCAATCGATGGTAGAGACAGAGTTTTGCAGCCACACACTGAGGAGCTCCTGGAACCACCAGAAACTGAAAGAAACAAGGAGAGATTCTTCCCTAGAGCTTTCAGAGGGAACACAGCCCTGTTGACACCTTGACTTTGGACTTCTAGCCTCCAGAACTGGGAGAGAATAAATTTCTGTTGGTTGAAGCCTGCCCGTTTGTGGTAATCTCTCTCTCTTTTTTTTTTTTTTTTTTGGTAATCTCTTATAGCAGCCCTGGGAGACTAAAACACTAGATGTTTGCAATTTTTCACAATAAAAAATATGGGGAGATGAAAGTTTGATCATGCTCATTGCCAGCAAGGATGTTGGGAAATAGTCTCAACTACACGGTGGTGAAAATATCAATTGGTCGAACTGTTTTTCTTTTTTTTTTCTTTTCTTTTTTGTTTTTCTTTTCTTTTTTTTTCTTTTGTTATGTCAAACTGTTTTTAGAGGATAATTTGGTAGCATCTAACAAACTGAAACCTGCATGACCTTTAACTAAGTGATTTCCCTCTTAGGGATCCATTCAATAGAATTGGGCTTCCCTGGTGGCTCAGATGGTGAAGAGTCTGCCTGCAGTGCGGGAGACCTGGGTTCAATCCCTGGGTCGGGAAGATCCCCTGGAGAAGGAAATGGCAACCCACTCCAGTGTGTGTTCTTGCCTGGAAAATCCCATGGACAAAGGAGCCTTGCAGGCTACAGTCCATGGGATCACAAAGAGTCAGACATGACTGAGTGACTTCACTTTCACTTTCAATAGAAATACTCAGCCAACCGCACACAAGGAGAGCTTTTGCAGCACTGTTTGTGGTTACAAAGATGTGGGTACTTGGGGCTGGACATCGGGACACTGTCCAGCCACTGCTGCTGCCCTCCCTGCCCCTCAAGTACCATCTCCTTGGCATAATTCAATCTATGTGACTCCCCCCCCCCAGCCCCACAGAGCTGACAGACCACTGATCACCTCTACTCATCAACTGCTTAGGAGATTGTAATCATGGTTGTCACAAATGTGGCTTCAACTATGACAGTGGCAGTTGAACTGAAGAAAGGAGGTGAGCTTGCCATTGTTGAGGAAGACAGAGACTGGAGGTGGCTCTTGGATCTGTCTGAGTTGGGGACTGGGAGACAAGGTCAGTTGAGGACAGTTAAGTTTGGGTTGTTTGTGGGGCCCCTCAGTGGTAACGTCTGAGTCAGCTGCAGGGAGAGCTTTGTGCTGGAGCTTGCTGTGTCCCCAGAAGCCTGGGAGAGGTTGGAAAGCTTAGGGCCGTGATCTGAGTTGTGTTTAAAAGGGCTAATCTGGCTATGGGAGCAGAACGGATGAGGTGGGGAGAGTGGCAGCAGAGACCAGCAAGAGGCTGCTGCCCTTGTCTGGGAGGAAGGTGATGGGGCTGGACCAGTTGATGGAGAGGCAGAGGAAAAAGCCAGAGAGACTGCAGAGGCTGCTGCCTCAGCATTAATGTGGGGCTGATGTTCAAGCAGGTGGCATGGTGGCAGGGGCCCTGGGAGCATCTGAAGTGAGAGATTGGAGCCAGGGTAGCCAGCGGATGGGGAAGGGAGAGACCAGAGTCCACGTGCTCGAGTCCTCCTCCGTCCTTGCTCTTGCTGTCTGCCCGGGGGCTCAATTGCCTGGTCTGTCAATCCTGCTCAGCCTGGTGCCCCAAGAGAAAAAAAAACAGGGACGCCCTCCCCCCAACAGGGCATCACAGCATCATTGAAGTCCAAGTTTCAAGGGAAAGATTTTCTCCAAGGTGTGACCTTACTGGCCAGCAGTCTCCTGCTCCCTGTCATTACAGAGGCCCACAGATGCGTTTCTTCTTTGCTCAGTTCCCACAGGTCCCTGGAGTGGTAATCCTCTGGAAGCAGTGGCTACGGGCCGGGCACTGAGCCAGACTTAGACTCTGCCCTTCAAGTTCCCAATCTGATCTGCAGGAGACGTAACATCAGGGGTCCCAGCCCAGGGTGATGGATGTTCAAAAGGGAGACACACAGGGCTGGGAGGGAGGTGCACAGAGGGGCGCCCACCTGAGTCTGCTTTGACCGCAAGGTGACATCTAAGCTGAGTCCTTCAATAAATATTGACAGAATCCATGAGTACCTTCTGTCTGTGGCTTCCTTTTTGGGAGTGAAAGCATTTATTCATGAAAACCCACCTGGGCCCTCACCATCCCTGTGTCTTCTTTTAATACAATATTGGACACATCCCAAAATCAGTGTAATATCTGTGTGCTGTGTAGATTAACTATGTTGTGTAGACACACATCACCTTTACGTTACACACATCACATTATTGCATGTGAAATAGACAATAAAAGGAGCCCCCTTCACCCGCCCAAGACTTCACAGAGTGCTGCCAGGTCCTGGGCAAGAATCTTTCTCCCCGAATCCCTTTCTCCTGCCCCTCCCTTCCCCAGGAAGTATTTGCTAGCCTAAATTTGCTGTTTATCATTCCTTTTTCTCTTAGAGGTTGACCGCTTCAGGATGCCCCCCTAAACAGTCTTGTGCTCAGTCTGCTGATACTTGAGCTTGACAAAATGGCATCATCCTGCTTGTAGACCCACACAGGGGACATGGGGAGCATTGGAGCATCCTCATGGAGTAAAACTAATGCCTGCTTTTCCTCTTCCTTTGGCAGATGCTGGTGCTTCTTACTGTCCCTTGGTTTGCCAGGAGGCTCTTAATGACCTACAGACGCAAGATGTCTCTGGGGCCATGGTCAACGGCCCTCTTGTTCACAATGATTCCGTCATCTTCCCTTTAGGAGCACCCTTCCTTGCCCATTGCCGGCCAGGAGACACACTGCAAGAGGCAGAGTCCGGGTATCAGGAAACCCACAGGCCCCCTGTGGGAATCTTTCAGCACCCTCACCGCAAGTGACTCAGCAATGGAACGTTGCTTGCAAAACCCTGAGCTCCATGCCGTGCCTGCTGTGAGAGAGGTGAAGGGGGTCACCGCCTCACCCCTGCAGCCCACGTCACCTGGAGTGCTGCTCCCCAAAGTGGAGTCCACACCCTGAGCCCGCTCACCCAGGCATCACACAGCCCTCCCAGGCTTGCCTTCCCCCACACACTCCTTGTGTGACTGATAAAGAAAAGTTGCGAAATCCAGATGTCCCGCACAGTGACTTAGCAAAGCAAACTTTGCCTTGGCATCGCCCAAGTCGAGAATTGAAATGTCTGCATCCTCATCCCCTTCCCATCACTTCCTTCTCCCTTCCACCAGTGAGCACTCACCTGATTTTTGGGGTCATCTCTTGGCTTTTCATAACTTTACCAATTGTATCAGCCCATTTGGGGTGCTGGGACAAAGTGTCACAGATGGTGGCACTTACAAACAGCAGAAGTTTATTGCTCACCGAGGCTTGCCATCAGAGATCAAGGTACCATCAGCATGGGGGAGGGTCTTCTCCCCAGGCTGCAGACTTCTCACTGTATCCTCACTGGGTAGGAGGATTGAAGAAACTGGATGAGGACACTCATCCCATCTTGAGGACTTCACCCTGATGAGCTCATGACCTGAGCACCTCTCCCAGGCCCCACCTCCTAATAAATGCCATTAGGGCATTAGATTTCAATATATGAGTTTGGGCAAACATCCTGACCATTGAACCAGATAAGCAGGCATCTCTCAATACAGTGGTTTTGTTTTGTCTGCATTGGAACTTTGTATAAATGCAATTATTCAGTATTATATTTGTGTCTAGATTCTGTGCTCAAAATTGGGAGGTTAATGTGAGTCATTGCATAATAGCCACATGACTGCTGTTCCTTTGGACAGATATTCTGCCAGTCATTGAGCCCTTCTGTTGAGGGATATTTGAGTGTTTTCCCACTTTAGCTAGCACAGCTAGTGGTGCTGCAAACATATAGTTGCCTAGTGGCACACATGTATGTGTATTTCCATAGGTGTATATGTGTGTGTGTGTGTGTGTGTGTGTGTGTGTGTGTGTGTGTGTGTATCTCAGGTCATAGAGTATATACACTGGGTTGAATGGGCTTCCCAGGTGGTGCTAGTGGTAAAGAACCCACCTGCCAATGCAGGAGATGTAAGAGACACAAGTTCAATCCCTGGGTTCGGAAGATCCCCTGGAAAAGGAAATGGCAACCCACTCCAGTTTTCTTGCCTGGAGAATCCCATGAACAGACGAAGCCTGGCGGGCTACAATCCATAGGGTTGCAAAGAGTCTGATGCAACTGAAGCAACTTAGCATATACTGGGTTGAATAGTGTCCCCCCAAATTCATGTCCAGGCTTCCATGATGGCTCAAACAGTAAAGAATCTGCCTGCAGTGTGGGAGACCTGGGTTCAATCCCTGGGTTGGGAAGATGCCCTGCAGAGGGGAATGGCAACCCACTCCAGTATTCTGGACTAGAAAATTCCATGGACGGAGGAGCCTGGCGGTCTATAGTCCATGTGGTTGCAAAGAGTTGGACATGACTGAGCAACTAACACTTCAGTTTATTGTGCTTTGTTAATGCAATTACAGGAAGTTCTTACAGTATATACATTTTCAGCTCTGCCATTGTGTTTCCTCTTCAATGAGATGCCTGCTCACATCAATCTTCCCATTTTTCTATGGATTGCTTATCTTTATCTTAGTGATTTATCCATGGGATCCTCCATGGATAAATAGTGGATGAAGTGAAGTGAAAGGCACTCAGTCATGTCCGACTCTTGGTGACCACTTGGACTATACAGTCCATGGAATTCTCCAGGCCAGAATACTGGAGTGGGTAAATAGTGATTTATTCGTGAGATTCTCCAGACCAGCATACTAGAGTGAATAACCTTTCCATTCTCCAGGGGCTCTTCCCAACCCAGGGATCAAACCCAAGTCTCCTGCATTGCAGACGGATTCTTTACCACTGAGCCACCAAGGAAGCCCCCCTTTGCACTTTCTTCATGATGTCTTCTGATGAACAGAGTGTCTTAATTTTACTGTAGTAAAATGTACCATTTTCTTGATGGTTCATGTTTTTTTTATGTGTGCTCAGTCACTCAGTCATGTCCGACTCTTTGTGACCCCATGGACTGTAGCCTGTGAGGCTCCTCTGTCCATGGCATATTTCCGGTGAGAATACTGGACTGGGTTGCTGTTTCCTCCTCTAGGGGATCTTCCCAACCCAGGGATCAAAGCTGCATCTCCTGCGTCTCTTGCATTGTAGGCAGATTCTTTACCACTGAGCCACCGGGGAATCCCTCATGTTTTTAATGCCCTGTTTAAGAAGCCTTTCCCTGCCCCTAGATTATGGAAACATTTGCCTACATTATCTTCTAGAAGTTGTCTTTGTTTTCCATGTATTCATGTATGTTGTGGGGCTTCCCAGGTGGTATGAGTGATAAAGAACCCACATGCCAATGCAGGAGACGTAAGAGATGCAGGTTCAATCCTTGGGTTGAGAAGATTCCCTGGAGAAGGGCATGGCAACCCACTCCAGTATTCTCACGTGGAGAATTCCATGGACACAGGAGCCTGAAAGGCTACAGCCCATGGGGTCACAAAGAGTTGGACACGACGGAGTGACTAACCCTTTCACTTCCTTCATGTATGTTGTGAGGCAAGGATCAAGTGTCTTTAAGAGAGCTGCAATTGTCCCAGTATTGTTTGAGATGAATGTCCTTTACCCACTGTCTTGAAATGCCAATTTTGCTCTATATTAAGTGTCCTTACAACTGTGGGTCAGTTTTTGGCTCCCTGTTCCATTCCACTAATCAATTTGTCTCTCGAGTACCACCCTGTCTTAATTATTATAACTTCACAATAAACTTTGATACCCAAAAAGGCAAATCCTCCCACCTTGTCCTTTTTCAAGAGGCTGTTCTTGGGCTATTGTGTGTCCATATCAATTTTAGAATCAATTCATTATATTGGCTAGATTATTTAAAGTTGTGGTAAAATGTACATAACAAAGTCTACCACTTTAGCCACTTTTTATTTAAATGTTTTATTGTGGTAAGATAGTCGTGACATAAAACTTTACCATTGTAACCATTTTTAGCTGTCCAGTTCTGGGGCATGAAGCACATTCACATTGTTCCACAACCATTGCCTACATCCATTGCCAGAACATTCTCATCCACCCCAAACTAAAACTGTCTCCACTAAACACTATCTCTCTCTATTCCCTCCTCCCCCAGTCCCTGTCACCCATTCTACTTTTTGCCTCTATGAATTTGACTACTCTAGGGATCTCATATGAATGGAATCATATGAGATCATATGGTTTTTTGTGTTTGGCATACTTCGCTTAGTGTAATGTTTTCAAGGTTCATCCACAATGCAGCCACAATGTCAGAATTTCCTTTCTTTTTATGGAGAATAATATTTCCTTGTATGACTCCGGTTTATTTACCCATTCATCTGTTGATGGACGCTTGAGTTTCCTTTTTGCTGTTGTGAGTAATGCTGTTATGAACATGGTTGTGCAACTGTCTGTCTGAACCCTGATTAGCTTGTGATTGGAATCACACTTAATATGTAGATCAATCTTTTTTTTTTTTCATCTGTAGATCAATTCTGGAGAACTGGCATATTTACTATATCAAGTATTCCTATTCGTGAGCATGGGATCACTCTCCATTTACTTGGGTCTTCTTTATTACCTTTCCATAAAATGTTATGATTTTTCTTATATAGATCTTTCACATCTTTTGTGAGATGCCTAGTTACCTTGTAACTTTTGTAAATGGAGTCTTAAACTACACTTTCTAACTTTTTGTTGCTGGTGTACATATGTAAATACAACTGATTTTTATACATGTTGATTTTATAACTGGGAAACTTTGTAAAATCTTGTTTCCAAAAATTTGGGTATAAATTCTTTCAGGTATTCTTTCAGTTCCAGAAGCTAGAAGTGGTGCCAAAGCAGTTAGACAAATGAAATCAAAAGTAGAATACTTGTAAAGAAGGAAACAACACTGTCATTATTCTCTGCTATTAGGACTCTCCACATAGAAAAATCAAAAGCTGACTTTCACCTCATTTTGTTCCAAGTTTTCTGAGACTGAACATGAGACTTCCTTGGTGGTATGGTGGATAGGAATCCACCTGCCAATGCAGGCAACACAGGTTTGATGCCTGGTCTGGGAAGATCCCACATACAGCGGAGTAACTAGACCCATGTGACATAACTACTGAGCCACAACTCCTGAGCTCACGTACTGCAACTACTGAAGGCCATACATCGAGAGCCTGTGCTCTACAACAAGAGAAAACACCACAGTGAGAAACTTGTGCACCACAACTAGAGAGTAACCACCTGCTCTGGCAGCAATGAAGACCCAGTGCAACCAAAATTTAAATTAATAATTAATTTGAAACACAACTACATGGAAAAATGGAACATTTATTTAGTGTATCAAACTGGAACTCTTCATGAAATAGTTGATGTCTGTCAAAATGAATATAAAATATATACATGAAAAAGAGATGTTACATTTGGACTTACGCAGATGCAAACTGGCTGACAGTCTGTTTTTTCCTACAAGTGAAAGTCGCTCAGTCATGTCTGACTCTTTGCAACCCCATGGACTATACAGTCCATGGGATTCTCCAGGCCAGACTACTGGAATGGGTAGCCTTTCCTTTTTCCAGGCGATCTTCCAACCCAGGGATTGAACCCAGGTCTCTCAAGTTGCAGGTGGATTCTTTACCAGCTGAGCCACAAGGGTTTATGTTCTTTCTTTTTTTAGGGTTTACAAGGGTTTATGTTTTTTCCCATTGTTGTTGTTCAGTTGCTAAGTCATGTCCAACTCTTTGTGACCCTATAGAACACAGCATGCCAGGCTTCCCTGTCCTTCACTATCTCACGGAATTTCTTAAAACTTGTATCCATTCAGTTGGTGGTACTAACCAACCATCTCATCTTCTGTCACCCTCTTCTCCTCCTGCCCTCAATTTTTCCCAGCATCAGGGTCTTTTCCAGAGTGTCGGCTTTTTGCATCGGGTGGCCAATGTATTGGAGTTTCAGCTTCAGCAACAGTCCTTTCAATGAGTATTCAGGGTTGATTTCCTTTAGGATTGACTGGCTTGATCTCCTCAAAGACCAGGGGACTCTGAAGAGTCTTCCCAGCTCCACAACTTGAAGGCATCAATTCTTCGGTGCTCATCCTTCTTTATGGTCCAACTTTCACTAATGGCTAACCTCAGATATGCAGATGACACCACCCTTATGACAGAAAGTGAAGAACTACAGAAACTCTTGATGAAAGTGAACAAGGAGAGTGAGAAAGTTGGCTTGAAGTTCAACATTTAGTAAACTAAGATCATGGTATCTGGTCCCATCACTTCATGGCAAATACATGGGGAAACAGTGGAAACAGTGGCTGACTTTATTTTGGGGGACTCCAAAATCACTGCAGATGGTGACTGCAGCCATGAAATTAAAAGACGCTTACTCCTTGGAAGGAAAGTTATGACCAACCTAGACAGCATATTAAAAAGCAGAGACATTACTTTGTCCACAAAGGTCCGTCTAGTCAAGGCTATGGTTTCTCCAGTAGTCATGTATGGATGTGAGTGTTGGACTATAAAGAAAGTTGAGCACCGCAGAATTGATGTTTTTGAACTGTGGTGTTGGAGAAGACTCTTGAGAGTCCCTTGGACTGCAAGGAGATCCAACCAGTCCATCCTAAAGCAGATCAGTCCTGGGTGTTCACTGGAAGGACTGATGTTGAAGCTGAAACTCCAATTCTTTGGCCGCCTGATGTGAAGAGCTCATTTGAAAAGACCCTGATGCTGGGAAAGATTGAGGGCAGGAGGAGAAGGGGACGACAGAGGATGAGATGGTTGGATGGCATTACCAACTCAATGGACATGAGTTTGAGTAAATTCCAGGAGTTGGTGATGGACAGGGAGGCCAGGCATGCTGTAGTTCACAGGGTCACAAAGAGTCAGACACGACTGAGCGACTGAACTGAACTTCACTAATGGCAGAAAGTGAGAGTAACTAAAGAGCCTATTCATGAGGGTGAATGAAAATGACAAAGCTGGCTTGAAACTCAACATTCAAAAAACTAAGATCATGGCATTTAGTCCCTTCCTTCATGGTAAATAGAAGGGGAAAAAGTGGAAGCAGTGACAGACTTTATTTTTAGGGGCTCCAAAATCACTGCAGGTGATGACTGCAGCAATGAAATTAAAAGATCCTGCTCCTTGGAAGGAAAACTATGACCAACCTAGACAGCATATTAAAAAGCAGAGACATCACTTTGCCAACAAAGGTCTGTATAGTCAAATCTGTGGTTTTTCCAGTTGTCATACATAGATGTGAGAGTTGGACCACAAAGAAGGCTGAGCACTGAAGAACTGATGCTTTCGAACTGTGGTGCTGGAGAAGATTCTTGAAAGCCCCTTGGACTGCAAGATCAAGGACTTGATCCTAAAGGGAAAAATTCAAGGAAAAGTAAAGGAGAAAGTAAAGGAAACAGTCATTCCTAAAGAAAACCAACCGTGAATACTCATTGGGTGGACTGATGCTAAAGCTGAAGCTCCAATACTTTGGCCACCTGATGCAGAGAGCCAACTCTTTGGAAAAGACCCTGATGCTGGGAAAGATTGAGGACCGGAGAAGAGGGTGGCAGAGGGTGAGATGGTTGGATAGCATTACTGACTCAATGGACATGAATTTGAGCAAATTCTGGGAGACAGTGAAGGACAGGGAAGCCTGGTGTGCTGCGGTCCATGGGGTCAGAGAGTCAGACACAACTTAGCAACTGAACAACCACCTGTGACAAACTGGAGGCCTAAACAGAGCTGGCTTTTCTCTCAAGAGAATTTCCCTTCTGCCAGGAGTGCCACCACCCTGGATCCTCCTACCTTTTCTCCCACCGAGAGTCCCAAACTCAGTCAAGTTGTCCCCCTTCCCACCTCCCATCACAGCACGTGTAGTTCACAGCGGCTCACTGGGAGCTTCGGAGACCACCTCTGCCTTGGGAACCAGCCCGAGGACGGAATTGCTACTTGCTTCCCCCTACCTTGCAAACTTTAGGTTTTGAATCAAGTCCATTAACCTCACGCTGCACCATTTGCAGAATGAGATGAAGCCCTACTCTTATCAGGCTGTGTGGGGATCGCAGACAAGGATGGAAGTCTTCAGTGGCTGGTGCCCACTGAGAGCCCGTCTGGTCAAGTGCTGTTGACATGCCCAGAGCTCTCAGGGGCCAGCCTTCTGGTCCAGAGGGTCACCTCCCAGCCCCACCCCAATAGAGAGGCCAGAGGTAAAAGAGCACAACACAAATCCCTTATTAATAGTTTATAAAACAACCAGGGGATTCAAGTGATGCCAGGGAGGTGGAAAGAACAGTGGGCCCCAGCCCACTGGGGCTCAGGCCAGGTCTCAGGCCCTGTTGGACGGGCTCCCCTTATAGAGAAGGGCAGCTCTTCCACCTGCAGCCCAGGGCGGGGCCCTGCCCGAGGCTCCCATGCCTGCAGGGAGCACAGGCAGAAGGAAGACATGGCTGATGGCTATCCCTGAGGAAGCAGTAAGATCAGGTTTCCTCCTTCCAGTCTCCAGCTCTGGGAGCAAACGGCTTATAGGCAAGAGAGCAGGGAGCCCCCTGCCTAAAGGTCTTTCCTCCCTGCATGCCCAAGTGCCAGGAGCAGCTGAGAGCCTTCTTTCAGTGGCAAAACCAGAGGCGCTGGGATGCTCACCCACTCGGAGGGGGAACCCTGGAAGGGTTATGCACCAATCTGTCAAAAGGACCACATTTGAGCTCCGAGCATCAGTCCATCCCCCAGCCCAGCACCCAAAGGCAGCACTGAGAGAGCTGGGAGGGGTCCCAGAACTGTGTCTGGCCCAGGCCTAGCCGCCCCTCCCCCCAGTCCAAAACGCAGCTGGACCCAGGTCTAGGCGGGATGGCACCTATCTGGCTTGCAGGTGGTTGTGGAGCTGCTCTGCCTGGCTCTTCAGGCGCTGGAATTCCTCTTGGATAAAGTCCGTCAGGGCTTTGCGCATCTCCACCTGAGGGCGAAGGACTGAGGCTGCCACGCAGTCCTCAGGGAGCTTCACCCAGGGTGCCTGGGGAAGCCAAGGGCACCAGGACAGGTGAGGACAGCCCCAGGGAGAAACTCACCGCTGACTTGTTCTCTGCCCGCAGACGTTCGAGCACAGGCCGGGCACTGAAGGGCTTGCCAATCAGCACGGTGATTTTCTGCGGGGAGACCAGCCGCCAGTGGGTTGACAGGAACGGGGTGCCCACAACCCCAGCGCTAAGATGCTGAGTACCCCATTGGGTCCACCCTCCCATTTTAAAACAGAGCGGTCGGGTTCAGTGACATCCAAGAGCTCTGCCAGTCCTGGAGTCCATGCCCAAATCGTCCCTATCCTGCCCTTGCCCTGGCGGTGCCAGGAAACCACCGCCCCTCGTCTCTGCTTCACTCTGTTCCCTCTGCTTCAAGCCCTGCCCCTCCTGAATCTAGGCTTGGTGGTGCCGTGTGGGAGTCACAGGGCAGAGGGCAGACAGACAGACATGATCGACGGCCCCACCTACCTGCCCAAAGCGGGGGAAGTAGGGTGGGCTGTTAGGAAGGACGTCGTTCATTCCTGCAGCACAGCAGACAGAGAGCCAGGATGCAGGTGTGGGGGGTGGTGCAGGGCAGTCCAGGAACCCTGCCTCAACCACCCGGAGGAGACCCACCCCACAAGACCACCATGCGAAGCCCCTCTCCCTGTGCTGCAGCAGTGGCCTGAGAGGGAGGCTCACCGACATGCCACAGGGGCAGGATGATTGGATTGAGATGACATTCAGCGATCAGGCGACCTATTCCTGCCCAGGGGGAGAGGCAGAAACATTGGCATGAGCAGCGTTTTGATGCCAGCCTGTGGACAGGGCCGCTCCTGCCCTCCCCCCAACCCCATTCAAAGTGGCTGCCCTGGGCCAGCTCCTCTGCCAGGCAGACCTTGGTCTGGGCCCCTGTCCCCCTTCTGTGGCAATGATCACTGTCATCCGCCCCACGTGCCCGGGTCCCACCCAGCCAGAAAGGACCAGTGGCTCTTACCCCACTTGAAGCGGAGGAACTCGGAGCTCATGTTCACTTTCCCTGTAGAGAGAGAGGATGGAGTTGTGGCTTAGGGGACACTGGGAGGGGATGGGGGCAGTCCCATCTAGATCCTCGAGTGGGTTGCGACTCTGCCAGCACCACTGACCTTCTGGGAAGATGTGCACCCAGTCCCCGTGGTTGAGCTTCTCCAAAATGAAATCCATTCCCTTCTGGTAGACGCCGTCTCCTGCCAATGAGAAAGTCTCCTCTGTCAGTCTTGGTTGCGCCAGGAACCCCCTCCTCTGCCTCACCCCCAGGGCCTGGTCCATGCGAACACCTCATATGGTAAAGTGTCTGCCTGCAATGCGGGAGACCTGGGTTCGATCCCTGGGTCGGGAAGATCCCAGAGTCGGGAAAATCCCCTGGAGAAGGAAACGGCAACCCACTCCAGTACTCTTGCCTGGAAAATTCCATGGATGGAGGAGCTTGGCAGGCTACAGTCCATGGGATTGCAGAGTCGGCCACAACTGAGTGACTCCCCTTACTTCCTTACAACCCATCTATGACCCCACCTTCTGCCCGTCAGTCCCAGCACAGCTTCGGCCCCTGAGCAACTCCGGCTGTGGTCAGACACCTGCAGTGTGTGCCCTCTTGGACCCCCAAACCGATTACTGTCCTCCCTGCCCCCGCTTCCACAGTTGGGCTCTTGGAGCCTTGGGATGAGCTAGTCTGGGGGTAAGCCTCCCAGCGGCTGCCGCTGGCCCAGAGGGAGCTGCGGGAGCAAAGCAAGGCTATTTGTGATCTCCAGTCTCACTGGGGCCCCAGGTTCTGCACAGCAAGCCTTTCCCCAGGGTCTCTTCCAGGCCAGTTCCCACAGGTACCCCTCAGGGGCCTCTGAGCCCCGTCTGAGTCCTCAGTCTCTGCTGTCCCTCCCTCCTGCTGGCCCCTTCATCGAAGGGTGCCCCTTGAAAACTCGAGTCGCCCTTTATAAAGAATCCACCTGCAATGTGGGAGACCTGGCTTCGATCCCTGGGCTGGGAAGATCCTCTGGAGAAGGGAATGGTTTACCCACTCCAGTGTTCTGGCCTGGAGAATTCCACAGACTGTATAGTCCATGGGGTCACAAAGAGTTGGACACGACTGAGTGACTTTGACTCATAGTGTCACTGAGAGTTGGGGAAAAAGTCAAATCCACTATGCGGAAAACGCTGTGGCTGAGCCATCCCCGATGCTGGCAACACTGCCTCGGAGATGCCCCGAGACTGTGACACTGGCCCCAAGTGGCCCAGCGGTCAGCAATAACCCAGACACGACTGCTGGCTCTCGACTTGGGAGTCACATGGGGACAATCTGTGCCCACACGCAGTAAAAATCTTGCTTGTCAAGCTTGTCTGGAGAGTGGACAGAGACCGAGAAAGAGGAAGGCTGAAAAAGTGGGGTAAATATCCTTATCTCATCAAGTGAGGAGTAGAGAGCCACAACACAAAGGGGGAGATTGGGGCTTCCCTGGTGGCCCAGTGGCTGAGACTCCACACCTCCACTGCAAGGGGTGTGGGTGCATTCCTGGTCAGGGAAGTAAGATCTTGCTTGCCCTGTGGAATGAACAAGAAAAATAAAACAAAGAGGGAGACAAGAACAGATGAACGGTAGGACTACCTGGGCCAATGCCCTAAGAAATGGACTTACAACCTGTTCTCTGCAAGGCCAAGTCTTTGGAAGGTGCTAGATAGGGAACCAACGGTCCCAACCCGATCCACATGGAAACAGCCCGGCAGCTACCTCAGGGGCTGGAGTTGGGGAGCAGTCACCCACTAAAGTTTCTCTGGGTGTTGTGAGTGAGAGCTGCAGGTTCCCTACTTGGGACCACACGACACGCTAGGGTTGGGCTTCAGAGACACAGGCTCCTGCTTTATAAAAACCCACTGGTGCGAACCAGCCTTCCAGCTCACGATCGAAATTTTAAAATTCTATGCTTGGGGAGCAACCCTTCAGGATGTTTAGCTTTTAAAATGCTATTTCTACTCACTTGCATGACCTGTGCAAGATCACTTTGACACTTCATGTCCTAGCAGGAGGTGGGGAGGAAATTTTCTGGAACACAGAAGCAAAGTATACTGGGTACTTCCTTTGCTTCAATTGTTAGGCCTTTACTGCAACCAATGCATTTGACAGCTTGTCCCTTCCCGCATTCTCTCACCAGAAGGTGCTTAGGATTAAGACTGCACTTGCTGCTTTTATTGTACCCTAAAATGTAGACACAGGTCAAAAAGAAGAATGAGGCTAGAAGTGGACATGGAAGGCCTCTGAGGTCACAGAAAGGAGGGACTGAGACTCAAGACAGAGTACCCGAGCAGCATCAGCATCGCTCAGAGCAGTGAATGATGGATACCACAGTCAACTGCCATGACACTGGGGCCTTTGCTTGTGTTTTGGGGAGATGAAGTTGCCTCCAAATGCAACAAAAAGCGAGTGTTCCAGACAGGGCTCTCTGGGGAGTAAGTAAGTCTGCAGACCTGAGAGGTGGGCACGGCAACTTTTCAGTGGATGGTGATGGTTTAGTTGCCAAGTCGTATCTGACTCTTGCAACCCCATGAACTGTAGCCCGCCAGGCTCCTCTGTCCATGGGATTCTCCGGGGAAGAATACTGGAGTGGGTTGCCATTTCCATCTCCACAGGCTCTTCCCGACCCAGGGATTAAACCCAGATCTCCTGCATCGCAGGCAGATTCTTTTCCAATCGAGTTAAACCATCATCACCATTTCCACTACTAGCAATAAGGTTTCCCCGTTCGAGGTTCCCCTCAAACGCCCCCCTGGTTACTTCCTCCTGACACCCCAACCTCTGGGAGAAGTGGCCCCCTTGCTGGGCCCCTACCCACCACTCCCGCAGCTCCGGTGGCTGTCAGTCCAGGGAAGTGGCTTCTCCAGGGTCATGGGACGCTTCCACAATAGCCAGGAGCCCTGTTTTGCTCCCTGCTTGCTGGGGGCTTGTGTCTCCACTGTGGTAAGGGGCTGTTTTGGTCCCTTCTCTCCTCCTCTACGCTCTCATTTCTGTGTGGCCGACTTTGTTTGCACCAGAGTTCCCAGGATCTTTTAGAGTTCCAGAATGGCACATCACATGGTCTCTGGATTGCTCCTTCCTCGGGTGACAGGGTCTCTCAACACCCTGCTGCTTGTCCCTGGTCCCATCCTCCCAGCAGCTCCCTGGCACCAGCTGTCACCTAGTGTCATTGTTGAGTTTTCTTCTCCTCGCTGTCCCCCCCCACCCCGCCCACGAGCAATCTATCAGCAAGTCCTGGCAACTCCACCTCCAAAACACAGCTCAAAGCACGTGGTCCCTGGCTCTCTGTGGTGACCCCCAGAGCCCCTGTCACCAGAGGAACTGTGACAGCCCCTAACCAGGCTCCTGGCCTCCGCTCGACCCTGATTCTGTCCACCAGGTACACTGCAGCCTGGGGGCTCTCTCTCTCTCTCAACCTCACATGAAAGCACGTCAAATTCTTAGCCGAAATGTTCTAGAATCTTCACAGGCAGCCCGCAACCTACATTTCTGCCTTGGTCATGTACCCTTCCAGGGTTTGCTACATGCTTCCTGGGTCTAGGATGCCTTGCCTTTCATACTGTGCTGGGAAAAATCCCACTTCCCCAGAGGGACAAGCAAGCTGGATTTGAATCCAGGCTTGGCCACCTCTCGTCCTATGACCTTGGCCCCGCAGCTTTACCTCTCCGAGCCCCTTTTATTGGAGAAGGGGGATCCAAATGGCCCTGACCTTCTGAAGCTCTCAAGAGGTGCGGAGTAATCACTCCATGTCACACGGCTCGACACAGAAGCCTGTTTGTTTTCCCAAACTCACAGCCTCCGGCACATGCCACCACCATCGCTGACTGATGACACCACGCGGCCATCAGTGTGTCTCTTAGCAACAGCCTCCCGAGAAGCAACTGTGGATAATGTCTCCTTGACCTCTAATGCCAGAGCCCCAGGGCACCCAGTCCTCCGGCACTTGCAGGGAACTTGGTGCTCTCCAAGAAACCATTGCTCCCTCCTCTCAGATGATGGAGGCGGGCCTCATGCAAGTGAGGCAGCCGCCCCTGGCACCCAGGCAGCCTGTCCCACTGGAGTCCCTCAACTCCAGTGCAGCTCAACCAGAGACACTGCCACCAGTCTCCCTGCCCCTGGAAGGACCAGAGAAGCGTCCCCGGCACCCAACAGCCCAACAGCCCCTTGCAGAGGAGCGGCTCACCTCGGCACACGGGCACACACTTGCCCAAGCTGAAGAAGTGTGAGTGCAGCTCCTTGGTGAAGCAGATGTCTGCAGCTGTGGGGGTCCTGGAGTGGGGATGGATGTGGTCATCCCAGCTTCCCCTGCATCCTGCCTCCCTGCCACCGCCCCCCCACTAGCATGCTGCCTGATGGCATCAGCAATGCAGAATGGAGGCACAGGAGGGCCAGTGGGGTCCCACCCCAGGCCCTGCCTGGACTGCTGGAGGCCACCTCCTGAGCAGGCCAGGAGGAGGGCCAATCTGGGCAGACAGGTAAGGCCTGCTGGGCCCACCGTGGGGGTCCATTTCTCCTCACCAACGCATCAACTTCAGGTTCCAGATATGACGGAGTTTCAGGATCCCTGGAGGAGAGAAGGCTGCATGCCCCAACTGACCTTGTACCTAGGGGGCACCACTTTCTGTCACCATTTCAGGGAATGAGGGAGAAGGACATTTCCCTATGGCCCAAAGAGCTATCTTCCAGACCCTTCGGCTGGACCCCCAAGTTCTCCCTGGCTCCTCCGTCTCCCACCCCCTATATCTTAGTAGTCAACACATCCAGTCTGCCTACCTCCCTGATATATGCTAATGTTGCCCATCCCTCCTGACTCAGCATTAAAGAATCTACTTGCAATACAGGAAATGGGGGTTCGATCCCTGGGTGGGGAAGATCCCCTGGAAGAGGGCATGACAACCCATTCCAGTATTCTTGCCTAGAGAATCCGATGGACAAAGGAGCCTTGTGCACTGCAGTCCATGGGGTCGTAAAGAGTCAGACAAGACTGAAGCGACTAAGCATGCACACACAGCACATCCTTCTAACTATTCCTCGTCACTGCCACCACCCTGGTCCAGGTGACTGGATTGAACTAAAACCTTCCTCCTGGTCCCTGGGATCTGCCTCTGGCACCCTATAAGCCATCTTCTGCCCAGCAGCAAGTGTGTGCTCTGAAAGACTGAACTGACCACATGGGTCCCCATGAGCTCCCTGTCCTCATCCAGCAGTGGGAGCTCTGGACACCCCTTTAGCCAGCCACCTGGGTTATTACAGCCAAGCAACTACCTGTGAAGTCAGCACAGCAAAACTTCTAGACTCCCCAGTGAGGCTGGTAAAAGGCTACAAACCCAGCCGGGCAAAGCCGGAACAAGGACACAGGTCTTCCAGCCCCTAGTCCAGAGCTTTCTTGACAGGACACCCTGTGCTCCTCAGATTTATTCCTAAGGCTCTTTGGAATCGTCAACAGTTTAGAGAACGGAGGGTCCCACAGGCCTGATAGCTCAGAGTAAAGAAGCCGTCAGACCTTGCCTTGTGGTCATCTCCTCACTTCCTCCAAATTCCTGGTGCCCTCTCCAAATCGTACTACCTAGGGGAATGCTGCAGGGGACACAAATCAAACTTTCATCCCTGGGGCAGGACACCCCAGAAACAGGCGTGTCAGGGCCGGGCAAAGAGCCCTGTGAAGAGTTTGTTCTGCTTGTTCGGCCCTGACCCAGGTTCCCTCCTTGCCTCCCCAAGCCGAGCACGCTGGCCCATGTACCCCAGAGATGAGGATCATCCATGCACGACTGGTGATTGGAGACCGTGATGAGGGGTGTGGCTGGGCCTCGGTTCTCGATGAGATCATACAGCACCTCCTTGTTGTGGACGGTGAGGTGGTTCATGCATTCTGAGGGGAGACGGGCAGGGTCGGGATCTTGGCTTCCTTTCCCCGGGGGTCCAGGGCTCCCCCCTTCCAAGCCAGCCCCTGCCAGTGCCCCGAACCCCAACTCTGCCTGGGCGTGGAGCCCCGCGGCCGACCCTGCCTCGGCTGTGGGCCCACTCACTGGTCCAGAAGCAGCTGTAGGTGCCCACCAGGCCCATGACGACGCTGCTGGCCAGGGTCCAGGTGAGCGGCGGCACCGCGGGGAACGGCCATTTCACGTGGAGGGGCATCTCCCCCCGCGACCCAGCTTCCGCCACAGCCCCCAGCGGCCCGGCGCTCCCCTTGCCCTGGGGCAAGCCTATAGGGGCCGCTCTAGGTCTACGTCCTCAACCGCTCGGGAGCCAGGTCACTAACAGGCCCACGGACGGGCGCCGCAGCTCGGCGCGACAGGGCACTCGACCAAGGTCACCTCGCGGGTCGGGCCTGAACCGGGCCTGGCCCCTGCCTCGCTCTCGCGTCACCCACTAGCCGTCCCGGAACCAAGAACCCGGGAGCGCACTCAAGAGACAGGGAGGATGGCGGCGGTAGCCGCGAGCTCCGCGGACCCGCCGGAAAGCAAGACTGCGGTGGCGCCGGGCTCGACCGCCGACTGTCGTAAAACGCGCTCAGGCCGCTTGATGGCAGCGATGACGGGCTCACGGGCGGCTTGGCCCCGCCACGCCGCGCCGCCGCTACCGCCACGCCCCAGCGCAGGAGGGGCTCGAGCCCCGCCCCCTTCAGAGTCCACTTCCCTTTTGTCTACTTTGTTCGTCCTTGGAAAAGTCTCCGTGACTAACGTGCTGCCGGCGCGTTTATCTGACGCCACTCAAGGTCGGGGTTGGCAGAGCCCTTTTAGCTTTTTCCCCTTTGTTTTAAT
Source organism: Muntiacus reevesi (assembly GCF_963930625.1). Classification (NCBI taxonomy): domain Eukaryota; kingdom Metazoa; phylum Chordata; class Mammalia; order Artiodactyla; family Cervidae; genus Muntiacus; species Muntiacus reevesi. The sequence goes on along the minus strand of NC_089271.1, from coordinate 147,248,313 downwards.
TAATTTCATCTAACATGGAATTAACTACTTTATAGCATTTTTATTATATAGATTATTTTATGAATGTACCATATGTAATGTTATTACACTATGTAATTTTACATAATTACCTACGTACACTGCAAAATTCAGACCTAAATTGAAGAAAGTAGGGAAAACCACTAGACCAATTAGGTAGGACCTAAATCAAATCCCTTACACTTGTACAGTGGAAGTGACAATAGATTCAAGGGATTAGATCTGATAGAGTGCCTGAAGAACTATGGACGGAGGTTCATAACATTGTACAGGAGGCAGGGATGAAGACATTCCCCGAGAAAAAGAAATGCAAAAGGCAAAATACTTGTCTGAGAAGGCCTTACAAATAGCTGAGAAAAGAAGAGAGGGAAAAGGCAAAGGAGAAAAGGAAAGATATACCCACCTGAATGCAGAGTTCCAAAGAATATCAAGGAGAGATAAGAAAGGCTTCCTAAGTGATCAATGCAAAGGAATAGAGGAAAGCAATAGAATGGGAAAGACTAGAGATCTCTTCAAGAAAAGTAAAGATACCAAGGGAACATTTCATGCAAAGATGAGCACAATAAGGGAGAGAAATGGTATGGATCTAACAAGCAGAAGATATTAAGAAGAGGTGGCAAGAATACACAGAAGAACTATACAAAAAAGATCTTAATGACCCAGATAACCACGATGGTATGATCACTCACCTAGAGCCAGGTATCCTGGAGTCTGAAGTCACATGGGCCTTAGGAAGCATCACTAGGAACAAAGCTAATGGAGGTGATGGAATTCCAGGTGAGCTATTTCAAATCCTAAAAATGATGCTGTGAATGTGCTGCACTCAATATGCCAGCAAATTTGGAAAACTCAGCAGTGGCCACAGGACTGGAAAAGATCAGTTTTCATTCCAGTCCAAAAGAAAGGCTATGGCAAAGAATGTTCAAACTACCGCACAATTGCACTCATCTCACATGCTAGCAAAGTAATGCTCAAAATTCTCCAAGTAAGGCTTCAACAGTACATGAACTGAGAACTTCCAGATGTTTAGCAGGATTTAGAAAAGGGAGAGGAACCAGAGATCAAATGTCCATCTGATGGATCATACAAAAAGCAAGAGAGTTCCAGAAAAACATCTGCTTTATTGACTACACCAAAGCCTTTGACTGTGTGGATCACAACAACAAACTGTGGAAAATTCTTCAAGAGATGGGAATACCAGACCACCTGACCTGCCTCCTGAGAAATGTGTATGCACGTCAAGAAGCAACAATTAGAACTGGACATGGAACAATGGACGGGTTCCAAATTGGGAAAGGAGTATGTCAAGGCTGTATATTGTCACCCTGCTTATTTAACTTATATGCAGAGTACATCATGTGAAATACCAGGCTGGATGAAGCACAACCTGGAATCAAGATTGCCAGGAGAAATATCAGTAACCTCAGATAGGCACATGACACCACCCTAATGGCAGAAAGTGAAGAAAAAATAAAGAACCTCTTGATAAAGGTGAAAGAAGAGAGTGAAAAAGCTGGCTTAAAACTCACCATTCAAAATATTCAAATCATGGCATCCAGTCCCATCACTTCATGGCGAATAGATGGGGAAACAATGGAAACAGTGACAGACTTCATTTTCTTAGGCTCCAAAATCCCTGCAGATGGTGATTGCAGCCATGAAATTAAAAGACACTTGCTCCTTGGAAGAAAAGCAATGACCAACCTAGACAGCATATTAAAAAGCAGAGACATTACTTTGCCAATAAAGATCCATCTAGTCAAAGCTGTGGTTTTTCCAGTAATCATGTATGCCTGTGAGAGTTGGACTGTAAAGAAAGCTGAGCACCGAAGAATTGATGAAATTACATACAATTTTATTTAATTACCATATTATAGAATTGCACTGTATGAATGTATGTTTGTAATATAATGTCATATGTGATGTTACATGCAATGTATATATAACATACATATATGCAATGTATACATATAACATACAATAGGAAATATATATAACATATCATATATCATTTAGTATTGATACATCCACAATGTTGTCAGCCATTTCCAACTAGTTCCAGACATGTTCATCACCTAAAAAGAAAGGCCTGTACTCCTTAAGCAGTATATTTTTAATTTTTATTTTTTAAAGCACAGCATGACTTCATGTATTTAAAAAACATTTCCCCACCAATTTCCTGGCGGTCCAGTGGTTAGGACTCCGCGCTCTTACTGCCAAGGGTGCCGGTTCCGTCCTTGGTCCGGTAACTAAGTACCTGCAAGGTGTGGCGAGGTCAAAAAATTTTAAAATGCCCAAACCTTCTGCTCATCACCACCCCCAATCCACAAGTGGGTAGGCGGGGAAGACCGCACTACAAAGCAGCCAGTGAGGACTCACCACCGGGCCGCAGAACCCGCGCGAGTCGCCCACTTGTCCCAGCAGCGACCCCCACGGGGACTCTTCACGCGGTCTGCCCTGGGCTCCACCTACACCGCGCATTCCGGCGCCCGCTCGCTTACGGCCATGCAGAGAACCTAGGAGTGTGCGGCTCGAAGACTTGGAGAAAAGGCTCTTGTCTTGGGCGGGGGGGCGGTGCGGTGGGGAACGCCCAGGCTCGCCGCGGGGCTCCCCTCGGTGCGCCAGGCGCTCCAGGTCGGGCGTCTTCGCCACCAGATTGCGCCCAGGGCCGGCTCTGAGTCACGGCTCGCCCGGCGCCTCCGAGTCTCCGCCGCCTTGGCCACCGCCGGCGCCGGGTCCCTCGCGGGCGGGGAAGGCGGAGTCTGCTGGGAAGGCGGTCGGCCGAGTCAGCACTTCCCAGGCCTCCGGGCCGCCCTCCCTTCCACCGCCGAGGCGGAGCCAGGGCCGCGCCCGCCCGCCGGGAAGGGTGAGGCCGGCGAACTGGCCTCGACGGGGCGGTCACCGTATCGGCGGCGTCTTCCTCTGCTGTCTCCTTCCGTCTCTGGCCCAGGCCGGCGCTGCGATTCCGTGGGGGCTGTCGCCATCAGCCCACAGAACAGAAAAGTGTGGAGACGACCCGGTCTGCGCAGGTATGGGCGCCCGTTGGCCAGAGGGGGAGGGAGAAAGTGGCCCCCAGCCTGGGAAGGCCAGCCGGGAAGGGGATTCCAGGGCTGGGGCTCAGGGCTGGTGTTGGGAGACCTGACCCGCTTTGAGCTGAGGCCAAAGTGTAAGTGAAGTCGCTCAGTCGTGTCCGACTCTTTGTGACCCCATGGTAGTCCATGGAATTCTCCAGGCCAGAATACTGGAGTGGGTAGCCTTTCCCTTCTCCAGGGGATCTTCCCAACCCAGGGATCAAACCCAGGTCTCCCGCATTGTGGGAGGATTCTTTCCCAGCTGAACCACAAGGGAAGCCCAAGAATACTGGAGTGGGTAGCCTATCCCTTCTCCAGGGGATCTTCCTGCTCCTGGGATCTGAACCAGGGTCTCCTGCATTGCAGGCAGATTCTTTACCAACTGAGCTATCAGGGAAGCCATGAGGGCAGAAACTGTCTAGTTCTTGCCCTCCCCCCTCCTGGGAGCCCCTGGCCCCAGAACCTCCAAGCCTGCCCTTGCCTGCCCAGGGCTGCCTAAAGACCCATGGGCATCCCAGAATAGGCACTGGGGCAGGAGCCCAAACTACCATGAGTGACTCTAGCAGGTGGCTAGAGAGAAACAGGCAGGGGGCCCAGACAGGGAGAAAGTGAGCCCAGGGAGGAAGGTCACAGAAGCAACAGAGAAAAGCCAGCAGAGGGAAGTAGCCAGACTGACATGGCTGTGTAAGTGTGACACCAGTAGGAAGTGGGCTTTGGTCGCAAAGAGTCAGGACACGACTCTGGCTGACTTGAATCCAGCAATTATACTGCTGGGAGTTTGTCTTATAGATCATGTCTGGCAGCTGGGGAGAAAGAAATGCACCAAGATGGCCCTCCTGGTTGCTGATGGTGGTGAAAAGGTAGAATCAACTCTAAGGTTGAACCCCGGTGTGCTGCTGGTGGGAATGGAAGATGAGGCAGCCACTGTGGAAAATAGTATGACATTCCTAAAAAAAAAAAAAAAAAGAGAGAGAATTACCATTTTATTATTGTTGCTCAGTCGTGTTCGACTCTTTGCGATCCTATGGACTGCAGCACACTAGGCTTCACTGTCCTTCACCATCTCCCAGAGCTTGCTCAAACAAACTCATGTCTGTTTTCATCCTCTGTTGTCCCCTTCTCCTCCTGCCTTTAAGTTTTCCCAGCATCAGAGACTTTTCCAATGAGTCGGCTTTTTGCATGTGGTGGCCAAAGTATTGGAGCTTCGGCTTCAGCATCAGTCCTTCCAATGAATATTTAGGACTGATTTCCTTAAGGATTGACTGGTTTGATCTTGCTGTCAAAGGGACTCTCAAGAATCTTCTCTAGCACCACAGTTTGAAAGCATCAATTCTTCAGCGCTCAACCTTCTTTATGGTTCAACTCTCACATTGGTACATGACTACTCAAAAAACCATAGCCTTGAGTAGACTGACCTTTGCTGGCAAAGTAATGTCTCTGCCTTTTAATATGCTGTCTAGGTTGGTCATTGCTTTTCTTCCAAGGAGCACGTGTCTTTGAATTTTATGGGGCAGTCACCATCTGCAGTGATTTTGGAGCCCAAGAAAAGTCTGTCACCATTTCCATTGTTTCCCCATCTGTTTGCCATGAAGTCATGGGACTGGGTGTCATGATCTTAATTTTTTGAATGCTGAGTTTTAAGCCATCTTTTCACTCTCCTCTTTCACTTTCATCAAGAGGCTCTTTAGTTCCTCTTCACTTTCTGCCATTAGGGTGGTGTCATCTGCATATCTGAGGATATTGATATTTCTCCTGGCAATCTTGATTCCAGCTTGTGCTTCATCCAGCCCAGCATTTTGTATGATGCACTCTGCATATAAGTTAAATAAGCAGGGTGACAATATACAGCCTTGCTGTACTCCTTTCCCAATCTGGAACCAGTCCATTGTTCCATGCCCGGTTCTAACTGTTGCTTCTTGACCTGCATACAGATTTTTCGGGAGGCAGGTAAGGTGGTCTGGTATTCTCATCTCTTTAAGAATTCTCCAAAATAAGAATTTTCCACAGTTTGTTGTGATCCACACAGTCATAGGCTTTAGTGTAGTCAATGAAGCAGGAGTAGATGTTTTTCTGAAATTCTCCTGCTTTTTCTATGACCCAATGGATGTTGACAATTTGATCTCTGGTTCCTCTGCCTTTTCTAAATCCAGCTTGTATATCTGTAAGTTCTCAGTTCATGTACTGTTGAAGCCTAGTTTGGATAATTTTGAGCATGACCTTGATAGCATGACAAATGAGTGCAATTTTGTGGTAGTTTGCACATTCTTTGGTATTGCCTTTCTTTGGGATTGGAATGAAAACTGAAAATCGAACTCTTCTGGTCCTGTGGCCACTACTGACTTTTCCAAATTTATTGGCATTTTGAGTGCAGCACTTTCACAGCATCATCTTTTAGGATTTGAAATAGCTCACCAGGAATTCCATAACCTCCACTAGTTTTGTTCGTAGTGATGCTTCCTAAGGCCCACTTGACTTTGGACTCCAGGATGTCTGGTTCTAGGTGAGTGATCATACCATTGTGGTTATTTGGGCCTTTAAGATATTTTTTGTATAGTTTTTCTGTGTATTCTTGCCACCTCTTCTTAATATCTTCTGCTTCTGTTAGGTTCATACTGTTCTGTCCTTTATTGGCTTTGCAGGAAATGTTCCCTTGGTATCTCTAATTTTCTTGAAGAGATCTCTAGTCTTTCCCATTCTGTTGTTTTCCCCTATATCTTTGCAGTGATCACTGAGGAAGGCTTTCTTATCTCTCCTTGCTATTCTTTGGAACTCTGCATTCAGATGGGAATATTTTTCCTTTTCTCCTTTGCCTTTCGCTTCTCTTCTTTTCACAGCTATTTGTAAGGCCTCCTCAGACAACCATTTTGCCTTTTTGCATTTCTTTTTCTTGGGGATGGTTTTGATCATCATCTCTTGTACAATGTTACAAACCTCCGTCCATAGTTCTTCAGGCACTCTATCAGATCTAATCTCTTGAACCTACATGATCCAGCAATTTCACTTCTGGATACTTAATGAAGAGGATTGAAAGTAGGAGCTTGAAGAGATATTTGTAGATTCATGTTCACAGCAGCATTATTGACAGTAGCCAAAAGGTAGAAGCAACCCAGTGTCTATGGATAGGTGAATAGATAAAATGTGGTCCATTCATCCTATGGAATGTTATTTAGAATTTCAAAAGAGCATTCTGAGACCTACTACATTGTGGATGTAATAAGGACAGTATGGTCAGTGAAATCAAACAGTCACAGACAGCTACTGTATGACTCCACTTGCATGAGGTGCCTAGAGGAGCCAGATTCCTAGAGACAGAAAGTAAGGATGGTGGGGGCCACGGGCTGGGGGAGGAAAGGGGGGTTATTGTCTAATGGGGACAGAGTTTCAGTTTGGGGAGATGATGAAGTTCTGGGGATGGATGGTGGGGATGGTTGCACAACAAGGTGAAGGTGCTTCACGCCACTGAACTGTGCAGTTAAAAATGGTTCAGATGGTAAACTCGATGCTATGTGTATTTGATCACAATGAAAAAGAACAAGACTGAAAAAGAGCTTTCGACATACATACTGATGTTGGAAGGTATCCACAAGGAAGAAAGGTAGGACATGTGTGATGGTGGCAGCACAGGGAAACTGGTTCTGGGTAGCAGGATGAGCATCACTTTCTCTGTTGCATATTACCATGTCCTTCTGGAACTAGAACTGTGCGCAACTGGGACCTGAACCTGGGGCAACCTGGGTTCCTCTGGAGGGTTACAGAAGCCCATACACAGCCATGCTCTGCTCCTGCTCCTCCTCCTGGCCAGTGGGGCTGAGACCTTTCGCATCTGTGCCTTCAATGCGCAGCGGCTGACACTTGCCAAGGTGGCCAGGGAACCTGTGCTCGACACCTTAGTGAAGGTCAGTTCATCCCTGCAGGGAAGCCGGGCCCCTGAGGACCATGACCCAAAGCCCCTAGCCCTATCTGACCAGGGGCATGTCCCAGAGAAGAGGGGGACATCAGGAGACATGGTGTGGCAATGTGGAACAGCACCTTCCTTCCCTGTCATTGGCCTCAGTCTCCTCCTCCGTGAAATGGGTGCAGTGTTGATGGTGATGGCATTCCATCTTCTCCCAGGGCTTTTCTAGCCTCATGGCTCTCTTGGGGCTGCAGCCAGTGTGTTATGACACTCATGGTCACACCACTGCCCGGTCCCCAGAGAGACCCCCCTTCTCCCTGGGCAGCTGACCCTGAGCGGGACTAGCCTTCCTGGTTTCCTGCAGATCCTGGCTCGCTGTGACATCACGGTGCTGCAGGAGGTGGTGGACTCTTCTGACAGTGCCATCCCCCTCTTGCTTCGAGAACTCAATCGGTGAGGAGGGCTCTGTGGGTCTTAAGGGAGGCCCCCCTCCCCAGAGCCTCAGGGTCGCTGACCCCAGGTCCCCTTTCCTGGCAGATTTGGTGACTCTGGGCCCTACGCCTCCCATAGCAGCCTCCTGCTGGGGCGCAGCACATACAAGGAGAAGTACGTGTATATCTACCGGTGAGCACAGACAGAGACTGAGGCGGCCTGGACACTTGGCGCCGTGTAGTAGCCCCAAGGGTGGCCTTCATCTTCACATCGTGCTTCTCATCAGAGGTGTTATCCCGGGGTCTTCCCGTCCTCTAGCCCAGACAGCTTTGGTGCCCATGTTTTCCTCCAGCAATATGCCTTCCTTCCCCAAGCATAGACGTGAGCACCCCATACCTCCCCCCTGTGGAAGCCACTGGGGCTCAGGGCAAGGGTGGCCCCCTCTTTGGGAGTGACTGGTTGCAGCTCCTGGGAAGAGACTCCCTGAGGACCTGTCTTGAGTCCTGGGCAGACGCAGTTTCTGGAAACAGCCCTCAATCCCTGGGAGGACAGCCTGGGGGGGGGGGGTCAGGATTGAGAGGGCAAGAGTGGCAGTCAGGGATGGAGACCTGCTCCTCTATATAGATGAAATTATATAATATCTAGAACTCACTCCAAAATGATGGGGGGACAGAGCCCTGCCCATACACCAGCCCCACTCCTAACCATCTCAGAGTGGAAATTGATCTGAGTGTCCATCAACCGATGAACGGGTAAATGAAAGGTGGTCTCTACACACAGTGGAGTATCATTCGGCCTAAGAAGGGAGGAAGTCTCAGCCAGACTGCAGCCCGGATGAAGCTGGGACAGACGTGCTAAGAGAAAGAACCAGTCACGGAACACTATGTATTATTTGATTCCATTCGCATGATGTGTTCAGCAGAGATGGAAAACAGATCAGTGGCTGAAGGGGAGGGGAAAGGAGACTGCTCATGAGTGATGTTTCTTTGACGTGCTAAGACTATTCTGAAATTGATTGTGGTGATGGTTGCACAACTTTGTGCGTTGCCACTGAACTGTGCATGTTAGACAAGGTGCTTTTATAGTAAGTGAATTCTAGCTCGATCTAAAAGAAGTTCTAGAAAGAAGGGCTGGAAGGCTGTGCTTCCATGAAATAGAGCTGCTGGTGGTGGGTCCCCCTCCCTGAGTGCCAGTTCTGATGCGGGCACTTGCAGACCAAGAGCAGTGACACGGGGCCACTGCTTCTTGTCCCTGGTCCACCAGGTCACATGAGGCAGAGGTTCGGGACTCCTACGTGTACGAGGATCAGGATGACCTCTTTATCCGGGAGCCCTTTGTGTGCTGGTTCTCTTTATACAGCAAGGGTAAGAGGAGGGAGTAGAACGGTGGTCCCACTATGGGGGAGCAGGAAGCGGGGTCTGGAGGGTTCTGCCGGGGGGCAGGGGCGGGGGTCGGTCATCCGGCAGGGACCAGGCCGGGGAGGGCCAGGAGTGGCTGGGAGCCCTGTGTCCCTGGGATCTTGCAGTTCTTCCCAGCCTGGTGCTGGTCCCACTGCACACCACTCCGAAGGCCGTGGAGACAGAGCTGAATGCCCTGTATGACGTGTTTCTAGATGCTTCCAGGCGCTGGCAGACCAAGGTAAGGCTGGGCTGATTCTATGGAGGGAGGAGGGCCAGGGCACCTGGGCGGTCGGGCCCAATGGCTGCCTGCATCTCCAGGATGTGATCCTGCTTGGGGACTTCAATGCTGACTGCGCATCGCTGACCAAAAAGCGCCTGGATGACCTAGTCCTTCGGACTCAGGCCGGCTTCCACTGGGCCATCGCTGACGGCGTGGACACTATGGTGCGGGCTAGCACCCACTGCACCTATGACCGCATAGTGCTCCACGGGGAGCACCTCCAGAGCCTGCTGTGTGGCGCGGCCGCCTTCGACTTCCCCCAGAGCTTTGGGCTCACTGAGCAGGAGGTAAAGCAGTGGTGAGGCCACAGTGGGCTCCCCGGGGAGCCCCTCGGGCCTGAGACTGATGCTTTGTCCCCCTCTGCCCGCCCCCAGGCCCTCAAAATCAGTGATCACTACCCTGTGGAGGTGGACCTGGCGCTGAGCCAGGCAGCGCATGGGGTCCAGCCCCCCGGCCTGGCCACTCTGTGGCTGTCACTGCTGCTGCCCCTCCTGGCCCTCCAGCTGGGCCTGGTGGCCTGAAGCCACTGCGTACCTGCTGCCCAATGTGAGGACTGTCCTGTCTTCTGGACTCAAAGCCCTGCCCTGCTCCTAGCCTGCCCTGGTGCCACCCCTCTGTGTGCCTTCGCTTTGGGTGTGTCCTCTGGTCGGGCCTGTGCCTGCCTGTCATCAGAAGGTGGAAAAGGCAGGTGGGGCCCTGGGGCTGGACCCATGCCACTTGTCCCCAGGGTAGTGTCAAGAATGACAATAGGCTGGGGTAGGGGGTGGGGGGCTCAGGAGAGGTGATCTTGGCTCAAGGGTAGGGCTCAGAGAAGGGAATCGCAACAGATCAAAGGATTTTATCCTGAGAAAACCATCCACTCCAAGAATAGAAAGCCAGATGACACAGACATTACATGTGTGTAGCAGACGTGCCAAAAGGTCATCTTTAACATACACAAGACTCCTAGGAAAAAGTATTAAGACCCCAGGAGATACAAGGATAGAGATCAGCAGTTTATACACATACACACACACACACACACACATACACACATAAACTAAAAAACAACAGGAGATACAAGGGTAGAGATCAGCAGTTTACAAACAGACACACACACATAAGAAAACAACAGCAAGTGATCACACTCATTGTAATTTAACCAGATGCCATAACACCTCTGGCCAAATCCATGTTCAGAACCACAGTGCAATCTGGCCCCTACCACTCAGGGTGTGGTCAAGCACTGCCTAGAAGAGGCTGGTCACCAATGCTATAGATGCACACAAAGTATCTATAGAAACCAGTTATCATGTAACCATTATACTTTGTAAATGTGCAGTCCTATGGGGGGTAAAAGGACACACAGCAAAAGTTAATAGCCCCATTTAGTGTTTTGTCAGCACAGAATTCTTCCCCACCTCCCGTTTCCAGAAAACAGACCTCATTAAAAATCTGGACACCAGATCCATCATACTGTGAACTATCTGTTATCTAGAAACATCTACTTGAGGTACAGGGTGGCTCAGCTAATCAAGAATATGCCTGCAATGCGGGAGACCTGGGTTCCATCCCTGGGTTGGGAAGATCCCCTGGAGGAGGGCATGGCAACCGCCTCCAGTATTCTTGCTTGGGAGATCCATGGACACAGGAGTCTGGCAGGTTACAGCCTCCAAGGTCACAAGAGTCAGACTCAATTGTAACATTTCCGCCATAGCAACTTGATGTCAGGGGTGGTGGCCCTGAAAATGAAGTCCTATAAGGGGTGGTGGACTAGGCTTAGGATGGGGGAGGGCAACAAAGTTTCTCAACAACTCTATAAAGACAGGAAAAGGTGGTTAGGCACAGGGCAGATGTTTACTCTAGGGCTAACTTGGACAACTCCCACCTCCAGGGCTGTCTGGTGAAGTTCCACAGCAGCCTAAGGCCAACATTAGACCACAAACCCTTTTCCATCATCCAGGGTGTGTGCTTCAGTGTTCCACATACAGGTCAGGACTTCAGAACTGACTGCCTGGGGTCAAGGCATATACCTCACTGGCCTTACTGTCAACTGGCCAGCTTGTCAGCCTTCTTCTGAAATGACAGCAACCCTTGGGGCTTCCAGAGGTTCCCCACGCACCATGAATTCAGATGCAAAGACAGATGAACAGGAAATAGCATTTATTGGTGAGCGTGATTAAGGAGGGAACAGAGCTGATGCTCATGAGTGCAGGGCCCGCCATTTGTCCAGGGGACCACGATTAGGGATGTATTTGACCCCACAGCCATCCGGGATGAGTCGCTTTTCTGCCACCATGTTCTCAAATTCATCCGCATTAAACTTGGTAAATCCCCACTTCTTGGAGATGTGGATCTAGAGAGAGATAGAAACAACTGAATCATGGGCCCTGAGGCCAGGAGCAGACAAAGGGGATCAAGGCTGCAATGTTCCTTACCTTCTGACGGCCAGGGAACTTGAACTTGGCCCGGCGGAGGGCTTCAATCACATGCTCCTTGTTCTGCAGCTTGGTGCGGATGGACATTATGACCTGGCCAATGTGGACCCTGGCCACTGTGCCCTGGGGCTTTCCAAAGGCACCGCGCATACCTGTCTGGAGTCTAGATTGAGAAACAGCAGGCCAGTCATGAATGCCCACTAGGAAGAGTTGTCTCCAAGGTCCCTTAGGGCTACCTGTACAGGCAACAGGTTGCATACACTACCAAGGAGGCTGCTATTTGCAGCCATTGCACACTGGGCCCCCATGGGGAAAAGAGCACAGTCGGCTTAATTGGCTGCAAAGAACTGAAAAACAGACTAGCTAGAGTCCCTGCAAGGTACCATTGGACTCCTCTGAAAGCCAAGCGACCTATGACCACCCCAGCAACCTGCTTGCTTGCAGGTTATGTCATCAGGTGCAAAGAGGAGCTATTCCCACAGAAGCACCTCACAATGTTGCCCAGAGCCATGATGCCTTTTGAGCTTCTTTCTGGGACTCTGGGTTGTTCAATGTCCACTGAGGCCCACTTGCTAGCACTTTGGCCCGGCTTTGCTGTAGGTCAATCTGTGGGGCCACCTCTCTGCCCTGGTTGATGAAAATCATCAAGCCCAAAGTAAAGGTCTCAGGATGCAGCTCACCTATCAGCTCCAGCGCAAGACAACATCTTGTTGATGCGGATGACATGGAAGGGGTGGAGCCGCACTCGGATGTGAAAACCATCTTTGCCACAGCTTTTCACCATGTACTTGTTGGCACAAATACGGGCAGCCTCCAGGGCTACGGGAAGACAAAATGCCACAGAAGCATTTACCATGACTCTGTCTTGGTGGGATAAGTTTAGCAAACCGGCTAATGATTGGGCACTTGTGATTAATAAGCTGGTCATTTCAGTGCAGTGAGTTCCAGGTTTGGCTGGGGGGAAGGGCACATACAAGGAACTGGGCAACACTAACAAGGAAGCCTGCCTCACCTTCAGAGGAGAGCTGCTCATACTCATCTGACACCATGTGGCCACAAAGTGGGAACTCATCCACTTTGGCCTTCTTACGTCCCAAGTCGAAGATGCGGATTTTAGCATCTGGAAAAAAAAACACAAGACAACCTTGCTTAGTGTGGGAGTCCCATAAGAAACTAGGTCATCCAAACCTGTTTGGAAGCTTTGTCCCTACTTACCAGGGACACCTCGGCAGAAACGGGACTTTGGGTACGGCTTGTTCTTACAATACCGGTAACTGCAGGGAAGAGGACCCAGGTTATAGAGAGTTCATAAACGAGCTCTACAACAGGCACGTTGAGAGTTTCGCACATGTTAATCTCCAAGCTTGGTCTCCTTTACAGGAAATGGGCATTAAAGCAAGTCACCCATGACAGGAGATTAAAGAATAAAATACCATCCTCAATCCTGTTGTTTTAAACGTCATATAAAGCTAACATTCTGAAATGCACTTTTCGGTTTAAATAGAAAATAGCACAGTTCAAGCCATCCACCTAAATGGACCTTGGAGCACGTGGCATTAAGTTCGCCTCCAAGCAATGTGAAGGGTTCCCGGCGCCCCCTGCAGGGCCGAGGCTACTGAAGCCACTTTTCCGGGACTGCCGTTAGCATCCGAGGCGCCCACATCGCACGTCGCCTGGAAATAAGATGGGAATGGTACACAGAGGCCCCGAGAGGAAACTAAGCTGACGAATTTTCAAGTCCAGAAGGCGGGATGCAAAGTAGACATCGTGTGTACCCCTACAATGGGGCCATCGTATGCAAAATTGGGTCAATCCACCGCTAAAACAAAATGGGGTCAGACCTCAAGTGACCTGAAATGTCTCAGAATACGCAGAGTCCGTCCCCAGGACAGAAAAGCCGCACCAGGGAGACCCCACCCCACTGTTACTTTTAACGGTTAAATGGCTGTCCTCTCGCTTCCCAGCAGTGAAAAAGCATGGAGTAGCACTCACCACCGGGCGGGGCGGCGGCCCATGGCGACACCAGGATCTTCAGTGGCTACAATGAAACAAAGTCGGAAAAGAAGTCGAACACAGGTTTTAAACTAGAAGAAATGGCAAGGGCACAGCCATACCCAGAGCCCGCGACTACTCACCGTGCCGAAGGGAAAGAGGCGCTCCCACCCCTGCGCAGGTCTTATATAGGCAGCCTATCTTCACGCGTAGGAACCATAGAGTCCAGGCGAGGACGCGTAGACGCTCTATCAGACTTCCGGACCATAGATGCAGCGATGCTCTGCGCCTGCGTGCGGTCGGAGCTGAGCACATGCGCACACCGAGAAGGCGGCTGGGCTCCCGGCCGCGGGAGGCCAGCTGGCGAATGGGGATTCGCCACATCGGCGCGAGAACTCAGCTTCCGGCTGGCCATCTTGGGCGTAGAGCTCTTGCCCGAGGCTTTGCTATAACTGTGAAAGACGTTATGTTCCTACAGTTGAAAGAAGTACTTTCAAGTGGGGGTTCACGGCGGCCACGTGCAATGTTCCCGGGCATCGCGGAGCCTGGGACAAGCCCTCTCCACCTTCCCCAGCGCCCCAGAGCTCGGCAGGGACGCGCCCGGCTGGAGGCTCAGCCTGCATTCCTTTGTCGACCGGGAGGCCGAGGGGGAAGCCCGCCCCTGTCCCAGCCCCCCCAGAGAGTCTTGAACCAACTTGTCCGTGAGCAGTACCCATGTCCCCCTTCTCTGAAGACCCAGGGCAGGGCGGGGGAGCAGCGCCAACCCCAGGTGGTCTGCGCTTTCCCGTGAGAAAGGCCAAGGAAAAGACACCACCGAGATCCAGGGCTCAGGAGACCCCACCCGAGCACCGTTGGGCCTACCCTGTCCCTTGCAAGAAATGAGACGTTGTTCTTCACAGGGTGCCTTGGAGAAGGGGAAAGTAAGCTGGTGATCCCCCTCAGATGGCAAAGGAACACTGTCAGTCCTGGGCTGCACCCCAGTCCTGGCCTCTGAGAGCTGCCTTGACCGGTACTCCTGGGAGATTCCATACTCCCAGGGCCCAGAATCGGGTACTCAATGCTCCATGCCCCCCCAAAACACACACACACCCGCGATGCGGTTCTTTCTGTTCCCTGCCCACTGACTTCCAGCACCTCCTAAGGGTGCCTTTGAAATGTTTACAGATAAAGCAAGGATCCTTCCCCCACCAACCCAAGGATAGTATCCAGAGAAGCGTGCAGAACTAATGTTCCTACCTCCAGGGATCTGAACATCTGCCAGAGGGACCCAGCCTTCTAGAGGTGAGGACCGCAGGAAGGTAAGGAAGTTTTGAAGGCATCCCCATGTCGCTTGACAGATGTGACGCACCTCTTCTCCAGGACGGCCTGTCACTTTAGTGCATGGGTCCTCTAGGAAGGCGTGGGAAGATTTGCTGTGTGCACTTCCAGCTGTGGCATGGGGTCTTTCTCAGGGAACATGATCTCTCATTCCATCCAGAGGCCTTACCTCTGGAAATGGGGTGAGATGTGACTATCCGTGGGGGCAACTCAACTCAGGTTTTTGGCTCCAAGAACTAGAACATTTAGGGTTGTAGAGTATACATCAGGCAGAGCTGGATCAGCTGTTGATACTGTTCACTCACTCATGTCTGAATCTTTGCAAACCCATGGGATGCAGCTTGCCAGGCTTCTCTGTCCTCCACTGTCTCCCAGAGTTTGCTCAAACTCATGTTCACTGAGTCAGTGATGCTATCCAACCATCTCATTTTCTGTCACCCACTTCTCCTGCCCTCAGTTTTTCCAACATCAGGGTCTTTTCTAATGAGTTGGCTCTTCGCATCAGGAGAAAGGATTGGAACTTCAGTTTCAGCGTCACTCTTTCCAATGAATATTCAGGAGTGATTTCCTTTAGGATTGACTGGTTGGGTCTCCTTGGAGTCCAAGGAACACTCAAGAGTCTTCTCCAGCACCACAGTTCCAAAGCAACAATTCTTTGGTGCTTAGCCTTCTTTTTGGTCCACTCTCACATCCATACATGACTACTGGAAAAACCATAGCTTTGACAATATGGACTTTTGTCGCAAAGTGATGTCCTTGCTTTTTAATATGCTGTCTAGGTTTGTCATAGCTTCCTTTCCAAGCAGCAAAGGTCTTTTAATTTCATGGCTGCAGTCACTGACTGCAGTGACATAGAGCCCAAGAAAATAAAGTCTGTCATTATTTCCAATGTATCACATCTATACTGGATACCATTAACTTTTTTTTTTAACTTTTTTAACTGTTTTTTGAATGATGAGTTTTAAGTCAGCTTTTTCACTCTCCTCTTTCACATTCACAAAGAGGCTCTTTAGTTCCTCTTGACTTTCTGACATAAGGGTGGGTAGTGTCATCTGCATATCTGAAATTATTGATATTTCTCACTGCAATCTTAATTCCAGTGAATCTTTTGCTTCACCCAGCCGGATATTTCACATGAAGTACTCTGCATAGAAGTTAAATAAGCAGGGTGACAATATACAGCCTTGACGTCCTCCTTTCCCAATTTGGAAACAGTCTGTTTTTCCATGTCTGGTTCTAACTGTTGCTTCTTGACTGGCATACAAATTTCTCAGGAGACAGGTAAGGTGATCTGGTATTCCCATCTCTTTAACAATTTTTTACAATTTGTTGTGAGCCACACAAAAGCTTTAGCATAGGCAATAAAGCAGAAGTAGATGTTTTTCTGGAATTCAGTTCCTTTTTCTATGGTCCAGTGGATGTTCGCAATTTGATCTCTGGTTCCTCTGCCGTTTCTAAATCCAGCTTGAACATCTGGAAGTTTTCGGTTCATGTGCTGTTGAAGCCTAGCTTGGAGAATTTTGAGCATTACTTTGCTAGTGTGTGAGATGAATGAAATTGTGTGGTAGGTTGAAGATTCTTTGGCATTGCCTTTCTTTGGCACTGGAGTGAAAACTGATCTTTAGCAGTGCTGCGGCCACTGCTAAGTTTTCCACATTTGCTGACATATTGAATGCAATACTTTCACAGCATCATCTTTTAGGACTTGAAATAGCTCAGCTGGAATTCCATCACCTCCACTAGCTTTCTTCATAGTGATGCTTCCTAAGGCCCACTTCACTTTACATTCCAGGATGTCTGGCTCTAGGTGAGTGATTGCATTATTGTGCTTATCTGAGTCATTAAGACCTGTTTTGTATAGTTCTTCTGTGTATTCCTGCCACCACTTCTTAACGTCTTCTGCTTCTTTTGGGTCCGTACCACCTCTGTCCTTTATTGTGCCCACCTTTGCATGAAGTGTTTCCTTGGTATCTTTGATTTTCTTGAAGAGATCTCTACATTTTCCTATTCTATTGTTTTCTCTGAATTTCTTTGCATTGATCACTGAGGAAGGCTTTCTTATCTCTCCTTGCTGTTCTTTGGAACTCTGCATTCAGATGGGTTTATCTTTCCTTTTCTACTTTGCCTTTTGCTTTTCTTCTTTTCACAACTATTTGTAAGGCCTCCTCAGACAACCATTTTGCACTTTGTGCATTTCTTTTTCTTGGGGATGGTCTTGATCGCCACCTCCTGGACAATGTTCCGAACCTCCGTCCATAGTTCTTCAGGCAGTCTGTCTATCAGATGTAATTCCTTGAATCTGTCACTTCCATTGTATAATCGTACGATTTGATTTTCATCATACCTGAACGGTCTAGTGGTTTTCCCTACTTCCTTCAATTTAAGTCTGAATTTTGCAATAAGGAGTTCGTGATCTGAGCCACAGTCAGCTCCGGGCTTGTTTCTGCTGACTGTATAGAGCTTCTCCATCTTCAGCTGCAAAGAATATAATCAATCTGATTTCCATTTTGACCATCTGATGATATCCATGTGTAGAATCGTCTCTGGTGTTGTTGGAAGAGGGTGTTTGCTATGACTAGTGCATTCTCTTGGAAAAAATATATACTCAATCTGATTTCAGTATTGACCATCTGGAGCAGGGTGCCCAACTATTTCTTCCCTAGAGGCGCTGTGGTCTTTCAGGGATACTAATATTCCTGCTCCAATGGCTGTGTCAGTGCCTCACAGAAAAGAGCTGATTTCTCTCTCCCTAAGCTTTTGGATATGTACAAAATGAAGCAGGGCAAAGGCTAACAGAGTTTTGCCAAGAGAACACTGGTCATAGCAAAAACCCTCTTACAACAACACCAGAGACGACTCTACCCATGGATATCAACAGATGTCAATACTGAAATCGGATTTATTATATCCTTTGCAGCCAGAGATAGAGAAGCTCTATACAGTCAGCAGAAACAAGACCGGAGCTGACTGTGACTCAGATTGTAAACTCCTTATTGCCAAATTCAGACATAAATTGAAGAAAGTAGGGAAAACCACTAGACCATTCAGGTATAACCTAAATCAAATCCCTTTCGATTGTACAGTGCAAGTGACAAATAGATTCAAGGGATTAGATCTGATAGACAGAGTGCCTGAAGAACTATGGACAGAGGTTCATGATATTGTGCAGTAAGCGGTGATTGAGATCATCCCCAAGAAAAAGAAATGCACAAAGGCAAAATGTGTGTCTGAGGAGGCCTTACAAATAGCTGTGAAAAGAAGAGAAGCAAAAGGCAAAGGAGAAAAGGAAAGATAAATCCATCTGAATGCAGAGGTTTTTTTTTTTTTTTTTTTTTTAATGCAGAGTTTGAAACAATAGCAAGGAGAGGTAAGAAAGCCTTCCTCAGTATCACTGCAAGGAAACAGAGGAAAGCAATAGAATGGGAAAGACTAGAGATCTTTTCAAGAAAATTAGAGATACCAAGGGATCATTTCATGCAAAGACGGGCACAATAAAGGACAGAGGCAATATGGACCTAACAGAAGCAGAAGACATTAAGAAGAGGTGGTATGAATACACAGAAGAACTATACAAAAAAGGTCTTCATGACCCAGATAAGCATGATGATGTGATCACTTACCTAGAACCAGACATTTTGGAGTGCAAAGTGAAGTGGTCCTTAGGAAGCATCACTATAAACAAAGCTAGTGGAGGTGATGGAATTTCAGCTGAGCTATTTCAAATCCTAGAAGATGATGCTGTGAAAGTGCTCCACTCAATATGTCAGCAAATGTGGAAAACTTAGCCGTGGCCACAGCACTGCCAAAGGTCAGTTTTAATTCCAATCCCTAAGAAAACCAGTGCCAAGGAATGTTCAACCTATTGCATAATTTCATTCATCTCACACACTAGCAAAGTAATGCTCAAAATTCTCCAAGCTAGGCTTCAACAGCACATGAACTGAAAACTTACAGATGTTCAAGCTGGATTTAGAAACGGCAGAGGAACCAGAGATCAAATTGCTAACATCCACTGGATCATTGAAAAAGCAAGAGAATTCCAGAAAAACATCTACTTCTGCTTTATTGACTACACTAAAGCCTTTGACTGTGTGGATCACAACAAATTGTGGAAAATTTTCAAAGAGATGGGGATACCAGACCACATTACCTGCCTCTTGAGAAATCTGTATGCAGTTCAAGAAGCAACAGTTAGAACCAGACATGGACCAATGGACTGGGTTCCAAATTGGGAAAGGAGTATATTGTCAATATCCAGCATCAAGGCTGTATATTGTCACCCTGATTATTTAATTTCTGTGCAGAGTACATCATGTGAAATGCCAGGCTGGATGAAGCAGAAGTTGGAATCAAGATTGCCAGGAGAAATATCAGTAACTTCAGATATGTAGATGACACCACCCTTATGGCAGAAAGCTAAGAGGAACTGAAAAACCTCTTGATGAAAGTGAAAAAGCTGACTAAAATTCAACATTCAGAAAGCAACAATCATGGCATCTGGTCCCAAGACTTTATGGCAAATAGATGAGGAAACAAGGGAAACAGTGACAGAATTTATTTTGGGGGCTCCAGAATCACTACAGATTGTGACTGCAGCCATGAAATTCAAAGATGCTTGCACCTTGGAAGAAAAGCTATAACAAACCTAGACAGCATATTATAAAGCAGAGACGTTACTTTGCCAACAAAGGTCCATCTAGTCAAAGCTATGATTTTTGCAGTAGTCATGTATGTATGTGACAGTTGGACCATAAAGAAGGCTGAGCACCGAAAAATTGATGATTTTGAACTGTGGTGTTGGAGAAGGCCCTTGAGAGTCCCTTGGACTGCAAGGAGATCCAAGTAGCCCATCCTAAAGGAAATCAGTCCTGAATATTCATTGGAAGGACTGATGCTGAAGATGAAGCTCTAGTGCCTTGGCCACCTGATGCAAAGAACTGACTCATTGGAAAAGACCCTGATGCTCAGAAAGATTGAAGGCGGGAGGAGAAGGGGATGACAGAGGATGAGATTGTTGGATGGCATCACCGACTTGATGGAGATGAGCTTGAGCAAGCTCTTGGTGTTGGTGATGGACAGGGAGGCCTGGCATGCTGCAGTCCATGGGGTCGCAAAGAATCAGACACAACTGAGTGACTGAACTGTACTGAATACTTTGTATTCTTTCCTCCACCTTCTGTCAGGGCTTTTCTGGCATCAAAACCTATGAAATGCAGGTCAGCAGTAGGTCCAAGTATCAGTCAGCCACCCATGTGAAGTGTGTGCTAGACTACACAGCAGCTGCATGTCCTAATACTGATGCTTTCAATCAGAACCCTCTAGTAAATAGACCTCTAACAGTTAATCCACTTCATTGATTAGCACAGCTCACCTACTGAATCGAACTTCCTGAGAAGCTCTACCACAAATGTGCGAATAAAGTTAAGCTGGTAGATAGCAGTGAAGTCTGGAAAATATTTACTGATGTGTGAGCTATTTCCTGAAGGGTCAGACTTTGTGTCTGTCACCTCAATCATGCAGTAATCAGACCCCACTTATAGGACTCATGGCAACAGGAGGTGGTGGCAGAGGGTCTGGAGGACAGTCAGTGTTGCCTGGCAAGGCATCGGCACCAGGTGAAGTAATGACACAGCCCTCAAAGGACAGAACACCAGCCTCCCACACACGGCCGGGCAAGCTACTTCCATTAGCAAGGGAGGCTCTGGGGGACTGGGGGCTTGCTGATTCTCAGCTTCCACCAAGGGCAGCCAGATATCCTGAGTTTCAGTTTCAAGGCCCCACTCGTCCACGCAGTGCCCTGCCTTTCACCTAGGAAATGCAGAGAGGCTGGGAATTCAAGCAACCTGGGGATTCTGCAACTGGCACAGTGGAATGCTGTGTTTGATTTCCATTCCCGTCAGCCCTTCAGGCACAGGGGAATTTGCAGGATGCCATGGAAGAGCTGTGGCCGTCATCCTGTGACTTGAGCTGAGAGGTAAGGCAGGTGTCCTTGTCAGTTTCCTCCCAGGGACACTGCAGTGACTGCACAGCCCAGCCTTAGTCCCTGGCATTCCCTCCATGACAGTTCAGGGTAGCAGCTGCTCTGGCTCCTCGGGCACTTGCTGCCCTTGGCCCTTCACCCCAGTCGAGTGCAGGGAGCAGAATGGTGAGACCCCCGCAGGTCATGGGTGCCTCAAACACAGGTGGTCACTCAGGGATGGCTCAGAGAGCTGAAGGAAAGCAGCGAGTACAGGAAGCAGCTGTCACCCCAGACCCAGGGCAAGAAGGGAAGGGGTTGATGTCATCAGAAGCCCGGAGGCCAGGATGGGGGGCCATGAAGACCAGCCCATCTCTCCTCCATGTCACTGCCTTGTCATCTTCTGAGTCATCTATCTGTGGTTTGATTCATCAGTTGAGATTCTTATTTCAAAGACTGGTTTTGTTTCTAATGTCTAAAGTTCTTTTTTCATTTTCAAATCCACCTAGACTTTTAGAATTTGTTTTATCTTTTTGATTCCTTCTTTTGTATCTACTTTTTAAAGTTCTTTTTTAATTGGAGGATAATTGCTTTACCATATTGTGTTGGTTTCTGTCATATGTCAACAAGGATCAGCCATAGGTATACATATGTCCCCCTCCCTCTTGAACCTCCCTCCCACCTCCCACCGTGTGTGTCTCTTCTGGTGTCTTGGAGACCAGTGAAGTTTGGGGGAGTTGCAGTAGCCTTCATTCACAGGAATGCAGACAACTGGTAAATATCCATGAAAACTGCTCTCTGATCTCATGAGAATTCAAAGGTACTGTCTATTTCAAAGTCCCCCCTGATTAGGCACAAGAGTACAGGTGTTTCTCTTTCTCACCTCCTTCCTTTATAGACTGGTCCAAGGCCCGGGGATATTCACTGGGACTCACCTCCGATGCCTTCAGGACAAGCTTATGTGTGATACCATTCCCCAGGAAGCTCCCTGGGAGCCAGATGGAGAGTGTAGCCTGCAAAAGGGCTTCCCTGAGAGTTCGGTTGGTAAAGAATCCACCTGCAATGCAGGAGACCTCGGTTTGATTCCTGGGTCAGGAAGATATGCTAGAAAAGGGATAGGCTACCGACTCCAGTATTCCTGGGCTTCCCTGGTGGCTCAGCTGGTAAAGAATCCACCTGCAATGTGGGAGACCTGGGTTCGATCCCTGGGTTGGGAAGATCCCCGAGAGAAGGGAAGAGCTACCCACTCCAGTATTCTGGCCTGGAGAATTCCATGAACTGTACAGTCCGTGGGGTCGCAAAAAGTCAGACACGACTGAGTGACTTTCACTTCACTTTACAGCCTGCAAAAGGAGTTCAGGCTTAGAGGCCAGTGTCCTTAACCACCCCTCCCTCCTGCTAGCTAGAGATTCAGAACAAACTGCTCAAGCCTTCCATGTCCTCATTTGCTCATCTGGAGAAGGGGGTGACATGCTACTGACTTCCTAGGGCCACCGCGAGGCTGGGATGGGTGAGTCCAAGCCTGAAGCAGACACTCCCAGCCCTTACTGAAAATTATATCATCTGGCTTCTGACAGTGATGCCCTGGGGACAAAACAGGGCCACTCCTCTCTTTGAGGGACCTGCCAGCATTCCATGAGGATGGGTGGTGTCTTCAGTGTGAGTTTGCAGACCAGTCTTTAGCTGGCCCTCTGGGAGTCCTGAGTGGGAAGCCAGAGGTGAGGCATCCCTTCTGGGAGCATGTGCTCTGCCAGGAGCCTGGCAGTACAACCACAGTGCCAGGGTTGGGGGGGAGCCTCCCTCAGCCAGTGGTTTGCTGAAGCCCCACTATCTGTGGCAGAGGGATGGAAGCCCCTGCTTGCAGATGATGGGGACCAGTCTTCTCCTGCTCACTCAGACCCATGCTGGGATGGACCCAGTTCTTTTACAGCCTTGTCCTTTCTTCTCACCATTGCAGGTGACCGTTCAAGAGCACTGGTTTTAGGTGGATTCTTGGTTCTTATTTGTGCTTTCCCCATGGATCTCGCTTGCTCACCTGCGGGCAACCTATGCATTTAAATAATATAATACTCTCTTCTCAGTACACGTTTCCTCGTCTTTTCCACAACTGAGCTGGCATCCCAGGAGGGCGGGGGCTGGGTGTCTGAGAGGCACTGGCCCCAGTCCCGGCCTACCTAGCCTGGGATCATATGACCCCCCCACCACACACACACACACAAACACACTCACAGTAGTGGGGCCTGCAGGACAGCAAGAATCAGCCAGCCTGGGTCCACGAAGCATTAGGTGTGGGAACTCGGAAAGTCTGCCCTGCATCACATGACTCTCCTCACTTGAGGCAGGACAACTTTGTGCCCAAGATACACAACCCAGAAATCATCAATCCAGAGTTTAATAATTTGGTCGCATAAAACTGTGTAACTACTTGACAGCCAAAACCGGCCAGCTTAGTCTTTTGAGACAAGAGATGGCAATTCCACAGTGGTCCAGTGGTTAAGCCTCCATGCTTCCACTGCAGGGGGCGGGCTCGGTTCAATTCTTGGTCTGGAAATTTAGATCTGGCATGTCATGCTATGCAGCCAAAAAAGGAGAGAGATCCCTTTCTTCCACAGCCGCTAAGGTGCTCGTTCCTACTGAGGAAGCCAAGGCCATTTTGGGGTGAGGCCCTCACTTCATCTGGAGACTGGCACCGAGCCAGCAGCCCCACTGAGCACTTGCCCACAGCATGGCCTCTGTCTCGGAGCTTGCTTGCACCTACTCGGCCCTCATTCTGCCCAGTGAGGTGATGGTCACAGAGGATAAGATCAGTGCCCTCGTTAAAGCAGCTGGTATAAATGTTGACAGTTTCTGGCCAGGCATGTTTGTAAAGGCTTTGACCAGTGTCAGCATCAGCAGCTTCACCTGCCATGTGGGGCCTGGTGGACCTGTCCTGACAGCTGGAGCTGCACCACCAGAAGGTCCTGCCCCCTCCACCACTGCTGCCCAATCTGAGGAGAAGAAAGTAGAAACAAAGAAAAAAAAATCTGAAGACTGATGATGACATGAGCTTTGCTCTTTTTGACTAAACCAAGTAGAAACAAAGAAAAAAGAATCTGAAGACTCTGATGATGACATGAGCTTTGCTCTTTTTGACTAAACCTCTGTAGTAACTTCCCTGGTGGCTCAGATGGTAAAGCATCTGCCTACAATGTGAGAGACCCGAGCTCGATCCATGGGTCGGGAAGATTCCCTAGAGAAGGTAATGGCAACCCTCTCCAGTACCCTTGCCTGGAAAATCCCATGGATGGAAGATCCTGGTAGGCTACAGTCCAGTGGGCCTGCAAAGAGTTGGACACAATTGAGCGACTTCACTCACTTGAGTAACACATTCAATAAAAAGCTGAGCTCTTTAGAGAGAGAGAGACAATCTCTGCAGTATATGGAACACAGGGCTAACAGCCCTGCTGTATGCTGATCAGGGTCTTTTGGGGAGGCAGCTGCTTAGTATCATCAGTGAACATGGTAAATGCCCATAGGTTTTGAACTGGCAGTTCCACTTAAAGATAATTATCTTAGCAGGAGATTTACACATCTTCAGAGCTGCTAACAAGCAAATAATAAGAAAAAGAATGGAAAAGGTAACACTACATGAGTTGGGGATTTGTTACATAAACTGTAGCACATGTGCTCCATCCAATACCTTGTGGCCAAAAATGAAATGAGCTATACTTTTGTGTACTGACATGGAAGAATTTTGCAGATACATTATTGCTAGTTAAAATCACACTGAATATACAGGATGTGTGCTTTTTTAACCTGAGTGAGGAACTATGTAGGTGATCCCATAGAAGAATATAGTTAGAGGTGAGAAACAGAATTGTTAACAGTGTTGCCTAAAACAATGTTTTGTAAAAATCTTCAATTATGTGCTTAAAAAATATCTGGGGTGGTAAGGAAAAATGGTCCAGCCACAGTGGAATGCAAATTGGCAGTTTCTTCCTAAGGACACAGCACTTGCACTTCTGGGCATTCATGCCAAAGAAATGGAAAATTCTGACCACAGGAAAGCCTGGATACAAATGTTCAAAGCAGATTTTTTTCTAGAAACCTAAAAGTGGAAAAGGGCAACATGTCCTTCAGTGGGTGAAGGCTCAAACAACTGTGGCTGACCTACACCAAGGAAGAAGCCTAGCAATACAAAGGGAAAACTGACTGCTGAAACCAACTAACTGTTGATTGAGATGGATGGATCTCAAGGGCAGTGTGTGATTGAACAAAGGCCCATCCTGGGTTTCAAACTGCGAGCACATGGCGAGGCATGCAGCATCTCAGCTCCCCAACCAGAAATCGAACCCAGGCCACCGGCAGTGGGAGTGTGGTGTCCTAACCACTGGCGCACGCGCGCATACACGCACAAACACAGAGAACCCTGAGCAGCTTTCCGATGGTACCAATGCCACCTCCTGGTGTGAGGGCCCACTGGGTACGCAACACGCTGATGCTGGGGCAACAATGGGAGGGGCATTTCCCTGTAACTTCCCGTGAAGTTAATTCCTTCATAATACAAGCTCACACCAAAGGCACACAGCAGGGCTTGGCGTGTACACATCGGATCACTCTGCGTGTGACTCTGCACGGACTGTCCGGATTTCCCCGCGGGAAAGTCCAGGGGCCCACAGCACGCCCGCCTAAGGACTGAGGAAAGAGTCCGACGGCCGGGCAGAGGGCGGAAGCTCACGCGATCTGCTTGCTCTGATTGGGCCAAAAGGTGCCCGTCACAAAGAGGGATGGGCTTGCTCGGCGCTGGAGGGCGGGTCTTCTTAGGAGTCGTTCTTGTTCATTGGCAGAGCCAGCCGGAAGAGGTGGGCAAGAAGGCGGTGCTCCACGACCTCTGGCGGGCGGGCTGAGGAGGGGAGTGAGAGGCGACAGCCGCTGGGACGCTCAGGGCGGGGTTCGAAGCACGGAGACGGCCCCCCGCTTCGTGTCCCCGCCCTCCATCTCCCCTCGCCCTCTGGGTCATGGGTGGGGCCAGAGCCCAGCAGTTCGCTAGGTTGTGCGCCCTCTCCTGGAGAGAGGGCGAAGAGACGCCTCCCCGGAGCCCTGCTGCTGCTAAGTCGCTTTAGTCGTGTCCGACTCTGTGCGACCCCATAGACGGCAGCCCACCAGACTCCCCCGTCGCTGGGATTCTTCAAGCAAGAACACAGGAGTGGGTTGCCATTTCCTTCTCCAATGCGTGAAAGTGAAGTCGCTCAGTCATGTCCGACTCTCAGCGACCCCATGGACTGCAGCCCACCAGAGCTCCTCCGTCCATGGGATTTTCCAGGCAAGAGTACTGGAGTGGGCTGCCAGGGCCCTGGAGACCTTGGGGATTCCGTCGGGGCCCCACCCCCCGCTCCCAGCAGGACTCTGCCTGCTGTACTGAGGGCGTCTGGCCCTCGAGATGGCCCGGGGACCGGGTGAGCGGGGACGGTGGGCGGCAACCCCACCAGGATGCTGCCAAAGAGCAGGGTCAGGGGGTTTCCGCTCGGCCCCGCCCTCTAGTCCTGGCATCTGAGGGCGGCCTTGGCCTGCGTTCCTGTTTCCTTCCACCCTCCCAGCGTCTAGAATCTGGCCTCCTCCAGCCGCCCCCACCCCTTGCCCGGCCCACCGTGTTCCACCACCGTGAGTGTGACTGGGACGATTCTCTGTGAAGCCCGGATCCTCCCCCCTTCCCTCCTGCCCCACACGGATTAACAAGGGAGAGGTGGGCAGAGCTGAGCCCAGTGCCCAGAACGTGGAGTCAGGCAGGGGTGCCATGCCTCTGGAGGTGGGGAGGGCCCAAAGTAACACAGTCTTGTCCCTGTCACTCGACAGGTGTGGCCCACTGGGAGGGAATCTTGCCCAAGCACTCCTGTTCTCCAGGACCGCCTATGGTTGCAGCCCTCAGTGCCTGCTGCCTGCCTCTCCCCTGGAAGAGTGAGTGAGGTGAGTGAGTGGGTGAGTGAGCCCGACAGGGAGAGAAAGCCTATGGCTTCACTAGGAGTGGATGAGATCAGAAACCATCCATCCCGATGGCATCTGAGTGCGGCCTTGGCCCACGTTCCTGATTCCTTCCACCCTCCCAGGGTCTAGAATTTGGCCCCCTCCATCAATCATGCTGGAAGGGGCGTGAGAACACCTGGAAGGCTCACTCAAAGCCGGCCACAGGGCCCCGCCCTAGAGTCTCTGATCTTGCACATCTGGGGTGGGGTTTGAGCATTTGCGACTCCAACAAGCTACTGGTCCAGAAACCCCACAGTGAGAAGCACTGCTCTAGAGGCCCGAGACTCCTAGATGTGTGCCCCCTGCCCTCCTCCAAGACTGGCTCTCTGCAGGGTCCCCACGGGGCTGGGAAGAGCTAGGAGGCAGGTGGCTCTCGTGAGATCTGGGGCTTCCCGTTGAGCGTTGAGCAGTCGTCACCCTTCCCTGCCTGAAGCCGAAGGAGGGGACTGTCCACAGCCCAGGCAAGATCAGGTGTCAGGTTTGTCGAGTTGCTCAACAGCTCCTCACTTGGGCTGATAACATCTGGACACGTAGGAGGGTGGGGAGAGAGAAGATCCAGTGGCTGGGTGTGGGGATGGAGGAACTATCTGATGAGCAGAGGAAAAAGGCATGCATGTTGAGCTCAGGGATGGGAAAGGAACATCAGCCCTGAGACCAAGTGTGGGTCTAGGGGAGCATGGAGACCCGAAGGGCTTCCCAGGTGGTGCTAGTGGTAAAGAACCCACCTGCCAATGCAGGAGATGTAAGGAGATGCGGGTTCAATCCTTGAGTCAGGAAGACCAGTGGAGGAGCGCATGGCAACCCACTGCAAGATTCTTGCCTGGAGAATCCCATGGACACAGGAGCCTGGTGGGCTACAGTCCATGGGATTGCGAAGAGTTGAACATGACTGAAGCGACTTAGTACACATGCACGGAGACCAGAAAGGAGGTTGTCTGCCCAGGAACTGCCCTGATAGCTGTCTGGTCTGCAGGTGTGGTCAGCTTCTCTTGCTGGTGGGAAGCCAATGCCTTTCCTGCCACACATTCCTCACCAAGAGGATCTCCCATCCCCTGGGTGACACTGCCCAGACCTCCTCAACTCCAGCGCCATTACCCACTGCTTTGGCCAGTCTTTGCCGAGGCTGGTCTGTCTGTGGCTCCAGGATGGCCCACCATCCAGTTGGAGCCGCAGATCAAAAGCAATGCCAGTGTCCAGCTGCCCCATGTGCCCAGAAACAGCAGCTCTGGGACCCCAGCCCCTGAGCACATTCTGGCTGTGAGATCATTTCGGGCGGTGGCGGGGGTGGCGCTTTGGTTGGCATTTTCCAAGACCCTCTCCTGCACTCTTTTCCTTTGAGTAGCTGGTCTTTTCTTATTTATTGGTTCAAGTTATCTATACCTTCATGATATGAGTCCTGAGTCACATCTTGGTACTATTTTTTGGCCCACTTTGTCACTTGTCTCTTGACTTTGTGGTTTGGGGTTTGTGTTTGGCTAGGCAGATGATCTTAGCATTTGTGTCATCAGACTTTCCAGGCTCTTCCTAATGGTTTCTGGGGTTTCTTGTCAGTTTGTTTGCTGCCAACTGACTTAGGGTGATCTTCTCCATTTAAAGTCATCGTGTATAAGTTACCCATTGCTGAGTAACAAGGGGCTACCCTGGTGATGTTAGAGGTAAAGAACCTGCCTGTCAACACAGGAGAAATAAAGAGACATGGGTTGGGAAGATCCCCTGGAGTAGCAAATGGCAACCCACACTAATACTCTTGCCTGGAGAATCCCATGGACAGAGGAGCCTGGCAGGCTACATCCATGGGGTTGCAAAGAGTCGGACACGACTGAAGTGATTTAGCATGCAAGCATGCATAGCAAATTACCCTAAACAGAGTGTAGTTCCTTAAAACAACCTGCACTCATAATCTCCCAGGTGTCTGAAGGATAGGATTCTAGAAGGCCTGGCTGGGGCTTCTGGCCTGGGGTCCATCACAGGTTGCGGTCAAGGCTTCTCTGGGGCCACAGCCCTATGGTCTCCCTGGGGTGTTGGGATGGGAGGGGGGCAGGCTCTGCTTCTGGAGGGCTCACGGGGCTGTGGCAGGGGACGGTTCCTCCCCATCAGGCCTCTCCACTGGGCTGCTCGGGTCAGGCCTTCCCCAGATCCAGCGATCTCAGAGAGACAGAGCAGCCCTGAGATGGAAGCCAAAGTGTTTGTCTCATAACTCATCTCGAGGTGACACTCCCTCGCCTCTGCTGTGTTTTTATGGGTCACACTGGTCACCCCATGGAGAAAAGAATGGTACCTGCGTGGGCCTAAGTTCTTCACGTTCGTGGCATGTGAGAAGGCTCTCAGGAGTGTCTCTGCCCCTGAGCCCAGGTGTGGGACTCCCGGGCTGCCCAGGGCCCCTCAGGAATGTGTCCTTTGTGGAAGTAGGTGTGGCAGGTTCCAGGCCGGATCCAGGCCAGGCCAGGCATGTGTTGTAAGGGCAGAGAGTGGCTTTTCACCTTGAAATGGTTGCAGACAAAGCCCATGGAAGGCCAGAGAAACAGAGACCATGTAATGATCCCAGCATGGCCTGCAGAGCCCGTGGCGTGTGCCCTCTGCCCTCTGCCCAGGTGTCCGCAGCCTGGAGGGCTGTCCCAGCTACTGGTGTAGCCCTGGGCACAGGTGCAGAAGCTTTCTCACCCTGGCACACTCAGACCTGGGCCCCGTGCCCTGTGACCTCTGCGGTGTCCTCACCCTGTGGTCAGCCCTGCCCACACCCGCTCCTTCCCAGGGGGCCCCCGTTGAGGGGGTACAGGCTGACAAGCCCCTTTTCTTCAATGACTGTGCCTGGTAGCCCCAGGCTGGGCTGCTGCCAGCCTGAGGTGGCAGCCAAGTGTCCCTTTGGTCCCAGGAAGGCACTCCTGCTGTGCCCATGGGGGACATGCCCCCCCCCCCCCGTCCTGGCTGGGACTGAGACAGGACTTCCCAATGACACGCTTGGTGGCTCTGAATGTGTCATGCAGCTTCTGTGGGTGGTGAGAGCTCCTCCTGTTGCCTCTTGCTTCTGGGCAGCACTGGGGCCCTTGGAGACAGCTCCTGGCCCCATCCGTGGCCACCATGCTCTTCTTGAGCCTGACGACCGTGGCCTCGGGAGAGCCGGGCTCTCTGTCTCCTTTCTGGGGCAGAAGTAGAGGCTGAGGCTGAGCTTGCTGGGCCTGTCCTTGGGGATCGTGACCGTGGCTCATGGGGACACCCCTCGGCCAGGATGTGGGGCTGCTGCAGGGTCCTGGGATCCCCTGGAGAGGCTCAAGCCCCCTGCGGTCCCGCACTCCTGGGCCCGCTGACTGTTCCCCTAAGTAGAGCAGCCTTGCAGCCCCTGAGCCCCGGGCACAAGGACTGACAAGGGGCCAGCTGCCCTGCCGTCTTCACCCTGAGGAGGCCTGCCCTTGGGTCCAGGGCTGCATGGGCACTGGCCTTCCTCTCCTGTCACCCGGGCACTGTGGCTGGCGGAGCTCCTGCAGGTGCCTACCTGGTGGACGGGCACAGTCTGGACAGCAGCCCAGCCCTGGACCCGCCCCACTGTCCGCCTACCTCGGGCCTCACCCTCAGTCCTCATCCTCTGCCCGCTGGGCATGATGGTGCCTACCCTCCAGAGCTCAGGCATCTGGAGCGGCCCATCCTCTGCCAGTGCTGGGTCCCAGAGCAATCCCCCTCATTCAGCCCCACTCCCCAGTCTGTGGCCTCCCTGGGCTCACGGGGACTTTGCAGACATCCATGGCAAGCATTGGAGCTGGCTGAGGCCAGCCTGACCTCTGAGCAGCACAGCGTGCCCCTGCCAGGTGCATAAGTCCTGCTGGGGGTGCCCGTGGCCTGTGGAAGAGGCTGCTGTAGGTGGCGGGCCTTGTCCTCTGGGGACCTGTCCACAGCTGGGACGTGGAGCTGGATGATACACACAGACATACACAGACACACACACATACAGACACACACACTCGAGTTCCTGGCGGCCAGCATCCATCACTCCTCATGTTCGCTGACCCTGACTTAGCGGCTGCTCCCCCCTTGGCCCACTGTCCCTGTCGGGCTTCCAGCGGGGTCCCTGTCAGTGCCCTGGCCCTGCGCCCTGGAGTGGGGTGTGGCCACCCAGACCAGGGCCAGTGCGGGTCCTCCAAGGGTCTCTAGACCGTTGCCATCGTTGAAACGCTGAGACTCCCTCTCTGTGGGTGGGTCGCCGTCCCATCCTGAGAGGCGCTGTGCACCTTGCTTCACCTAGACCTGGCCCACCCTCCTGGGGGAGCAGGCACCAGGGAGGGTGAGGTGCAGGGGTGCCCTGAGGTGGGGGTGGCTGGCCGTGGTATGGGATTGGTCAGCTCCCCCATCCCCCCGACTCAGAGCAGACAGGACCTGCAGGATGCTGGGGCCGCTCCCCACAGGGTGACCAAACACCTCCTCCCAGGCTTAGTAGGGAAGAAGGGCCCTGGCGGGCGTCTGTGGCTGGACCCTCCTCTGCTCTGGGTACCTGGTGGCAGGCAGGGCTCGGCCATGGGGCCTATCAGGGCTGGGCCCCCTCCCCTGCTGGTTCTGGATGGCAGGGAGGACTGATGGCAGTGAGGACTGTCTGCCCTTGGCAGGCTGGTCCAGGGAGCAAGCAAGAGGCTTGGGGTGAGTTGGGGTGCGGAAGTGGTGCCTGGTGGGCCGGCAGAGGTGAGAAAGGGCTGATTGGGGGGGGGGTCCCTTTCCCCGCCCCCACTCCCATGGTGGGACTTCTCTAGGCCTGCATCTGCCTCTTCTTGCCCCATTGTCCAGCTGAACAGCTTCTAGAAGTGTATCCTGTAAGACCAGTGGCTGTACACGATCTGCCTGCTCCCTCCATGGCAGAAGGGGCTGGGGGTTGGTGAGCCCTTGATCTGGGCCTGGGGGAGTTGGCCCCCAGCCGATCTGATCCTGTTCCTCTCACTTCCTGAGCTCATGCTTTTGTCACTGAGGTGGCCGAGAAGCAAATGTGCTGTGAACCCTGAGCTCAGGCTGGCCCAGAAGGTGCTTCCAGAAAGGGGTATGGCTTCCAGTTGCCCAGTTGAGAGGAAGCCTGAAAGCTGGAGCCCTGGCTGGCTGTATACCTGCGGACCTGGGGCAGGCTGTGTGCATAAGGTGGGAATTCCGAACAGTGATTCAGAGCAGCGCACTGAGGGGCTGAGATCACCCTACCACGCCGAGAGCACAGCCCACCCAGGCACACGAGGCTGGACAGGCACGGGATCAGAAGGACCTAGTGAGGATGGGCAGACGCTGGCCAGGGGGCAGAGTTTTGAAGGTGTCCACCTGCTGCCACCTGTGTGGCCTGGGGATGGCCCCTTACCAGGGACTGGTGGCAGATTTAAGATGCCTGGGTCGTGGACAGGAATCTGCTGGGATTTCACCTTCTGTTTACCTGGCCCTCCCACCCAGCATGCAACCTCCTGTAGCCTGGCTGAGGCCTGGTCTTCCCCTGGGACAGCATCTGTTCCTGGTATGATCTGGGACAAGGACACCCATGTCAGGCTCAGTTCTCGGGGCACTAGACACCCCCTAGCCTGCACGGATTGGAACCCAGGGAGGCGGAGAGGAGGCGGAGCCCCCAGGTGCCCAGGCAGCAGAGGGGGGCTGGAGCGGAAGATCCCACAGCCTGTGGTCCGGGCCCACACCTCCAGCCACCCTGTCAGCCCTCTGCCACAAAGTTCAAGTTACACTCAGGAGAATGGAAGCAGAACTTTTATTCCTCTTGGCTAGGGGAGAGAACTAGCGGGCAGGTGTGCATGGCCCCCACCCTACACCCCTTCCAGAACCAAAGAAGACAGGCAGGCTGCCTCTGCTAGCCTCTCTCCTTTGCCCACGTGGAGGCAGGTGAGTGCAGCACAGGGCAGGGTCAGGCTGCAGTGACGGGGTGGCCAGGGCTGGCCGGGGCTGGGGCGGGTGCTGCTTGGGTGGCGAGGGGCAGGCGCAGGGGCACTTCTCGTCCTGGGAGCTGCTGGATGGCAGGCGCACAGCACTCAGGGCACCAGGACTCGGTAGGGGCTGCCCGGGATGTGCTCGTCACCCCACTTGACCACCAGCGTGTACTCCCCCTTGTCTTTGAGCAGGTAGGACACGCTGTAGAGCCTGCTGCCCACGTGTTTCACCAGGATCTCCTCGCAGGGTGTCCGGGGCCCGTGCACACCCACCAGCAGCATGTTGTTGCCTGGGGGTGGGGGCCGGGGCCTCACTGCCAGGTCCCAAGCCCCCTCCCATCAGTGGTAACTGCAGCGACCCCCTTTGTTCCTGCCCTGGGTCCTCCCCTTCCCACCTTGCCTGTCTTGGGGTGACAGCCCTTCTTAAAAACAGCCAGCACCCGTCCCCCCAGAACAACCAAAGAACCTGCAGTTCCTCCAGGGTCCTGGAGGGCAAAGGAGCTAGCAGGGGGGCGCAGAAGGCCCTCCAAGAGGCCTTCCCACTCCCTCTTTCCCAGGCACGGCCTCTCTGCTTTTCTCTCCAGCCTCCCATTTCTGTAAGGGCTGGGGCCCGCATGCCCACCTGCTTTGCTGCAGTCCACCGTGAAGCTGCTCTTCTGGCCCATGTAGGCCTTGCTCAGCCCCACGCCTTTGGCCAGCACCTTGCTGGCATCAGTGGGACCCGGACCTGGGGCGCTGTGCTGGGGGACGGTGGCAGTCTTAGTCAGGGAGTCCACAAACACGGATGATGTCTCATGGAGGCTGTGGTTACTGACGAGGCGGTGACCTGCAGGGCAGAGCAGTGGGCAGCCAAGAGGTGGCGGGAGTGCCTGGCAATAGGGTGGGTAGCAGCCGTCTGGCACCAGGCTCACCTGTGACTCTGGCCTTGAAGGGGCTGCCCGCAATGTGGTAGGGGCCACCGTACTTGATGGAGATGAGGTAGCTGCCAGGTGCCATGGGGGTATAGGTGACACGGTAGCCCTCGGGGCACTCTTGGCAATCCATCTTCACCTTGGAAGGCCCGTCGATGGTGACTGAGAGGGCACCAGCGCCCGCGTTGCTGGTGTTCACGATAAACTCAGCTGGGCTCCCTGGGGGCACGGGAAGGTAGGTAGAGCTAGCTTGGCCCGTTGCCCCACCCTTCACCCTCAGTCCCCAGCAGAGTCTTGTCACCTCCGCACGCTGCCTGTTGTCACTGAGAGCTTGGAGGAGGGAACCCTAGTCGTGTTCACACACCGGAAGCTGCCCACGCTGACCTACCTGTGATGCCGCCTTCCAAGCCAGCTCCATAAGCAGACACCAGGCCTGGGTCCCCTCCATGCCCAGGCT
This sequence comes from Muntiacus reevesi, assembly GCF_963930625.1. Taxonomy (NCBI): domain Eukaryota; kingdom Metazoa; phylum Chordata; class Mammalia; order Artiodactyla; family Cervidae; genus Muntiacus; species Muntiacus reevesi. The sequence continues at coordinate 147,214,282 of NC_089271.1, read as the reverse complement.
CCCCAACTCGGATCTTGAAGGGGCTCCCTGGGATGTGGGTGCCATTGAACTTGACATCAATCAGGTAGATGCCATTCTCCCGTGGGATAAAGCGCACAGCATACTTATCTAAGGAACAGAGAAGTAGGTGATGGGCCTGGGGTCCCTCCTCTAAAACTGAGCAACTGGCATGTGCCCACCAGTCTGAGTCCAGCAGGTCTCGGGCCCAGTTAGCTTCTTCTGGGAACTGTGCTGGACACCTTCACCCCACTGCACAGAAATCCTGAAGCCTGAGGGATGAAGCTTTAGATGCCCAAGCTACTGATAGATGCCCAAGCTAGCTTTAGAAGCTGCAACATTTGGACTGAAGTCTTTTGTAAGTAAAACACCCGCCTCAGTGCCTCTTTAGAAAGGCTATCCTGAATGCATATCCACCACATGCTAACGGGGGCCCAGAGACAGGCAAGAACTTGCTCTAGGTCACACAGCCAGCAAGGGGCAGGACTCAGCCATGGACTAGTCAAATTGACTGAGCAGCTCCTCCCACCCCCAAGCCTGTCTGTGAGTTCCAGGCCCTGGCAGGCCCCACTGCTAGACTTGGAGTCTCTCTTGTAAGAGACGGCAGGATCGTGCCTGCAGAAGGCTTTGTCCTTTCTAGCAGCATGGCTGCTGAGCCCAGTCCCCAAGTGCTTGGGTCCCAAGTAGGGGGCGGGAAGCCCAGGCCCTGTCTCGGCTGCTTGCAGACTGTGTGCCTTGCTTTACACACTCAGCCTGCTTCCAGTGAGCAGGGCCAGCCTGAGGAGGCCCACTGCTCCCAGCAGTGCCCGGGTGGATGGCTGGGTGGCCGGGCAGGGCCTCACCTTGGTCGATCTCGGTGACATAGCACTCCTCCAGGGCTCCTGAGGGGCTGTGCACCTTGGCATCGATTGCCCCCTTGGCCCCATTCAGGCTGACTGCAAAAGAGGCTGGCTGGTTGACCTTTAGCCCTGACTCCTGGAAGCACAGCAGACGTGGTTAGGATAGTGGAGGCTTGGGGTGTGGGGCGAGGGGAGGCTGGGCCCGAGAAGCAGGAGGCCCAGGGGGAGGCACTTACCCATCTGGCGTCCAAGTGGGTTTAAAGAGGGAGAGCCAGCGCTTCTCAAGGGGCAGCAAGCTCCAGGCACACACCCCGAACCCCTAGCCCCACACGCTCCAGGCACACGGCGGGCAGGCGGGAAGCGGGACGGACCCCGGCCCGCGAGCAGCACTCAGCAGCCCTGGCAGGCGGCTGTCCCTCTTTAAACCTCAGCCCTGGTGCTCAAGGGGCACAGGCTTCTGTTCAAAGCCTTTAGACCTGAGACACGAGAAAAACTCCACGCGGCCGTCAGGGGTGCGTCCTGCCGACCCAGGCGTGGGCTGTTCCCGGCCAGAGCAGAAGCAGCCCAGCGCCCTGAGCCGGGCTGGCCGGGTCCCTGGACACAGGGGCTCTGGTCTGGCCGGGCACAGGAGCCCCAGGCGGGTGGTTTCTCTCAGTGCCTCACCTGAAGACTAGAAACAGTAAGGCGGCGGGCGTCACCAGACGGAGAAGCCACAGGCACCACGAAAGGGCTATCGGGGATGTGCTCCTCGTTGAACTTGACCGACACCTCATAGTCACCTGGACGGGAAGTGAGAACACGACGGCCATGCATGCCTCCCCCAAACAGCCCAAGAGGCCCTGGGCCTTCCGGGTGTGGTGCGGGGAGAAGGTGGGGCTGTCTACATAGACCCAGACCAGCACCCACCCCCAGGGGCAGCCTGCCGGCCCCAGCCAGACTCAGTACCTGGCTCCTGGACCACGTAAGCCACGCCACAGGAGCCATCCTTGCGGTCCTCGAAGGAGATCTCGGCCTTGCTGGGGCCCTCGACAGCAATGGCCAGGCCCCCTGCACCAGCTTCCCGGGTCCAAATGCTGAACTCAGCTGCAGGAAAGTAGAGTGTGTCCTCATGGAGGGCTGTGCCCTGTGTCCCCCACCCTGGCAGGGGCTGCTGGAGACTTCCTCCCTCCCACTGCACCCCCAGCTGGGAGCAGCCAGAGTCCCGAAGGAAGCAGGCCTACCTGGCACTCCGGCTTCAGCCCTTTCCAGGCCAGGGCCCCCGGCACGGACCTTGTGGGCTCCCCCTTCCCCCAGGGGCCCCACGGTGAACTGGAAAGGGCTCCCGGGCACATGCTGGCCCTTGTACTTGACGCTGACCGTGTGCATGCCCATCTCAGCGGGCACAAAGCGGATGCAGTAGGTATGGTTCTCCCCTTCCACGATTTCAGCCTCGTGGCTCTTGCCTGATGGGCTAGTCACCTGGGCTGTCATGTCCTGGATGCTAATTTCTGCAGGTGGGGGAACAGCCAGGTGAGCGGGAGACCCAGGCCATGCCTCTCTATCCGGGGGCCCTCCAGGGCTGGTGCTTAGACCTCCCTGGGACCCGCCTGGGCTGCCACAGCTCCCACCTGGGATCTTGAGGCTGAGGTCACAGTGACTGCCAACATTAGCCACTGACGGGGCCCGTCGCCTGCGTGTGATGCTCTCTTTCACGCGCCCCTCGCCTGTCACCTTCACAGAGAAGGGGCTGCCTGCAGAAAGAAGGCACAACCCACACCCCGGATAGGTTACCCTCTGCTGGGGGACCCCAGGGTGTGGCATGGAGGGTCGTCCAGCCGTGGGGGAGGCACACAGGTGCTGTACCCACCGGGCACATGCTGGTCAGCAAACTTGATGTTGATGATATAGTTGCCAGGCTCCGTAGGGCAGTAGGTGACCCTGCATGTGCCATCCTCCAGGTCCTCTGTGTTGATGTCTACTTTGCTGGGACCCTCAATGGACAGGCTGAGCCCCCCATAGCCTGTGGACGAGACACCCCTGAGCCAGGGGGCCAAGTATGGTGGTCTGACCCTAGCTCCCCGGTCCCTACCACCTACCTGCATCACGCGTATCAATGATAAACTCTGCTGGCTCAAAGGTGTGGCCTTCGTGGAGGCCCTGGCCTGAGACCCGCACGCGGCTGGCATCCCCGATCTCCGATTGGCTGATCACCACCGGAATGGGGCTGCTTGCCACGTGCTGCCCATTCTTCTTCACATGCACCAGGTGTTCCCCTGTCTCCTTGGGCACGAACGAGATCCCTGGACACAGGGTGGGGCTGTCAGCCAGGGAAAGATATGCAAACCCCTTCCAGCTTCCCTCCCTCTTGGAAGGCCCTGCTGCCCAGCCTCTTACCCACGTGGCCATTGCGCAGCCGCTTCAGCAGACAGGGTTCTTCCCGGCCCGAGGGGGGCACCACTGTGGCGGTCAGCAGGCTGAGGTCCGTCTCAGAGATGTTGATGGGGATGTCGGCGGCAGAGCCCACCTTCAAGTGGGACATGCGCATGGAGTCGTCACCTGGCAGGGGTCAGTCACTGTGTGTCCAGGCACCGAGAGGCAGACCGCCCCCTCTGCCAGCTGCCTTTGTCACCACGCTGGGCCGTCCCCTACCTGTGACCCTGGCAGTGAAGGGGCTGCCCGGGATGTGCTGTTCATTGTACTTGACCAGGATGCTGTAGTCACCAGGTAACACGGGCAGGTAGGAGACACTGCACGTCCCGTCCTGGTTGTCAGTGCAGCTGATCTCTGCTTTGGAGGGGCCCTCAATGGCCAGGGACAAGCCCCCTGGAGAGAGTTGTGAGTGAGGGTAGGAACTGTGCCCAGGGACACTGCACCAACTGGGCAAGCGGAGGCCAGGGGTTGGGTAGGGAGCCCAGCTTGGGGAGTATCTCCCATGTCCAGTCCCTCCACCAGATGATGGCATCCTGCCCCACAGAGGCAGGTCAAGATGAGAGCTGCCGCTCACCCTCGCCCGCATCCTTGGTGTTGACAGTGAAGACAGCGGGCTTATTCACCACCCCGTGGGTGAGGCCCGGCCCATAGGCTGTGACGTGGCCACAGTTGACATAATCCACGTAGAATTGTAGGGGGCTTCCTGCAGTAGGAAGAGGGACCACATGGACCGGGGCCTCCTATCATCCCCAAGTCTGTCCCACAGCCCGCTCCCCCCGGAAGGTGGTCTGGCATGCTGAGCTGACGTACCTGGGATGTGCATGTTGTCGTAGCGGATGTCCATCTCGTGCAGGCCAGCTTCACTGGGGGCGTAGCGCACAGTCACAGTGCCATCCTTGTTGTCGGTGATGGCAGGTTGTGCCACCTTGCCCGAGGGCATCCGCACCTCTCCTGCAGGGCAGGGGGGACCTGGGTCAGGGCAGCCCACGTGTACCCTCCAGCCTCTGTGGCTCCCTAGCCCCTTCCCAGTCGCACTCACCAGTGACCTCGCCCTTCTTGATGGTGAAGGGGATGACAAGGTCGAAGGGTCTCAGGCTGCTCACATCCAGCCCGTTGACCCCCACCAGGGGCCTTTCTGGGGCCTGCGGGGGGTGGGGACACAGAAGGCCTGAGTGAGGAGCTAGAGGGAAAGGGAGTCCCAAGTGGCAGACTCCAGAGTCCCTCCTCGCAGATGGCAGAACAGGGCCTCATGGGACACCCAGCTGGCCCGTCTGCAAGTGTCCCCAAGGGCAGGGTGAGCTGGGAGGCGGTAGGGCAAGCCATACCCAGGTCTGCTGGCCCCCCTGGGCGTAGGTATATGGTGGCGCCAGCTGCTGAGGCCGTAATGGCGGCTGTGCTGTGGGCTGGTCTCCAGCCAGAGCCTGCAGAGCAAGGCACAGAGCTCGAAGCTGTCCACACCTGTGAGCCCCATGGGGGCGGCGAGCCAGGTCCCCACCCAGACCCCCCCCAGCCCTGGTCCCTCCTGACCGTCACTTGGAAGGGACTGTTGGGCACGTGTTCACCACCGAAGCGCACGCAGATGACGTATTTCCCGGGCTGGGGAGCCGTGTAGAAGATGTCAAAGGTGCCATCCTCATTCTCGACCACGTCCACATCCACCTCGGAGCCGTCAGGGGTGCACACGGTGCAGGTGACCTTGCCTTTGCCCGCTGCCTTGGTGTCCACGGTGATCACGGTCTCTTCCCCAATCTGGATGGTGGGGCCGATGCCAGCACCTGGTGGGGCAGGGTGGGTCCCCGAAGGGGGGGCCGGGGCATGAGCTCGGTGCTCAGGCCACGGCTGTCCGTTTGTCAGCTGCCAAGGCCTCTTACTGCCAACCACCAAGCACAGCCAGGCCTCCCGCCCCCCAAGCTGGGATGGTGAGTGATTTCTCAGAAGGCAGGAAAGGTTCCCCTGAACCACCTGAACCCAGGAGTTTTGTCTCAGGGGGTATCCCCGCCACGTGGGAAAAGCCCAGTGGGTGGCACCCGGGAGTCTGAGAAGGGCCTGGAAAGCCCCAAGGCCACTGCCGGGGCCTAAGCATTTGCTGCCATCTCCCCCGCCAACTTGGCCTCAGCCGGTGGTGCCCTGGACCATGCTGACTGACAGCCGAGCTCTGGGCTGCCTTCACCCCTGTGGCCAGGCCCTGGTCCCCAGTGCCGTGTGCAGACGCAGTGAGGCGGAGTCCTGCTGCAGCGTGGGGCATGTGACACTTGTCCCCCGCCCCTGGGGCCTGAAGGTGCAACTGGAGTTTCCTGACAACTGAGAAGGCTCGCTCGACCGGAGGCTTGCAGAGAAGGGGCGGCTGGACATGGCCCGGTGCAGGCAGGGAGCTGGGAGCAGGGAAGCAAGGAGGCAGCGGGGTTAGCACCCAGGCAGCGCAGCACAGCGGCGGGGGGGTGGCCAGCACCCAGGGGGCAGGGGGGCAGGGGGGCCAAGCCAGAGCCACGGCTGCGAGGCGGTGAGAGCAGAGGGGAGGGACAGTGACGTTATGATCTGGGCTCAGCCATGGAGGCTCAGGGGGCTGGGGACCATAAGGCCTGGCAGTGAGTGCTTTCTGGAGCCCGGCCCCTGCCAGGGAAGCAACTGGCAACACCGAACCCACCCCGGGACCAAGTTCAAGGGGGTCCCCAGCCGGCCAATTGGCCGGCGCCTGAGCCGTCCTATCCACCGAGGGTGCCCACTTTGCGGGACTCCAGAATGCTACGCCTGGACCCCCACCGCCCAGCCCACCCTGGGAGGCCTCACCTCACACAGCCACACCAGCTGTCCCTGGCTCAGAACCTGGACCCACCATCTAGCGAGTGGCCTGGGCCCAAACCTCAGTTGGCCCCAACTGCCCGCGCTCCCTGCCCAGCACCCAGCTCTTCAGCAGGTTTGCACTGCTCCACCCTTGAAGCCCCCCACCCCCGCAATTTGGTTCTCCCCTCAAGCCCCACCCACCCACCAACAGCCTAGCCCAAGCCAGCCCTGCAACTGATACTGAGGTGACTTCGGTTCCCCAACTGGGCTCTTTGCCTCGGTTGGCACATGGCGGCCAAGGTAAACCGAGACCACTCTCTCAGCCCCAGTCTCAACCCTGCCTCTGGTCCCCAAAGTCCTACCCCCTGGTCCAAGCACACAGTGTCATCTCAGACCTTGAGGCCCCCTGGACAGAGTCATCAAACCCCTGCCGCCCCCTAGCTTTCTCCAGGGTCGCCTCGGCCAAGGTCCAGGCCTCCAGCCTCCAGAGGCTCCCATGTGCTTGTGGCCTCTTACTGACATCCCTGGCTGGGGCGGGCCTCCCCTCCCAGGTCTGGTTGGGGACCATCTGAATAACGTCACTGCTGGGAGCGGCGGGGAGGGAGGGAGGCGGGAAGAGGGTGGGCCACCGAGTGCAGTTTGGCACTCTGAGGCTGGGCCAGGCCCCGCCATGCTGGCCGCCCAAGCAGTCGATGCTGGTGCTACGGCACTACCAGCCAGCCCCACCCACTCATGCACTGGCACCTCCCCCGGCCCGGGACGCGGAGGCCCCTGGGAGGTGGGGACAGGGGTCTGTGGATCTGGCTGGGGCCGGGGACTCCCGCTGCTTGGGGGAGACCCTGGACTCAGAAGGAAGAAGTGAAAAGAGACCAGGCCTGCTGCCCACCCCTGGGACTGCCCAGGGGCGCCAAGATCCCCAGACCCCAGAGCCCCCAGGGGGGTGCCTCTCGGGATGCACCTCGCCCCAAAGCTCACAGCTGCAACCCGACTTCTCAGGTGGAAAAATGGAGGCCCAGAGAGGGGGAGGGCCGGAGCACTCATGCCCAGCTCCGGAGGCCTCCCTGGGCCCTAACCCTCCAGTTCCTCCCCTCTGTCCCTGCCAAGAGCTGCAGCTGGAACTGTCCTGGGAATCAGCCGGAAGAGGAAAGGAAGCTGCCCTCTGGGCAGAAGGGGCATTGGGAGTGGCCCCAGCAAGCAGCTTACCTAGCCCGTGACCTCCGATTGACACTGAGGTGAGAGGGCAGAGAGCAAGGAGAAAGGTCAGGTGAGTCACTCAAGGGGGCGGCCCCCACTCCCACACGCCGCCCCAAGCAGCGAGCCCTTGCACACAGGCACACCCAAGCCCCGTGCTGAGCGCCGTGGCCGCTGGTGCGCTGGGCTCACCTGTGACGGTGCACTTGCTGGCATCCCCCGTGGGCACAGCGCGGACACGGTATGGGGAGAAGGGGATCTCATCACCACCATACTTGATGAGGATAGTGTAGCGGCCTGTCACGTCTGGCACGTAGGCCACCGTGTAAGTGCCGTCATGGTTGTCTTGGATGTGTGTCTTCTTGGGCTTGCCCTCCGGGTCCTGTGTAGCAGAGTACAGGGAAGAACAAGAACAGTTAGTCCAAGCTCACCTTGGCCCGGGATTCCCTCAGGCCCTCTCAGAGGATTAAGTGTCAAACACTGCTGCTGCAGGGTCAGCCACCATGGCCCAAAACGGCTGCCTGCATCCAGCACTGTCCTTTACTTCCCCACGGGCAAGGTCCAGAAGGGAAGCCCCCAAATGCCCAGTCCCTCCCGCCTCCCTCATGTTGACAGGCACAGTCAGGAAACTTGGCACCCATCCTGCTTTATCCCCACGAACACCTCTCAGCCCCAGTCCTCTACCCCAGGGTCAGCCCCAGCAGTAGGACGAGCTCCTCTGAAAGATCCCAGAGTCTCAGCCTTATACCTGGCCCCAGAGAATGTTACAGGCAGAAAAGCTGAGGCACTAAGGGCTTTGGTGACATCAGAAGTGAGCAAGTATATGTGTGGGGGAAGCCTGGGTCTGTGACCACCATCCTAGAGGTGGGGGCCCGGCTCCCAGGGGAAACCAGAGACCCCAAACTGGCTCATCTGCCCCAGGCTGTGGACCTCAGGCCCGGGTCCCTCCCCTCCCCACCTGCCATGGACCCAGAGTTGCAAAACAGCAGGGCCAGGTGGCCCCCACATGGCCCACTCACCGTGATCTGGACAGCTAGCATGCCCTCCCCAGCGTCCTTGGCATCAATGGTGAACTCCACAGGCAGACTGGCAGGCACACCCGTGGTGTTGAGCCCTGGGCCGCTGGCCTTGACCTTGCTGGCATCGTGTGTAGGCAGCACCTTAACCTTGAAGGGACTATCAGGCCAGGATGTTGTGGGTGGTTAGGATGGCTCTTGGTGCCCAGGCCACGGCCCCCTCCCCTAAGACAGGGGGCCCTGCCCCTTACCTGCGGGGCACCTCTTCATCTCCATACAGCACTGAGATGCTGTAGGGCCCCTCACGGCTGGGCACATAGTTCACAGTCTGGGTGCCATCGGCATTGTCCACCACGTCCACCGGCTCCACCAGGCCTGACCCCAGTCCCAGAGACAGAGCCTCAGTTGGTGCTCTGGGTTCCTAGGCCCACTATACTAGAAAGTCAGATCTGAGCCATGTATAGTCAGCCCACACCCCAGGCCTAGCCCTGCCCATCCCCAGAAACAGCCCTGAGCCTCTCTGACATGACACTAATCTGGGTACCACCTGGGCCCTTGTCTTCTCTCCTTCCCACCTCTGCTCAGTGGTCTATGTCCTTTTGGTCCCCTTCACCAGGTCACTGGCTCTGGTGTCACCTGAGGCTCCTCCATCAACTGCCTGCCCACCTGTGTCCCACCCCAAAGTGTGCGAGACCCCATCCCTCAGGGGACTAGGCTCTCCTGACCTGACCCCCACAACCCAGGCACTCACCTTTGGGCCCCTGCACTTTGACCTGCAGTGGGGCCACGCCAGCCTTGCTCGTGTCCACCTGGAAGGACTGAGGGAGGTTGGCACGGACCATGCCCGGGCTCAGGCCAGGCCCAGAGCATTTGACCTTGGACGCATCTGTCACATCATGCACAGGGACCTTGAAAGGACTGCCTGTGGGGGCCGAGAGGTGGCATTTCTGAGACAGGCTGGAGGGCAGGCAGGTGGCCCCAGCTGGGCCCCAGCCGACCGGCTTCCTCACCTGGTACTTGGTGGCCGCCGTAAGTGACGTTAAGGCTGTAGGTGCCGGCCTCATAGGGGACGTACTCAACCGAGCAGCTGCCATCCTTGTTGTCCATGCAGGACATCTTGGCCTCAGAGGGGCCTTCGACAGCCAAGCCCAGGCCCCCCGTGCCAGCTCCCCTAGTCCAAACAGACAGCTCGTTATCCCCTGACTTCTAACACCCACCGTGGCCCCTGCTTCTGTGGCTCTCGCCCACCTGGTCTCCACAGTGAACTTGTTGGGCTTGTTGGTGGTGCCGCTTTGGATGCCTGGCCCGTGGACGCGCACTCGGGAGGGGTCGCAGCCTTCAGTCACTGGCACCTGGAAGGGGCTGCTGGGCACAGGACTGCCATCATAGGTCACATCCACAGAGTGGAGTCCTGCAGGAGGGCAAGCTGGCTTAGGAGGGCCCCAGACTGCCCTGCCCCCTCACCCCCCACAGTCCCTCCGGCGCCCCGACACACACCCTCCTCATAAGGTGTGTATTCCACTTTGTACGTGCCGTCGCCACAGTCCTGCACGTAGGTCTCAGTCAGGTTGCCTGAGGGGTTGGCCACGCGAGCCTTGACGTGAGACCCTCCAGTCTGCGTCAGAGCCCGGGCGTCCACGCTGAACTCAGTGGTGGCTTCTCGGAAGACACCTGCGGAGGGAGGGGAATGTGAAAAGGAAGACGGGGGCTCCAGGGGCCCCAGTTCCCCCACCACCATGTCCCACGGCAGAGCCTCGCACCTTGACCCTCAATCCCGGGCCCATAGCACTGGATGCCCGAGGTGTCCACTGCGGGTTCCACCTGCAGCTTGCTGGGGAAGTTGGGCACGGGCTGGCCACCGTACTTGATGGTGACGGTGTAGGCCCCAGGGCACAGGGGGATGTAGGTGATTGTGTGCGTGCCGTCGCCGTGGTCCTGGATGTGCACCTCGGCCGGCAGGCCCGCCTCAGAGCGGATCTCGATGGTCAACTCCGCGCTGCCCGCGCTTGAGCAGTCCACATGGAACTGGCCAGCCTCCCCGGCAGTGGCCCGCTCCAGCCCAGGGCCTGAGCACTTGACCTTGGACGGGTCGAAGCAGGGAACCACGTGGGCCTTGAATGGGGAGCCGGGGATGTGGGTGTCGGCAAAGAGGATGTTGATGTTGTAGTCCCCAGGCTCGGTGGGCACGTAGGACACAGAGCATGTACCATCCCCGTTGTCCAGGCACTCGAGCTGAGCTTCACAGGGGCCTTCGACCGTCAGGCCCAGGCCGCCCGTGCCGGCGCCCTTTGTGTCGATGGTGAAGCGGGCAGGAGACCCCGCACTGCCCCCCTGAAGCCCCGGCCCAAAGGCTTTCACCTGGGGGAGGAGGGGCCAGTCAGGAGCCCAAGCTGCACCTGGTCTCTGACCCTTGACCCTCAGACCCCAGCCTGACTCCATCTGTCTCTCTTCTTGTTCCAGCATCCCTCCCCTACCAGGTGGGCACAGGCCCGAGCAGGGCCCTGCTCAGAAGGACCAAGAGGAGAAAGGGTAAGGTGAGTCCAAAGCAGACATGGGCTGTGGCCCTGGCACCCCCCTTACCTTGCTAGGCTTGGTGGGGGGCACGGCTTCCAGGGAAAAGGGGCTGCCGGGCACAGGCACGCCGTCGTAGGTCACCTCGACCTCATAGGACCCCTCCTCACGGGGCACAAAGCGCACCACGCTGTTGTCAGCCCCAAGGCCTGGCTCCACCTTGCAGGGCACCGCTACCCCCGAGGGGCCCACAATCTTCGACAGCACTTTGCCCTGGCCTCCGGCGCCCTTGGACTTGACCGTGAACTCCTGGTCTTTGCCAACATCCACCTCTGTTGAAGCGATGGGGGGAAGACAGGACTGTGAGGCCGCTCAGGCAGCCCGGGCATCGCCAGTGGCCATGCTAGGGCCCCAGCAACTTACTTTCTCCCAGGCCGGACACCTTGATCTTGCTGAGGTCCAGGCTTGGAGACACCCCCACTGAGAAGGGGCTTTTGGGAATAGCATCACCTCCGTAAGTGACATTGATGCCCACTGGGCCCTGGGAGAGGTACAGAAGACAGGGTCAGGGGCCATGGCTGAGCTCCCCTGGCCCATGCCTTCCCAACTCGGGCACTGGGGTTGAGTGGTCAGAGACACTGTACCCCCCAATTGCTTGCCAACTCTGTCCCAGGTGAGAAACCAGAGTGGGCACAAAGTCTCTTGGAGCCAGCCACCCAGCCCACCACGTGTAGGGGCCTGCAGGCTCAGCAGGTGTATGGATGGGTGTGGCCACAGGGGGTCAAGGAAGCTGGCTACCTGCTGCACAGGCGTGTACTTGACAGTATAGGTGTTGTCATGGTGGTCAATGATGTCCACATCACGAACCGCATCCCCCTTGGCCAGCCCTGAGAACTGGACATCCAGCTTGCCTTTGCCAGCAGCCTTGGCGTTGACCGTGAAATGGGTGGGTTTGCCAAGCTCGACCCCTGAGGAGATACAGCAACCCTCTAGGGGCTCCTGCACGCACACACACATACCCCGTTCAGTGCCTCGACCTCCCCACGGGGTCCCCATCCTCACCGGTGCGACTGAGGCCGGGACCCTCTGCCTTAACTTTGCTGGCATCATGGGAGGGCTCCACCTTGACCCGGATGGGGCTGGTGGGTGTAGCCTGCAAGAGGTGAGAGGAGAAGGGCTGAGAGGCGAGCAGCACTCCAACACCCAGCCATCTTTGGGGGCCAGGAGCGGCAGCACCCACCTGGTCAGCAAAGAGCACCATGATGGTATAGCTGCCAGCCCCACGAGGGGTGTACTTGACCGTGAAGGTGTCGTTGTCATTGCGGATGATGTCGAAGTCAATGTCAGCCTCGGCAGGGCCCACCACGCCCGGGGCACACTTGATGCCGATGCTGACGTCACCTGCAATGGAGGAGGGCATGGGGCTGGTGATGTCATGGGGATGCCACACCCACTGGCCACCCAGTCCCGAGGCAGGGCCTTACCCTGGCCAGCCTCTGTGCAGTCCACAGTGAAGTAGGTGGGCTCGTGAGCCTTGAGTCCTGTCTTGGCCACTCCTGGGCCGTACACCTTGACCTTGTTCGGGTGGCTGCCAGCGCCCACATTCACCTGCAGGGCACAGGGGCAAGTGCAGGGTTACAACCAGCCCGGAGGACAGGCAGGGGCTTTCTGACCCACTGCTGGTGGGCACGCAGAGTGGTGCCACCACCCTCAGAAATCATTTGGTGGCCCCTCAAACACAAGCAGACTTCCCTGGTGGCTCAGACAGTAAAGTGTCTGCCTACAGTGCTGGAGACTCGGGATCGATTCCTGGGTCGGGAAGATCTCCTGGAGAAGGAAATGGCAACCCACTCCAGTATTATTGCCTGGAAAATCCCATGGACAGAGGAGCCTGGTGGGCTACAGTCCATGGGGTTGCAAAGAGTTGGACATGACTGAGTGACTTTCCTTTCCTTTTCCAAACACAAGCAACCATATGATGCTGCAATTCCATTTTTGGTATTTATCCACCCAGAGACATGAGATCACTCATCCCCTCTAACACCGATACTGGAACATTCATAGCACAGCTCCTGACAGCCAAAAGGCGAAAAAACTCCCAATGTCCATCAACAAATGACTGGAAACAGAAAACGTGGTCTATCCACACAATGGTGTATCATCCAGCCGTCGAGAGGCAAGAAGCAATGACTCACGGTATATAGTCCACAGGGGATACGAGTCCATCCCCACCCAGCCAGAAAGCAGAGAGCAGAGAGGCTGCTTGGGCCAGAGCAGGGGGCCTTTGGAGGGTTGCTGACTTTCTTTAGGGGGTGGTGAAAACAGCCTCATCTTCTATTGTGGTGATGGCTGCACAACTCGGAACTCACCCAAAACCACCAATTTGGATACTGGAAAGGGGTCGGCTGTATGGCACGCGAGTTTCATCAGAGTTGTATCAAAGGAAGCAGGGGCCCCAGGGAAGCAGGCTAAAGGCTCACCCGGAAGGGGCTGTTGGGGATGCTGACGCCTCCCCAGGACACCATGGCCGTGTGCTTCACCGGCTTCCGGGGCACATAGGAACAGCTATAAGTGCCGTTGCCATTGTCCTTGACCGTTGCCTCCACGGGGTAGCCCTCATTGTCCTGCAAAGTGGGCAGGAGCAAGTGGCCTTCTGGTCAGTGCCCAGGTCTGGGCACCTGCCCAGCCTGCTCCCGACGCGGGGGAGCACCTCACCTGGACTTGGACCTTGAGAGGAGCCTTCCCGCCGTGCTTGGCATCCACTGTGAACTCTGCCGGCTTGTTCACGGCCACACCGGTCTTCTCCAATCCAGGCCCACGTGCCTTCACCTAATGGGAGGCCACCCAGTTCTTAGGGCACAGAGTGCCGGCCCCTTCAGACCCTCCCACCCAGCAGCACACGCTCTTTACCCTGTCTGGATGGAAATCCTGGGGTGCGTCACGGATGTCAGCCATGAAGGGGCTGAGACGGATATCCTCACTATTGCACAGCACGTGCACCGCGTACTCGCCAGCCTCCTGTGGCCAGTAGCGCACATCGCAGGAACCATCACCCTTGTCGTCACATTCGATCTTGGCTTGCGATGGGCCCTCCACCGAAAAGCCTGACAATAGCCGCCAGCTCCGTGAGGGCCCTGGAGCCCTGGGAGGGTGGCCCTCGCCAGCCTCTGCCTCCAGGGAACCCCCATCACAGCCGCATACTCACCCAGGGTGCCCACATCGTCGCCGATGGCCTCCACGACAAAGTCTGCAGACTTGCCGACGACACCGCCCTCCAGCCCGGGGCCCCAAGCCCGCACCTTCTGATTGCCACACTCCGTACCCACTTTCACCTCGAAGGGACTGCAAGGAGAGAGCCACCCAGGAGAGTGCCGAAGTGCCTATCCTGGAGGTGGGTTGGCCAGAGCCCTGCAGGGGAGGAGGTGTGCCACCTCTAAAGCGCTCATCCAGGGCCTTACCTGCGCCCAATATTCTGGCCACCCCATGTGATTGTGACGGTGTATGTGCCAGGAACCACGGGGTAATACTCAAAGCCATAGACACCATCGCCCAGGTCCTTCTGCTTCACACGCTCTTCTCCCTCTGTCAGAGACAAAGGGAGGCCTCAGGCCTGCTGAGCAGTGGCCAGAGGCTGGCATCGCCCTACCCCAGCCACAGGCCAACTTACTGGGGCCCTTCACGGTGACCTTCAGCTCTCCACTGCCTGCCCCCTTTGTGTACACTTTGAAGTCGGCCGTCTCCTTCACTCGCACACCCTTGGGCTGGAGACCCCGGCCGACGGCGCGGCAGGCACCTGGGTTACAAGCTGTGAGCAGAGGACTGGTTGAGCTGCTGGGAGCTGGTGCGGGGCCACTCCCTCCCTTGTCTCCCACTGGACTGGGCCAGTGGGCCGCCCAGGATGGTGAGGGCCGTGTAAGAAAGAACCGGAAGGGACCATGACCCAAGGACCTGGGGCCCAGGCCTGGACGTGGCAGGCCTCCTCCCCTGTGCTCCATCCACACCAGCTCCCCCACAGTCCCCCCACCTATCCCATTCACCCCCAACCCCCGAGGAAGACAGATCCAAGTACCGTTGACCCTGTGGGCAGAGCAGAGAGCAGCAGGTTTCTAGACAGCTGGAGCGAGTTCTTCCGAAGGTGAAAGCGTGGAGAGAGAGAGAGAGGGAGAAGGCGAGAGGAGGAGGAGGAGGAGGCCCAAACAGTGGAAGCACAGACGCCCCAGGAGCCAGGGCAGGGCTGCAGCAGCACCTGCCCGGCTGCCATCCCTCCAAGACCACCCAGCTGGAGCTGTGCCCTGCAGAAGGCAGCTGGGGTGGCCTACCTTGGCCTACAGTGACTGTGTAGGGGCTGCGAGGGATGGGCACCCCGGCAAAAGTGACATGCACCGTGTGGACGCCCTCCACACTGGGCTGGTAGCTGCAGCGATATGTGCTGTCGCCCCGGGCCTCCAGTTGAGGCTCCACGGTACCCTTCTGGCCTGCCGGGTCCTGGATCACCACCTCCACCTCGCCTGTGCCTGCACCTGCCAGGAAGCAGCGGCTCAGCTTCCAGCCTCTCCTCCTCCCATGGGCCTGCCAGCCTCAGCACCCTCCGCTCACCCGCTGTGAAGATCTCAAAGTAGGTGGTCTTGTTGGCGATGTTGCCGCTGGGCTCCAGGCCAGGGCCCTGGGCAGTCACTTTGCTGGCGTCTCCCTGGGACTTGTCCACGTACACCTCAAAGGGGCTCTTGGCAATGTGCTGGCCGGCAAAGAGCACGGTGACCTGTTCCCAGGAGGGGCAGGCCATGAGGCCAGGGTTAGGGTTCCCCCGGCCACAGCTTTTGCTCCTAGTCTCCCCTCAGGCTGAGGGCTCACCTTGTGAGTCCCCGTCACCTCGGGGACATACCAGACAGAGAAGGTACGGTTCTTGTCGTTATTGGCGGTCACCTTGGCCTAGGGTGGGAAGGAGCCTGTGAGTCTTTGTTCGGAGTAGTCCCCGGCACATGGAGGCCTGGAAATGCCAGGCCCTACCTTCGGGCTGCCTTACCTCCTCCTGGTGCCCGGCCGGGTCCTCCACGTACACCAGCACTTCTCCCTGCCCGGCGCTTCTGGTCTCCACAGTGAACTCTGCCCTCTTCTTTACCATGTTGCCTGTGGGCTCAATGCCTGCCCGGGAAGGGTGAGGAAGCCACGGGTTGGCCGTCAGGGCCACCCCCTCACCTGCACGGGCTCAGCACCCCACCCTATTCCCTTCTGAACTGGTGCTCTTGTGGGACAGGCCTGGGCCTGTTTTCTAGAACGCTTGCTCGAGCGTGCCGGGGCTCAGGCTCCCATTGGATACCCTGGCTGGGTCTCAAGTTCACTTACAGCAAAGCGGATGGGTCCTTACTCCCTAAACACACTCTGCCTTGGGTGGGTGTGATGTGTGGGAACATCCAGCCAGTGGCTGTTTTTGATCAGCCCTGACCCACTCCTGTCTGACTTGTGGAGGGCAGTCGATAACCCGGTGGCCACATGATGGAAGACTCCCAAGGAGCTGACATTTCCCAGAGGACGTGGCCCCACGAGGAGAAGGTGACCTCGCAGGAGCACTCCTGCCCGGCTTCCTCACCTGGCCCGTAGGCTCGGGCTTTCTTTGGGTTGAGTTTGGGCCGCAGGGGAGCCCCCGGTTTCAGCTTGGCCTTGGGGAACTGGGACAGGTAGGTCATGACAGAGTGCTCATCCACATTGGGATCCACAATCTCCTCAGGGGTGATCACCTTCATGGACAGAGGGAGGAGCCAGTGGGCCTCCAAGCCTGGGGCTCCTGGGACACGCCACCTCTGCCCACGGGGACCTCGGCCCCCACACAGACCCCACTTGCCAGAGAGGGGCGTACCTGAGGGATGCCCAGCCAGTCATCGGCTTGTTGCATGGCTTCCCGTGCATTGTTCACGGGCTTGCTGGCATCCCAGGAATCCCAGTCGGGGCACAGGCCTGTTGATGGAGGAAATTCGTCAGTCTAAGGACCACGGGACCCCTTCACCCCCAACACCCGACACCACTCACCCGGGGCACAGCTGTCGACCAGGGCGCCCAGGGCTCTGCCGCTCTGCCAGTCGCGGCTGAAGTTGGTGATTGGCAGCTGCGGCAGTTTGTTCTGGATCCAGCCCAGCAGCCTCTGCTTGGGGGTCTGCTTCTTGGCCTCCTCGTCCTCCTCCTCATCCCACATGGGCATGGAGATGGAGTAGTGCAGGATCAGGGTCCAGATGAGGCCCAGGATCAACTTGAGGTTCCCGTCCACGATGGCCTTGCTGTCTGCAAGGGCAGCAGTGGCAGTGCTGGGTGGGCACAGCAAACCCAGGGGGGCCCTGGGCATAGGCACAGATGCATGTGTACACACGGCTTGGGGGAGGGGGGCGGAAGCACACACTCGGGACAGCAGGCCACTCTTAGGCACTGGCAAGTGTGGCAGACAGCGGGCCCCAGGGAGGAGGAGGAGGCCTCCATGGGGCAGGGTGGGCTGCGGGTGCCTGTGGGAGCATCAAGGTGGTTCAGGGGTAAAACCCCCCCAGACATGCAGTGCCAATACAGCACAATCAGGGAGGCTGCCAGAAGCCTCGGGGCCATGAGGGTCAAGAGGACGGATAGGCAACAGACCCAGGTTGCAGACGGGGCCCTGATCCCCAAAGATGGTTCCAGAGAGAGTGTGGGTGAGTGCTTTGCAGCTGCCCAGGCCCCTCTCCAGAGGTCTCCAGGGAAGGGGCAGGGGGAACAGCTGGACCCCGGGGCCTTGATGCCAGGGCCCTTGGGCGGGTGCTGGGGAAGAGGAAGGCAAGCGGGGGTTGGGTTGGGAAATACGACTGCTGGCCCAGGGTGGGGGCATGAATAGCTGAGGCTGGGGAAGTTGGGCAAGGACCCTTTGGGTGGAGGGTGTGAACCCCCACCTGCCCCCACTTCCTTCGTGCTCACCCCTCCCCCGACAGAGCCAGGCTGGGGGTTGGGCCGTCAGCCTGGTGCAGGGGAGGGCTTGGGTGCCCCAAGGAACCAGCGGCCTGACCCTGACTCACTGGGGCCCAGCAGGGATGGCCTGCCAGCCGGGATGCCGAGCAGCACACATTCCAGGGGCCCCCTCACCCAGCCTGGGGGGGTGGTGGGGGCAGGGCCCGCCAGCCTGGGTTAGGCGCCCAGGGCCCCCCGCTTGGCGGGGGGGTTGTGGGTGGGGTCCCAGAGTCCCGCTGTCTCAGCAGCAGGCTCAGCCACTGCCCGCCCTCTGCACCATTTAACTTAACGGGCCACTGGGCTGCAGGCGGGTGGCCACCAAGCTCACCACAGGGGAAGTGGTTAGGGCGGGCACCCTGCACCCCATCACCATGGCAACCCCTCGGTTCCCCACCCAAGGCCCTTCTGGGTGTCAGTCTCAAGCGCTTGGGATGGGGCTTAGAGCTGGGCCTGAGAACACAGGAGGGCCGCTTATCTTTGGAATCCCTGCTGACGGGTTCCACTCACCCCCTCCCCAGTAATCAGGAGAAAATGCTTGTCCAGTGAGTCAACTGGGGGGGGGTGGGGACCAGGCAGCCTCTGAACCCAGCGGGCTGCACCTCAAAGACCAGCTCAACACCACTCAGAGCAGAGTGGCCTCCCAGTTCTCAACGGGGGGCTTGTCCCAGTCCTACACCACTGCCTTGCACTATCGCCAAGCAGCAGGAGATGGAGTCTCAGGCTAGGGATGACTGGAAGGCTCGGAGAAGACAAAGTACATGGGAGCACTTGCACTTTCCCACCAGCTTCCCATCCCCAGGACCCTGAGCCTGGCACCAGAGCCCTCAGGAGGCCTGAGGTCCACCCAGACCCATGAGGGGACACACAAGGCCAAGCTCATCGGTTCCCCACCCCCCCCACGCCCCCGGGCTGGGCCCTCCCCCTGGTCCATAGGAGGCTGGCCCAGGCTCTCCCCATCCAACTCACAAAAGAGGGCGGGAAGGACCAGGCTAAGAGTTGAGAGACTGACTGGTTGGATGGCCCCGCCCCATCCCACCCCCTTTCCCCAGCCCCAGGGCCAGCCTGCCCCCTCCTTCCCCTAATCACTGCTGCTTTCCAACATTTTTTTGCCTTATATGGCAAAGCTCTGGGAACTAGGCCTGCTCCAGCCAGCTCACAAGAGGAGGAGAAGAAGGGCGGGGGAGGAGGAGGAGACCCCCCCTCAGACAACTGGGGTGTGGCTCACCTCCCCACATCCGGTTGCCCCCCCACCCAAGGCTCAAAGATGACTCAGCTTGGCTAGACTAAGTATGGGACTGGGGGGTGGGCCTCGGCCTGGACTTGCATTCCAGAAAAAGAGGTGGGGCCCTCGAGACCTGCCCAGAGTGGTTGGGGGCACCTGAGTCTTGGTCCCTCACTTTCTCAGGCTCAGTGTGGACTGGGCTAGGGCTGCAGGGGCCACTGGAAGGCCTCTTTGAATGCTGAAGAAAATAAAGCTGGTGGCCCTTCGTTCCCTGTCTCACAGCCACCCCCACCCCCCCACAAAGTCACCAGTTCTGGTGCCGGTCCCTGTGTGATTCCCGTCTCAAGAGGTGCCTGGGAATGATGCGGTAGGCCTGGTCAGTGCCAGCCTCACCAGCCCAGTGACACGGACACTGGGCTGGCAGTGAGCCCAGCACATGTTGGAGTACCTCCCAGTGAACTCCTGTATTCTAGATGCAGAAAAGCAAGTCCTACATATAGCAAGACTTTGGCCTGCGATCAACAGTAACCCTGTGTCTAAGCGACTACAAGCCAGCTCCCTCCACTGGCCAGCACCCAAACCTATCTCAGGTACTGTTTGGCTAGCTATGGTCCTCTCTGGGCCCCGATTTCCCAAAAGGAGATCTAAACTTGGAGCAATCTTCAGTTGAGGGGTCCTAGACAATGGGACCCACAAGCTCCAAGCCTCTGTTTAGGAACCACAACGGTGTCCGAAGGCCAAAGAGCCGTCTCCCAACTGCTATAGTGGGTGGAGAGTCCTGGCCTCCCCCTCGTTAGAGATGGGGTGCTGGGCTCACGGCCAGAGCTTGGCCAGTGCCCGCCGCACCGCCTTCTCACCTCCCCCACCCCGCCCCGGCCCTCTCCCACCGCGGGCTCAGCGGCAGGGGCGCGGCCTGTGGAGGATGTGAGCTCAGCCTGGGCGTGGGCCAGCCGGGGACCAGCGGGAGGGGGCGCGTAGCGGTCCGCACGCACCGCTGGGTTGCAAGCTTTTGTTCTCGAGGCCCGCACGCAGCTGGGCGCCCCCGAGGCCCCCCCGGGGCAGCGCCGCAGCTTAAGGGGATGTCTGCGAGGGGTCGGCTCAGGGAAGAGGGGAGAACGCGCGGAAACCCCCGCCCTCGCCCCGCCAGCGCCACCAGGCGGCCCGCGCCCTCACCGATGGACACGAGCTTGATGCTCTCGCGGTCCAGGAACTCGAGCGCCACCGACACGTTCTCGAGCTGCATCTGGCGGAAGGTGGGCCTCTGGTTGTGCTTGCGGTGCATCTTCTTCTGGCTGAGCACCTCGAGCAGCGCGATAAGCCGCAGCCCGTCGCTCAGGTCCGTCTGCAGGTTGGCGATGCGCTTGCTCACGCACTTGAGGTGCTCGTTGCACCAGCGCGTGAACGTGTTCTGCTGGATCTTCTTCCACGGCGCATCCTCCGCCAGGTCCTTCTCGGTGGCCGGCATCTCAGCGTCTCGCGTGTCGGCACCTATGCCCAAAGCCGCGCCCGCAGCGCTCTGGCCCGCCCGGGAGTGGGAGCTACTCATTTTGAGGCGCGAGGAGCTGATGGGCGGTGCTGCAGCCTAGACGAGGGGACGGCCCTTTAATTAAAGTCGCAGGCACCTCAGCGAGCGCAGGGCGAGGCAGACAGCTGAGGTTGCGCTGCGGAGAGAGCGAGCCCTTTAAATGCTGACAGAGGCGGGGCCAGGGGCGGGGCCTCGGTGGGGCGGGGCTGCGGGTGGGGCTTCGGGGCCGCACCCGCCCCGCCCCACCCCACCCGTTGGAATGCCCCCCTGAGTCCCCCCGCCCCAGCGCTTTGACCCGACCCCCAGGCACCGGGAAGGGTCGGTGGGCCCCAGAGCGGGCGAGGCTGCGAGGAAACGCAGAGGTCTCCCTCCCGCGCTGTAGGAAACGCTGCAGCGATGAAAGGCTGAGCAATGTCTAGAGCGGGGACCGCTTGGTCTGCAGCGGGCACACCATACAAGGGACTTTCCTTCCCCAAGGCCCCTGCGGGGGGTGGCTCGTCCTCCCTGAGTCACGTGGACTCCACTCTGTCCCCGCCGCCCCCTCTGCCCCGACCTCCAGCGCTCGGGGGTCCCTGTCCGCGCCCCAGCCGGCCGCCTCACCGGCAGCCGAGAGAAAGGGCCCGATCCGAAGGGGCGAGCCCTTGGAGAGCGTGGGTCCAGACTAGGCGCTGCTGGGCGCGCGCGCGCCACGCCAGGGAAGCCCGTAGCCTCCCGACCCTAAGCCGCCCCCCAGACTCCCTGCCCCAGCACGCCTTCCCGCTCTGTGGGACCCTGGTCTGAACCCGCAGGTCCCCACTGCTTCCCTCCCTCCCCGCAGCACCCTGGAGGAAATGGGGCACTGGGCCAGGAGGCCACTGGCGCTCCAGGAGCCAGCAGCCTTGGAAGGGGCCCGGGCATGCCAATGGGCACTGGCACGGGGCGCCCAGTGATGCGATGTATGCAGAGATGGCGGGTGCCTGCCTCACCTACCGGCAGGCCATCCAAGGCGCGAGGGGCTTCCCCTCCGTGACTGGGATGGCCCCTGAGCCCAGCGTGACCCAGGAGGCTGCCAGAGGGACCTGCCCGGGGCTTCCGATAATGTGCTCTGAGCACCTGCGTCTTAGTGGGCTTCAGGGTCATGGGAGTGCAGAGGGGGCCTCCCGGACAAGGGGCCAGGGGACTGAACCCGGCAAACCATGGAAGGCAGCCGGGGCCTGCTGTGGAGCCAGGATTGTCTTCAGGGCACTGGGGACCTATTCACTCAAAATACATTTTCTTGTAGATAACTGAAGACTGGGGGTGGTCACTGTGGGGATACTAAGACCAGCAAAGGCACAGAGGCAAGAGACCTGTCAGGGACGGTCACTGCCACCCTCTTCAGTCCAGAGAAGCCAGCCTACCGGTGGCCTCGTCCCCAGAGTGGACTCACTTCCCTCGGTCCTGTGTACTTCTCTGCAGAAATGTTCCCTTCTTCACATCTTTTTTTTTTTTTTTCCAGAAAGGCATGTCTCTATCCCTCCTGCTTGGTTCATAGATTGAACTGCCAACTAGCAGTACCTAAGTTCTCTGCTAAAGATCAGTGGGAAAGGAGCCCCTAGGTCAGCATGCCCAAATAAGGCCGACTCTCACAGCCCTGGGGACTGTGTCACCCACAGTAGGGCTGCAGTCACTGCCTGGCCTCCAGCATGCTCGCTTTGGGGCTGCCTGGCACCCCACACTGGTTTTTGCTCACCAGTGACATTTTTCAGTCTAAAGGCCTGACCACTTTAGACACACCTGTGCAAAACTCCACACCATGGTGTCTGGGGACTGGGATGGAGGTGGGAGGGACAGCAGTAGAGGGGGACCTGCAGTAGAGGGGGACCCGTGCAGACTCCTCCCTAGCAGGCCCCATCCAAGCAGAGATGAGAGCCATCCTTCTGATCCCCCTGCCCCCCTGAAGAGCCAGTCCCCCAAGGAGAGAATCACACTGAGAATTCATTGTCACTCGACAAGTGCCATCCAGTTGGGTTATCTGTGTTCATTTCTTAATCTTCAGAGAGCAGGGAAACTGAGTCAGCGTCAGTAACCAGCAGCCAACTCCAGCAAAAAGGGGGACAGAAGCCCTGGCTTCCAGCCTTAGGCTTCTTCCCTATTTGGGGGGTGATAAGAGATGGGACTGTAACTAGTTCTTGTCCCCAGGGGACATAGTATCACCACCAGGTGGCGCCCCATCCCAAAGCCCCCAGATCGGGCAGTCCCTGGAAGCCGAAATCCAGCTCTTTCATATTTTCCCTTATTTGGAGTCGATTTCTTGGATGTTGTTAGACACACCCCGCCTCCCACCCCCACTCCTGCCCTCAGACCCCAAGCCAGGCCCTCCCACCGCTGGTGAAAGAGAGGCACAGGGTGGCAGGAGAGGCTGCCCAAGCCCAGGTGTGGCAGGCAGGCTAACAGTGCTCCAGTGCTGAGTTCTCACCTTGAATGCGCTGCTAGGAGCCCGTGCAGGTGGGTCTCCCAGCGGCCAGTAGGTGGATCACCTACTCCTCTTGGCTCAGGAATCTGGGGGAGTGTGGGGGCTGGCCTTCACATCCTGCCTGGCAGTGAACATCCAGCTCAAAGCCAACCTGGGACAGGGCCCAGCCTCGACTCTGGCCTGGCCAACCCCGTGTGCCCTCGTCCCAGTGGAGCGCAGCGGCCCGGAAGCCAGCCCCACACCCCTAACCAACGCAGCCACTGCCCAGAGCACTGATGTCAGGGAGGAACCCATGGTCGACCTCCCTCCTGGGGGCATATTGGTTGCAAAGGGTCTTTCCAGGTGGCCTCTCGCCCTGACCCCACACAACATCCTACTCTCAGAGCCCTGCCTTCCCGGACAGTCATGCAGTGACCTGCCCCCCGCCTCCCCTGTTCACCCTCCCAGGGCGACCCCCGTGGCTGTTGGGCTCTCACACTGAGGGGCCAGACTCGGATTCCCCGGGAAACCAGGGAAGGCGGCTGCACCACCACACTCCGGTTTGCAGCTGGCCCTGGGCATCCCCCCACCAACTCCGCGAGCTGCCTGCCGACCGCTCCGCTCGGTGCCCGCCGCGGACGCCTCACCTGCTCTCCCTGAGGGCGGCCGGCGGCCGCGGGGTGGCGCCTGGCCGGTCTTCAAGCCCGCGCCGGGCGCCTCGAGGCTCCGTTGTCGTCTGCTGCGCGCCGGGCGCCTCCACGCAAATGGGCCGCTGCCGCCCGCCTTCTTGTTGGCCGCACCCCCGCCCCACGCCTGGCCCGACCCGGCCCGGCGAGAAAGCCTTAATTGGTAAAATCACCCAGGAGCGGGGGGGGGGGGGGGGGGAGGGGGGCCCCGCGGGGGCGCGCCGTGAGCTCAGGCGCCCAGGGAGCCGGCGACGCCCCCCCACCCCCGATGAGATGAGCTCACCCTCTGCTGACAGGGAGGGGAGGCCCGGAGGGTCTGCAGAGCCCACGTCTCAGCCCAGCAGCGAAGGCCACCTCCTCCAGGGAGCCGTCCAGTCTTGCGCCCCCCCTTTACCCCAAGCCTGGGGCTGGTCGGGCAAGTTGGATTCTACCTTAGAGGGGGAAGTCCAACAGGCCCTAGCAGGTATGCACTGAGCGCCTCCCACCTGAAAATCTGCACAGGGGCAGGGACCCCAACCCCAAGACGAGCCAACCAACGTCCCAGGCTGGCACAGGTTTGGCCCCTGCCCAGTGCCAAGCCTGGCCTGGAAGCAAGCAACAGAAATGGACTGAATTCTCAGCAGCATGGTTAGCTGCAGTCCTGAGGCCTGGGCATGGACAGTGGGGTGCAGCCGAGGAGCCAAGTGTCCGAGAACTGGGTGGGCACAGCCACACCCTGGCACTGCCAAGCTCCCTTTTCCTCTTCTGCATGCCCATTTCCTGGTATTAACAGCTTCGTATTCAGCTCAAATGTCACTTCCTCGGGGAAAGCCACACAAAGCAGTGTCTTCTCACTGTGCCCACAACCCTCACGAAGAACTGCATCTTACATCCTGAGCCAAAACCCACAGGCACACATGCAGATCGACACAAATGGCTGAAATAAACGTTCCACCAAGTGAGACTGTCCCTTACCACCTGAAAAGCACTCTGATCTTTCTTTTATTCTACTGCGTTAAAGGAGAAAATGCAAAGAAGGGAGGGAGGGAGGCAAAAAGGGAGAAGCAGGTAGGAACAGGGGGAGGAAGGGAGAAGTGTGCTCTCACTGCTAACATGGTTTGTATCTACCGCTGCACACTCACAGGAAGGCACTGATTGCCCTCAGGCCTCTCTGCAGTCACTGCTGCCTTTGTTGGCAATGATCTCTCCACCTAGACCCCAGGTGAGATCACCTAGCAGTGGTCTCGGTCTCTGTTTCTCCCTGCCCCATCTAATGGGATCCACCCCTCCGCCCCTCATGGCAGTGGGTTATCCTCCCTTGATAGATGAGCAGCCTGAGTTTAGGTCCACGAGGTAGCTCATGACCAAGGCTATCTTTCAAGGAGGGACACTCACCTGCCAGAGGCATTGCAATGGGAATCAGTGGGGCAATAGCTGGGGTAGCAGAAAGGAAGTAATGGCTTCATGACTGGATCTCAGGACCCCCCACCTCCGTTTTAATCCTCTTTTTACTCTCTCTCCCCTCCCTCCACACCCCTGAGACATGCAACTCAGGGTCTCTACTTTTCCAGGTCTGGGGGGAATGAGGGTTTATACAGCACCAGTTCTTCCCCAGTAAAAGATTTTAACAAAGGCTTTTGCTCCTTGTGTTGATAGAGAAGGAAATGGCAATTCACTCCACTATTCTTGCCTGGAAAATCCCATGGACAGAGGAGCCTGGCGGGCTACAGTCCATGGGGTAGCAAGAGTCGGACACAACTTAGCGACTCAACCACCACTTTGTGTTGAAGGTTCCACAAAAGCACTAGAAGTGGCTCCATTCCTGCTGCCATGCTGACTGTCCCAAGGCAGACTGATGTGTCCTAGGACCGGAACACAAGGTGTCATCTGAGAGGCTTTGGTCGGCTAACCATTCCCTGCCATATATTGATTGTGACAACCTTCCACATGGTCATTTTCACGCTAGTCACCATCTTACAACTTTTGTTACCATCTGAGCCATGTTTTAAAGCATTCGACTGCCAGGCCAAACCCAGAGGATCTTTAACATCCTTGAAGAGAATAAGTAAGCTTTGTATTGTACCAAATGATTCAGGTTCTGATCTTAAAACATTAATCGCTCAGTGAATAATCGTCTCCTTGGACCTGTTGAGAAATGTATTCATGTTGATATTGCTTTTCCTTACAATTTTTGATGTTGCTAGGATCACAAGTTACATAATCTACTGCTTAGAATCCCAGTCCTTAAAGGAGAAACTGTCTTCTTGTTACTGACTTGGAATCAGTGGCTTCCAAGCCTTTTTTGCCCCAGCTACAGTTCCAGAGAAATGCCTCCTTTTAACTATGCCCACTCTTCCCAGGAAGACTCCCCTCAAGGCCCCAGATTTCCACTAACAGCTCCTCTGCTGACTCAGAACCCTCAATGGGCCACGCTGTCCAGGTTATGACCCTGAGGGCTAGGTACTGGCTAGGGGAACATCCATGAATGAACTGCTGTACTGGGTGCCCCTGCACAAGTCTCTTCCTTCTCTGGGCCCCTAATTCCTCTTCAATGTGACAGCATCGGTGCCAAGGGCCTCTCAGCTCTGATGGTCAAGGGCTTGCCTGGTTTCTGGTGGTTTGAGACAGGTCTGCCTGCAGTGGGACTGGCTTGGGGCTCCAGGTGGTCTCGTGTGCAGGAGACCATCACAGGGCAGCCGTGTGGTGCCATCTGTGGTGGGACCTCATAATGGGGCAACTGGGGGAGAGGGAAATAAAAGGCAGAGGGCCAAGGCAGGTGCCGGGGAGGGGTTGCTCCCAGAGGAGAAGGCAAACTTAGAATTCCTTGACCTCATAAGGAAACGGCTCGGGTCTGTATGGGGGGGGGCGGGTTGGCAAGGGGAGGCCGGTCTCCGGGACAGGGGCCAGCACTGCAAAAGAAGGCTTAGAGAGGTGCTGGGGAATCTGATCTGGCCCAAACTCCAAATTCCGCGAGGCCGGCTCTGAGGAGCCCAGATCCCAAATGCCATCTCCCTCTCTGCTTGGAGATAAGCAGCAAGACCCTTGCCCTGTCCGGGGCGCTGCCCCTCATCTGACCATGCATACGTGGGGCCCTCATATTTTGGGAGGTGGAGAAATCCTCATCTATAAAACCTGGCCAACAGCAACCTAGCAGAGGGGCTTCGTACGTGGTTAAACCAGGGCCCTATCTTCTCTCCACCACATGAACGAACCTTCGCTGAGACCAAGGCTGTGACCCTCACCAGTTGGGCCAGTCTGCCAACCTTCATCCCAGTTCCAGGAGGGGCACTTCAGTTTCCCCTCATTCTATTGGCTGGCTTTGTTAGAACGTGACTGTCATCTCCTTCCTAATTTTCATGGGACAGTTCTTTCCTGACCAAGGCTCTCACCAACTCCCTGTGACAGGTCCCGGTTGCCTTCCATGGTTTGCCTGCTTCAGTCCCCTGGCCCCTTGTCCGGGAGGCCCCCTCTGCGCTCCCATGACCCTGAAGCCCATTGAGACTCAGGTGCTCAGAGCACATTATCGGAAACCCCGGGCAGGTCCCTCTAGCAGCCTCCTGGGTCACGCTGGGCTCAGGGGCCATCCCAGTCACGGAGGTGAAGCCCCTCGCGCCTCAAGTGGACTGCCGGTGGGTTAGGCAGGCACCTGCCATCTCTGCATGCATCGCATCACTGGGCGCCCCGTGCCAGTGCCCATTGGCATGCCCGGGCCCCTTCCAAGGCTGCTGGCTCCTGGAGTGCCAGTGGCCTCCTGGCCCAGTGCCCCATTTCCTCCCGGGTGCAGCGGGGAGGGAAGGAGGCGGTGGGGACCTGCGGGCTCAGGCCAGGGTCCCACAGAGCGGGAAGGCGAGCTGGGGCAGGGGGTCTGGGGGTCTGGGGGGTGGCTTAGGGTCGGGTGGTTACGGGCTTCCCTGGCGTGGCGCGCGAGCGCCCAGCGCGGGCAGCAGCGCCTAGTCCAGACCCACGCTCTCCAAGGGCTCGCCCCTTCGGATCGGGCCCTTTTTCTCGGCTGCCGGCGAGGCGGCCGGCTGGGGCGCGGCCAGGGACCCCCGAGCGCCGGAGCTCGGTGCGGAGGGGTGAGTTGGGACCTAGCGGAGTCCACGTGACTCAGGGAGGGCGAGCCCCGCCCAGCGCGCAGCCCCGCCCAGCGCGCAGCCCCGCCCAGTTCCCACATCCTGGCCAGTTTCTGCTGGTTGCACGGCCACAGGCCACGCCCCTCCACCCTTCTGACCCGAATAGCCGAGCGGGTGACGTCGCGGCTCGCGGGCCCCGCCCTGCTCCCAGGTCGGGGCGGGTCTAAGCTAGTTCCCGTCGCGCCCAGGCCCCGCCCCTCGCCGGCGTCCGGCCCTAAATGCGCCAGCGTGTGACGTCTCTGGGCTCGCCAGCTCCGCCCACCCCCACGGCCCGGCCCCTCTGCGCCGTTTGAGCTGTGGCCCCTCCCACCCATTTGTGACGTCTAGGCTCGTGAGCCCCGCCCCACCCCTCCCGTTCCCAAGGCCCCACCAATCTGTGCTGGCGGCTCTCCGCGAGGCCCGGCGGCTCTCCGCGAGGCCCAGCCCCTCTCCGCACAGCGCGCGCTGCCTGCCGAGACCGCGGCTGTGACGCGGACGTGACGCGCGCGTAGCCGCTCCCGAGGCGCTCCTGTTGCCCCCGCCGCGCTCCGAGGCCGTCGTCTCTCGGCCGGTGTCGCTAGGCCCAGGCCCCCCCCAGGCCTCCGCCGTCCGCTGCCCGCCATGGACGACTACGCAGTCCTGTCGGACTCCGAGCTGGCCGCCGTGCTGCGCCAGTACAACATCCCACACGGTCCCGTCGTTGGTACGCGGTGGACGGAGGGCGGGCCCCCTCCCCGCGCTTAGCCCCGCGGCCCGCTCCCGGCCCACTGCCTGACCGCCCTGTGCCCCGCGTCTGATCAGGTTCCACTCGCAAGCTCTACGAAAAGAAAATCTTCGAGTATGAGACCCAGAGGCGGAGGCTCTCGCCCCCGAGCTCGTCCGCATCCTCTTTCTCCTATCGGTTCTCGGGTGAGGCTTCCGTCCCAGGGCCCCGCCTGGCCGCCCTTGGGGACACGGTTTGGGTGACTCTGAGAAACGGGTCGCGGGGGTGTGGCCGGAGCACTGGCCGGAAGGGGCGCGGGGGAAACGGGAGGGGACCCCTGTGGGCCATGGTCCTAGCCCCTCCCCCATTCAGACTTAGATTCGGCGTCCGTGGACTCGGATATGTATGATCTGCCCAAGAAAGAGGACGCCTTACTTTACCAGAGCAAGGGTAAGGCAGGGGTGGGGTGGGCACCCTGCACCTTCCTTCCATTGTCAGCCAGAACCTGAGACCTCAACCCCAAGCGTCCTGCAGTAGCCCTGGAGGGGAGAAACCGTGTCACAGGCCCCCCCAATGGGATTCAGATTAGGGCCATCGGGCCAGGTAGGGACACCGTTGCCTCTTCTGCTACCGCTGCCCCCCCTTCCCAAGGCTATAATGATGACTACTATGAGGAGAGTTACTTGACCACCAGGACTTACGGGGAACCTGAGTCTATGGGCACATCCAAGGGCTTCCGCCAGCCCTCAGCTTCACTCTCAGATGCTGACCCTTTTCACCGCCAGGTGAGCTGACTTGTCGGGCACCCTGTACTTGGGTACAACTTGAGGGGGTCCTCATGGGGTTTGGATGAGTCAAGGGGACCACTGGGCACAAATGGTGCCTCAGAAACCTCCAGGGAGAGGCAGGGCCTGCAGACACCTGCCCGGTGAGGGCCTTTCTTTGGGGAGGGGAAGGGGCTGTCAGAACTGTTTTTTGACTAGTGTGCCCAGGACGTGCCCTGGCTCTGGTCTGGGATCTAGGTTTGAGCTCTTTTTGAGAATCCTGGGGCACAAAGTAGGATGCAGGCAGCTGGGACAAGTGGCACGGCCCTGCAGACATAAGGCTGGGGACCAAGAAGGGGGTCTGGAGGGTGGCAGGGCCCAGGCCTTTAAGCAGTGTTCAGAACAGGCTGGGAAGGGTAGTATGGACTGAGGGTATGACCTGTCATACCTACATCGACCCCGCCAATAGGTATCCTCACTCTGATTCACTTCTGTAGGTCCGTGAAGACAATCTTTTCTCTTTGGAAGAGGAAGGCAAGGATCGGTGAGTATTAAGGCAAGCCAGGGGCTGGGGCTGATTCAGGGCTCAGGCCCTCCTGGTCTATCTGCTGCCCTCTTTGCCTCAGGGAACACCTCCTGTATGGCCGGGACAGTACCTACCAGAACATCACACACTACCGCCCTATTTCCAACATCTCCAGAAGCTCCCTGGGCCTGTCCTATTATCCCACATCCTCCTCCACCTCGAGTGTGTCCTCATCTTCATCTTCGGCCCCTTCGTGGCTCACCCGTCGAGCCATCCGGCCTGAAAAGCAGGCCCCTGGGGCTGCCGGCCTGGGCCAGGATCGCCAGGTCCCGCTCTGGGGCCAGGTGCTGCTGTTCCTAGTCTTTGCTGCCTTCCTGCTCTTTGTTTACTACTCCATGCAGGCCGAGGATGGCAATCCCTTCTGGGCAGAGCCCTGAGGGTCTGGCCTCTTACCTTGGGGGCCAGCTCCTCTGGGAAGCCCTGGCTGACTGCCTTATCAGTGTTTGTTGGGGGAGGGGGGTTGGGGCTTTTCTGTGTGTTCTAGCTTGGGGTTACCAGGACAGGGGCAATGTTTGCTGACCCCTTCCCTGTCCTGCCAGGGAGGCAGCAGGCCTGGGCCCTCTGCAGCATGGTGGGCCTGGGTGGGCTTGCCTCTGGATCCTCCTGGCCCTGCTTGCCTGTCACCCTTTGGGCCTAGGAAGGCAAGACCCTTCTCCTGGAGAGGAGAACACGGTTTTGGTCATCGCATGCCTCCTATATGTCGTCACCTCATGGGGGGATTAACCAAAGGCCACCCTGAGTTTGTTTTCGTGGACACAATAAAAGACCATTTATTTTTAACATGTGGGTTCTTCTCTTTAACGTGGTGAGGGGTTGGGCTGCCCCCCTACTAAAGGTTTCCAGGCCTTGGGTCTCCAGAATTGCCATCCGACTTCGTCAGTTCATCCTTTCGTCCTTTGAGCCTGAGATAGGGATCATAGGCTACCCATAGACTCATTTGTGTTCTGCTTTTGGTGCCCACTCCCTGACATGTTACCAGAAGCTCTTGTAAGTACTTATAAAAAATAATGTCACACAGAGAGCCCACTGGGAAACGCAGGTGAGGCTGCTTGCACCGTGTCAGTTCTGGGTGTTTCAACTGGGACCAGCAGACACCAACCGTAGTGTCCAAGAGCAGAGTGATGGGAAGGAAATGAGGCATCTGCTTGATGGGCTGTTTCTGCTGGAAAGCTGGTTGTCTAATGACAGGGAAAGGCTCTCAGTCCTCTGGAATGTTTCATCCCCTTTCAGTAAATCAATTCCTCACCTGGGTATTACCGCAAGGTTTTCTGCTCCGGGCATTTCACAGTTTTCACAGTTTACATGTGATTTTAACATCGAGTTGGAGAAAGAAATGGCAACCCACTCCAGTATTCTTGTCTGGAGAATCCCATGGACAGAGGATCCTGGCGGGCTACAGTCCAAGGGGTCGCTAAGAGTCTGACACGACTGAACGACTATCACTTCACATCAAATGCTAAGGAAACCTGGGGTAAAATGCCACACTGTGCGTCTGGGCTCTGCACTGCCTGTAGAGGGCAGTAAAGCCTGGAGAGGCAGGCACTCAAAAGGGAAGCAGAGGCACCCCCTGGGCCACCATTTGGTGGGACCCTGGCACCTCAACTCTGACGGGCTCCTTCCTACAGGTGGCAGGACTTGGCAGGGTCTGCCCTCTCACCTGCACGTGCACCGTGGTCTCCTGAGCCTTTGGGGCTCTCCGCTGTCTATGGCTGCTGGGTAAGCTCTACTCAGGGCCAGGACTGGAACCTTTTTGGCAAAGCTCCCGAACATTTCTTCTTGCTGCATCCTAGTCTCTGCAGTTGGGTGGGGTAGGGGGGGCTTGGGGGGGACTGGGGGGGGGTTGGGGGGGCTGGGTGTTTTCTTAAAACCAACAGGCTTTTTTTGTGCATTTCAAATACACCAGAAAGAAATGGCTTCTCATATTCTCACCCTTCCCAGAGCCCCAGCCTCCCTCATTGGCGGCTAGGCACTCCCCCGACTCCCATGGCACCCAGTCCGCTGTGGCCGGGACACCCCTGGGCCCCCGGCATCTGTCCTGTGCCATCTTAGACCAAGAGCTGAGACACGGATGCTCCGTGGTCGGCGGTGGGCATGGGCAGGAGGTGTGGCCTGCTCATCTGTGACCATAGGGGCAGGTGGTCAAATCAGTGAACTGGACGGGGGAGAACAAGGAGTCCCATTGTCAGGGCGTCAGAACTCCACAGAGGCATGGCGCAACATGTCATTTCAGCAAGTGATCTCAAGGCTCCTCCTGGGGGTGGCTGTGCAGCGGGAGCCCCACGGGGTCCTGGTGGAGAGGAGCGATTGCAGGGAGGAAAGGGAGAGGGATGGCATGGCCTCTGGACAGAATGGTCCCCTCCGGGCTTCAGATCCTCCATCTGCAGGACCGAGGGGGAGGCTAGATGTGCTTGGCAGCCACTGTTGTGTCTGAAGGAAGACGGAGTCGCCTCCCAGGTGACATAGTCTCCCCCTTTTATTTCCCATGGGTGACCATATCCATTGATCACCATGCATCAGACGGAGGGTTTCTGAGGGCCTTGCTTCAAAAGCGCTGCCCCAGGGCTCTGAGATACCCACCTCCCAGAGAGCTCTCTTGAGGATTCTGGACCTCCCTCCAGACTCCCACCAGGCTTAGCCTCGCTTCCAAGGCCCTGGAGCCCCATAAGGGCGCCTGAATGCCTCCGAGTGCTCTGGGCACCCCAGGCAAAGCTTTTGAGGGCTCTGTGAGCCCCCAAGAGACCTCAGGCTTCCAAGTCCCCACCTAGGGCTTTCCAGGGCTCTGAGACCAACATCCAGGCTCCTGCCTGGACCACGGGCTGCAGTGGTACTGGGAGCACATCAGGGGGCATCAACTTCCCAGCGTGCAGGGCATCTCCTGCCATCTTAGGTACCACCAGAGCAGAGTCGGGGGATGGTGGTGGTGGTTGGAAGACATGGAGGAGCCTGGAAAGCCCTGGATGAGGCAACCGAGCTAGTAGCTTGGGACCCTGCCAGACAGCCTGAGCAGCATCCCTGGTGGAGCACAGAGAGAAGTGCCTGGGAGGTATGACAAGCGGGGGGAGCTCCTGATGCTACCCTTGAAGTCAGCCGTGCCCTCCCCCTGCCCCCAGGTCTAGGGGATGCAGCAGACAGCATTCTGCAATCTTGGACCACCCCCACCTTGACCACTCTACTGGGCTAGTCCCAGCACTGAAGAAGCAGCCATCCAAGAGTGGGTACAAGCCTGTGGGTACAAGCCCACGAGGATGAACCTCCCCAAGGGACTAAAGGAAAGGAGGGTGCCACTGTTACTGCCCATGGGGCTGGCCTTTGGCCTTAGGTTCAGCATAACCATGCCCTGGAGACTAGCTCCAGCCCCTCCCCAGGGCAGTCAGGAACTCAGTGAAAAAAAAATCAAGTCCCACCCAGAGAAGTCCCCTACCACTGGGGAGAGCCAGGTAGTGAGGTCCTCCCAGAAAGCCCCTTCTCACCTCTGCCAGCCCACCAGGCACCACTCCCCTACCTGGACTTACCCAGATTCTCCTGCCTGCTGCCTGAACCAGTCTGCCAAGAGGAGACAGTCCTCGCTGCTATCAGTCCTCCCTGCCATCCCGTTCCAAAGCCTGCCGGGTGGGGGCCCCCGGAGGGAGAATGGCCACAGAGGAATGCTGAACATAACCAGGAGTCCTGACCCCTCCCCGGATGCCACATTGCACCTGGGCGGTCATGAGGCCTGCAGGGCGGCAAGGAGAGAAGCTGGAAACTGCAGAGGGAACGACCCTGAGGACAGTTCTGCGGACGGAGGCCACGGGCCAGGGCAGGCCAGAGCCTCGGCCAGGCAGGGGCAGGAGGGAGCAAGACAGGGTGCCACCTCTGGAGGGCTTCTGGAAAGGGGGACATGCAGATGGCACCAGGAGCCCATCTGCTGGGGGCAAGAGACCTGAGACCTGGCCCCAAGGAGCAGACCCCCCAGAGCACACTCCAGCTGCCAGGACACAGTCAGGGGCAAGCTGGGCCTCCCCTGGGCTCTGCACAGGGGATCCAGCCTGGGCTCCCCGCCCAGAGCCAGCAGGGGAGGGGGCCCAGCCCTGACAGGCCCCACGGCCGAGACCTGCCTGCCACAGGTTCCCAGAGCAGAGGAGGGGTCCAGCCACAGACGCCCTCCAGGGCCCTTCTTCCCTACTAAGCCTTGGAGGGGGTGTCTGGTCACCCTGTGGGGAGTGGCCCCCGCATCCTGTAAGTCCTGTCTGCTCTGAGTCGGGGGGATGGGGGAGCTGACCACTCCCACACCACGACCAGCCCCCACCCCGCCCCAGGGCACCCCTGCACCCCACCCTCCCTGGTGCCTGCTCCCCCAGGAGGGTAGGCCAGACCTAGGTGAAGCGAGGTGCACAGCGCCCCCCAGGATGGGACAGCGAACCACCCACAGAGAAGGAGCCTCAGCGTTTCAACGATGGCGACGGTCTAGAGAGCCTTGGAGGACCCGCACGGCCCCCGGTCTGGGTGGCCACACCCCACTCCAGGGCTCAGGGCCAGTGCGCTGATGGGGACCCTGCTGGAACCCCGACAGAGACAGTGGGCCAAAGGGGGAACAGCTGCTAAATCAGGGTCAGCGAACGTGAGGAGTGATGGATGTGGCCGCCAGGACTCGAGTGTGTGTGTGTGTGTGTCTGTGTCTGTGTCTGTGTGTATCATCCAGCTCCACGTCCCAGCTGTGGACAGGTCCCCAGAGGACAAGGCCCGCCACCTACAGCAGCCTCTTCCACAGGCCACGGGCACCCCCAGCAGGACTTACGCACCCGGCAGGGGCACACTGTGCTGCTCAGAGGTCAGGCTGGCCTCAGCCAGCTCCAATGCTTGCCATGGATGTCTGCAAAGTCCCCGTGAGCCCAGGGAGGCCACAGCCCAGGGAGTGGGGCTGAATGAGGGCCGGGACTGGGGGACGACTCTGGGACACAGCACCGGTGGAGAATGGGCCGCTCCAGACCCCTGAGCTCTGGAGGGCAGGCACAATCATGTCCAGCGGGCGGAGGATGAGGACTGAGGGTGAGGCCTGAGGCAAGTGGACAGCAGGGTGGGGGTGGGGCCAGGACAGGCCCCGTAAGCTCAGCCTCAGCCTCTGCTTCTGCCCCGGGATGGAGATAGAAAGCCCGGCTCTCCTGAGGCCACGGTCATCAGGCTTGAGAAGAGCATGGTGGCCACAGACGGGGCCAGGAGCTGTCTCCAAGGGCCCCAGTGCTGCCCAGAAGCAAGAGGCAACAGGAGGAGCCCTTGCCACCCACAGAAGCTGTGTGACACATTCAGAGCCACCAAGCATGTCATTGGGAAGTCCAATCTCAGTCCCAGCCAGGACGGGTGGTGGGCATGTCCCCCATGGGCACAGCAGGAGCGCCTTCCTGGGACCAAAGGGACACTTGGCTGCCACCTCAGGCTGGCACCAGCCCAGCCCGGGGCTACTGGGCACAGTCATTGAAGAAAAGGGGCTTGTCAGCTTGTACCCCCAGGGCTGCACCACTCACTGGGATGGCCCTCCAGGCTTCGGACACCTGGGCAGAGGGCAGAGGGCACACGCCACGGTTTCTGCAGGCCATGCTAGGATCATTACACGGTCTCTGTTTCTCTGACTTTCCGCAACCATTTCAAGGTGAAAAGCCACTCTCTGCCCTTACAACACATGCCTGGCCTGGCCTGGATCCGGCCTGGAACCTGCCACCCCTACTTCCACAAAGGACACATTCCTGAGGGCTCCAGGTAGCCGGGAGTCCCACACCCGGGCTCAGGGGCAGAGACACTCCTCGGAGACTTCTCATGTGCCATGAATGTGAAGAACCTAGGCCCATGCGGGTACTATTTTTTTCTCCACGGGGTGACCAGTGTGACCCATAAAAACACAGCAGAGGCAAGGGAGTGTCACCTCGAGATGAGTTATGAGACAAACACTTTGGCTTCCATCTCAGGGCTGCTCTGTCGCTCTGAGATCGCTGGATCTGGGGAAGGCCTGACCCGAGCAGCCCAGTGGAGAGGCCTGATGGGGAGGAACCGTCCCCTGCCACAGCCCCGTGAGCCCTCCAGAAGCAGAGCCTGCCCCCCTCCCACCCCAACACCCCAGGGAGACCATAGGGCTGTGGCCCCAGAGAAGCAACCTGACCGCAACCTGTGATGGACCCCAGGCCAGAAGCCCCAGCCAGGCCTTCTAGAGTCCTATCCTTCAGACACCTGGGAGATTATGAGTGCAGGTTGTTTTAAGGAACTACACTCTGTTTAGGGTAATTTGCTATGCATGCTTGCATGCTAAATCACTTCAGTCGTGTCCGACTCTTTGCAACCCCATGGATGTAGCCTGCCAGGCTCCTCTGTCCATGGGATTCTCCAGGCAAGAGTACTAGTGTGGGTTGCCATTTGCTTCTCCAGGGGATCTTCCCAACCCATGTCTCTTTATTTCTCCTGTGTTGACAGGCAGGTTCTTTACCTCTAACATCACCAGGGTAGCCCCTTGTTACTCAGCAATGGGTAACTTATACACGATGACTTTAAATGGAGAAGATCACCCTAAGTCAGTTGGGAGCAAACAAACCGACAAGAAACCCCAGAAACCATTAGGAAGAGCCTGGAAAGTCTGATGACACAAATGCTAAGATCGTCTGCCTAGCCAAACACAAACCCCAAACCACAAAGTCAAGAGACAAGTGACAAAGTGGGCCAAAAAATAGTACCAAGATGTGACTCAGGGCTCATATCATTAATGTATAGAGAACTTGAACCAGTCAAGAAAAGATCAGCGATCCAAAGGAAAAGGGTGCAGGAGGTGGCCTTGGAAAATGCCAACCAAAGCGCCCCCTGTACCCCCTGAAATGATCTCACAGCCAGAATGTGCTTGGGGGCTGGGGTCCCAGAGCTGCTGTTTCTGGGCACATGGGGCAGCTGGACACTGGCATTGCTTTTGATCTGCGGCTCCAACTGGATGTGGAGCCACAGACAGACCAGCCTCAGCAAAGACTGGCCAAAGCAGTGGGTGGTGCCCAGCTCAAAGTTGGGCATTGAGCAGGTCTGGGCAGCATCATCCAAGAGCTGGGAGAACCTCTTGGTGAGGAACGTGTGGCAGGAAGGGCATTGGCTTCCCACCAGCAAGAGAAGCTGACCACACCTGCAGACCAGACAGCTATCAGGGCAGTTCCTGGGCAGACAACCTCCTTTCTGGTCTCCGTGCATGTGTACTAAGTCGCTTCAGTCATGTTCAACTCTTCGCAATCCCATGGACTGTAGCCCACCAGGCTCCTGTGTCCATTGGATTCTCCAGGCAAGAATCTTGCAGTGGGTTGCCATGCGCTCCTCCACTGGTCTTCCTGACTCAAGGATTGAACCCGCATCTCCTTACATCTCCTGCATTGGCAGGTAGGTTCTTTACCACTAGCACCACCTGGGAAGCCCTTCGGGTCTCCATGCCCTAGACCCACACTTGGTCTCAGGGCTGATGTTCCTTTCCCATCCCTGAGCTCGACATGCATGCCTTTTTCCTCTGCTCATCAGATAGTTCCTCCATCCCCACACCCAGTCACTGGATCTTCTCTCTCCCCACCCTCCTACGTGTCCAGATGTTATCAGCCCAAGTGAGGAGCTGTTGAGCAACTCGACAAACCTGACACCTGATCTTGCCTGGGCTGTGGACAGTCCCCTCCTTCGACTTCAGGCAGGGAAGGGTGACGACTGCTCAACGCTCAACGGGAAGCCCCAGATCTCGCGAGAGCCACCAGCCTCCTGGCTCTTCCCAGCCCCGTGGGGACCCTGCAGAGAGCCAGTCTTGGAGGAGGGCAGGGGGCACACACCTAGGAGTCTCGGGCCTCTAGAGCAGCGCTTCTCACTGTGGGGTCTCTGGACCAGCAGCGGCCGGGAGCTTGTTGGAGTCGCAAATGCTCAAGCCCCACCCCAGATGTGCAAGATCAGAGACTCTAGGGCGGGGCCCTGCGGCCGGCTTTGAGTGAGCCTTCCAGGTGTTCTCACGCCCCTTCCAGCACGATGGATGGAGGGGGCCAAATTCTAGACCCTGGGAGGGTGGAAGGAATCAGGAACGCGGGCCAAGGCCGCACTCAGATGCCATCGGGATGAATGGTTTCTGATTTCATCCACTCCTAGTGAAGCCATGGGCTTTCTCTCCCTGCCGGGCTCACTCACCTTGACCTCCCAGGGGAGAGGCAGGCAGCAGGCACTGAGGGCTGCAACCCATAGGGGGTCCTGGAGAACAGGAGTGCTTGGGCAAGGTTCCCTCCCAGCGGGCCACACCTGTCGAGTGACAGGGGCAAGACTGTGTTACTTTGGGCCCTCCCCACCTCCAGAATTATGGCACCCCTGCCAGACTCCACTCTTCTGGGCACTGGGCTCAGCTCTGCCCACCTCTTCCTTGTTACTCCGTGTGGGGCAGGGGGAAAGGGGGGAGGATCCGGGCTTCACAGAGAATTGTCCCAGTCACACTCAGGAGGAGTGGAACAGCGTGGGCCGGGCAAGGGGTGGGGGCGGCTGGAAGCGCCCAGATTCTAGACCCTGGGATGGTGGAAGGAATTAGGAACGCGGGCCAAGGCCCCCCTCAGATGCCAGGA
This sequence comes from Muntiacus reevesi, assembly GCF_963930625.1. Lineage (NCBI taxonomy): Eukaryota > Metazoa > Chordata > Mammalia > Artiodactyla > Cervidae > Muntiacus > Muntiacus reevesi. The sequence continues at coordinate 147,176,021 of NC_089271.1, read as the reverse complement.
CTAGAGGGCGGGGCCGAGTGGAGACCCCCTGACCCTGCTCTTTGGTAGCATCGTGGTGGGGTTGCCGCCCACCGTCCCCGCTCACCCGGTCCCTGGGCTCCCCCAATACACTGTGGCGGGTCATCTCGAGGGCCAGACGCCCTCAGTACAGCAGGCGGAGTCCTGCCAGGAGCGGGGGGTGGGGCCCCGACGGAATCCCCAAGGTCTCCAGGGCCCTGGGCTCGGGGGAAGCGTCTTTTCGCCTTCCCCCAAGAGACGGCGCACAACCCAGAGAACCGCGGGGCTCTGACCCCGCCCAGGACCCAGAGGGAGTGCGGTCGAGTGCCGAGATCGAGGGCGGGGACACGGAGCAAGGGGGCCGTCTCCGCGCTTCGAGCCCCGCCCTGACCGCCCCAGCGGCCGTCATCTCTCGCTTCCCGCTTCAGTCCGCCCACCGGAAGCCATGGAGCACTCCTGCCCACCTCTTCCGTCTGACTCTACCAATGACCATGCTCGACTCCTCAGAAGACCCGCCCTCCAGTGCCAAACCAGCCCGTGCCTCTTTGTGACGGGCACCTCTGTGGCCCAGTCAAAGCAGGCCGATCTCGTGAGCTCCGCCCTCCGCTCGGCCTTCGGGCTCTTTCCTCAGTCCCTAGGCGGGCGTGTCGTGGGTCCTTGGACTTCCCCGCGGAGAGATCCAGAGTTTCCGTGCAGAGTCATGTGAATGTACACGCCAAGCCCTGCTATGTGCTTTGGTGTGAGCTTGTATTCTGAAGGAGTTAAGTTCACGGGAAGTTACAGGGAAATACCCCCCCCCCGTTGTTGCCCCAGCATCAGCATGTTGCATATCCAGTCGGACCTCACACTAGGAAATGGCATTGGTATCATCGGAAAGCTGCTCAGTGTTCTGTGTGTGCGTGTGTGCGCGCACGCGCCAGTGGTTAGGACACCACACTCGCACTGCCAATGGCCTGGGTTCGATTCCTGGATGATGCTGCATACCTCGCCACACACACACACACACACACACACACACACACACACACACACACACACACACACACACACACACACACACACACACACACACACGTCAGTACATTAATGAAACCAGGTAGTTTGATAACAGGGTGTCCTTTTTTTAATCACACACTGCCCTTGGGTTCGATTCCTGGATGATGCTGCATACCTCGCCACACACACACACACACACACACACACACACACACACACACACACACACACACACACACACACACACACACACACGTCAGTACATTAATGAAACCAGGTAGTTTGATAACAGGGTGTCCTTTTTTTAATCACACACTGCCCTTGAGATCCATCCATTTCAATCAATAGTTAGTTGGTATCAGCAGTCAGTTCTCCCTTTGTATTGCTAGGCTTCTTCCTTGGTGTGGATCAGCCAAAGTTGTTCAAGCCTTCACTCACTGAAGGACATGTTGCCCGTTTCCACTTTTAGATTTCTAGAAAAAAACTGCTTTGAACATTTGTATCCAGGCTTTCCTGTGGTCAGAATTCTCCGTTTCTTTGGCATGAATGCTTAGCAGTGCAAGTGCTGTGTCCTAAGGAAGTGGACGATTAGCCTTAGAAGAAACTGCCAATTTGCATTCCACTGTGGCTGAACCATTTTTCCTTACCACCCCAGATATTTTTAAAGCACATAACTGAAGATTTTTACAAAATATTGTTTTAGGCAATACTGTTAACAATTCTGTTTCTCACCTCTAACTATATTCTTCTATGGGATCACCTACATAGTTCTTCACTCGGGTTAAAAAAAACACACACCCTGTGCATTCAGTGTGATTTTAACTAGCAATGATATATTTGCAAAAGTCTTCCTTGTCAGTGCACAAAAGTCTAGCTCATGTCATCTCTGGTCACAAGGTATTGAACAGAACACATGAGCTATAGTTTACATAACAAATACCCAGCTGATGTAGTGTTACCTTTTCTGTTCTTCTTGTTTGTTTGTTAGCACCTCTGAAAATGTGTAAATCTCCCTCAGGATATTACCTTTAAGTGGAACTACCAGGTCAAAACCTATGGGCATTTACCATGTTCATTGATACTAAGCATTTGCCTCCCCCAAAAGACCCTGATAGGCATATAGCAGGGCTCAGTTAGCCCTGTGTTCCACATGTTGCAGAGATTTTCTCTCAGTCTCTCTCTCTCTAAAGAGCTCAGCTTTTTATTGGATGTGTTACTAAAGTGAATGAAGTTGCTCAGTCATGTCTCATTTTTTGTGACTCCACGGACCTCCATGCCTACCAGGATCCTTCATCCATGGGATTTTCCAGGCAAGAGTACTGGAGAGGGTTGCCATTTCCTTCTCTAGGGGATCTTCCCAACCCATGGATCGAGCCCGGGTCTCTCACATTGTAGGCAGATGCTTTACCATCTGAGCCACCAGGGAAGTTACTACAGAGGTTTAGTCAAAAAGAGCAAACCTCATGTCATCATCAGAGTCTTCAGATTCTTTTTTCTTTGTTTCTACTTTCTTCTCCTCAGATTGGGCAGCAGTGGTAGAGGGGGCAGGACCTTCTGGTGGTGCAGCTCCAGCTGTCGGGACAGGTCCACCAGCCCCCACATGGCAGGTGAAGCTGCCGATGCTGACACTGGCCAAAGCCTTTACAAACATGCCTGGCCAGAAACTGTCAACATTTACACCAGCTGCTTTAACGAGGGCACTGATCTTATCCTCTGTGACCATCACCTCACTGGGCAGAATGAGGGCCGAGTAGGTGCAAGGAAGCTCCGAGACAGAGGCCATGCTGTGGGCGAGAGCTTGGTGGGGCTGCTGGCTCGGTGCCAGTCTCCAGATGAAGTGAGGGCCTCACCCCAAAATGGCCTTGGATTCTCGGAAGGACTGAGCACTTTAGCGGCCGTGGAAGAAAAGGGATCTCTCTCCTTTTTTGGCTGCATAGCATGACATGCCAGATCTTAATTTCCAGACCAAGAATTGAACTGAGCCGGCCCCCTGCAGTGGAAGCATGGAGGCTTAACCACTGGACCACTGTGGAATTCCAGTCTCTTGTCTAAAAAGGCTAGGCTGGCCAGTTTTGGCTGTCAAGTAGTTACACAGTTTTATGCGACCAAATTATTAAACTCTGGATTGATGATTTCTGGGTTGTGTATCTTGGGCACAAAGTTGTCCTGCCTCAAGTGAGGAGAGTCATGTGATGCAGGGCAGACTTTCCGAGTTCCCACACCTAATGCTTCGTGGACCCAGGCTGGCTGATTCTTGCTGTCCTGCAGGCCCCACTACTGTGAGTGTGTTTGTGTGTGTGTGTGTGGTGGGGGGGTCATATGATCCCAGGCTAGGTAGGCCGGGACTGGGGCCAGTGCCTCTCAGACACCCAGCCCCCGCCCTCCTGGGATGCCAGCTCAGTTGTGGAAAAGACGAGGAAACGTGTACTGAGAAGAGAGTATTATATTATTTAAATGCATAGGTTGCCCGCAGGTGAGCAAGCGAGATCCATGGGGAAAGCACAAATAAGAACCAAGAATCCACCTAAAACCAGTGCTCTTGAACGGTCACCTGCAATGGTGAGAAGAAAGGACAAGGCTGTAAAAGAACTGGGTCCATCCCAGCATGGGTCTGAGTGAGCAGGAGAAGACTGGTCCCCATCATCTGCAAGCAGGGGCTTCCATCCCTCTGCCACAGATAGTGGGGCTTCAGCAAACCACTGGCTGAGGGAGGCTCCCCCCCAACCCTGGCACTGTGGTTGTACTGCCAGGCTCCTGGCAGAGCACATGCTCCCAGAAGGGATGCCTCACCTCTGGCTTCCCACTCAGGACTCCCAGAGGGCCAGCTAAAGACTGGTCTGCGAACTCACATTGAAGACACCACCCATCCTCATGGAATGCTGGCAGGTCCCTCAAAGAGAGGAGTGGCCCTGTTTTGTCCCCAGGGCATCACTGTCAGAAGCCAGATGATATAATTTTCAGTAAGGGCTGGGAGTGTCTGCTTCAGGCTTGGACTCACCCATCCCAGCCTCGCGGTGGCCCTAGGAAGTCGGTAGAATGTCACCCCCTTCTCCAGATGAGCAAATGAGGACATGGAAGGCTTGAGCAGTTTGTTCTGAATCTCTAGCTAGCAGGAGGGAGGGGTGGTTAAGGACACTGGCCTCTAAGCCTGAACTCCTTTTGCAGGTTGTGAAGTGACGTGAAGTCTCTCAGTTGTGTCCGACTCTTTGCGACCCCACGGACTGTACAGTTCATGGGATTCTCCAGGCCAGAATACTGGAGTGGGTAGCTCTTCCCTTCTCTCGGGGATCTTCCCAACCCAGGGATCGAACCCAGGTCTCCCACATTGCAGGTGGATTCTTTACCAGCTGAGCCACCAGGGAAGCCCAGGAATACTGGAGTCAGTAGCCTATCCCTTTTCTAGCATATCTTCCTGACCCGGGAATCAAACCGAGATCTCCTGCGTTGCAGGCAGATTCTTTACCAGTTGAGCTCTCAGGGAAGCCCTTTTCCATGCTATGCTCTCCATTTGGCTCCCAAGGAGGTTCCTGGGGCATCGTATCACACATCAGTTTGTCCTGAAGGCATCGGAGGTGAGTCCCAGTGAATATCCCCGGGCCTTGAACCAGTCTATAAAGGAAGGAGGTGAGAAAGAGAAACACCTGTACTCTTGTGCCTAATCAGGGGGGACTTTGAAATAGACAGTACCTTTGAATTCTCATGAGATCAGAGAGCAGTTCTCATGGATATTTACCAGTTGTCTGCATTCCTGTGAATGAAGCCTACTGCAACTCCCCAAATCTTCACTAGCTTCCGAGACACACCAAAAGAGACATACATGGTGGGAGGGAGGTTCAAGAGGGAGGAGGACATATGTATACCTATGGCTGATCCATGTTGATGTATGACAGAAACCAATGCAGTATTGTAAAGCAATTGTCCTCCAATTAAAAATAAACTTAAAAAAGTAGATACACAAGAAGGAATCAAAAAGGCAAGACAAATTTTAAAAGTCTTGGCAGATTTTAAAATGAAAAAAGAACTTTAGATGTTAGACACAAAACCAGTCTTTGAAATAAAAATCTGAGCTGATGAATCAAACCACAGATAGATGACTCAGAAGGTGACAAGGCAGTGACATGGAGGAGAGATGGGCCGGTCTTCGTGGCCCCCCATCCTGGCCTCTGGGCTTCTGATGACATCAACCCCTTCCCTTCTTGCCCTGGGTCTGGGGTGACAGCTGCTTCCTGTACTTGCTGCATGCCTTCAGCCCTCCGAGCCATCCCTGAGTGACCACCTGGGCTTGAGGCATCCATGACCTGCGGGGGTCTCAGCAGTCACCATGCTGCCCCCTGCACTCAAATGGGGTGAAGGGCCAAGGGCAGCAAGTGCCCGAGGAGCCAGAGCAGCTGCTACCCTGAACTGTCATGGAGGGAATGCCAGGGACTAAGGCTGGGCTGTGCAGTCACTGCAGTGTCCCTGGGAGGAAACTGACAAGGACACCTGCCTTACCTCTCAGCTCAAGTCACAGGATGACAGCCACAGCTCTTCCATGGCATCCTGCAAATTCCCCTGTGCCTGTAGGGCTGACGGGAATGGAAATCAAACATAGCATTCCACCGTGTCAGTTGCAGAATCCCCAGGTCGCTTGAATTCCCAGCCTCTCTGCATTTCCTAGGTAAAAGGCAGGGCACTGCATGGACGAGTAGGGCCTTGAAACCGAGACTCGGGATATCTGGTTGCCCTCAGTGGAAGCTGACATTCGGCAAGCCCCCAGTCCCCCAGAGCCTCCCTTGCGGATGGAAGTAGCTTGCCCTGCTGTGTCTGGAAGGCTGGTGTTCTGTCCTTTGAGGACTGTCATTACCTCACCTGGTGCTGATGCCTTGCAAGGGGACACTGACTGTCCTCCAGACCCTCTGCCATCATGTCCTGTTGCCACGAGACCCATAGTGAAGTGAGTGAAGTCAAAGTCACTCAGTCGTGTCCGACTCTTTGTGACCCCGTGGAGTATATAGTCCATGGAATTCTCCAGGACAGAATATTGGAGTGGGTAGCCTTTCCCTTCTCCCTGGATCTTCCCAGCCCAGGGATGGAACCCAGGTCTCCCGCATTGCAGGTGGATTCTTTACCAGCTGAGCCACAAGGAAAGCCCTTTAGACCCCTAAGTGGGGTCCAATTACTGCATGATCCAGCGCACAGGGATACAGTATGGGTGGGGGCATCTTTCATCTCTGCCCCTCTCCCCTACACTCCTCCCTTCCTGCTTGAGTGGCCTGCAAGTTTTCTGTTTGTTCTTCTCAGTAAGCAGGGAACCCTGTAGGGATCATTTCAGGATTACTGAGTGTCAGGCACCCCGTTTCTCATCCTGTGCATGGCCCAGCAAGGTATTGCACCACAGTAGGTAGAATGTACCTGTCTTCCTCTCTGGTGGCTGGTAAAGCTGTCCTTGGGGAGGCATATCTGTAGGTGGGCATGCTCCGACTGGAGGACTCCACTCCCAGACCCCAGTTCTCCACGTGGCATCACTTTCTCTGTCCTTTTATGTCCCGGAAGGCTTGTGCTGCACACCTTTGCCACCAGCATTTTGTGCACCTTCACGCATATCCGCCACCACGCCCCCGGCCCGTCCGTCCACCCCTACCTCAACCACCTCAGCTTTCTCTTCTCTTGGGCCATATTTCTTGCTCTCTGCTGGCCGTCAGCCCTAGGTTGGGAGCACTGCCCTTAATCGGCTTGTTTCTGGGGATCCAGGCCGCCGCGGGCCTCTCTCTGCTTCGGGGGCTGAGGTTGCAGCCTCACGCCGTCAGAGTGTCCCCTTTCAGGGCGGCCCCACCCCCTGGGGCGGTGCAGGTGACACTGATTGGCTAAGACTCAGTGAGTGACCGGACAAAACCCAATGACGTGGCCCGGGCCGCGCGGATTGGCCGGCCCCGGGCAGGCGGGCACAAGGTGTGTGGAGAGCCGGCGGGGCGGGTGCGGTGCAGGCCTTCGCCAGGCAGTGGCCAAATGGTGGGTAGGTACAGGCGGGTCGGAGGTGGGGGGTTCGAGCTGCCAAGGCTGTCGAGGAGAGGGTTGGCCAGAGAGAGAGAGAAGGCGGTGCCGATTCCCTGTCGAGCCCTGGGCGATCCCAGTGAGGCTGGAAAGTGGCTGTGGTGTGCGTGCGTACGGAGTCCGGAGGCCACTTCTGGGGAGTACGAACGCGCCACAAGCTAGGGTAGCCCTCAGTGGGGACATTTATATGGCATTTCTAAAATCCTGGCCACAGCCCTATGGGAGAAGCTGTCCTCAGCAGTGTCATCCCCTTTGACAAATGAAACAGGCCAAAAAGGGTGACTTAGTTCACCTTTACATACACGAGTAGGCAACCTGCAGATTAGAATCATGCGGCAGGGTCACCAGAATCTGTGACTCCAGAACAATCAAGGGACATTCAGACACTTAAGTGCCTAGACCAGTTGACAGCACTCCTGTACCCTATCACCTCGGCTACTCTGCACCCTGGACGTATAGCTGGGCCACTCTCATCCCTACATGATCATCTCCTCCCAGCCCCTATTCCTAAGATCAGCTCTTCTGTTCTTGCCCAACACCTGTGGGGGCCTGAAAGTCTTTTGGAATGGAGTTTTTTATCATGGATTGTATTTGGAACTCCATTTAGGCTTCAACAGTGCACTGCTGCACAGTATTTGTTGTGGATATCCCCAAATCAGGCATTATACATCTAAATACAAGCTAGTGTGGTTGCATGGTTACACATCCTGGCTTATCTGTGTTCACAATGGCTTTACCTTAGAGTGCTTTATAGATGTCACGGTACCATTATGGTCATTGTTTCATTCACCCCTCATCAATCTGCTTTAACCACACACACACACTCAAAAGAGTAAACAGAACTATCACATGACCTGGCAACTCCTAGCTTTATATACAGCCAATGTAATCAAACTATAATCCACATACTTGAAAATGAATGTTTGTAGCATTATCCACAATAGACAAAAAGTCTATTTGTTTGTAAAAAATCGATTTCTACAAACTGATGGACAAAACAGTCTATACATAAGATGTACTATTATGTGGCCATAAAAAAGAATGAAATTCTGTAACATGCTCCAATGTAGATGAACCTGGAATACATTATGCTAAGAAGATAGGAGACAAAAAGGTCACATACTATATGATGCCATTCATACAAAATGTCCAGAATATGTTAAATCCCTAGAAACAGGAAACACATGAGTGGTTACCAGGGGCTGGGACAGTGAATGGGGATGGACTACTCAGGGGTGCAGTTCTCTCTGGAGTGATACAAATGCCCTAAAATGAACCACAGTGATGGTTACGGAACTCTCTGAGAATGCCAAGTACCACTAAATTGTATTCTTTCAATGGGTGAACTGCATGGAATGTGAGATGTCAAGTGAGGTAAAATTTTGATTATTTGCATTTTATCAATTTTCTATATGACCCTGCAATCAACTGTTATTTTTATAGAAAAATGTCAACTACTTAATATTTACTTAGCTGCACCAAGACTTACTTGCAGCATTGCAGTATGTGGGCTCTAGCTCCCCAACCAGGGATTTAACTGAGGCCCTCTGCATTGGGAGTGCAGTCTTAGCCACTGGACCATCAGGGAAGTCCCTGGTATTTTTAGTATTTTTGTATTTTGATAAATTTGATATATTTTCTATCAATTATATCAACTATTTTAAAAATTTCTGAAGTCTTATGAAATAAATATACTAATTATGCTAATTTTACAGGCCAGGGAACCAGTTTAGTGATTTAAAAAGCCAGGAACAGAAGGACTAAGCCCTGAAGATGACTCAGTGGCAGACTGGTTCTTCCATCTCTAGCACACATTCTAGAACCAAACCCCCCCCCCCCCCCTTGATGACCAGTTAGTGAGAATGATAGAAATAAGGACCACGACAAACCAGATATATCCAGTCAACTTTAGTTTTGAAGCTCTGGTCTATCTTTCATTTATCTGGCAGGTATTCTCTTGTATTCTAACCACATGGTTTAAATGCTCTGACCTAAAATAAGGAGTTGGCTCAGGGCTGGCTTTTCAGGCTGCATACTGTCCTCTAGTGGTCTACCTCCTGCCCACTACCCTTTCCAGGGCTTGATGGGGACATGGATCTCTATCCTGGTTTAAAGAACAGCTTCTTCCTTATTTAGGATCTTATCAAGGGGAAACCAATTCACACATATAAGGCACAAACAGAGCAAAACAGCTAGCCAATTCTTCATTGCTTTATTAACATCAACTGCAGTATTGTCAGTAGATGAGTACAATTGAGCTAACAGTTTGGTTTGGTCACTGGGTAAATAAGACATTCCTGAGATCTCACCAGAGAGCACAGTGTGGAGGTCAGACCCAGTTGTGTCCTCTCTTCACAGAACAGTCAATTCAAACAACACAGGACATCCTAAAACTTTCACCGCTGCTCCACAGCCTCTGCATGGGAGAGGAGGGATGAAGGCAAACACCAGAGGAAATTCCACACCAACTGCAGTCACACAGTACCTGGAAGGCTGCAGGTAAGATAGTAGCACCTGACCTCATGCATGGGCCATCAGTGGGCAGCATGGTGGTGTAATGCTGCCCAACTTGGGTGACTGCAGTCTACAATTCAATTCACATTTTTTTTTTACTTATGAGGAAAATGCACACATTTAAGAAACTGTTACCTTATGTTGGTCTCTACCCCAGTTATCTCTAGTCTCATCAGAAAACTTGCTATTAGGTGGTTGTTTTGTTAGCTATTCTGTCACTTCAAACTTTATCTTATAATCCACTTTAATGATTCAAACATAAGAGTTATACATGTATATGAAGTTATGGCTTAACAAGAAAGCAGTTAACTTGCATTGTTTTTAAAAAGAATAAAGCACAATAGCATAGATTTAAGTGATCATTTGGCAACAAGCATAAACATAAGGTAAGGTAAACAGGCCAGTCTGTTGGTCAAAGCCAACAGCTAAGCTATTGCATTAAAATATGTTCCACAGCCACTATGATGTGTTTGGAACTGATTCCAAACATATCTAGCAGATCACTGGGCTTCCCGCTCCGAGGGACCCCTGACACTGCCAGCTGATGGACCACGATGTCAGGCTCCCTGGAGACGGCTGCACAGACGGCCTCCCCGATGCCACCTGCAGAAGCAAGGGATATTAGGGTCTGTTCTGGAAGCAGCTCGTCAGCCTCAAAACCCCATCATGTAGAGACCTTTGAATATGTGATTCCGTGGGAGAAATGTTTCTCACTAGGCACTGATTTATAAACAACCGTTCCCTAACTGGCCAGAAGAGTTCTCATTCAAAAGTACAAGTCTTCAAATTGCTCCCAGCCCTACTTATGGCAGGGGTTATCTCCACTGGGGCTCCATTGACACAAGGATCTGTGGAGATCAGATTCTCAAAACCTGTCAGGAGCCCAAGAATTGGCTGCTGACTTCAGAAAGGCCGGCGTGCAAGGCTGGCCTGGGGGTGGTGCCTGGGCAGTAGGTTGGTGCGAGTCCTTGACATAAATTAGACACTTTCCCTACTGCTAAGAGTGGTCTCTGTGCCTCAGCTGTTGGCACCACAGGGTGGTTTATGGGGCGCACCTGCTTTCCTCTGGGAGTCAGGAAGTTTGGCACGTGAATGGCAGCCATCAGCCCTTAATAATACTCGTGGCAGTGAGTCTCGAGTGGGTTCCCTAGATCTCCAGGGGGGCATCTGTTGCTGCCAGATAAGGGAGCAAGTTGGGGGCCCCCCAAAGGAGGGAGAGAGGGAACCAAAGGCATGGGGGTCTTCACCCCTGACCTGTGTCTTCTGCCCCTGGGGGTCCCAGTGTGTGCCCTTTCCTTGGAGAGTGCTTCCCTGCAGACCATGGGCTTGCTCTGGAGCCCCTGACACATGAACACATGAAGCTCCCCACTTGCTCCTTTGCTCTACCTGACCTTCCCTGGCCAAACACTGCCCAGCCCCTCTCCCTGGCCACACTTCCTGCATATGCTGTGTTCTCTGCTTGCAAGGTACTGTCTGCATTTTTTGCAAGGGGCAAACTATGAATCAGTCAATACACAAGAGCAACTGTGAAGCTTCTTACAATCCCTCCCGCCACAATGCCAAGTTAGTCATTCCACTGTACTGCCACTGAGCCACCCAAGGACCAGGCAGGGCACACTGTGCTGAGTACACACAAATGAGGATGGACATGAGACCTCCCTTAGCTAGTGTAGATGAGCAAGAGACCCTACACCCACACCCTTGCAAAGAGCAAGTAATACAGGGTGAGTGGTCAGCTGCAGGGACTTGGACTGCCCATGGTCATGGCATACTTCTGGTCAAGGAAAACAAAACATGTTCCACCAAAGCAGACTATCAAAATGGTCTGCCCCCAAGGCTTGCACATACCTTCTGGGTAGTGATCCTCCACTGTGATAATCTGGCCACCTGTGGCTTTTGCATTGGAGATGATGGTGGCAGCATCCAGAGGTTTAATAGTAAACAGGTCAATGACACGGATAGAAATATCTGGAAAACAGCAATAACCAGCTTAGTGTATCAAGCAGACTTAGACTAAAAAGATGCACTGGGGCAGACAGGCAGCCCAACCTCTACGTCTTCCAGTCCAAACTTCAGTATTCACCAACCCCCAACAGACCTTGCTTGGAAAGATCATCAGCGGCAGCTAAGGCTTCGTGCAAAGTAATTCCAGCTCCGACAACCGTAATCTTGTCGTTCACACTTTGACGGATGACCTGGTGGTGTGCCCACAAAACAAAAATGCTGCGCTTACTACACAGAATGAGTCTCCCAAGTGGAGGACAGTCTGCTCTCCAGAGCCTACCAATTTCAGTGCTTCACAGTTCAGTACACTGACCAATAAGGACTGCTCTCTTTAATAAGCCCCACTTCATGTTTATTTAACAAATTTGTCTACCTTTCCTCATGATTTACAATGCTAAATCACTAAGTTCTTTTACAGTATGTATGCAAAATGACCCTTTACCAAAGCAGGTGGATTTCCAACTGGAATGTGAAAGGCAGAAGGCCAGAAGCAAATTGGACAGAACATCTGCTCCAGTGTGGACTCAGTCCCACCAAGGGGTCTGAAAAGGCACCACCTCTGGACTGCTTAGACCTCTTTCTGGGGGCATCCATGCAGATTGGACTCTGATGATGAACATGCTAATGAGGGCTATTTGAGAGCACCTTGGGGTGCTCTGTGCCAAGCATCCTGCATGCCCAAGTGCCCTGTGATGCCCATGCATTAGTGGGCCCATTCTGTGACTGAGGAAAGCAAACCTGAGAACAGGAGGAACTCACCCAAGGCAGGGTTGAGACCAACAGCCAGACCCATATGAATTCAAAGCCCATGTTCCCAACCATTTGCTAGTCTATAAACAGACAGGGTTCTCTGCTCTTTTTTCATTGGTTTGTTTCTTTCAAAGTCACCCAACCAAAGGCACCTGGAATTAGTCTGCATTGCATTCCTCTCTATAGGTTTCCCTGTAACATAAGCACCACTGCTGACTAGATATTTAGGGTTTCAAACCACTTGCCCCATCCTTTAAGAATGTCCTAGCCTTTGTATGTGCGTGTATGTAAATATATACACACACACCTATATGCCCCTTTGCAAACCCAGCCTATAATTATTCATGCCATGCATATTATCACACATAATTTAACTCACATCAGGAAATTTACTTCATTTTGTCAGGATAGGACAAACATCACAGGGAAAAAAAGACAAGAGAGATGTGAAAACTCTGAAAACCACATGACTGTCACTGAGACACCCTCCCTGCCACCCCCAGAGGCAAACAGATGGCCTTTAGTGGGAGTCCAGGGAACAATAGCACCTGTAGTTCACACTGAAGTAAAGAGTTCAGCTTTTCCATTCAGTGGAATGAAACTACAGGGGGCTAGGAACTGTTCTGGATATACCTGCTCTCCTGTGGCACTAAAGCTATTCAGAGCTCATTTATTCATTCTGAGCACTACCACTGTAAATTCTGGAGCAGCCTAGCCCTTATCAATCAAGTTGGAAGTCACGTATTGCTCCTTTAAGAGTGACTATCATTCTTTTACACACTTAAGAAGAGTATTCTAAAAGGCTTATAAGATAAAAGGCAGGACATAAAACAGTCCTACACAGCATGATCTCAACTAAGATATACACTTAGAAAAAGTCAGGAAGAAAACATGCCCAAATGTCTGTAAGGCCTGCCTTCTAGGTGGTGGACAATCATGTATTTTCTCCACAGATGCTATTGGGTTTCTGCACACACAACTCCAAAAGGCAGGCCCACAGACAGCGGGTTGCTTACTGGGCTTGCTGCTTACCCTTCTTTGGCCCTCATCTTCAAAATATGGCTGCTAACTATCTGTGCTTCCAAGGCTTTCTCAAGAACATAGGAGATAGGAAGCACCCAGCAGGCCTGAAGGTGTAGCCACATCCCACAAAACCAACCTCAGGGCCACACGATGGCCAGAGGCAAGATGGTTCATGTTTGTTATATTCCTGGCCTCCAATGGGCAAAACAAGAACCTAACAGATCTACTACTCATTTGAAATGGGTTCTGTCGTTTTCTTAGCTTGACGCTGTCTGTGGTAACGTACAGCCAAGCAACTCAAAAGTCTTCAAGTTATTTATCTTTAAGGGTTCAACAGAGACTCCTTTCGGAAAGGAGAAAAGTTAAGTTCAGGCTGACATTGGCAGAATATTACTTTCTGAAGAAAAGCAGGCAAATATCATGAATTTTTAAAAAACTAGAACAAAGGAAGAATGAAGCCTCAACTGTCGGGGTCCCTAGCTCTGGCTTTAAAGAACAGTGCTCCCAACACAAACTAATACTGGAAGATACAGGAGAACTTAAGGCCTTACCTTGGCCTGTCCAATCTCAAAGCTTTCTTGTGGGGTGTAAATAATTGCAGTTTCTGGCCGACTGGTTCGAATGTAGCACATCCCCTAGGGTGTAAATGAATACCAGAGCCACAGTTTAGAAAATAAAACTAAATTTCCAACTAATAAACCTTAAAAAGCAGCTGGGAAGGACTGAACAATTCTTAGTATGAAAAACAAAATGTGCATTCTGGAGCGAGGGATAACCATCTCTAACCACTGGTCAGGTGTTACTGATCAGGAGGCAAAAGCCTGTGAGGGAAGCTGCTGGATGCCCAGTGACAAGCTCTCCATGCTATCATGCTCACCCCTTTGGGAAAGCTTCCTCAGATACACCCCAATCTGTTCTGTCTCGACAGAATGTAAACTCGGGGCACGAACACTTACTTACCTTGAATAGAAACCCTAAAACATAATGGTAAACAATTTTTGTCACAACAGCATGTAATACTTCATTCTTAGAAATACCTTAGATACCAGAACATAAAATTACTCATCTTCCAATGAGAAGATGTCAATTTTTTTCATCATCATCACCTTGAACATATAAATAGAACTATAAATGAATACTCAAATATCTATAGAGTATTTGTTAATTTGTGTGCATGTGTGCTAGGTCATGTTGAACACTGCGACCCCATGGACTGTGTAGCCCGCCAGGCTCCTCTGTCTACAGGGCTTCCCAGGTGGCACTAGTGGTAAAGAACCCGCCTCCCAGTGCAGGAGACCTAAGAGACCCAGGTTCAATTCCGGGGTTGGGAAGATCCCCTGACAGGTGGAAATGGCGAATTCTCTGCACCACCTGAGAACCCAATTGTTGATTTACATACATATTTAAATCATACACGATAAACTAATACATTAATTTAGAAACACTGCTTCCTTTTGTTCATTTACACGCTATGAACCAGTTCTGTTCAGTACATTTTTAGGAAAAATTTACTTAAGTGGAGCACACCCTGAATTCTGACAAGTTATACACCATGTATCTATCTGTCTCCTCAGTCTGGAGAGCATCTGTACTTGCCCAAAAGTTCCTACATGCCTCTCTCCCACCCAAGAAGCAACCTCTATTCTGATATCTCTTTTGAACTTTCCACAAGTAAGATACCGCAGCACACATGAACTTGTGCTGTATGTGCAGACATAAAATAATGTCCAGGATACACCAAGTAGAAAAGTACAGAACCATGTGTGAGCCCACTTAGGTTAAAAAAAAAAAAAGAAAAAAAAGTCAAAGAAACTCATGTCTCCCACACATTGGAAATGCCAGGAATGGAACTTGCATGTTGCATGACCCACCTCAACTGTGTGCAGGGCTGTGTGCAGGGCTGGGGGGTTGTGGTGGTGAGGTGAATCCAGTGACTGCTAGCTGGAGAGTTTGGAAAGGTAAAGATTCTGTTCCCTAAACTTTCCTGCAGCTGCAGGGTTCTGTGTCTCCTGCACTGCAGGCAGATTCTTTACCCTCTGAGCCATCAGGGAAGCCCCTGCAGCTGGGTTCTGGACAAGAGCCAGGTTGTGTCCAACTGATGCCCCTGAGTGAGACTTCAGGAGGGGCAGGCAGGGCAGAAGTCAGACTCTTACCCTTCTAAGCAGTTTTTGAGGAGGGTGAGCCAGGGCTGGGGATTCTAGGGTTCATCTGCAGTTACAGCTGACAACTCCCCAGCTTTCTGGCTATCACGAGGTGGCAGTCACACAGGCTGTGTCTAACACCTGCACCTGGTGACTTGTCACTGGAGCCCACTCCAGTGGGCTTGGCTCTGCCAAGGACTCCCAGTCCCAAAGTCCCACAGTTTCCCCCTCTTCTTGACCTAGGTCCCACCCCATGCAGGTCGCTGGGAGTTTGACCTTTTCGGCACTGTTTTTTTACAATGCAAATGTGTTCATGTTCTACATGCTTCTATTACCCTTTTTGGGGTAATAGTTCTATCTTTAAAGGGAATCCTACAGGACTTCCCTGGAGGTCCAGTGGTTAAGAATTCGCCTGCCAGTGCAGGGGACACAGGTTAGATTCCTGGACCAGGAGGATCCCACATGCTGCAGAGACTAAGCCCATGCACCCCAACTACTGACGCCCGTATGCACCCTAGAGCCCATGTTCTGCAAGGAGAAGCCATCACAATGAAAAGCCTGCACACCACAACTAGAAAGTAAGTATCACTTGCTACCACTAGAGTAAGCCTGTGCAGCAACAAAGACCCAGTGCAGCCAAAAAAAGGCTGCAATCAAATTACCTGTAACAAATATCTATTACCTTTATGATGAGACAAGTAATATCAAACCATCAGTACCAAACTAGCAGCAGAGCCCAGACACATTTTTTGTCTGCACCAGCATTCTCTAAGAAATACCTTGGTATTGGCTGCCAGGAAAACAGCATGCTCTGTTGAGATGGCATCACTTGGATAGAAAATCGTGCAGTTTGAAATGGCTCGGAACATGGCTAGGTCCTCTAGGGCCATCTGGGAGGGGCCATCTTCACCTGAGAAAGCAAAATCATAGCCCAACAAAGAAACCCCAGTAGGAGCCTGCCCTCCACTGGATGAGCGACTGTGCTGCCTGCCATGGGAGCCACCATCCCAGCAGTCGCCACAGACACTGCAAGCAACACAGCAGAAGCCACTTCTTGGCCTCGAGCCTTGCCAGCATCTGGCACTCAGTGTGACTGGTACTGCTGCCCTAGGTGACCCGCACTCTCTTCCAAGTACCATGTCTCTTCCCGTGTCCTCTTCTCTGAGGAGGGTCCCTCCAGACTCTGTTGTTTCTTCTCTGTGCTTTTAACCTTTTCCATCAAGAGACGAAAGTTTTCAGACTCAAGTGGTCTCTCATTTCTCATGGCCTTCAAAGTAGCTGAGCATTATAGAATATACCTTCGGGGTGCCCTGGGGGTACTGTTGGAACTCATGGACTTCATGTAACCCAATGTACACCAGGGTGTCCAAGCTCTTCCAGCTAGGAAGGGGACTGCCACCGTGGACACTGCCTGGCCTGGGACCGTTGTCTCTCCAAAGAACTTCAGTTTCTCTGGGTTGGACTTAGAACCACTTTTCCACTTGGCTGACTTTAAAACTAACTTTGCACCCAGCCCCAGGAGAGGCCCCTGTGCAGGCCCTCCTCTCTCCTCTTTTCCCTTGAATCTGGCCCACAGAGAGTCTCCTTTGCCACTCAAGCTCTCCCTGGAAGTCCCTGGGACAACACCCAGATGTGCAGTTCCAGCCCTCCCCTCCAGCCTTCTGGCAACAAGGGTCAGCTGTCAGTCACATCTACCTTGATGACCTGCCCTGCCACAGGCATGTCATGTGCCCCATCTTTCTAGAGTCCCCATTGCTATCCTCCACAAACACAACTCTCAGATGTTTCCTAGGCAAGAAACCACTGGGCACTGGTGTTTTGCTTCTCATGCAGTTTGGGACTTCTCCTCCTGTCAGCAATGTTGACGTCTTTCCACAGGATCTTGCAAGTCTGTTCCATTTTCTATCCAGTGCTAATGCACACCTCCGTCCTCCTCCTGGCTCCCCCATTTCCCATCCACAGTTAATGCCCTGATGTTGGGCGCCTTGAGGCTTCCCATTCTATCCAACCAGGCTGCTTATCCCAGCAGGGCCCTGGCAGGCTGTTTGTCCCAACTCAGACTAAGGTGACCAAACAGCAGGAAAGACTTCTGTGATACCAGAGTGGCCTAATCACTACTAGTATGTGGCTTGACACAGAAGAGGCACTCAGGGTAAGTATTTCTCAATGACTGAAACAATGGGCACTTTACGGTAATACCAGGAGATCAGCTAAAATGTTACCCAGTTTCTGGAACTTCTAAAACACAATATGGCCTTTTTCAAAAAACAGGTTACAAATAATCAAACTAATATCATGGAACTCTATATTGGGCAGTTCAACTGCTCACATGCTGATCTTTCTCTGTAAAGGAGGAAGGCAATTAAGACGATGGCATTGAGAACTCATACCTATGGACACCCCACAGTGGGACCCAATAAGATTGATGCTGGTTTGCGAGATGGCTCCCGTCCGAATCTGATCAAATGCTCGGGTCAAAAAGGCAGCGAGGGTGCAAGCAAAAGCCACGGTGCGACCACGGGTGACACATCCCAGTGCCACGCTCACCTGCATCACAAAGAAGGTGAATCAGAACACTCTTGGAGCCCACTTCCCCTCCTGTTTCCCAGTGTAGAGTGTATGCTTCTCAGGGTCACCTATCCTTTGTGCCCCCTCACCTCGCCACACCCCTCCTCCAGCCACAAGGGAAAACCCCAAACCTGGCAAATTCACCGTGTCCCCTGAACACTGCCAGAAACGAGAGGAACTGAAGTGCTGGACCCATTCCTTCAAATCCAAGCTGGGGAACCTCGGGACGCTCAAGGCCACCCTGCAGTCCTTGTGGCTCTCCTTCCCACTCTCCTTGTCCCCTGCCTCTGTCCCCTCTCCCCACCCTGCTGAATCTCATCCTTCTCCTGCTTTCTCAAGGGGCTCTCTGACCATGCAGTTGTCCCCTCCCCTCCTGTGTCACCTCAGTTTCTCCCTCACTTTCCCCTTGTCCTCCTGCTCCAGATCCTGCACTTCATCCATGTTCTCCTTCACAGGAAAACATTGCATGCTCCCTCATTTCCCACTTTCTGCATATTCTCCTTCATCTAGGCTGCCATCCCCATGAGGGACCTGGAACCTGCCAAATGCAAGAGGTCACCTGAGTTCCTCTGCATCGCATCTGACCTCTGAGGAGCATCTAGCACTAGGGAACACCTGCCTCACTGGATGTTGCTGCTCCCTCCCTGACTGGATCTACCAGGTGGTGCACCTGGACTAAGTCCTGGGGTTGAGTGCCACATTCCTCCTGATCTGCCTTCTTCACAGGGAACCAGCATGGGGTCCCATGGTGTCATTCTGATCTGCATGATGCTAAGGTCTCCTCTGTCTCTCTATTGCTCACCTCTCCTGCAAAGCCAGGCTCACACACCCTGGTGACCTTCAAACTAGAAGATGAGTATCTCAGAGGTAAACAAAGACCTTCCAAAGGGCGCATGGCTGTGGCTGGTCTCAACATCAAGATCCTTGACTCCCACATCTGCCTGCTAGGGAAAGGGCCCAGGGCATCCTTCCCACTGTCTCCCTGATAATCGCCTCTCAGCAACTAACTGCCAAAAGGTATACTCTCGCCCACCTCGGGTTGTTCCTTCAGTGGGGCAACATTCTGGAATCTAAGAGCTCCAGAAACAGAAAGAATAATTTGAAATAATCACAGCAGCCTTGAGAAACTACAAAGCTCAAAAAACTGGATAACAAATCCTTCCGTAAGTCAGGGGTTTTCCAATTCTTTTAACAAAACTGAAAGAGAACCTAAGTGAAGTGTCAATCCTTTACAAGTAATTTTCCACAAACAACTGGACATGAAAGATCACTGTGATTTTTGGCTTATAGCTGGGACAGGATTCAAATGAAATGAATGATGCTGCTGCAACAAAATTCTCACTCTTCCCAGCACCATATTTTCTTGAATAAGGTTTTCTGGAACTTACATCATTTAAATACAAATAGATTTTGTTCTGAATCTTGTCTTATTCTAGCTCTAAGTGTACTTAACTACTGCTACACAAGCTAAAAATTATAGCCATAGCTCAATCCAGAAGAAAAAAATGGTAATGTTCCAAGGCCTGTGGATGTAGGAAACAAATTTTAAAACCATCAATGTATATGCATAGTTTATTGCAGAATTATCAGTAAAAGGCTTCCATGAATAAGAAGTAGAATGGAAGTAAGAATTCAGGTAGAAAAACATTTAATTTTTGACAGAGAGAGCCTTTGTGTAACTGGATGATTTAAGTATTCGAGTGTCACAAATTATAATATATGGGAAGTTACATCCTTGGCATCAGTTAAATCTCAATGCCAAGGATATATTTAGATGTGAACTTAAAAAATTTAATGAAAAATTTAGATGCTAACTTAAAGCTTAGATCTACTTAGAAAAAGACATTCAGCGGTTTGGAAAGCAAACATATTTGGAGATAAATGATCTATCCCCTCTGACCTACCTGGCATCCCTATCCCCAGTCTAAGAGGTAGTCTAACCCCTCAGGGCTCAGTGAGAGCTCCTGTGTCCCCAAAACCCATTCCTGCCCCAGTCTTGTCTGTCTCCCAGGTGCTCTGGCCTATGCCCTAGTGCCAGCCTTGGTTCCACCTGGTCATCTACTCTCCATGAGTCTGCATCTCCCCAACCCCATAGCCACTGTCCTGATCAAAGCTGTCATCTCCTGCCACTCCCCTACTTCCCTCAGCAAGCTCTTCTCCACACCAGAGTCTTGGGCCCTTCCTTCTGCTCCCTGAACAGCTCCAATCTGGGCATGCAGCAGAGCTAGCTGGGCGCTCTGCTGGGAATGCTGTCCCTGGATCTGCATGTGACGGACTCCTTGTCGCTGAAGTCTCAGTTTAAATGTCACCTCTTCTGACAGTTTGCTCCTGATTGGCCCTAGTCACGCTCTCCCCGCAGCCACCAGTTTTATCTGGTAGCACAGAACACTACTCACTTGCTGGCTGCTTCTTTACTAGGTTTTTTTTTCAGTTGCTGGTTGAAAGAATCAATGCATAGGGAAGCAAACTTTTGAGGTTCAATTCAGAAAAATATGAGTTGTATTTTTTTCCATTCAAAATGGAAATAAGTTAAGGAGACCCACTGAAAAATGCTCATATCCTTACAATTGAAATGACCTGGTTTACTGAACTGAGGGGCTTAGATTCCAACACTGATAGGGCCAGGGAAGCACCGTGAACAAAGGAGCAGGCCAGCAGGAGGCAGGGACATGGAGAGATAGCTGTGGATGCCCATCTAAACAGGGTCCCTGCTTGACTCCAGTCAACTGGTGGCAGGAAGGAGGGACTGTTGTTCCAGTGTTGCCAGATCTTCCCATTCTTTAAGAAAAATCCAGAAATCTGGATTCCATATAAAAATTTCCTGACTTTAAAAAGCTGGCAACTAATTTAAAATATTTGTAAATACTATTTGTTCCAAACAAAATATCTCTGGTCATGTGAGGTCTACTGGCCCATAGATTTCTGGCCAGTGCTGTTTCTGGCCTCCGTGATGTGAGGGTAAATAAATGTGTGCTGTCCTCTGCACTGGTGCAGAACTTTAGAAGTCAAGGCATTTACTTGCACGAACACTGAAATATCTAGGCTATATCAGGCCCCAGGGCGGAGAGACAAACCACAATCCCTTGAGGTTCTGCACCTACTGGCCACAGCCAGGCAATCCTACAACATCCCAGGGGCCACCTAGAGCTACTAGGGAGCTGGGCATTCTTCAGACTTGGAGCCCTGAGGTCAGATGGCTGCAGCCCGCAGACTTTCTGGAGAGTGTGTGGGGCCGTCTAACCATGCCTGTCCCAGCAATCCTGGAAGCCAACCCTCACATTCTACCTGACTGCTCTCTACTTGTTTCCCCTGAGACTTTTCCCCTCCACTTCCTTTGCTTTTATAAGTGGAAAGAAAAACTGTAAGGGGGGCAGGCCTCCTCGAGTGGGTAGTCATTTGTCAATGAGATGACTCAAAGTGATGTTCCTAGCACACATACCATGTTTTGCTCAGCAATAAAACACTCGATGAAGCGCTCAGGATGTTCTCTCTTGAATATGTCAGAAAAGGTGGAGTTCTTGGTATCACCATCCAGCACAATAACTCTGTCATTTGCATGGCCCAGCTTGGCCAGAGCCAAACCACATGCTTTCCGAGTAGCTATCTGAAAATCAACAGGAGAGTTTCTTAGAATGCATTTAGAAGGCAGGTGAAATTTGGTAGAATTATGAATTGTCATCCTCCTTAATGAAGAAAGCAAATTTGTAATTCACCAATAATCTCCCTTGGGGTAATAAAAAAGGACTGCTGAGACTTCCCTGGCAGTCAAGTGGTTAAAACTCTGCGCTCCCAATGCAGGGGGCACAGGTTCAAGCCCTGATCAGGGAACTAAGATCCCACATGCCATACATGTGACCAAAAGGGAAAAAACAAAACAAAGACAGGATTGCTAGCCAATCTTACATCCATACTTCTCTCACTTGAGTATCAATTTCCCAAAAATAAATTTATTCTTGTCTCATTCTTATAGTTGATTAAAAACTTAAATTCCCCAACATGCAAATGCCTCTGTGACTTATTTTAATTATAAAGCTGGTAACAGGGGCTTCCCTGGTGGTCCAGTGGTTGAGAATCCACCCTGCAATGCAGGGGACACTGGTTCAACCCCTGCTCCCGGGAGATCCCACAGCTGTGCAGCAACTGAGCCCATGCACCACAACTACTGAAGCCCATGTGCCCAAGAGCCCATGCTCTGCAACTAGAGAAGTCACGGTGTGAGAAGTTGCACAACACAACTAGAGAGTAGTCCCTGCACTCCACAACTAGAGAAAGGCCATGTGTAACGAAGATATAGCACAGACAAAAATAAGTATTTTTAAAAAATGATAATACTCACTGTAAATATTAAAATGGAGAACTTTGGAATCATGATACAAATAAAAAACAATTCCATTAGCATACTGTTTGAGACTGGACTGAACCCATGGATTAATCTGGGGGAGAACTGACATCTTTACTATATTTTTTCTATTAAAAAACCCCCAGATTTGGTATTCCCTCAAAGAGTTAAGCACAGAATTACAACTATGACCCAGCAACTCTACTCCTAGGTAATTACCCAAGAGAAAAATACAAATACACAAAAAGCTGTACACTCATGTTCATTGCAGCATTATTCACAATAGCCAAAAGGTAGAAATAACCCAAATATGCAGCAACAGATGAATGGATAAATAGCAGCCTCAAAAAGTTTGCATATTATATGATCTCATCTATATGAAATGTCTGGAACAGGCAAATTCACAGACACAGAAAGTAAATTAGCAGTTACTAGGGGCTGGGTGGGAATGGACAGTAATGTTTGTGAATATAGTGTTTCTCTATGGGAAGACTGAAATGCTGTAAGATTCAGTGTGGTAATAGTTGCACAACTCTGTCATATGCTAAAAACCATTGGATTGTACACTTCAAATGGGTATATTGTAGAGAAAATTTTACCTCAATAAAGCTGTTATTAACAAAAATAGGTTTGCCTCTTCATTTATCTATCTTTGTTCATTCATTTAAACACTCTAAAAAATATTTTTTAAAACAGGCAATTCACATAGATGAGTACAAAAGTCAAGTTATAAAAGGATATTGAATGAAGAGGCCATCTTCCTCCTGCTCTCCCAGTTCCTCTCCCCAGAGGTAAGGGAAATGATAGGGTTTTGAAGTATTCTTTTGACAGCATGTGAGCTTTTAAAACTATAGTTTCATAAGTACCTTAATATAGACCATATGCATTTATTTTTAGTTATTTTATTTTTTATTGCTATTGTAAAAAGGAATAATCTCTCAATTAATATGAGAAAACAATCAATCCTTGTATATTAGTTTTGCTACAAGCTCTCTTTCTGGACTCTTACTTCTAACGTATTTTCTTATTTCTTTTCTTACTCATTCTTATTTCGATTCTCTTTTGAGTTTTCCAGACATACAACTCTGCCACCTGCAAATAGGCTTGCCTTCTCATTGTCAGGAGGGAGTCTTATTTTGAACGACCACAATTTCTCCTCTCTTAATATTGGTGAATGATTTGCATTACTAATTTGAATTTCACTGATTCCAATACTTCTTTTAAGGCACTAAAGAAGTTGAGACTGGTGAATGTCTTATTCAGTTCCATTAGTTCAGTTCAGTCACTCAGTCGTGTCCAACTCTTCGCAAATGTCTTATTTAGAATTTTTAAATCAATATTCCTAAGTGAGGCTGGCCTGTAGTTTCTTCCTTTGGGCTAGCTTTATAACATTTTGGCTTCATAAATTACCTTCTCCATATTCAAGAAGATTTGAAATAGCAGAGGAATTAATCTATCCCTTAAAGGTTAAAATTAAGTCACTCTTGTAACTAACTGAACCTGGCACTTTGGAGGTATAACTCCTAGACAGTTTTCTCAAATTTTCCTAATGGCTGTTATCTCCTTAAGTGTTTTTAAGAATTTTTATTTTTGGCCACACTGTGCAGCATGCAGCATCTTGGTTCCCCGACTAAGAATCAAATCCACGCTCCCTGCATTGGGAGCGTGGTCTTAACCACTGGATCACTAGGGAAGTCCCTGACCTACTTAGGCATTTTGTGTATTTTTACTTAACTTTGGTATTTTATGTATTCCTTAAGATGGTCCATTTTTTAAATAGGTTTTCATACCAATTAGAATAGTTTTCTCAAAATTCTCTGAATGTTCTCTCGATTTGTGGTAATCTTCTCTAGTGACTAATTTTATTCATTTATAGTTTTCATCTCTTTAAGTAGACTAGGTAATGGCTTGTCTACTGTTTAGTAATTCAGAGAGCCAACTCCTAGATTTGTGTATTAATGTGACTTCCTGTTCTTTAATTCACTAACTTTTTAATCAATTGGCCTGTGTCCTTAATTTCTATTAAAATATATGCACTTCTAAAAGTTTCAATAATCTCACATACTTTCTAGACATAAACACTTCACCATAATCAATGCTGGAATCAACATTCATTCTATTCTGCACGCTTGTACAGGTATTTCTGTAGGATAAATACCTGTGAGTTGCACTTCTACTTTGAAGGGTGTGAACAGTTGGTGTTAACACATAGTACCAAAGTACCTTCTGTTAATATGTGCTTTTTATTAACAGCTTTCTTCTGCTTTTAAATTTGCTTTCTAGTTTCTCAGTCAATTCATTTATTATTAATCCATATTACCAGGCTAAGAAAACATAAGTAACACTCAAAATGTTCCCAAATAAATAAGGAAGACAAATTTCCTTCCTCCCAGGCTCGCCACCTAGTTTCCTTAGGTTGTGAAGAGCCTGCCTATTTTGGATCTGCTGTAATATACCAGAAGGTAGGACACAAAAATCATGATAAAAACAGAAAAGGTTTATCAGGGTTTCATGCCTAATTTGTTTCCTTTTTGAAGAACTGGCCTTTGGTGAACTGGTGCTCTTCCTTGTGTAAACCAGGGATTAAGCCCAAAAGATCAATCCAGCTAGGCCCCTGTCCTTCAAGTTGACATAGAATCATGGAGTTTCATGCACAATGGTCTGCCAGACTACAGACTGAATTTAGGAAGCAAGCAAAAGCTGCATAGCACTGGACGCAAATAAGTAGTGACTGACTGGTAAGAAAATTCAGACCCGAGTTAAGTTTGAAATCAAAGAATAAATATCAAAATAGTAAAAAGGTAAATCCTTCTTTGTTGCTTATAACCTTTAACTAAATGTCACACCACCTAAGAATTGGTTCATCTGGGGAAATCAGAGTAAACAGGAGTCCTCTGTATTTAGCAAAAGCAGAGAAAAAAGTTTGCCTACCATATCACTGACTTCATAATCAGGTGGAGATGTCATTTCTATATCTGAGATGTTGATTTGAGGCGAGTCTTCAACAGGGGCTTTTGGTTCGAGACTCTTATTGGTCTCTATCTGGCTCTCAATTAGTTTGATAATTGCATCCGCTCTTTCTTTTGGCATTGGCTTTCCATGCCAATTTTCTGCATCTTCAACACCTGTAACCCAATGGATAAAAGACACTTATTCTGTAACTCACGAGCCCCTGTTCAGTCATCTGAAAGACATTTGGAAGGGAAAGATGTCAGCCACAGAGTATAAACCTGGCACAAGGGGCCTGACATGGTACTGTGGTGGCAGGAGACAGCCTGGACAAAGGCTGAGAGGCTCTTAAGGGGGCCACTGGCTAACATGCTGGTGAATGGAGGGAACGGTGAGGGAGATGAGGCTGGAGACAGGTAGGGAGGATCTTGTGGGTACAAGGAGTTTGAGTTTTGCCCAAAGCAAGATGGGAAACCCCTGAAGGGTTTGGAAGTGGGGGAGGTAACTGATCAGATCCATGTTGTAGAAAGATCACCAATGCAGGCATATGGGGACTGGCTTGAGGAAACTGAAGTGAGGGAGAGAAGACCAGGCTTGGGCAAGAGAGGTGGAGAGGAGTGAACAGACTTGAGACATACGTTAGGAGAAGAATCAATTAGAATGGATGACAGACTGGGTGTGTGTGTGGGGCGGCACATAAAGGAGAGGTGGAGACAAAGAAATACCCAGGTTTCTTACAGGAGCAAATTGGGCAAGTTGTCATTTATTGAACTGGGTGTACCAGAAGACTATTTTGAGGAGAAGTCAGAGAATAGTTTTCTTCTAAAATGTTAATATTAAGAACACAGCAGAAATCACTCCCACTGCAACTATTTATACTGGAGATGAACAACTTTAGGTGTCCACTTTGAAATCAGAAAGAAGTTATTAAGACTTTCAACCACCTTCCTCCCCTGACCCTCAGTTCCACAGCTGCCTTTCCCAGAGGGGCCACTTTACTAGCAACCTGTGTGTCCTCCCAGGTAGCGTGGGCACAAGTCATTGCATGTATGTGCATACATTCCTGTTTAAGTATCTGCTCACACACCCTCTCTCACTCTGCATGCCCTGTGGAGATGGTTCCCTGCTGGTTCGATAACTGATGGACTATCCTCCCAGCCGCTCCCTCGTGCTCCCTCGTGCTCAAATCACTTGCTGGGCGTCTGGGTTTCCCCTCCCCAGCCCTGACCAGATCTGCTATCTACAAGCATCAAGGAGACTGAGAGCATCTGGCACATGTCAGAAGCGTAATCACTGTGCATGAAGTCAGCTGTCTGTCTGCTCAGCGAGCCTCAGCCTCCTGTGCTGTGCAGAGGCTAACAACCCTAAGCATAAAAGCAACACTTCCTTACTTGGAACGCCCCGGCCCTTGAAGGTCTTGGCAACCACAGCAGTGGGCTTGTTCTTCATTTGAGCTGCCTGCCAGAACACCTGGCACAGTGCCTCCACATCACGGCCGTCCACCACCAAAGTATTCCACCTGTCAACAGAAGAGGCATCCAGGTTAGAAGGCGAAGGGGGAAGGAGCAGAAAGGAGGTGACATCAAGTAGGACAATTACCCAAAGGCTTCGCAGCGCTTCTGATAGACATCTATGGAGTACTCGAGAGGCAAAGTGGTGCTGTGGGTCAGGCGATTCACATCAAAGATGGCCACAAGATTGTCCAGACTGTAGTGGGATGCAAAGGCCAGGGCCTCCCAGACGGAGCCTTCTGAGGACTCACCATCTCCCACGAGGCAGAACACCCGGTAGCTGGGGCAAGTCAAGAGAGGTTATGACCCTGCCTGGGGCTCCTCTGAGCCACTGGAACAAGTACATTTCACAAAGAGAAACAAGAGGAAGAGAATGAAGCAGGTGCTTCGGATCAGCAGGTTCCTATGAGACAGTTTTCCTTGTCAAAGCTGCCCAAACTCAACAGCTGAGGAATCGCAGCTTTAAAAGCTTGGGCCTCATGAGATGGGCTGCACCTTTGGCTAGTTTTCTCATTTTAGCTGCAAACGCTATTTCTAGGTTCTTTCACTTCTCTGGGTCCAACAAACAAGAGGGGACGGAGAGAAGGCCCTTAAACACCCAAACATTCATATACACAGTTTCTTGGTAAGCTCTTTAAAGCACGACTACCTTCTATTTCTGATCTTACAAACTTATTTACAATAACCATAACAATCAAAACATTCTACTTCAGAAGCATTTGTTGCTGCAAATATTAAACTCCTCCACAGCAGAAACATGAAATGTTTGTACCAATAAAATATAATGCAGACCCCGGGCTGTAAATGGACTTTTTAAAAAGTGATTAACCACACAACAGGGACTAATAGAGGCAAAAAGGAGAGATGAAAAAGGTCAATAGTCTTATGGGAAATGGAGCAGGGCAACTGCCCCAGCAGTGGAGAAAGCACACCATGGAATGTATGTTCTAGTCCCACAGTTCCCCCAGGGCACCTGAGTCTGTGGCCCCTCAGTTCCAGGTTCCAGCCCAGGTAGCTCCTATGGAAGCACTTTATTGTGCTTTCTCCACTGCTGGGGCAGAAAAATGCTGTAAGTGAAATTTTTAAAGAGCGACTTACCACACAACAGGGACACCCCATTTTGCTGCTCCTATATCAGCAGCACCCAGACACACACCCTTATAATAAAGGCATGAAATTGCCTGTCTTTTGGAAGGTGGAATCATTCCAAAAAGAGACCTTTGATTATTAACATACAGGGGTCCCAAATGGAAAGGCGAACACACCATCTGTTCACTCTATAGTGAAGCTCACTGAAAGATGGGAAACAGGAAGATATCTATCTTGGTAAAGACTTGAATCCTAACAAACTAGTTTCTATACTGCAGGCAGCACTTAGAACCCAACCAGAGATGCCGTAACAGTTTCCTGAAATACGATTTCTTTTTATTGCTTGAATACTTGGTGACTTGAACTTTTAAATAACTGTATTCCCAAACTAATAAAGGATAAACAAAGCCAAAGTGCCAGGGGTGGGGTAATTGGAGAGTTAAATGGTTTCTGAGTAAGTGTCTTACCTAGCCTTGTCAAAGTACTTGCCAGTATACGCCATCCCACATGCAGCCCCCAGTCCTTGCCCCAGCCATCCAGTTGCCACATCAACAAATGAGAGTCTCTGTAGGAGAAGGGACCAAAAGAACCTAGGTTAGGTGCACCTGCAGGGTGCACCAACTTCCTAGGATCGGGCACCAGACAAAGGTTACTCTTCACAGCAGCCCCTCCCACCCTGCAAGGGAATTAACTCTTCCCCACACCCACACGCTCTCCAAGTCTCAGATCAACATTAAAAAGACAAGGAAGTCACATGGAATCTATGCAGCTGGTGACGGCGACTGCAGATTTGAGAACATAGAAGAGGGCAACTTCTCCACATGGCAGCCTAAGCAGAGCCCAAAAGCAAACCAAAAAAAAAAAAAAAATCTAAGCATGAGCCCTGCCATTTTCACAAGGCCTTTTATCTAGCCATATACAAACCAGATGTTCAATGTTTTTGAAGAACATGGGCTCTTAAACAGGAATCAGACACACTGAAGACTTCCATTTCCCTGGTTTGTAAAACTCAAGTCAACTGAGATTTGGGAAGGGGTTATGTAAAAGGTCATGCTAGAAATGAATCTCTTTCCACCACCACTCCATTGTTTCCCCCCACCCTGCTTGTAGGCACAGGCTGTCACTGTCCCATGGACAGAAGGTGGTGTCAAAGGTCTGCTGCACCGAGGCCCCACTCCCAAGCTTCTAAAGAGACACCAAACTTGGTCAATGCTTCCACTGCTACCATCTCAGCCTGTCCACAAACCTCTCTCTCTGTCACTGCAGTGGCCTCCCCGCTTCCCTCCACAGTCAATTCTCAACACAGCCACCAGGCGGAGCATGTTAAAACATAAGCCTCAATCGCTGTGGAGAACTGTCCAAGGTCTTGCCATCTAACGTCAATGGGGGTTCTTGCAGTGACCCCCATCACCTCTCACTCTCTCCTCCACTGCCCCGGGTGCCTGGTGTCCTGGCTGTCTTCTGAATGCACCGGGCACACACTTGACTCAGGGCTTCAGCACTTGTGCCTTCCTCTTCCCCCAGAGGGCCCGGTGCTTATGCCTAAGAAGGGGCACAGCTCACTCCTTTCAACTCTCGGCTCAAATGTCGACACCAAGACCTTCCTGGACCATCTCTTTCACCTAGTACTTCCTGCCCCTCCAGTTCCTTTGGATTTAGGATTCTTGGCCCCTCTGGCATGCTAGCTATTTCTGGGTTTGTTTCTTCTCTGTCCCCTCCCTCCATTCAGATGTCAGCTTCATTCAAGCAGACTGGTTAGTGTTGTCACTACAGGATGGCTGAATGGTACTTGTGAGTTCTCGGATCTCTCTCCTGTCTTGATCCACCCTATGGCTCTGCTCCTCCTGGGGCTCCTGACCTTCCTCCATGTGCTTCGTGCCCTCACTCTTTCTGTTTTGCACCTCTAGCTCTGACAACTGTCCCACTGAAATCCCTCCTGACAACCTTTCTAACTTTGTCTTCGTCCCCACAGCTCCTACTTTACTCCTGTAACAAGCTCTGATTCCCAGGTGCCTTGCGTGCCCTTGGACCAAGCCTGGGCTCTATGCTCAGACCAACTCCACTTCCCCCAGGTTTAATCCATGGGTTCCCTTTTCTTTTCCAAGAACTCCTAAGCTGTGTGGGGACACACAACTGAGGTGGTCCAAGACCAAGAATAAAGATGCACTCAGTGTGCCAAGGGCACCCAGAAAAGAAAGTCTTCTCTTCTAGGTAGCATTTCTCATCTTTGTTCTGACATAAAGTACACTTCAAGAATAGGTTTACAAACAGGGTTTTTGGTTACTTCCCAGGCCTGCTTCGTTGAAGAAAACAAAAGCTTATGAAACAAAAACTAAGGCCAGGGTGGTGGATGGAGGGATCATGAGCACCATGAGGGCTCCAAGGGAATCTGAGCACTTCATTTAGCGCCATGCCCAGACCTGAGCAGGTGGCCTCCATCTGTAGTTGTCTGCATAGACACCGGTGCCCTAGGAGCACGGATTATGAAGACCCTGGCTTCTTGGCCTCCAGCAAGTCCATTTACTCTATTCCCAACCAGGTCTGAGATGGACTATGCTCCTGAGTGTTTTCTCTTTTCTAACTTTATCTGCTGTATAAATCTGACAAACACACAAATTCTGGTAGTTAACCAGTGTCCAGCCTGCGATTGCATGCCAGAAAGTCACTCTATACTTCTAAGGCTAATGACTCTTGATTATATGACAGCAGCGGTTATGAGAGAATCTAGGCTTTTTTTTTTAGGCCATGCTGTCCTGCTTGCAGCTATCTCCTGGACTAGGGATCAAACCTGCACCCCTGGCAGTGGAAACACCAAATCTTAATCACTGGACTGCCAGGGAATTCCCACATCTTTCTCTTTTTATTTGGCTGCATCCCATGGCATGGGGTATCCTACTTCCCCAACTAGGGATCAAACTTGAGTCCCCTGCAGTGGAAGCACAGAGTCTCACCCACTGGACCACCAGGGAAGTCCCTCTTTCCTTTTTTAAAAAACTAGAGCTCTAGGGACTTCCCTGGTGGTCAAGTAGTTGAGACTCTATTTTTCCACTGCTGGAGGCATGGGTTCAATCCCTGGTCAGGGAAGTAAGATTCTGAATGCTGCAGCCACCGCCCCCCACTCAAAACCAATAAACAAAAAAACCCAAAACCAGACTAGAGCTCTAAACAGTCATACTTTGTATATCTATAGCTATTCACTTTTTATGATGAAGGAAATATAAACTTACAAAAATGTTGTTAAAAGAACACAATGAAGTTCCCCATATTCTTTACCTAGATTTTATTAGCTATTACTAATTGCACTCATCTGCTTTATCTCTCTTCCTCTACACACATCTTTTATTCATCCCTGGGCAAACCTCACTTGAGATTACATTTTAGACACCAAGACAAGGGTCATTAACTACAGCTCCAGGTTCTCTGCCTGTACTCTGCCTTCTCTTTACTTTCCACTGCTTAGATCTAGGGTTTCTATTTGCACATGATGTTCTACCAGTTAAGTTTTAAATGCTCTGCTCAGAACACAGCAAACCTTCCGATAGCATCAAAAGAGCTGCTTGTTCTCCTAGATCGATCTTGTTTTTAACATTCCTTTTCTTTCTTGTCCTCCAATGTCATGAGGTATCGGGTTACCATATCTAGCCTCATGAGAAACTCCCTACTGGTGATCTGCAGAAAAATGGAAGAGAAAGCTGACTGATAGGCGTGGGATGTACCTTCAAATCAAGCTCAATGTTGCCCTCCTCTACCAAGGTGGCCCAGGATGGGAGCAGCAAGACTCTGGGTAGGGGGATCTTAGTGCCAGATGGGTTAAGGTGAAGTACTGAAGGAAAACAGGGGCTGCCAGTTGCTGCAAGTCATCCTTCCCACTATGCAGTTTTTGCTAGAACACCTTTTAGATCTTTATGAGTTACCACAGTCTGAATGTTTGTGCCCCTCCTTCCAAATCTCTTATGTTGAAAATCTGAAGCTGAAGGTGATGGTATAAGGAGGTGGGGGTCTTTGGGGAGTGATTAGGTCATGAGGGCAGAACACTCAGGAATGGGGTCAGTGCCTTTATAAAAAGGAAAACCGTTTCTCCTTCCACCTCACGATACAATGAGAAGTCCGTAACTGGGAAGATGGCCCTCACAAGAACACAACCATGCCAGTGCCTTGATCTTAGACTTCTCACCTCCAGAACTGTGAGAAATAAATTTCTATTGTTTATAAGCCACCTAGTCTCTGGTGTTTTGTTGTACCAACCTAAACAAATGAAGACATGAAGCAAAGAGGGAAGAACCAAAAGGATAAACAGAGGCCATCACAGGCCTTGTTGACACATGGTGACTTTTAAAATGAATTTAAGAACCAAGTTTCTGAGCTGCCCCTAGGTTCCTGTGCCAGCTTACCTTGGAGAGGACGAAACGGTCATTGTCTGGGTTCTCTGGGTCCGTTTGTTTATACCTCATCACATGGAAGAACAGCACAGACATGATCTCAGCAGCACTGCTGCAAGATGTGGGGTGGCTGGAAGACATGGCACAGGTCATTTCTCACAGGCAAGTGACTCACCAGGGACACACACAGTGCACAAGGAAGCCTTTCAACACATGGTCTCCTCAAACCAGAAGCAGCAGTCATTTCTTCCAGCCCCAGAAGAACCCAGTCAAGGGAAAGGGATGCTAAGCCACTCAGTGCACCCCCACCAAGATCACAGCTTTTAAGAATGCTTTAAGGCCCAGTAATCTCACAACTCCTCTCCCTGAAGAGAGCAAGGCCTCATAGACTAGCCTCCTTCTATCACTGGAGCACCGGCATACTTGGAGAAGTTCACCTGTTGACTCTGTAAACATTTGAGTATTATTTCACTTGAATTCATTTGTGGTATCATTAATCAGAAATTCCACGAAGCAGAAATAAACCCACGCTTATATGGTCAACTAATTTTTGACAAGGGAGCCAAGAATACTCAATGCAGAAAGAACGAGTCTCTTCAACAAATGGTAAGGGAAAAACTGGATATTCACATGTAAAAACATGAAACTGGACCTCTATCTTATACCACTCACAAAAATTAACTTGAAATGGATTAAGACTTCAATGTAACACTGAAAACCATAAAACTCCTAGAAGAAAACATAGGCAGTAAGCACCTTGACCTGAGTCTTGGTGAGGATTTTTTGAATCTGACACTAAAAGCAAAAGCAAAAAAAAAAAAAAAAAAAAACCCAACAAAAACAACAAAACAACAACAAACATAAACCAAGTGGGACTGAGTCAAATTCTTCATGGCAAAGGAAACCATCAACAAAATGCAAAAGCAACATACTGAATAGGAGAAAAGTATTTGCAAATCACATATCTGATAAGGTGTTTATACACAAAATATATAACAAACTCACACAATTTCATAACAACAAAAAATCCTATTAAAAATGGGCAATGGATCTGATAGGCATTTTCCCAGAGAGGATAGACAGCCAAAAGGCACATGAAAAGGTACTTAATGTCACTAATCATCAGGGAAATTGCAAGTCCAAATCACAATGAGATATTCCCTCACACCCATCAGAATGGCTATCATCAAAAAGGTGAATTAACAAATGCTAGCAAGGATGTGCAGAGAAGGCAATCACAACCCACTCCAGTTCTCTTGCCTGGAAAATTCCATGGACGGAGGAGCCTGGTGGGCTGCAGTCCATGGGGTCACTAAGAGTCGGACACGACTGAGCGACTTCACTTTCACTTTTCACTTTCACACACTGGAGAAGGAAATGGCAACCCACTCCAGTGTTCTTGTCTGGAGAATCCCAGGGACAGCTGAGCCTGGTGGGCTGCTGTCTACGGAGTCGCACAGAGTTGGACATGACTGAAGTGACTTAGCAGCACAAGGATGTGGATAAAAGGGAATCCTGTGCACTGTCAGTGGGAATGTACACCAGAGCAGCCACTATAGAAAACAATAAGAGGATCTTAAAAAACAAACAAAAAAACAACCTACCTTATGATCTAGCAATTCAACTACTGGGAATGTATCTGAAGGAAACGAAAACATTATGTGGAAGAGATATCTACACCCCTATGTTCACAGCAGCATTATTTATAGTAGCCAAGTCATGGAAACAACCTAAGTGTCCACTGATAGATGAATGGGAGATTTCCCTGGTTAGGAAACTATGATCCTACACGCTGAGCCACCAAAACTAAGTAAATAAATAAAATATAGAATTTATTTTAGAAAGATGAATGAATAAAGGAGATGTGTGGTACATATATATGACGTAATATAATTCACTCGTAAAAAGGAAATTCTGTCATTTGTGACAACATAGATGGACCCTGAGAATATTATTCTAACTGAAATAACTCAGAGAAAAACAAATACTGTATTATCTCCTATATGTAGACTCTAAAAACAAAACAAACAAACAAAAAAACCACACCAAAGTCCAAACTCAGAGAAGATCATTGGATTTGTGGTTACCAGAGGTGGGGGTTGGGGGGAGCTGGAATTGGATAAAGTTGTCAAAAGCTACAAACTTCCAGATATGGGAAGTAAAACACAACTAAATGACTATAGTTAACACTGCTGTATGATATACACTTGAAAGTTGTTAAAACAGTAGATCCTGAGTTTTCATTACAGGGAAAAAACATTTTTCTTTTCCATTATTTTAAATCTATGAGATGGTGGATGGTAAATAAACTTGTGGTCATCATTTTACAATATATTTAAGTCAAATTATTATGCTAATATATTAATGCTGTGTGCTCAATTGTTTAGTTGCTAGGTCGTGTCCCACTCTGAGTGACCCCATGGACTACAGTCTGCCAGGCTCCTCTGTCCATGGGATTTCCTAGGCAAGAATGAATACTCGAGTGGATTGCTATTTCCTTCTCCAGGGATCAAACCCTCATCTCCTGCATTGGCAGGCAGATTCTTTACTGCTGAGCCACCAGGGAAGCCCCATGTGCTCAATTACATCTCAATAAAAGTGGGAAAGAAAATTTTTTTTGGGGGGGGAAGAAAATTTTAAAAAACCCCAATGAAAAAAATGCATTCTACTACCTAAAATGAGTTTCTTTTAGGAAGTAAATGGTCAGACTGAGAAGTTTCTCATGGTGGAATAACTTGAGGCCCTTACAGAATGAAGCAACCCTTGCTCTTAAAAAAGCAGCTTTCATGGGCATCCAGGCAGGCACTCTAGAGCCCTGCCATGCCCCAAAAGTCAGAAGAGTAAGATTTTAAGTGCAGCTCATGTGTATTACTAATCTCCCCTTTCAAATTTCACAATACAGAAAATGGAGAGTTAAACCTCTTGGCTTTGCAAATATCCCCTAAGTAGATGCTCCTGTTAGAGATCTCTTGAGAAAATGTAGACCATTATTAGTTTAGAAGGTGAAGGGAGCAAAAATAAGTGTAAAAAAACAAAAACAAAAACAGAACCATGCACATCTCCATGACAGGGTGAAGTTAGAAGTCAATAATACAAGGAAAATGGTAAAGCTTACACTTCTGTGGGAATTAGGCAACACACTATTAAAATAACTTAACATGCAGTATAATCTGTAAAAATATTGAATCACTGTATTGTACACCTGACATTAATATTGCAAGTCAACTATAATTCAATTTTAAAAGAAAACAACAAAAATCCTCCACAGTGTACTTAAATGAATAGGTCAAAGAAGAAATTGCAAGAAAAGCTGATAAACTTTTAGAGACAAATGAAAAACACATTATACCAAAATTTGTGGGATGTGGCAAAAGCAATGATGAGAGAAGTTTATAGCTGTAAATGCTTGCATTAAAAAAGAACTATCTCTGGGAATCCTCTGGCAGTGCACTCGTTGGAACTTGGCGATTTCACTACCCTGGGCCCTGGTTCAATCCCTGGTCCAGCAACTAGATCCTGCAAGGTGCACGGTGAGGCCAATAAATAAAATAAATTTTTTAAAAAAGTCTCTCAAGTGAAAAAAGAAAACACCCAAAAAACAAACAAACAAACAAACACAAACCTAAGTGCACAGTGAAAGAAAGTGAGCTCGCTCAGTCCTGTCCGACTTTTTGTGACCCCATGGACTGTAGTCCACCAGGCTCCTCTGTCCTTGGGATTTTCCAGGCAAGAATATTGGAGTGGGTGGCCATTTCCTTCTCCAGAGGATCCTCCCGACCCAGGGATCGAACCTGGGTCTCGTGCACTGCAGGCAGGCTCTTTACTGTCTGAGTCACCAGGGGAAGCCCTTAAGTTCACAACTTACTAAAAACCACAGAACTAAACCAAAGCTACCAAAATGGAAAAAGTAATAAAATGTTAGAGCAGAAACAAATAGACTAGGAAAACAATGTAGAAAATGAACCAAAACAGAAGTTGGTTCTTTGAATAGATTAACAAAATTAACAAACCTTTACCTAGAGTAAATGAAAAAGAAAATTACTATGTGTACTAAATCAGATTTGAAATTACTAATTTCATTTCAGGAATGAAAGTAAGGCTATAACCATCAATTCTACACACATAAAAAGGACTATAAAGTACTGCGAACAACTGTATGGCAATAAATCATTCAACCTATAAGAAATTTCTAGAAACAAAATCGAAGAAGACTGAATCACAAAGAGAAAATCTGAATAAATCTACAATACGGAAATTGTATCAGTAGTGGAAAAGCTCCATGACAAAGAAAAACTTTGAACTTGATGGCCTCACTGCTGAATCCTCAATTCTCTTCCAGGAAAAAAACTAAAACCAAAAAACCCTGAAGAGAACACGTTGAAACTCACTCTGGGCCAGAATCGTCCTTATACCAATACTAAAGGCAGACAAACACCTTCCAAGAAAACTAGCCGCCAATATCTTTTATGAATATTGACAGAAACATCTTTGACAAAATACCAGCAGAAGCAACAGTCCCCCTTTGCTAGGATTCTTACTCCCCCATCACTTTCTTTTAAGCTTTATTTCTCTGAACTCCACCTTCTGGGTTCGAGGCCTTGGTGTCGAGGACACCTCCTCACACAAACAGCGCTAGGCCGCTCCCGCTCCCACGATAGCCGCCCGGGTCATGCGCTCCACCCGCCGCGCCCGGACTCCTCTCCGTTAACCTGAGAGGCCGGCCACGGGCTCGAGAGGGGTGGCTGCCGGAGCACGTGGCGGCCAAATCCGGAGAGCGTTAAACGGGGCCTCCACAACCGAACCCTCCCCGCCCCCCAACGGCTCCCTCAACTCTCTCCACAGGCGTCCCCGCAGGGCGAGCCACTCAACGACCCGAGCTTCGACGAGGGCGCCTTACCCAGAGTTCGAGGCGCAGGTGGCCCTGATGGAATGGATGCGCAGGCGATTGGCCATGTCCCGCAGAATCTGCAAAGTCTTCGCGTCAGGTTTGGCTTCGTCCGCCATCGCGGCGCTCTCCTCAACGTCGGCCATAGCTGTGAACACGTCCGCGTCTGAGGAGCAAATGCAGCGGAGTGTGCTGCGTGGCGTACAAACGCGCCGCTCCCACCGCGCGCCGCTCCCTCCGCGCGCCGCTTCCCTCCGCGCGCCGCTTCCCTCCTCGTGCCGCGCGCCGCCGCGCGCCGCCCCTTCCCCGCGCCGCTCCTTCCGCGCGCCCTCCAGTCCCACGCATTTTGAATATTTGTCATTCATTAGTCGCACATTATTCGAGATGAC
Source organism: Muntiacus reevesi (assembly GCF_963930625.1). NCBI lineage: Eukaryota > Metazoa > Chordata > Mammalia > Artiodactyla > Cervidae > Muntiacus > Muntiacus reevesi. The sequence continues at coordinate 147,138,457 of NC_089271.1, read as the reverse complement.
TTGAGATTAGTCCTTTGTATCTGCCCTTGTCCTGTTAGCTCAAGGAGAGCTGCCTCAGCACCAGCACCGGAGTCTACCTTGGGGGTGGGTGATAAAAAAGATAAACTTCTGGAACTAGATGCGATGGTTGCGAGACGTGTTGACTCGAATAACGGAGGACCTGTGCGTTCACAAGCTTTAAAAGAGTTACAGTGGTTAAGTTAGTCTTGTGCATTTTCTCACACTATGATAAAAGCCACGCTGGAATTTTCCAGTTGGCAGCTGCCCCCTTTCCAGCCCCACAGAAGCCCAACGTCGGGCGGTGGCGTGGCGGGGCGGGGGGTAGGGTGGGGAACGCGGTTCACAAAAGGTGAAGCGGTCTGAGCGTCTTGAGGCAGCAAGGCGTTTCTGCACGGACCTTGTTTCTTTTTCTAGAATCTTATGTACTTCAAACCCCGCCGAACCAACCCATCAGCAAGGCCACGGAGCTCGTCCCTATGACTCTGAGGTGCTCTTCCGTGGTGCCCCGGTACCTTCTCTGCACCCTTATTTCAGCCACTTAGTTCAAACCTGCTGCTCTCCCGAGAGCCCCCACAGTGGCCCTGAAGGCGGCCAGGGACCCACGTCCTTGCTGGGTTAAAGGCTTCGTGTGGTGATAATGGCGCAATGAAACCCAGAACCTCTGTGTCATTCTATTCGCAGTTATGTGAGTGCGCTTTCCCCTAGGCCCCGTCAACAATGAATATTGTTCATCTTTTTAATGTCCGGCCTTCTGATGGATAAGGAAACCATTTTCAATGATTTGTTTCATGTCTGTCTGATTTGCTTCCAGTTGTACATTTTTTGTACGTTAACTGGCATTTGCAGTTCATCCTTTCTGAATTGCCTGTTACAACCATTTACTGTTTTTATGTTTGGTAAATTCTTTTTAGCTTCCTAATTTGTAGGAATTTAAAAAAAATATTATGTTGATTAGTCCTTTGTCTCTTACAGGTATTGCAGATCTTTTAATCCGTTGCTTTTTAAAAATATTAATGGAGATGCTTTTCTTTTTTGGCAACCCCTAATGGGTTTATGTGAGGAGGCTCAGGGAGTTGATGATGGACAGGGAAGCCTGGCATGCTGCTGCAGCCCACAGGGTTGCAAAGAGTCAGACACGACTGAGTGACTGAAGTGAACTGAATGAGTTTATTAGGAGATATTTTCTTTTTAAGGAGCAAATGTTTGAAACAAGCTGAAATGTTGCTTCTTTTTAGTTTTATACTTCTTTCATTATAAGAAGGTTTATAGATTAAAAAAATTAATGTACATGTACAGTATGTGAATCTTTTCCTTTATGGCATTTTGGCTTGAGATTTGTTCAGAAAGATGTTCTCCACACAAAGGTTATAAAAAATTTCCTATTGTGTTCTTCTGATACCTTTTTAGTTTCATTTTTATGTTTAGTACTCTGTGCTGTCTCAGCTTTCTTATTGTTGTTTAGTCACTAAGTCGTGTCCAGCTGTTTTTGACCCCATGAACTGCAATATGCCAGGCTTCCCTGTTCTTCACTATGATATAGAGTCACTGATAATCACATCTTATTGCCATTCTATTTTATATTTACTCTGATATCTCATTTAATTTTGTTCCTCCTTTCCTTCTGCTTTTTGGATTAATCGAGTTCCTTTCTTTCTTCCCTTGGTTATTTGGATGTTATGTACCTGTTTCTTTTTTCCACTAGTGGCCTTGCATTTTTTTTCACCAACCTATTCTTTTCTCAATTTTGAGTTTTCTGAATTACATTTTGTTGTTCAGTCACTCAGTTGTGTCCAACTCCTTGCGACCTTGTGGACTGCAGCATGCCAGGCCTCCCTCAGTTCAGTTCAGTTCAGTCACTCAATCATATCTGACTCTTTGCGATCCCATAGACTGCAGCACACCAGGCCTCCCTGTCCATCACCAGCTCCCAGAGCTTGCTCAAACTCATGTCCATTGAGTCAGTGATGCCATTCAACCTTCTCATCCTCTGTCATCCCCTTCTCCTCCTGCCTTCAATCTTTCCGAGCATCAGGGTCTTTTTTCAGTGAGTTGGTTCTTCGCATCAGGTGGCCGAAGTATTGGAGCTTCAGCTTCAGTCCTTGAATATTCAGTCCTTGAACAAGCTTCAGTCCAATGAATATTCAGGATTGATTTCATTTAGGATTGGCTTGTTTGATCTCCTCACTGTCCAGGGGACTCTCAAGAGTCTTCTCCAATACCACAGTTCAAAAGCATCAATTATTTGGTGCTCAGCTTTCTTTATGATCCAACTCTCACATCCATACATAACTGCTGGAAAAACCATAGCTTTGACTGTATGGACCTTTGTCATAAAAGTGATGTCTCTGTCTAGGTTAGTCATATCTTTTCTTACAAAGAGCAAACATCTTTTAATTTCATGGCTACAGTTACCATCTGCAGTGATTTTGGAGCCCCCCAAATAAAGTCTGTCACTGTTTCCATTGTTTCCCCATCTATTTGCCATACAGTGATGGGACAAGATGCCATGATCTTAATTTTTGGAATGTTGAGTTTTAAGCCAGCTTTTTCACTCTCCTCTTTCAGTTTCACCAAGAGGCTCTTTAGTTCCACTTACCTTTCTGCCATTAGGGTGGTGTTGTCTGCATATCTCAGGTTATAGATATTTCTCCCAGCAATCTTGATTCCAGCCTGTGATTCATCCAGTGTGGCATTTTACATGATGTACTCTGCATATAAGTTAAATAAGCAAGGTGACAATATACAGCCTTGAAATACTCCTTTCCAAATTTTGAACCAGTCTGTTGTTCCATGTCCCATTCTGTTACTTTTTGACCTGCATATAGGTGTCTCAGAAAGTAGGTAAGGTGGTCTGGTATTCCCACCTCTTCTGAGGTGGGAGGGAATTTTCCACAGTTTATTGTGATCCACACAGTCAGAGGCTTTAGTGTAGTCAATGAATTAATTAAATAATATTTATTAGTGTATAGTTGCTTTACAGTGTTGTGTTAGTTTCTGCTGTATAGTGAAGTGAACCAGCTACAGGTATAATTATATCCTCTCTTTTTTTGGATTTCCTTCCAATTTAGGTCACCTCAATTTTAATTTTTATTTGATATCTATAAAATTTCCCAATAGAACAAGTCATTAGCAAATTTTAATTTCTTGTGTTTCCTTTAAAAATACTTAGTTCTTTCATTTATTAGTGGTATGTATGAACATAATTTAAAGCAGGGATCAGCAAACTGTTTCTATAAAGGGCCAGATAGTAAATATTTGTGGTCACATGTTCTTTGTTTTAGCTGCTCAACTGGACCTTTGTTATGACACAAAGTTGGTGAGAGACTATATGTAAATGAATCAGTGTGGCTGTGCGCTAATAACACTTTGGACACTGCCATTTGAACCTCACATCATTTTCATGTGCCAGAAAATGTCCTTCTTTTGATTTTTTCAATCATTTAAATGTAAAAGCGTACTTAGGTCACCAGTGTACAAAACCAGCCCATAGTTTGCCAACCCCTGGTTCAAAGAGGAAAAGGGTTCCTTTACAAGGTTTATTACAAAAATAGCTATCTGTTGCTTTCACCCACAACAGATTGGGGTGGGTGATTCCATCTGGGGGTGGAATCCATCCACTCCCTAGAATCAACTATATTCATCCCTTTTAGCTGTTTCTTTTGGCATTTACTTCCAGTTCTCTAAATAAATTATTTATAGTGCTATTTCTTTAGTTTTTAGATTTTAGGAATTATTGACTATTCTTACAATAAAAGATGATGATGTAGCTCTTTCACCACCCCCATCCTCCCAGGACAGTATACAATGATCTGCATTAGGACATTCCTTGGTGTTCACATTATCAAGTCTATGACAACCCTGATTATTTTACCTTTCCCTCTTGATATATTTTTAAATATATTTTAAAAAAATATTTACTTATTTATTTGACTCTGCAGGGTCATAATTGCAGCATGGGGGGGATCTAGTTCCCTGACCAGGGCTCAAACCGAGGCCCCCTGCATTGGGAGTGTGGAGTCTTGGCCACTGGACCACTAGAGAAGTCCCCTGTCTGGATATATTGTTTTCCTCAGAGTTAACACTGTTTCTCCCCACCCCCATGTTGCTTGTTCTCTACTACTTACCATAGGTCAGTACTTTCCCAAACTGGCTATCTCTCCTCTCCAGCTGCTGAAAGATGTCCTACAGTGTTCCATTGATTTCATTCAATTGGAGCATTCTTTCCTGGAGTCTTTTGCCTTTCCCTCCAGGCCCACTACCACCTTGGGTTCCCCTTCCATCATCCTGGAGATTGCACTTGACTTTTTTTTTGGCTTGGGACCCCAGTTTCATAGATCCCATCTCTACTTCTTTCTTAGGTTTCTCTCTGGTTTTAGTGGCACATCTTCTCTAGTAGCTTCCAGAAAAAAAGAAGAATGCAGAGGAAGAAAACTATTTGAGTTCTTTCATGTTGGAAAAACCTTTAACCTGAAAATTGACAGTTTGGTTGTAGACTTCTAGGTGAGAAAATTTTCCCCTCAAATTTCGAAGGCATTGCTTCAATGTTTTCTAATTCTTAGTGCTTCACTGAAAAGTCAGAAAACATTCTTGCTTCTGATTTTTTTAATATGACCTATTTTTTTTCTCTTTGACAGTTATTCTGTCAGCGTATTGAAGATATTATTCAACTCTCTTCTGGATTTCATTGACGCCACTGAGAAGGCAGCTTTCAGTCTAAAAGTCATGGTTTTAAAGGTAATCAGCTTTTTAAATCTGGCTGCTTCTAAGATCTATGTCTACATTTGGATATATTTGTGTTTTATCCTGTTTGGTTTATCTTGGGCTTCTTGAATTTGTGGACTTATATTTTTCATCAATTTTGGAAAGTTCTTAGTGACTATCTCTTAAAATCTTGCTGTTGCCTGTGTCTGTCCTCTCCCTGTGGCATGGCAGTTACTTTTTTGTTAGACTTTCTCATTCTATCTTCAGTGTGTCCTATTTTTCAGTATTTTCAGATTTTCTATTTCTTTGTGCCTCTGTGCTACATTCTGGATGCTTTCTTTAGCTCTGTTTTACAATTTATTAATTATTTCTCCAGCCATTTCTAATCCACTATTAAAGCCATCTATTGAACATTTAAAAACTTTTAAAAATTGTGAAATCTGGCATATGCATATAAAGGTGGAAAAACCTCAACATTTAGTTAGGAAGTAGTGATAAAGTAAACACACATTTAGCTACCACTCAAATCAAGCACCCTAGCTTCCACATGTTTCTCCCAATCACAATCCCCTTCTCTCGCTCTACTGGAAATTTCAGGAACCACTATCCTGATGATTATGCTACTAAAACCCATGTGTTTCTTTGTAACTTTACTTTCTCTGTATGCATCCCTGAACAACATCATTTCATTTTGTCTACTTTTGAACTTGATATGAAGTGGGAGGAGACAGGGACAACAGAGGATGAGATGGTTGGATGGCATCACTGACTCAATGGACATGAGTTTGAGTAAACTCCGGGAGTTGGTGATGGACAGGGAAGCCTGGCATGCTGCAGTCCATGGGATTGCAAAGAATCGGACACGACTGAATGACTGAACTGTAGTGGGTTGCCATGCCCTCCTCCAGAGAATCTTCCTGACTTAGGGATCGAATCCATGTCTCTTATGTTTCCTACATTAGTTCAGTTCAGTCGCTCAGTCATGTCCAACTCTGCGACCTCATGAATCATAGGACACCAGGCCTCCCTGTCCATCACCAACTCCCGGGGTCTACCCAAACTCATGGCCATCGAGTCAATGATGCCATCCAGCCATCTCATCCTCTGTCATCCCCTTCTCCTCCTGCCCCCAATCCTTCCCAGCATTAGGGTCTTTTCCAGTGAATCAACTCTTCGCATGAGGTGGCCAAAGTATTGGAGTTTCAGCTTCAACATCAGCCCTTCCAGTGAACAGCCAGGACTGATCTCCTTGAGGATGGACTGGTTGGATCTCCTTGCAGTCCAAGGGACTCTCAAGAGTCTTCTCCAACACCACGGTTCAAAAGCATCAATTCTTTGGCGCCCAGCTTTCTTCACCGTCCAACTCTCACATCCATACATGACCACTGGAAAAACCACAGCCTTGACTAGACAGACCTTTGTTGGCAAAGTAATGTCTCTACTTTTCAATATGCTATGTAGGTTGGTCATAACGTTCCTTCCAAGGAGTAAGCGTCTTTTAAATTCATGGCTGCAGTCACCATCTGCAGTGATTTTGGAGCCCAAAAAAATAAAGTCTGACACTGTTTCCACTGTTTCCCCGTCTATTTCCCATGAAGTGATGGGACCAGATGCCATGATCTTAGTTTTCTGACTGTTGAGTTTTAAGCCAACTTTTTCACTCTCCTCTTTCAGTTCCATCAAGAGGCTTTTTAGTTCCTCTTCACTTTCTGCCATAAGGGTGGTGTCATCTGCATATCTGAGGTTATTGATATTTCTCCTGGCAATCTTGATTCCAGCTTGTGCTTCTTCCAGCCCAGCGTTTCTCATGATGTACTCTGCATATAAGTTAAATAAGCAGGGTGACAATATACAGCCTTGACGTACTCCTTTTCCTATTTGGAACCAGTGTGTTTTTCCATGTCCAGTTCTAACTGTTGCTTCCCGACCTGCATACAGATTTCTCAAGAGGTAGATCAGGTGGTCTGGTATTCCCATCTCTTTCAGAATTTTCCACAGTTTATTGTGATCCACACAGTCAAAGGTTTTGGCATAGTCAATAAAGCAGAATTAGATGTTTTTCTGGAACTCTCTTGCTTTTTTGATGATCCAGTGGATGTTGGCAATTTAATCTCTGGTTCCTCTGCCTTTTCTAAAACCCACTTGAACATCTGGAAGTTCACATTTCACGTATTGCTGAAGCCTGATTTGGAGAATTTTGAGCATTACTTTACTAGCATGTGAGATGAGTGCAATTGTGCAGTAGTTTGAGCATTCTTTGGCATTGCCTTTCTTTGGGATTGGAATGAAAACTGACCCTTTCCAGTACTGTGGCCACTGCTGAGTTTTCCAAATTTGCTGGCATACTGAGTGCAGCACTTTCACAGCATCATCTTTCAGGATTTGAAATAGCTCAACTGGAATTCCATCACATCCACTAGCTTTGTTCATAGTGATGCTTTCTAAGGCCCACTTGACTTCACATTCCAGGATGTCTGGCTCTGGGTGAGTGATCATACCATTGTGATTATCTGGGTCGTGAAGATCTTTTTTGTACAGTTCTTCTGTGTATTCTTGACACCTCTTCTTAATATCTTCTGATTCTGTTAGGTCCATACCATTTCTGTCCTTTATCGGGCCCATCTTTGCATGAAATGTTCCCTTGGTATCTCTAATTTTCTTGAAGAGATCTCTAGTCTTTCCCATTCTGTTGTTTTCCTCTATTCCTTTGCATTGATGGCTGAGGAAGGCTTTTTTATATCTCCTTGCTCTTCTTTGGAACTCTGCATTCAGATGGGAATATCTCTCCTTTTCTCCTTTGCTTTTCACTTCTCTTCTTTTCACAGCTATTTGTAAGGCCTCTTCAGACAACCATTTTGCCTTTTTGCATTTCTTTTTCTTGGGGATGGTGTTGATGACTGCCTCCTGTACAATGTCACAAACCTCCACCCATAGTTCTTCAGGCACTCTATCTATCAGAACTAATACCTTGAATCTGTTTGTCACTTACACTGTATAATCATAAGGGATTTGATTTAGGTCATACCTGAGTGGTCTAGTGGTTTCCCCTACTTTCTTCAGTTTAAGTCTGAATTTGGCAATAAGGAGTTCATGATCTGAGCCACAGTCATCTCCCAGTCTTGTTTTTGCTGACTGTAGAGCGTTTCTCCATCTTTGGCTGCAAAGAATATAATCAATCTGATTTCGGTGTTGACCATCTGGTGATGTCCATGTGTAGAGTCTTCTCTGTGTTGTTGGAAGAGGGTGTTTGCTATGACTAGTGTGTTCTCTTGGCAAAACTCTATTAGCCTTTGCCCTTTTTCATTCCGTACCCCAAGGCCAAATTTGCCTGTTACTCCAGGTGTTTCTTGACTTCCTACTTTTGCATTCCAGTCCCCTATAATGAAAAGGACATCTTTTTTTGGATGTTAGTTCTAAAAGGTCTTGTAGGTCTTCATAGAACCGTTCAACTTCAGCTTCTTCAGTGTTACTGGTTGGGGCATAGGCTTGGACTACCATGATATTGAATGGTTTGCCTTGGAAACAAACAGAGATCATTCTGTCATTTTTGAGATTGCATCCAAGAACTGCATTTCGAACTCTTTTGTTGACCATGATGGCTACTCCATTTATTCTAGGGGATTCCTGCCCACAGTAGTAGGTATAATGGTCATCTGAGTTAAATTCACCCATTGCAGTCCACTTTAATTTGCTGATTCCTAGAATGTCAACATTCACTCTTAACCATCTCCTGTTTGACCACTTCCAATTTGCCTTGATTCATGGACCTAACGTTCCGGGTTCCCATGCAATATTGCTCTTTACAGCATCAGACCTTGCTTCTATCACCAGTCACATCCACAACTGGGTATTGTTTTGCTTTGGCTCCATCCCTTCATTCTTTCTGGAGTTATTTCTCCACTGATCTCCAATAGCATATTGGGCACCTACCGACCTGGGGAGTTCCTCTTTCAGTGTCCTATCTTTTTGCCTTTTCATACTGTTCATGGGGTTCTCAAGGCAAGAATACTGGAGTGGTTTGCCATTCTCTTCTCCAGTGGACCACATTCTGTCAGACCTCTCCACCATGACCCGTCCATCCTGGGTGGCCCCACATGGCATGTCTTAGTTTCACTGAGTTAGACAAGACTGTGGTCCTGTGATCAGATTGGCTAGTTTTCTGTGATTATGGTTTCAGTTTGTCTGCCCTCTGATGCCCTCTCGCAACAACTTACCATCTTACTTGGGTTTCTCTTACCTTGGACGTGGGGTGTCTCTTCACGGCTGCTCCAGCAAAGTGCAGTTGCTGCTCCTTGCCTTGGATGAGGGGTATCTCCTCATGGCTGCCCCTCCTGACCTTGAACGTGGAATAGCTCCTCTCGGCCCTCCTGTGCCCGTGCAGCCGCTGTTCCTTGGACGTGGGGTTGCTCCTCTCGGCCGACGCCCCTGACCTCTGGCAGTAGTAGGTGGGTTCTTTACCACTAGTGCCACATGTGAAGCTCCAATGCTGTAGTATATTACTGAATATATTACAGTTCACTTAAATATTCTTTGATCTATAGACCAGGTGGGATGTTTCTAGCAGTTGATTATTGGGAGTATTATTGCACCTGCCTCTCAAGGGTATATCTAGGTATGTAATTGCCAGGCCATTCAGCATTAGTGTGTTAGTCTCTCAGTCATGTCTGACTGTTTGTGGTGGTCCCATGGACTGTAGCTTGCCAGGCTCCTCTATCAATGGAATTGTCCAGGCAGGAATGCTGGAGTGAGTTGCCATTCCCTTCTCCAGGGGATCTTCCCCACCCAAGGGTTGAACCTGGGTCTCCTGCATTGCAGGCAGATTCTTTACCATCTGAGCCACCAGGGTACCTGGGCCATTCAGCATGCATGTCTTCAGCTTCATGATATTACCAAATGCATTCCACAAAGTTTTATATCAATTACTCTCCCACCAGGAGTGATGGAGGGTTCCTGTTGTTTCATATCCTGTCTGAGACTTATTATTGTTAGTCTAAATTTTGCCACTCTGCTTGGTGCATAGTGGTATCACATTTATTTTTTAGATTAAGGTATAATTTGCATAGAATAAAATACACAGAACCAAAATATCTATTACAATATAATCACTCCTAGCTCTCAACCGGGAGAGCACTTTCAGATCAAACACAGTCATGAACGTGTTTTTAGTTAAAAAGTAGGAACAGAACCAGAGGCTCCACCTGTCTGATTCCACCTACTTCTAGCTCATCACTGTCCGCTCTGCCCTTATCTCCTGTGTTCCAGTTATGCTGCTATGGCCAGCTTTATTTTATTAATTAATTAATTTATTTTGGCCATCTTTATTTTAGAGGTGAGGAATCTGATCCTGAGAGTGCTCAAGGTCTCAGAGTGGTGGCGTATCCAAGGCAGTGTGCTTACTATTATCCCTTTCCATGTAAGAGACTCCTTTGTGTTACAGTAGAACCGTCCACCCTGGATGGTCAGCTCTATGAGAGTATGGAATATGTCTGCCTTCTGTCCCACATGGAAGGCTCAGAAATATGTGTTCATTGAATGATTAAGTGAAGGAGTGAACCTGTTAGGCTGCAAATCTCCCTGCTTCTCCCTTCTATCCACCTGGCAGTAGCAGTATAGCAAGCTGTATGGGTTTATGGAAATGAGTTTATTCCATGCTTCACAATAACAGTTCTCTATAAAGTGAGATGCACAGCTGGTAATTCTTTGAAGAGAAGTTCAGGAACAGACAGGGCAGGTATGGAGGCTGTGCTAACCACCTGGAGGTCACAGTGAGGTATGCGATGCCCATAAAGCATGTCCAGTCTGTGTCGCATGTACTCACACATGTAAGTACATGGAAGGCATGTGCATGGAAGTGCATGTAGGGCATGTAGGTACCTGCTCACACCTGGAAGTATTGTTTAGGGAGGAGCAATAATGAATCTAATTCTCCCATTGTTTGCCTCTTACGGAAGTACCCATTTTGTGATTCTTATCTCCCAATGCAGACAGAATACACCAAGGGCCCAACTGCCACCCTCTCCTCCGGTTTACCCTCCTGCAGATCCCTGTCATCCAGCGAGGATGGCCCCAGTGGCCACTCCAGCCTTTCAGATGGGGAGCTGACCCGGAACGTACAGGACAGCATCAAGCACCGTATCCTCTACCTCTCAGAGCAGCTGAGGGTGGAGAAGGCCAGCCGCGATGAGAACACAGTGGGCTACCTCAAGCTGGTATCCAAGGCCGACCGGCACCAGGCCCTCCACATCCGGCAGGCCTTCGAGAAGGTGAACCAGCGAACCTCTGCCACCATTGCCCAGATCGAGCAAAGGCTGCGCCAGTGTCACCAGCAGCTGCAGGAACTAGAGGAGGGCTGCAGGCCCAAGGGCTTAGTGCTGGGGACCAAAAGCAGCCTGGAGAACAACTGCAAGCAGCCCCGTGAGAAGGCTCTGTGTGCAGAGCTCCCCCAGTCAGGTGGAGAAGACTGCCTATCCAGCGACCTGTCCACCGTCATCAGACACGTCCCTCTGCAGACTCACTTCCCAGCCTGCCAACAGCAGAAGTCCTTGGGTAGCAAGTGTGGGGCCCAGCCACAAGCCCTGCTGGGGCAGAAGATGAAGGAACTGCTGAGAGAGGTGAAGATGGTCCACTTGAGCCTGCAGGGGTCCTACCAGAGCCTCAGGGAGCAGTATCTGACCAACCTGCAGGCATCGCTGGAGTCCCTTCAGGAGGAAAAGTCCAGGTGAGGCGGAGCTCCTGGCCACCTGGGCTCTGGGGAGGCTGGGGGGTGGTATCGGTGTTCCTCTCAGAGCGGCAGATGATAACATGAGTGGAATCGCCTCATCTGCCCTGACCCCATCACCTGGGCTCATGGATAAGTTGAGGCAGAAGCTCCCATGTGGGTGATATGTTCTGAAAACGACCGCCTTCCAGGGAATGCTTTCTCTGCCCCCCCCCCCCAGCCCCTGGTGCGGTGGGTTGATTTTATCTTCATCCAAGAGGCTTCCCTGGTGCCTCAGACAGTAAAAAAAAACGGCCTGCAATGTGGGTGACCTGGATTTGATCCCTGGGTTTGGGAAGATCCCCTGGATAAGGGCATGACAACCCACTCCAGTACTCTTGCCTGGGAAATCCCATGGACAGATGACCTGGTGGGCTACAGTCCATGGGTCACAGAGTTCAATACAACTGAGCAACTTGACACTTTCACTTTTACTTTCAAGACCAGACTAGGACCCACTAATAGCAAAAAAAAAAAAAAAAGGCAAACTCAGTCTCTCAAGGACATCCGCATTTCTATTTGAGCCCTTCTTGGAGTGCCAGCCGCCCTCATAGGTGCCAAGCTCCTTCCTCTGAGCCCTGCAGTCATCTTCTGTTTGCATAGGGAAATCCTACCTGCACTGACACTGCTGGACCAATCCCTGAAGGGCAGTTAAAGGAGTATGAAGGGGCAACCCGCTGTCAAGTAAGGCAGCCAGTCACAATTCAGGTTTCTTTTGGGGGTGACTTTTTCAAGGTTGTTGTGGTTGTTCAATCGCTGTTGCATCCAACTCTTTGCAACCCCATGAACTGCAGCACGCCAGGCTTCCCTGTCCTTCAGCATCTCCTGGAGCTTGCTCAAACTCATGTCCATCGAGTTGGTGATGTCATCCAACTATCTCATCCTCTGTCGTCCCCTTCTCCTCCCACTTTCAATCTTTCCCAGCATCAGGATCTTTTTCAATGAGTCCATTCTTCACATCAGGTGGCCAAAGTATTGGAGCTTCAGCTTCATCATCAGTCCTTCCAGTGAATATTCAGGACTGATTTCCCTTAGGTTGGACTGGTTGGATCTCCTTGCAGTCCAAGGGACTCTCAAGAGTCTTCTCTAGCACCACAGTTCGAAAGCATCAATTCTTTGGTGCTCAGCCTTCTTTATGGTCCAATTCTCTTTTCAAGGTTGGATTTATGTAAAGCAAGACCAGAACTCAGGACAGTTGTGCATTTCCTTGTATGTTTCTACACTGCCTAGGCCAATGGGACTGTGGTGCTCTAGAACGTTCTTAACCCATAGCATATTAGTGTCTGCCAGCTGTGCAGGGGAGCAGAGCAAACTACCTCCTCGCAAAACTCTGTGGGAATTGTGCGAGGTTGTACTTCTAAGCCAGCACCTTCCTCACACCACCAGCACCACCAGTGAACTGTGAAGTACACTGGCATCATCTTCAGCCACCAAGATGTTCTGGTCATTGGCTATAGCAGTTAGCCCACCTTGATTAATATATATTAGAAACAAAAAAGCAGGTCCATAAGACTCAGATTTCTTGAGAGATATGGTGAATGGACTGAAGAAGACTTAACATGGTTACAGTGACAATAGGGAGCATGTAGCATTGATCACCTGTACCATTCAGCAATGACTTTACAGATGGGGAAACAGAGTCTCAGGCACAAGGGCATATGTTCAGCTCAATGAAGTGTTACCTGGTGTCCACAACTGGTCACTACCCAGGCCCCTGCGATTGTCACATCTCCTCTGGTGTGTCACAAACTGAGGTTTCAAACTGGAGAGCTCTGTGACACTTCTCACAGGTTTTATATATATATTTGCTTTCAAGAGGGCTATTTTGTTTTTCAGTTGAGACAAAATTGACAAAACATAAAGTTATTAATTTTATTTTATTTTTTATCCAATACATGTTTATTGGGACGGTTTCACATTCCTCTTGATATAGGTTACTTTTAGTGCTGCTTCTGTCTGGATGAGCAGCCTTCTGTAAGCCTTGCTTTTCCTCCTGTAAGCTGGTGGAAGACAGTAGAGCAGCCAACACACAAAACTGCCATTTGTGCATGGCTAAAGACAGTGGTGATTTTATAACATCCTGGGCATTTCACATCCATGAAATAGGAATAGGGGCTCTGAACCAGATGCTTCTTCTTGTGTTTCCTTTTGTCTTCTGGAGAGAGATGAGGGAAATCCTTTTGAGAGGCAAGTTCTCATAGGGAGGTTGTCACTGCTGGAAAGGCTAAAATTGCTAATTTTAAAGTGTACAATAGTATTCAGTGCATTCACGGTATTGTGCAATGAAAAGTACATCTATCAATAATAGTTCCCCAAAGTTTTCATCACTCTGGAAAGAGACACTGCAACTCCCCGTCTGCCTTCCCTCAGTCCCTGGTAACCACCAATCTGTTTTCCATCTCTCTGGATTTGTCTGTTCTGGTACATTTCATGTAAATGGAAGCATATGTTATATCAGACTTTGTGTCTTCTTTCACGCAGTGTAATGATTTTGAGATTTATCTGCATTGCACACAAGAGTGGCTCATTCCTTCTTGTTCAGCAGTGCTCTGTGATGTGAACTCAGTGCATTGACCCATTCATTTGCTACCAGTTGGGACTGTGAGGAGTAGAGCTACTGTGAACACTATGCGTGTCTTTTTGTGAACATATGCTTTTATATGTGGAATTGCCAGATAACATCTAAAGCAACTTTTCCAGCATGTGCTGTGCTTAGTCACTCAGTCGTGTCCGACCCTTGGCAACCCCATGGACTGTAGCCCTCCAGGCTCCTCTGTCCATGGGATTCTCTAAGCAGGAATACTGGAGTGAATTGCCATGCCCTCCTCCAGACGATCTTCCTAGCCAGGGATCAACCTTCCCAACCCAGGTCTCCTGTGTGGTCGTACCATTTTACATTCCCATTAGGAGTCTGTGAGAGTTTGAGTTGCTGCACGGTCTTGCCAATATTTGGTGGTATGGTCAGTCTTTGAAGCTTCAGGCTCCTAAACTCAGGTGTCACCTAGTGGCCGAGAACTCTAGATGGTGTCACCATAGCACAGTTTTTTCTCAACCTCAACACTACTGGCATTTTTGACCAGGTGATTCTCTGTTGTAGGAGGCCGTGCCACGCATTGTGGGCTGTTTAGCTGCATCCCTGTTCTCTCCCCACTAGATGCAGTTGGAGGGCTTTCATCTGGCCATCCTAACAAAGTATCCCAAACTTAGTGGCTTCAAACAACAGAGATGGATTGTCTCAGTTCTGGAGGTCAGCACGGTGAAGTCAAAGTCAGCGTGTGGGTGGGGCCGCGTCCCTTTTGGAAGGGTGAATCTGTTCCTAGCCTCTCCCAGCTTCCTGGGGCTGCTGCTTCCTTAGCTTGTGGCCTTGGCACTGCAGTCTTCCAGGCCAGCACCTTCCCCTTCCCTCTGCTCTGTCTTCACATGCCCTTTTCCTCTGTGTGTGACAGTTGCCACTGCCTCCACTTCTAAGGATGTGTCTGATACTATGTGAGCTCGGAGGAGTTGCTCTGTCTCTACCAGGTTACCCCATCTGGCCCACTTCATCCTTCCCACCTCAGTCTCTCCATCTCAGACTTCTATGTGTTTCAGGCTGTTAGGTTCTAGCTCAGTTTGTCAAAGCCCATCCTCAGCTATGAACAAGATTATATTTTCTGCAGCAGCAATGATGTTTGAGGCCATTTGTATCAGACAGGTGACCTTAACAGATTTGGACGAATTTGAGGGGCGTTTTGGTTGACCAACCATCATTTTGCCCTCATAAGAGCATTTTCCATGGTGGTACTTCTACCTCTGTGGCTGTTGGAGCCAGACAGAGAAGAGTCCTTGACCAAGGGAGGGACGTGTCACAAGCCAGGGCCCTGCTGTGGCCCCACTGATAAGGGGAGATGGAGGGAACAGCCTTACACATTAATATTGTCTTATTCAACAATCTTTTCAAGAACATGTGTAAGAGTATTGTCATTTGTTCTTAGAATTATATTAATGAAGAACCCGCTTGCTAATTTCGTCTTCATGAAGAACATATTCATGAATATACACTTGAACGTGGTAGATATCTTGAATGTCCTTGCAGCTCTGTCCCATATGTGAACAGAAGGACAGCCACAGGGGAATCTGCTTTCAGGGTGGACACCCCACTCTCTCCCCTTCTCTATGGGCAGTAGTCTCAGTCAGATTGTCAGACCAATCTCTTCTCAACAGGGAACAGGGCAGAAATTGATGGACTATTCCTTGAAATACCATCATGAACTGACTCTTGATGAACTGGCTTCCATAAATGAGTGTTTCAGCTTCTCAGCTGCCTGGGGACCATCTCCACGGCGTGCCAGTCAAGTCCCTGAACAGGACCTAACTGAACTGCTCACTTCCCAGTTTCTATACCTGCCTCTGCTTCTCTGCAGGGCCCCAGGCCCCCACTGGTATCCAGCATTGTCACCCTGGTTCCGGTCAGGCCTTCCTCAGCTTTCCTTAAAAAGCCAGAAGCTGCCTGGCCTGTTTCTTTCTGGCCCATCCTTGTTGGTGCCCAAATGAGGGACCTCAAAGTGTTTTTTGACATCATGAAATATTCCAAACCCAGGGAAAGCAGAGAATAATTTGGTCAAGGTTATCTGCCCACCCCCAGCTTTCTCAAATCTTAACATATTCAAATTTTATTTAAGAAATAAAAGCTTAAAAGATGAGTTGCTTGAAATGTTCCCCTTCACCTTCCCCCCTTTGCCTACCTTGCTATCCTTGTTAGGCGCTTAGCTTTTCCAGACATATTTTTAGACTTTTTCTACTTAAATATGTGGTTGTAAACAACAGGTAGTGATGTTTTGTGTTTTTTTATTAGGTCTACTAAGATATTACTTACATGCCATAAAATGTACCATTTTAACTGTGTGTTTCAATGAGCTTTAGTAAATTTACCAAGTTGTGTAACCATTACCGCAATCCAATTTTGGTTTCTGTTTTAATAACAGCTTTATTGAGATATAATTGACATCCCATACAATTCACCCATTTAAAGTGTTTTTGTCATATTCAGTGTTTTTATCATATTCACAGAGCCGTGTTGTAGTCAACACTGTCTCAGTCCAGGACCCTGTCATCACTCCCAGCAGAAACTCCATCCCCGCTAGCAGTCACTCCCCACCTCCTCTCTCCCCCAGCCTCCAGCAACCACAAATTTGCTTCTGTCTTTATGGATTGGCATATGCTAAACATTTCCTATCCATGGAATCAAACAGTTATGTGGATTTTTGTGACTGTTCCATCCTGATAATCAACAGATGATTTTTAGGGAAGAGCTACTGCACACGAAACACTGGAATGGGTATATATATATATATATATATATATATATATATATATATATATGGAATTTAATGGCATACATGGGCAGTTTAGATCTCAATTTCTACTCATATATTGCTATTTTTGTAAAGCCGTTGCAAAAGAGTGACTATATATATAAAACATTCATGAATATTGGGGGAGGGGTGTGTGTGTGTGTGTGTGTGTGGCTGGCTGATGTGCATCTGGGGTGTTCTGAGACCGACCTGGAGGAGGAGGCAGGGTTCAACTGCAGCTTGAGGAGAGAGGAGGAAGGCGTGTTCTGAAGCCACATCTAGTGTTGGCGGAGGACCGCTCAGCCCCACACGAGCTTTGAGCAGGGTCGCTCAGGGCCTGTCACTGTCTGTTTTGCTCCCAAGACAAGTGCTGCTGGAAGGACAGGTGAATGGGCACCTGCAGGGGCACCTGGATGAGATTTACCACCTCAAACAGAACCTGGCCTGCACTGAGGAGAGAATGGTCTACCTGTCCTATGAGAGAGCCAAAGAGATCTGGGTGAGTAGCCCTGGGGGACCTTTGTGAGAAATGGCTGATAAGGAGGCGGTGATAGGGACCAGGCCAGCAGAAGATGAGGGAGTCTGCTCTGACACTCCTGGAGCCCAGGGAAGGGATCGTGCCTGGCACTGTGCCCCTGAGGTACCCAGTCTTTATGATCACGCTGCCCTACCCCAGGGCCGGGGCCAGCTTAGCCAATCTGGGAACTCGGGCACAATCTGCGACTCTCTGGCCCCTGGGCAGTGGGGACACGGGGTCCCAGCTTCACTGTCTTCCTCCTGCAGGAGGTCATGGAGACCTTTAAGAACCGCGTGGGCAAGCTCGAGGCTCTGCAGCAGGTGACCCAGCTGGGGCTGATGGAGCACCCGCAGAGCTGGCCCCAGGACATCCTGTGCCACTTGACGAGCCTGCTGCTGACGCTGGCCATGGTGCTCCTGGTCCTGCTGTCCGGCACTTGTGCCTGCCCCCTGCTGCTGCTGCACTTGCGCCTGCACGCCTGCACTGTGCTCCTGCTCCTTGGGCTCAGCACCCTGGCCTGGCAGAAGTGGCACGCCATCCCTGCCTGAGACTGGCAGGCTTGGGTCCCCTCCAGGTGGAGACGGTTTGCCAGGGCCTCTTGGCCTCCACCCAAGGGGCCTTAAAGGGCCTGGCTTTGCTAGTTCCTCCCACCTCTCAAGATGGCCACTGCTCAGCTCTGCCTTTCCTGGTCCATCCCTGGCAGCCCAGTGATGCCCACCTGCCTCACGCTTCTCTTTCTCACCTGCAGACAGGAGGCTTATAAAAGATGGACATCTCTGGAGTACTGTTCCCCTCTCTACCCTGCGTGCCGTCCCATGACCCAGTGACCCAATGCCCAGAGGCTCGGTTGCCCCCAAATGGCAGTGGCAGCCCCTGTGACATGGTTGTTTTTGGCAAAGAGAAACTACGATTATTTCACAGGGATGGAAAAGCAAGGGTGCGGAGGTGCGGTGGATGGGGGCCGAAGCCCTGGAGGTGGGGACAGGTTCTGTTTTCCATTTTCGGGTGGGAGGCAGGCGTTTTCGTTTTCAGGGCTGGCAGAGACTCATGCAGGTGACACTGAAGAGACGGATGACGCCTCTGTTTTGGAAACACTGGAGAGTTCAGAGCTGTCATCCACCTTCTTCCCAAAAAGTTGCAAGATGCAGTTTCGAAACTGGCAGGACAGAAAGGGTTATTGAATAGCAGAGCAGGCAGGGCCAGTGTGCTAGGCTAAATGCAACGGCGGGGCCCTGTGAGGATAGCAGTCCTTAGATGTCACCCTGATGGCTTAGGAGGCCTGAAGCTGAAACTCCAGTACTTTGGTCACCTGATGAGAACTGACTCATTGGAAAAGACCCTGATGCTGGGAAAGAGCGAAGGCAGGAGAAGGGGACGACAGGGGATGAGATGGTTGGATGGCATCACCGACTCAGTGGACATGAGTTTGAGTGAACTCCGGCAGTTGATAATGGACAGGGAAGCCTGATGTGTTGCAGTCCATGGGGTTGCAAAGAGTCGGACAGGACTGAACAACTGAACTGTACTGACAGCTTACACATTCAGAATCTACAAGGAGAATGGAGGAAGGCTCCAGTTACTCTTTGCACAGGTGGATAGTCTATTCCTGACTATTCGGTTATCTGAGTTACCTAATTGACCAGTATTTGATGGTGACTCAGTTCAGTTCATTTCAATTCAGTCACTCAGTCGTGTCCGACTCTTTGCGACCCCATGAATCGCAGCACACCAGGCCTCCCTGTCCATCACCAACTCCTGGTGTTTACTCAGATTCATGTCCATCGAGTCGGTGATGCCATCCAGCCATTTCATCCTCTCTCATCCCCTTCTCCTCCTGCCTCCAATCCCTCCTAGCATCTGGGTCTTTTCCAATGAGTCAACTCTTCACATGAGGTGGCCAAAGTACTGGAGTTTCAGCTTCAACATCAGCCCTTCCAGTGAACACCCAGGACTGATCTCCTTGAGGATGGACTGGTTGGATCTCCTTGCAGTCCAAGGGACTCTTAAGAGTCTTCTCCAACACCACAGTTCAAAAGCATCAATTCTTTGGCGCTCCGCTTTCTTCACCGTCCAACTCTCACATCCATACATGACCAAATTGTGTTCCTCCAAAGATATGTTCAAGTCCTAATCCTTGGAGCCTGTAACTGTGATCTTATTTGGAAGTAAGTCTTTAGAGATGTGATTAAGGTGCATATTATCATGAGGTCATATTGGAGTAGGGTGGGCCCTCATCCAATGATGGATGTCCTCAGGAAAAGAAGGGAATTTGGATTCAGACAGAGAAGAACACCATGCAAAGGTAAAGGGCAGAGATCACAGGGACTCATCCTCAACGCGAGGAACACCAGAGGTTTCAGGTACCTGTCAGGACCTAGGAGAACGAACCAACCCTGCCCACACCCTGATCTCAAACCAAGAGAGAATATATTTCTGTTGTTTCAACACCCCTAGCTTGTGGTACTTTGTTATGACAGCCCCACGAAACATATACAGTGACAAAAGATGATCCCAGCTAACGGGCCAATGTCTGGGAGAGTCTCAGAGGCATTTTAGTGAAAAGAAAAGTGACTGTTGTCTTGTTTCTGTTCTGTCATCAAGGGGCTAGGTGAGGATTAGGTAGGCAAGAGCCCACCTTGTCTCTTCAACCAAGAGTCTTCTGGCATCAGAAGATCTCTGCTCTGTGCTGTGCTGTGTTTAGTCACTCATTTGTGTCCAACTCTTGGCAACCCCGTTGACTGTAGCCCGCCAGGCTCCTCTGTCCATGGGGATTCTCCAGGTCAGGACACTGGAGTGAGTTGCCATGCGATCCTTCAGGGGATCTTCCCAATCCAGAAATCAAACCCAGTTCTCCTGCACTGCAGGTGGATTCTTTATTGTCTGTGCCATCAGGGATGCCCAAGAATACTGGAGTGGGTAGCCTATCCCTTTTCCAGGGGATCTTTGGAATCAAACTGGGATCTCCCGCATTGCAGGCAGATTCTTTACCAGCTGAACTACCAGGGAAGCCCCCTGCTCTTTGCTACTGAACCCCTAATGAGATGTATGCATTTCCCAGACTATATCTCATGACTGAGTTAACAACAATGCTTTGAGAATACAAAGCAGAGGCATCTCCTATATATTTGGGGTCTGTTCTCAACTACCTCTAGCTACCTCCAATATCAAAACTCTAACAAAAACATAATTGTTGAAGTCAGTAACACCAGAATTGGGCTGAGCAGCTGAACAGACTCAGCTGAAGACCCAGCAGATGAGGCTGAGGGATACATTGGCCACACATTCAGCATCTACATACTGAGCACCCACGCTGAACCCGTGTGTCCTTGGGGCATCTGCATCGAATCGAAAGAGCAACATTTCATGTCCTTGTGGAGCTCCATTCCAGAAAATTCTCTCTGAATGCAACAGGAAGGGATAACAGTGTGGAAAGGGTGAAAGCAAAGTTCGAAAGCCTGGAGAATCTGGGAATGCAGACAGTGGCAGAGGAGGGGGAGTTCCAGGAGGGAGAATGGAAAAGCTCACGAAACGACAAAGATGGCCTAGGATTCTGCAAGCGAAAGCCAAACCTCAGAAGAGACCCATGGGAAAGACAGGAAATGGGGGCCAAAGGGTGAGCTCTGCTCTCGGTGTGAAGTCCTGGGGACTCCATAGTGGTGTTGGTCCTACTCGATAACCTAAATATTACCATGGTGAGATGTGAGGCCCCTTGGAGAGTGGTATTCTGACCCGCAGACTTTTCTGATTATCAAGCCACATCACATCTACTCGACACCTTAGTGGAGTGGACATGATGGATTCAAGGAAGAATAGGCAAATGGCCCTTCAAAGATAATGGGCCTTACAGGTGATGATGGTCACCTGTAACTTTGCAAGAAGTCTAGGAGTTGTGGGCAGTTTACTGCTGAGGCTCAATATGCCAGCTCCTGATGGCTGCCATCTGGCAAGACCACAGGATGTCCTGCCTGGACTGATCCACAAAGTTAAGAAGGCTAAAAGTCAGCACAGGCAAGAAGGGCCTCTGTGTCCTTGTCAGAATTAGGGTTTGAATATGGAAAGATTAAGTTCGCAAGAAGAATTGTGTCTGTGAAATCAAGACGCACATGCCCAGGGTACTTTGTATGCTAGATGCATTCTGGCAATCCTAGGGTGTCTGAGCTCTGGGCTCAGCTAAGGCCAGCCGATGGGATGGGCATGCACACATAGTGGCCTGCAGGAAGTGCCCATTGTCAGGCCCAGACCATAAAAGGATCCAGAGGGACGGCTGTCTGGGGCTGGGTCACTGGTGCCGAGCCTCCCGGGGTTACTTTCCCAGAGGTCATTTTCAGGCTTCCTGCAGACACACTTCCTGGTGGGAGCCATCCAGGCTCTTCCAGGGTCTATCTGCAGTTTGCTCTGCCAAACTGTGTGCCTTACCTGGCGGTTCATGAAGACATAGATAATGGGGTTGTAGATAGTGGCACTTTTGGCAAAGTAGGCTGGCAGGGCGGCCACCAGAGGGTGGAAGGCGTAGCCGGGGTGTGCAGCGGCGAAGCAGGCAAAGAAGGTGTAGGGCCCCCAGCAGAGACAGAAGGCGAAGATCATCACCATCACCATGCGGGTTACTTCCTTCTCCGCCTTCTGGGTGGACTCAGATTCTTTCTGCTGCTTCGCCACCTGAGGGAGACGGAGAGTCATCCTGGGGACCGTGAGGGGTATCTCAGGGGATTCCCTTCTGCTGACTTCCCTGGTGGCTCAGACAGTAAAGCATCTGCTTACAATGTGGGAGACCCAGGATCGATCCCTGGGTTGGGAAGATTCCCTGGAGAAGGAAATGACCACCCACTCCAGTACTCCCACCCAAGGGAGTTCCCGGCCTGGCCAGTGCTGGTCTTGTGGGAGCTCTTAGAGGCTTTGAGTGGGGCTTGGCTAACACCTGCCAGGAGGCAGGGAAGGAGCTAATGAGGCTGTTTCCAGCCTCCCCTGGTCCCTTATCAGAGTGTGTTCCCCCCCCCTCCCCCGCCCCATGGTCAGGTCTCAAGGGTGACTGATGGCTGGGGTGTGTCCTGTAGCCCAGATTCCACAGCTCACTACTCGCCCAAGTTGTGTGTGGCTACCCGTGGGAGTCAGTTAAGTTGCTTCTGATTCCAGACTGCCAGCGAGGGGTGGGGGTGGGCAGCGAGAAGGGGGAGCAAATCACAGGCTGAAGGCAGGGGGAAGTGAGCTTATCTCAGCTGTGATGGCCTCCCCTCCACAAAGAGCTGTGACAGCCCGTGATGAGCCAATTGTGGGCACAAGCCTCTTTGGAGAGGAAAGGCACCACCCCCAGAGGCCTCTGACTCTGCGTGCTAGGCCTGGGAGGCATCTCCAGGCCAAGCTAATTGACAAAGACATGACTTTTGTGTGGTGTTTTGGGCACCCCGGGGGAGTGCAGAGTTCTCAGAAGCCCTTCTCCTGCCTTGCTCTGATTTCCTGCACCCCGGTGGTGGCGTGGGGGCGGGGACCAGCTTCTCAGGGAGGAGGGTGTGAATGCACCCCTTGGACAGTCCTGTGAAGGGAGCCCTCGGGTGGCAGCCTTTTGAAAACACTCCTTGCTTTGCAGGTTTTGCTTTGGGATCTGGCGGGCTGTGACTAGCTTTCCTCCCCATCCCCCTCCCCGGGGTCAGCTCTGGGTCCCTCCACGAAAAGAGGGGGGCTGTCCCTGCCCACCTTGTACAGGCAAGGCCAAGGGAGCCTCACATCTGGTTTGGGGGCAGGAGAGTAGACCGGGTGGTCCTCTGTGGCTCCTCCCTGCCTGCATGATCCTGCTGGCAGGAGGGAAGCTGGGAGGGCGAGGCGCTTACCGCTCGGATAGCCAGCCACACTTGCAGGTAGCAGAGCACGATGACGCTGAGCGGGATGAAGCAACACGTGATCATGAGAACGATCATGTACGACTGCACACCCGGGTAGGAGCTGCCACTGAACACATCGGGGCCACAGGAAGTCTTCAGGCCGTGGGGCCAGTACCTGCAGAGAAGGGCCGGAAGCCCTTGCTGAAATGGGCAGGGACCAGGATCCTTGCCCCGGCACCCCAGTGACTTGATTGAGGATTGTTGGGCTTTTTTTTATTATTATTGTGGTGAAATTCACATTACCCGAATTGATTTTTTTTTTGCAGTGAACAGTTCAGAGTCATCTAGGACATACACGGTATGGGGCAACTGCCACCTCTGTCTGCTTCCAGGACATTTTCATCACCAGCCCCCAAAGGAAGGCCTTTGGTAGGATTTCTGTAAATCCTTCTCCATCTCTGATCTCATTTTCCCCTCTTTTTTTATTTTTGTGTTAAAACACACATAGGTGGCTCAGACGGTAAAGCATCTGCCTGCAATGTGGGAGACCCTGGTTCAATCCCTGGGTTGGGAAGATCCCCTGGAGAAGGAAATGGCAACCCACTCCAGTACTCTTGCCTAGAAAATTCCATGGATGGAGGAACCTGGTGTGCTACAGTCCATGGGGTCGCAAAGAGTCGGACACGACTGAGTGACTTTACTTTCTTTTTTCTTTACACATAATTAGGAGGTTTGGTGCATTCCCGATGTTGTGCATCCATCACCAATCTGGTTTTAGAACATTTTCATCATCCCCATCACATCCCCTTTTTACAAAGGGGAGGTGAAGCACCCTCTTGCCTTAAGAAGAGCTGTGAGCCCCTGAGGATTACATGAGCATGTATTCAACAATCCCAGCTATTGTGGGCATGGGGTCATGAGGAGGGTGACAGACAGAGCCTGCCCTCCATGATGATGGAAGCTTCCCAAAGAAAGAAATTGTTCATCAGCTTGCAGCAGAAGACAGAAATGCAGCGGCCTTGTCCCATCCCGCCCACTCAAATATCAGAGCCACTTCCTTGGAAATTCGGGTCTTCCCCCAAAGAATCCACCTGATGAGGACACTGGTGAGCTGTGACCCAAGAAGCCTCCACAAAGGGGGCCCCTTAGCAGGTGCAAGAAAGAAGCCTGGGACAGAGTGGGTAAGAATCTGTGTGCCCAGTGATCCAGTGTGCCATGGCCTGAGCCTGCAGTGTTCCTCTGTGAGCTCTCATGATCTACTCCTGTCTGGGAGAAACAGACCTTTGCTGAGGCTTAGAGACCACAGGGCCCACGCCCACGTGGCAGCCAGGCAGAGTCATACAGCCTCAGACCGGGCCTGCTCAAAGGGCCCTCAGGAGGAGTCAGATCTACTCCCACTTCACTCCTGGAGCCACAGAGGCCCAGAGACAGAGAGTGATTTGCCCCAAGATCTCAAAGTGAACGACGAGTTTGACCCTCCTTGCCCTGTTCTACATGCATTGTCTTCCTGGCACTCCACCTCCTCACCTACTCCAACCAAAGATGGGCGGAGCCGTCCACACAGCAGCCCAGATCCAGGAGAAGGCGATGCCCGCGATGGCCAACTTGGCATCAAATCTGACGTTGCCAAAGGGCTTGCAGACCACCATCCACCTCTCCCAGGAGATGATGGCCAAGGACCAGAGACCGGTGATCCCTTTGGGGCAGAGCAGACAGGAGGGCTTTGAGTCAACAGTTTGCAAGATCAAGAGGGAGAATGCCCCCCATGCCCCCCAACCTGCCTGCAAAACCTGATTCTCCAAAAAGTGTTTTCGGGTCCATGGAGCAACAGGTCTCTTGGTTAGTTTCTTTTTCTAACACCTGTGTCCCCTGTTCCTTCCCTGCTGTGCCTGCAGCCACCTCCCTTTGCCCTCTCTGGTTCAGCCTTGTGGCCCACCTCGCTTCTTGTCTCTCTTTTATCTGGCCGCCAGCCTTTCTCATGATACTGTCAATGCAAGTCCTGATGGCCACGTACACCCCTGAGGCCACACTGAGGTGCTACTGTCCCAGCCAAGGCCAGGAAACAGGACGTGTCTGGTGACTGGCACACTCCAGCTGTGGGCATGCCTGTCCTCAGCCCAGGCCTCTCAGCATAGCCCACCTGGCAGCAATCTGTGTGTGGAATTCACGGCTCCATGAGCTAGGATGGGGCAACAATGTGTTTGTTTCCACCAACGTCTGCTGGACACTTGGCTTCCCTTACTCCCAACACGAGTGCAGTAGCGTTAGCAGCACCCGTGGCTTGTCACTTTACAGAGGTGCCAGGCATTTGCCAAGACGACTATATTCATTACCATGTTGACCTTTCAGGGACTCTCCTGCCAGATACAGTTGATACTTTCATGGAGTGGTGTCCTGAATACTTCTACAAACTACTTTTAATATGAACACTTTGAATGAGGGACTGTGTCACTAATTCATGTTTCAATACTTCGATAACCGTATTTCAGTATCATCGGCTTCCTTGGGAATCCATGGTCCCCCAAACTGGTGACCTGAGAGCAGACCTCGAGCAGTTACAGAAGTGGAGGAGCCACTCAGGGGCCCCGGCACCAGCTACCCACGGTGCCCAAAGGGTTTGAACTTGGTCAGGTCAGTGAGTGGAGGTGACACCACCAGTGGCTCAGGTCACTGACCAGGTCCTCTCTCCCTGTCCGCTAATCCTACTGTCTGTCTATGGCTCATCTCTTGAGAATCCAAATTGGAGATCACTGCAGAGCAGTGAGACAAACCCAATATAGATGTGGGTGCCAAGGACCCAGGCATGTGAACAGGTGGCCATGGGAACATAAAACCGGGAGGAGGAAGCTGTGCGCCTTCACTGCTTTGATGGCCGGGGGCCTGGAGACGGGGTGCACTGGGGCCCCTGGGCTCCTTGTCGTCTTCGGTGAATGCCAAGCTGCAACCCCACAGCCCTTGGTTCTCTCCTGGGGGGTGTGTGCCCCCGAGGGGTCCATGTCCTCTTCTTCATAGACCCCTGGCAAGCAGACCTGGCCTCCCAACATGCCCCAGCCTTGCCTAGTGCTCAGCGTGTGGTAGATGCCACCAGCCCTGGTTTCCTCACATCCTCCCAGCCGTTGGCGAGCCTCCTCTCAGTCTCCCCCTCTGATCCCCTCCTCCCCATCTCACTCTACGATCCTGGGCCTCGTCTGTCCCTTGTCTGCCCACCCAGCCTCTGGCCACCCAACCAGCCTAGCTGTCTGCACCCCACCCTCCTTGGCCACTTGGCATGAGTGCCCTTGCATCCTTCTGACCCAACATCCAGTTCCCTCATGACCTCCTCCAGATCCCGGTCCTCTAAGGACTGACGGCGCCATATTCTCACTATCCAGATGCCCAACAGCACAGAGCGATGAACACAGGGGCTTGGCAGCCAATGGAGATCTCGGCAGAGCCATGACCCATGGAGAAATGAGCGATTAGGCTGGGGAAAGGAACGTAGGATCTAGTTTCAATATCTCAGGAGCTCTCCTGGGAATTGCTTCCTTGACAGAGAAAAACTGACACAGGTGTGAACTGAAAGGGCACGTGTCCCAGATTTGAGTGGGAGGCTCATTTGGGATGCCCAGAGGCATCCTGTGTCACCCTGTTCTGCGATTATGTGGATCTGTCTGTCTCTGCCCATGCCAGCTACATGGTCTCAAACTGAATGTCACCAGGTCAGGTCTATTTCAGAGCAGACACCTCTAATGGTCCCAGCCCAGCTTCCCCAGCAGGTCTGTCCCCCTTCAAAGATGTACTAAGCCCGCGTCCTACAGCTGCCCTGGCGATTTCACCACATGATGATCTCCTTTACATGCAGCAGGCTGGGTCTCCCCCGAACTCAGGCCCCCAGGTGACTTACCACACAAGGAGACAGTGTAGCCCTCCACGACACACAGGGGGTGGCCCAGCACAAAGTAGCCATACATCTGGTTCACGACGCTGATGGTGCTGGCGATGATGGTCTCCACCAGGTCAGCGATGGCCAAGTTGACCAGGATCCAGTTGAGAGGGTGGCGGAGCTTCTTGAACCTCATGGTGGCTGCCAGTACAAGCCCATTAGTGAAGACGGACGCGATGACCACGAAGACCATCCAGGCGCTGGTGAGGTGGTACACCCATCTGGGAGCGATGTGGTAATTGGGGCCTTCGAAGGGATCTGGAGGCAGGAGGTACAGAGTGAGCAGAGGACTCGGGCAGCCTCTTCATCACATGTATGGCCACACCTGCACTTGCCTTTGAAACTGGCCTTTCCCCCTAGCTTTGTCCATCTGCAGGCAACCTTCCCTCAATTCTGTCTCTCAGACCCAAGGCCACAACCTGCTGGAAACACCTGCATGGGCATCCTTGAGCTTAACAAAGCATCATCCATGCCAGGTATTGCTTCCTGGTCTGAGTTGCCCACCCACGATCTGGCAAGTCGCCCTCCTGGAGTGTGGTTGGCTGACTCCTGCTCCCCTGAAAACCCCCCGGTGCCCCGGTGATGTTGCCTGTGTGTGCTGCACATCATTCTGTCGTCAGATCTCTGCTTGTGGTCTTCCTCATACCCGGGTCCTCGGCTGGTTCATACCATCCAGTCTGGCTCCGTGCCCTTGCCTTCCGGGACCCTTTCTAGATTCCCCAGCTGAGATTTAACTCCATATTGGAGCTCTGCATGTGCGTGTTCTGTCTTCCTCACTGGACTGTGTCTTGTGCATGTATAGTCAGTGCCCTGAGAATGAAAGATTGAGGGCCTTTGCTATGGATTGAATTGTGTCCCTTCCAAAAAAAGGCATGTGGGAATCATAATCCCCACTCCCTCAGAATGTGACCTTATTTAGGAAAGGGTTTGTACAGAGATGATCAAGTTCTGATGACGTCACTAGGCTGGCCCTAGTCCAGTAGGACTTGTGTCCTTACAAAAAGGCAAAATTTGGACACAGACACATTCAGGAGAAGATGGCCATGTGAAAATGAAAGCAAGGATCAGGGTGGTGTTTCAATAGCCAAGGGATACCACGGATTACCAGAGATTATTATAACCTGGGGGAGGGATACCACGGATTGCTGGAGACTACCATAAACTGGGGGAGGGATACTATGGATTACCAGAGACTACCATAACCCTGATGGTGTTCCCTGGTGGCTGGTTTGGTGGGTCAGCCACCTGGATGGGTGAGGAAAACCTGATGGTTATCAGTTCTGAGATCTGCTGGAGAAGGGATAGGCTACCCACTCCAGTGTTCTTGGGCTTCCCTGGTGGCTCAGCTGGTAAAGAATCTATCTGCAATGCAGGAGACCTGGGTTCGATCCCTGGGTTGGGAAGATGATATGGAGAAGGAAACGGCAGTCCACTCCGGTACTCTTGCCTGGAAAATCCCATGGACGGAGGAACCTGGTAGCCACCGTCCATGGGGTTGCAAAGCGTCGAACACGACTGAGCGACTTCACTCACTCACCATAACCCAGGGAAGGGACCTGGAACAGAGTGTCCCTCAGAACCACCTGGAGGAGCCAACCCTGTCGAGCCCGTGATCGCTGGCCTCCTGAACTGGGAGATGATCAATTTCTGTTGCTTAAGCCACCCAGTCTGTGGTGCTGCAGCTGGAGCAAACACACACAGAATGAAAGTGAGGGGTAACTCCCCTTTATTATGACAGTGGGTCTACACCTTTCTCTGTTGGAAGGACCTTTCTGCCACCACCATTTTAGCAGATTACTCAACCACTAAGTGATGGAAATAGGATGACGGGGAGGGGGGTTGGGCAGAAGGGCATGGGTCAGTCCAGGAACAGTCAACTCATCATCTTCAACAAATAAATTGCAAGGATATTGAGGGAAAACATCTACAAGTATGACTTTGCATTTATGTTTTTAAAGAGTCCTTTCTTCTTAGAACTACCTTCTGAAGTCTTACAGAGAAAATGATGTGATGTTTTGGATCTGCTTCCAGAAATCGGCAGGAGTGGTTATTGGACAGGATAGAGAGGAAATAAGAGAAGTGATGGACACCCTAGTGGAGGGAACAAGTTTTGGGTACCCAGTGCCATTATCTTCTCCTATTTTGCTAGACATATGAATTTTTGTAAAAAAAAAAATTACAATAGGGAAGTCTGGGGTGTCGACAAAGCCCCAGGGGCCTCCAGGAAGAGCGTTGTTGGGTCTCCATCAGGGACATTCTGGGGTGAAAACCATCAGGTCAAGGTGAACTTCACGGTTCTCCACCAGTTTGGCTTGGGAACCCTATTGCTGGTCCTGCTCTGGGTGTCAAGGAGCCAGTGTGGCTTCTGGAAATTGTGGCAAGTGAGACATTTTTCCCTTGGACTGCAAGGAGATCCAACCAGTCCATCCTAAAGGAAATCAGTCCTGAATATACATTGGAAGGACCAATGATGAAGCTGAAGCCCCAATCCTTTGGCCACCTGATGCGAAGAATGGACTCATTGGAAAAGACCCTGATGCTGGGAAAGATTGAAGGTGGGAGGAGAAGGGGATGACAGAGGGTGAGATGGTTGGATGGCATCACCAACTCAATGGACATGAATTTGAGTGAACTCTGGGAGTTGGTCATGGACAGGGAGGCCTGGCATGCTACAGTCCATGGGTTCACAGAGTCAGAGCGACTGAACTGAGACATTTTTGAAGGAACTAAAGGTCTTTGGTTGGAAGAAGGGACCTGGGGGGTTAGGGGCTGGGGGTCATTGGCATCTTCAGCTCTCTGACGGGCTGGCAGACAAAGCCTTGTGACTGGGCCATGCCCAGGGCAGAATGCCAGCTGCCTCAACAGAATTTTATACAGTCTGGTGCAGCTGAAGCGCCTCTTCTCAGGAGCCGAGCTAACTTCTTCCCTAGGACATGCCGCCAGGGGCCAAGGGCTCCATGGTGAGCTTGCACAAGACGACCACCATGGTCTCTTCTATCCTTAGGCTCTCGAAGGCACTCACCCACCTCTGGACCACCTGAACCTCCCGCTCCTGCTGGCCATCTCCATTTGGTTTGGGGAGATGCAAAGATGAGTTAGGCCCGGGTTCCCTCCCCAGGAAGAGAGCCCCCACATGGACGCAGTGGGGTTGAGGGCAATGAGCGCTCACTAGCAGTCTAGGACAGGGATTCTCAGAGGCTCTGTGAAGCCAATGTGGTTTGAAATGCACATTCGATATGATGGTGTCCTTAGGGGCTTCCCTGGTGGCTCAGATGGTAAAGTGTCTGCCTGAAATGCGGGAGACCCAGGTTCGATCCCTGGGTCAGGAAGATCCCCTGAAGGAGGAAATGGTAACCCACTCCAGTAGTCTTGCCTGGAGAATCCCATGGATAGAGAAGCCTGGTGTGGGCTATAGTCCATGGAGTCACAAGGAGTTGGACAAGAGTGAGCGACTTCACTTTCTTTCTTTCTTTTTGTATTCAGAAAGGACCCCTCCCCCATTTATGGCATCATAAAAGCTAAGGGGAGCAACGGGGTACAGAGGCTCTCTGGGGTGGAGGGTGGCCAGCCAGCACACCGCTCACAGCCACTTGGGCCTGTATCCCTGGAGGGCTGTTCCAGCCAGTCCGACCCAGCCTGCTTGCTCACCTCTGGTGGAGTTGCTGTTGGTGTAGGTGAAGATGCTCCCCTGGGTGCTCTCCTCAAAGTTGGCCTGTGGCTGCCCACCTGCAAGCCTTTGGGGGCCCCACTCGTGGGCCATGGCTCTGTAAAGCCCTGTCCCTGATGCCCGCCAGCCCTGGCACTGCCCAGGGGGCCACGGCGCTTTATATCAGCCTGTGGGATCAGCCCAGGCCTTCTCACCTTAAAAGCCCCCAAACTCTTCACCATCTGATCTCTTAATTGGGCCTGGGACTTAGACCTCCTCCTCCCCCAGCACTGGGCCTGCTGGCTCCTGGGTGAGCCCACGGGGGTGGCTCAGAGGAATTTGCTGGGAGCCAAACTCTGAGCCAGGGTGCTGCGGGGGCTGCCTTGGGCCCTCGCTCCTGTTTCTCTGTCCTCTCTTCCTTTCTACCATCCAGCACCTGCTCTAGGCCAGGCAGGCACAAGCAGCGGGCTTTTCAGTCCAGAGCCCAGCCCCGCCTTTCACAGCGGCTCCTCCCCATGTAACTTTGGGCCGGGACCTGGAGCCTCCTGGAGGGTCAGGCCACGTTGAGGGCCCAGATGGCTACAAGTTGCACCACTGGGGCTACTTCCCCAGGAAGGGATGGATATCCCACCATCCATCCAGCTCTTCCTGCCCCTCCTACCTTGCTCCCCATGAGCTGCAGCTTCCCTGGTCACCAGGGGGCTCATCCAGCCCCCCCCCAGCAGCCCTCCTGAAGCCCCTGAGGGTGCCCACAGGCCCCACTTGTCCAACTCTCCCTCCCTTGAATTCACAACTTTCCTTGGACTGCCCTTGACTAGGACTTCCTCTAGACGTGCCTTCGAAAGCAAACCTCTCCACAGAACGTTCCAGACAGGCTGCCTCTGCCATCCCGTTGCACCCACTGCTGTCTGGCTGCCGCTGGCTGAGCACTTGGCAGGGGCACCAGTTACTTAGAAATCGCTCGATTCTCCAGCCTTGCCTGTCTTCACGCAAGAAGGCAAATACGCATGTTCAGGGCAGCATCATTCACAAGAGGTCAAACTGTCCCAAAGTCAATCAACAGGTGAATGGACACCCAACCAAATGTGGTATATCCATGTACTGGAATATTATAAAGTCATAACAAGGGATGAAATCATGACACGTTACAACATGAAGGAACGTCGAAAAGATGATGTTAACTGAAAGGAACAGACACAAAGGATCTCAGATGGTGGAAGGCCCAGAACAGACAAACCCACAGAAACAGCAGATTGGTGGGTGCCAGGGGCTGGGAGGAGGGGCATGGAGAGGGATTCCTTAGAGAAAGAGGGATACCTTGGGGGTGATAAAATAATCCTAAAATTAGATGGTGATGGTGCAGCCACTGTGGAAAACAGTTGGGCAATTCCAAAGATTGAAAAATAGAATTACCATGTGACTCAGCAATTGTCCTTCTGAGTCCATGCCCAAAAGAACTGACAGGGCTTTTGTTTACAGCATGAACAGAGCATGTTCGATGGCACTTGATATAACAAGGTCAGATCCCAAGAATGCCACCCCAGGTTCTTTCAACTCCCAAGGCCATGCTTTTCTCTCGGGCCTAGATTGCAGGGGGCTCAATCTGCCTGTCCCCACCCGAGTCAAAGAATCAGCACATCAGAGAATGTGAAAGCTGGAAGTGGGCTCCCTCTGAGTGCTGACTGCAGGACTGCCTGTTGCCAGCAAGGCCATGGACTGGCAGGGTGGTCTTGGGTGGGATGATCCCTCTGTCTCAGGCCAGGTTCGCCTTCTGTCTAAAGGAAGAAGACCCATCCTGCCTGCCCCCACCCACCCCACCCTCTCAGGGGGCTGCCAGTTGGATGGGGGAGGGGGTGCTCCCAGCGATGCTGTGCCATTGGGAAGCCCCTTGTGAATGTGAAGTGTCATCTCAGCCAGACATTCAGACATGCCGGGGAGCCTCCAGCCAGAGCCTCAGAGCTGACCCATCCCACCTGCTGCCCCCAGACCCTGGGGAAGGGGGAGAGGGAGCAGAGGTGATAGCAGTGAGTCCTGGACAACCCCCCCCCAACCGTCTGCAGAGTGAGGGTGCTAATTGATGATTAGGGCTAACAGAAGATCAAGTCCCGTTTTAGCCAAAAGCAGATTACTGCCCTGGAAAGTCCCCTAGCACCTGGGTGCACACGTGTGCTCCCTGAGGCCTGGCGGAAGCTCACTGGGGTCCTGCATCTGACCCAAGGTGGAGAGAAAGGGCGGGGTTCTTGGGAGGGAGCTGGAGACCAGGAGGGTGGGGCCAAAATGTGAATGAGCAGCAGCTGGAGAAGGAGGCAGGGGGGAAGGGAGGAAGGAGAAGGGGCCAAGGCGGGAGGCTTGAGTGCTTGGGGAAATTGGGGCTCCTGGGCCAAGGCGAGGCCCTCCATGGGGTCCTGGGCCTCCCGCCCTTGCCCCACTTGGGGCCCCCCTGGCCAGGCTAGAAGAGGAGATGCCAGACTTGTCTCTAATCCGACTATGGAGAAGTGACTCGATGCAGGGTGCTGATTAGCAGCCCCGGGAGCTGTCACCTTGATTCTGCTCTTGGCTCTGGCCAGTAGACCAAGGGGCTTAGTCATGAAGAGTCTGTGGCCACCACCACAACATGGCAAGGAATTCTTTGGCCATTTGCCTTTGGCCTTTTTTTTAAACTGTGATAAAATATACATGACATCAAATTTAGCATCTTGACCATTTCTAAGTGTCCAGTTTGGCGGCATTAAGTACGTTCACATCGGTGTGTGGCCATCCTCACCAGCCATTCCCAGAACTGTCCATCTTCCCCAATGGAAACTCTGTCCCCATTAGACACCAACACCCCCTCCCCCAGCCCGTGCCCCCTTCCCCATCCTCCTCTTTCTGTGTAGGGTCTGAGGAATCTAGGCACCTCATACAAGTGGAGTCATATGGGATCTGTCCTTGTGTCTGGATTCTCTCACTTAGCACAGTATTTTCAAGGATCATCCATTGCCTTTGTGTTTGGCAAAGATTTATATACATTGAATTTTGATTTTTCTGTGATGAAATATGACTCCATTTCCATTTTTGTTTCTGTTGAAAAGTTCTCCCAACTTAAGTTTTTTAGATATCTGTAAACAGAGACCTTGGATATGAAGTCTAAAGACAAAGGCAGGCTGTTTCCCTGTTTCTGTGACCATTCCACCAAGTCCTGATGGCTCCACTCAGAACTGATAGTGAAGTGAGTGAAGTGAATGTCACTCAGTTGTGTCTGATTCTTTGCGACTCCATGGACTATACAGTCCATGGAATTCTCCAGGCCAGAGTACTAGAGTGGGTAGCCTTTCCCTTCTCCAGAGGATCTCCCCAACCCAGGGATCAAACCCAGGTCTCCCACATTGCAGACAGATTCTTTACCAGTTGAGCCACCAGGTAAGCCCAAGAACACTGGAGTAGGTAACCTATTCCTTCTCCAGCAGATCTCAGAACTGATAACCATCAGATTTTCCTCACCTGTCCATGTGGCTGATACCCCAAACCAGCTAAAAGTTTGTCGTCAGTCTAGTCTGCAAACGCTTACCTTGGGCCCACACTCCTAATGCATCTGTCTTCTACGGTTACCCTCCAGGACCTTGAGCAAGTTAGCTACCATCTCTAGAGTGCATGTCCTCATTGGAAACATAGGGAGAACATTTACTTGCTGTAACGCTTGAATGAGGTCATCCTCTTGAAAAGTTCTAGCCATTCATTCCACAGCTACCCAGCAAGTGCATCTTGTGGCCAGGCCCTGTTCTTGGCTCCGGGTGAACAGAATCCTCTTGCAGCTGCCCTGCTCGTTGGGGGCAGGAATAATACAACATGAACAACATGAACATTAGATGCAACAAATAAGTTGTGTCGAGCAGGATGGAGGATGGGAACAAAAGAACAAATGGAAAAAAATAAAAATAAAAATTAAAAAAGAGGACAAATGGAATGTAGAGGGTGGGGAGAGAACGGATATCTGTTTCATAGGGCATCATGGTGGGACTCTCTGGGAAAGTGACGTGTGAGCAAAGTCTCAAAGGAGGGAGGGGGGCATGCAGAGATCTGAGGAGGGCATCCCAGGAGAGAGCCCAGAAGTAGTGCAAAGGCCCTGGGGCAGGAGGGTGCCTGGTATGTTAAAGGCACAGTAAGGAGACCAGGGCAGCTAGAGCAGAGTGAACTAGTGGGGTCTAGTAAACGGAAGATGACAGAGGGGATGAGGGCCAGTGTCTCTGTGTGTCCCAGAGGCCATTTTCAGCATGCTAGCTTTCACTGTGAATGAAATACAGAGCGTGTTATGATTTTTGGAGTGAAAGTGAAAATCACTTTCATCTAAAGTTATTTAGATGATGGCACACTCCCTCTGGTCGATGTTCTGAGAGTGTTAGGGGCCAGGGAGGTAGCAGGGGTATCATGTAACAGGCCCTGTGGGCATCCAGGTGATAGCGTCAAGGTAACCAGCAGGCAGGGCTCGCAGAGTTTTTGGATGGCTGCGGTGGAAGCCGGTGAAGGCAGGAAGGAGTCAAAGCCAGCTCCAAGATTTGGAAACTGAGTAAGCATCAGATGGAGTGGTCCGCAGTCCAGAAGTCAGGGAGGTGGGGGTGTGGCTGGTGGAGGGAAGGTCTGAGTGGCAGGAATCCAACTGAACAATGACAAGAAGCCAGCATCTCAACCCACAGATGTTACCCAAAGAGGACAGACATGCTGACAATTTGATCCCAACGGATGTGAAAATTTAGATGAAATGGACAGACTCCTAGAGAAACACAAATTAACCAAATGAGCCTGAAAGGAAACATAGAATCTGAAGAGCTCTGTATCTATAAAGACACTGAAGCCCTAACTTCGAAGCTCCCCACTAGGACTGCCTCTGTTCTGTTCCTCATCCCCACAGGGCTTCAGTTGACTTTTGGCTGGAGGAGGACTTTTTTGGTATCACCTTCATCAGTAATTCCCACACCTTTGCAGCTCATCCATAGGTCTTTATTCCCACACCAACAACAGAATTAACAAGGGATACCTAAAAAGTTTGGGTGCAAGTATCTGAAATTTGAATGGATTAAAAGTTGTCATGCCTCTGTCCCCCAATTCTGCTCACTGTGACCACCACTGAGGAGAAACACACAGCTTTGTTCATTTCCAATGTTACAGAATTTAACTCCAAAAACACCTGTTGGGCTTTTGTTGCTTTTTCTTTGTTTCTTCTTCCTTGTATTTGAAAATTTATTTTTCTCCTTTTTACTTGGAGAGAAAAGTATTTTATTTCCAATCTGATCTATAGTTATAATCCAGTTTACAGGCAAGCCTTAAACTGCAATTTCCACTGTAATTAAACTATTTAGTTTGGAATATAAAGAGCCTTGAAAAAGACATATTCTCCAAAGCCAGTTACAAAAGGACATGATGCCATTTTTTAATGAGATTCCTAAAGTAGTCAAAGTCATAGGGATAGAATGTAGGAGGGTGGGGGGCTAGGGGCTGGGGGAGGGCAGATGTAGAGTTAGTGTTTCATGGCCCCTGACTGCACGAAATGTAACACTACTGAACTGTACATTTAGAAATGATAAGCTTAAGTGTGTGATGCAAATACAAATGAAAAAAATATATATATATTCTTCATGATGCCGTCAACGACATCACACCCCTGTTGTGACTTTTGGCAACAGCGTACGTACCCCCATCAAGGGAGAATTGCTCAGCCACTCCCCTGCGACTAAAAAGAACACGAAGAAGTCGTTACATGGCTGGCACTGAGGTCTCTGTGGGCCTGTGACAGCGGGCGGCGCTGTGCCTTCGAAATTATTGGTGTCCTGGTTGCGACCACTCCAAAGAGGCCAACCAGGCATCTGTCTGAGCTGGAAGCTGCGTTGGGCCAGGGCCTGGGGTTTGTGGGAGCCGCCCCTGCCCACCTGAGGCCCAGGGGAAGCGTCTGATTTCGCAGGAACGTCCCGTGGGAGGGGGAACCCACACGCCAGCTCGTGCGGCAATGGGGCGCTGAGCTTGGGGGAACCGGCGGGAAGGCGTGGGAGGGGCTGCCAGCGGCCACACCAGTGACCCTTTGAGCATCGAATGGAACCGCTGACGGTCGCGGAATATGTGCCAGCCTCCAAGTCCGCACTAGCGTGCAAAAATGCTTCGCTGGGTGGGATCGACTTGGCTTTTCTAACCCCCATCTCTCGGTGCTGGGACCCTACGGGGGCGAGGGGCGGGGTCTCCGAGGCGGGGGCGGGGTCCCAGGGGCGGGGGGCGGGTCCTGGAAGAGATCCACTCTGAGCCCTGGCGCCGTCTCTCGGGCGCCCTCTCCTGGCGCCGCCGTGCCACTTCCCCTGGCTAGGCCTCGGCGCGCGGCCGCCTGGGCCGCTTCCGCCCTCTGCACCTCCAAATCCCCGCTTGGGTTCGGTCCTGGGTCCCCTCGGGTCCGCGCACCGCACTCCCCACGCGGCATCGGGCCGGCTCCCGAGGGGCTGGATCCCGGTCGGTGCGCCCCGGGGACGCCTGGGACCCTTCCTGCCGCCCTGCTGCCCTGCCACGCCCTCGTGGCTTCTGGTCCGACGGATTCTTGCGTTTGCCCGTTGTCTGTGCCTCCTGGTTCCACGAAATGTGTGAACTGGGGGCGGCGGGGGTTTCTGCGCTTTTAAAAGTGGAGGAGTTCAGGTGTTTTGCTGCTCCCTACTCCTCCCTGCACCCAGAAATCTCATTGTCCTTTTTTTTTTTCTCTCTCTTTTTAAAAAATTAGTTTTTAAATTGTGGTAAAACACACATAACAGAATTTACCATCATAACCGTTTCTCCGTGTACACTTCAGTGGCGTTAGTACATTAGCAGTCTTCCTTTTTCTTTTGCTATTGAGATCACGAATCTCATTTGTAGCCCAGTTAAAATTTTAAAACATTTTCACTATCACAAACAGTGGAAATCAGACAAAAGCTTACCCAGTATTTATGCAATTAAATTATCAACAAGATGTGTGTATACAGTATGACTCCCTTTAACTGTCCACCCTGGTTCCAGATGAAATTTCAAACAGAAGCCTAGGGAGAAGCCTTTTTAACAGTACTGTTTGCTCAAGCTCAGGTCTCTGTGGTTTTACTGTGTGTATTCATGTTATCTGTTACTGTGTGTGTTCCTTTTGTCTGTTCTGCCTTTTATTCACACTTCAACGAGAGATATACTGCCTTGTTTTCATTGTTCTGGAAAGGTTTTTACTGTCTTTGATTCAGGGAGCCAAATGGAAGGTGCCCCTATTTCTCTGGGGGAGTGACCTGTTTGCTCCTCTGTGAGAATGTGAACTTCCACATCTTAGGCGCTGCCCCAGGCCATTTTCTGCCTGGTCCATTCGAGCTTTCTTCTCTAAGTCTGGATGTCTGAATCTGATCAGTTGCCTTTTACCGTATAAGTGACATTTCTGGTGAGGTTGCGATTATAAATTCAATTTATCCAGAGGCTCACCTTGGATGGACCGATGCAAATGACTGCTTTCTTCTGAAGCCCGGTGGCCCTTGGGAAGAGGCCCAGCACACCCTTGGCAACTGCCTTTGGTGAAGTTCTTCGCTGACTTTGGCCCATGTGCTGGTATTAGGAGGTGAGGCCTTTGGACACTGATTAAATCATAAGGGCAGAACCCTTGTGAATGAGACTGTGCCCTCATAAAAGAAGTCTGAGAGAGACTTTTGCCATGTGAAGATACAGCCAGAAGTCTGAAATTCCAAAGAGGGCCCCCACTTGACCATGCTCATATCCTCATCTTTGACTTCCAGCCCTCAGTGCTGGAAATGAGTGAGTGAAATCAATGTTTGTGTTTCATAAGCTCTTCCAGCCTATGGTATTTTGTCATGGGGGCCTGAACAGACTAAGACAGGAAATTGCTAAGGAATAGTTGGGGTGCTGCTGTAACAAATACTTAAAAATGTGGAAGCAGCTTTGGAACCCTATTGGGAGTAGAGGCTGGAAGAGCTTGGAGGTGAGTGAAAAGGACCCAGACGTTAAAGAGGAGAACCTCGGTCTTCCCAGGGAAGGCCTAAGGGGTCTTGAGCAGAATGTTGGTAAAGGTCTTTCTGATAAGGTTGCAGAACAGAAGTGAGGAAGAAAGGCCCTCTTTGTTGGAAAATGGCAAAGAACGTGGCCACCCCGGGTTCATGTTCTTCTAGTGTTTTGTAGAAGCTCGAATGTGTGAGCATGAAATTGGATGTTTGGTGAAGGTGCAGCTTGCCTTCCTTTGAAAGCTCACTGTCCAATCTGAAAACAGAGAAATGACTTAAATATGGAATGACTAATCCAAAGGGAAACAGAACCTAACATTTTGGAAAATTCTTAGCCTTCCCATAGCACTAAAAAAATGGGAACACGTGTTCTGCAGAGAGCACTAAAGGCGTGGCTGAGCA
Source organism: Muntiacus reevesi (assembly GCF_963930625.1). Lineage (NCBI taxonomy): Eukaryota > Metazoa > Chordata > Mammalia > Artiodactyla > Cervidae > Muntiacus > Muntiacus reevesi. The sequence continues at coordinate 147,099,399 of NC_089271.1, read as the reverse complement.
AGCATTTGATGAGCAGACTGGCTTGACTGTAGCCACCCCAGCTGGAACTGAAAGGGACGGAGACAGGAAGGAGTGAAGGGAGGCCGTGGGACTTCTCAGAGTTTATGACTCAGAGTTTATGAGATGGGACAGTGGGATGATTCTTTAAGACCCGGGGTGGACCCCAAAGGCTACTTGGAGATCGTCAGCACTACTTGCTCTAATCCAAGGCGGGGGGATATCGTCTGGGTTTCGTCAGGCCAGATGATCTCCATCCAACTGGTGGGGCAGGCCAGGGACCCAGGCAGAGGGCCTCAGCCCAGGGAATATACCCAGTGCAGCTGTGGGGCTGGGGCCATCCCCGGAGCCCCCAGACTGGCCGAGCCATGGGCACGTGACTGGAGCCCAGAAGAGCTGTGGGCACCCAACCCTGGTCCATTAGAGCTGCTGTATGGACTGTGCCCAGCTAAGCCCTAGGGACAGGGACCCTGCAGCATGTCTGGAAGGCTGGGCTCCAACTCAGCTGGATCTGGTGAGCAGAGCACTGGGGTCAAGAAGCTGATACTCGAGCCTTTGCGTTTGATGTTTTGCCAGACCTTCTTGACCTGTCGGCTCTTTCTGATGTCTCCCTTTCGAAATGGCGGTGTCCAGCCTCTACCTGTCCTGTGGTTGTATTTTGGAAGCACAGAACTTGCTTCCTTTAGCGGTTTCCAGCTGGAGAGGAGTTTGCCTCAGGATGAATTGGATGTCGAGTCTGACACACAGCTCATTTAGATGCTATTTACATGTGGCTTTGGTAGCTCAGTTGTTAAAGAATCCTCCTGCAATGCAGGAGACCCTGGTTTGATTCCTGGGTTGGGAAGATCTTCTGGAGAAGGGAAAGGCTACCCACTCCACTATTCTTGGGCTTCCTCTGTGGCTCAGCTGGTAAAGGATCTGCCTCCAATGCAGGAGACCTGGGTTCGATCCCAGGGCTGGGATGATCCCTTGGAGAAGGGAAAGGCTACCCACTCCAGTATTCAGGCCTGAAGAATACATGGACTGTATAGTCCATGGGGTTACAAAGAGTTGGACATGACTGAGTGACTTTCACTTCACTTCACTTTTGGACTCTAGACTTTTGAGTCAGCGCTGGGACCAGTTAAGACTTTGGGAGCTGTCAGGATGAAATAAATAATATTTTGCATATGAGAAGGATATGTCTTTAGGCAGGGGTCCAAGGTCAGAAGGGTAAGAGAGATATAAATGAATAAAAGTCAAGGTTAATACACTATCAAAAGACCAATTTCTCTATCAAAAGACAGTTGTGGACTTTTGAATCCATATGGGATCCAGTGAATCTGCACCTGGTTCTGTAGTTATCATCTTCGGGTTTTCTGGAACATTTTCTCCATGGTAGTACTTCCTGTTCACATGGTGACATCAGGGAAATCTAACGTGTCAATGGGCTGTGAAGTACAATCTGCACAGGCGTAACCTCTTAAATTGAGAACGAGAGAAAGAGTGAGAAGAAAAGGTTTCGGTGTGTGACTATTAGCAAAAGGGACACTAAGGATAATCACCCCAAATGCCAGGACAGATCATGACAACTGGTTCTTCCTCATCAATTTCACTTGTTCCCTGATCATTTCTGATAATTACATCTTGCTCATGGGTCTTTGGCCAGCAGCCCACCTCAGGAAGTCATCTACTTCTGGTCAGGGTTGATCCTAGCAATCTTGAGGTTTTGTCCCCTCCCACTTGACATGGGTTCTTCACATGGTTTCTGATTGTTCTCAGGAGTTTACATACATTGGATGATTTGGGCTGGATCTCAGGTGTTATCTGCTCTCTAGTGTTGCTTACCAAGCCACCCTGAAATCACAGTGATTTGTTATTTCTGAGTCGATGTATTGGCTGAGCTCTGGGGGGTGTTCTTTCATCCACATGGTATTGGTTGGGGTCCCTCTTGTGACTTGATTCAGCTGGGTGCATAGCCAAGGAGGCCCAAGCATTCTAGATGGCCTCAGTCCCATGTCTGGCATTTGGTGCTGGCTGAGCTGGGTTTTATTATTCTCTTCCACGTGGCATCTCATCCTCCAGGGTCTTTCTCTCTGTGGGGTCTCTCAAGCAAAATAGCCCAAACTTTTTTTCCCCATGGGACTGGATTCCAAGAGGGTAAGTACAGAAACTGTGAAGCCTCTTCTACTTAGGCCCGGAAGCCACCCCGTATCACTTCTGCCACAGTCTTTTAGTCAAAGAAAGTAGCAGGGTCAGGCCTGGTCAGGAGAAGGGGAAAGAGACTCTGCCTCTTGTTGGGAGTAGGAGTGGTCCAGGTGTATTGCAGGAAGATATGCAGAATGGGAGCCACTGCAGGGGTCATCTCTGCCCATCCACTGAGAAGTGCTGCCCGTGCCCACATCTGAGAGAAAACCCAAGACCCAGGAAGACACTATTCAAAGTTGACCAGGATACCCAACATGATACTCTCTTGTGGGGCCATTTGTTTCCAGCCACCTTGGGCCTGACAATCTATTCTGTGTATCCCTAAGACTGTTAATAAGCAAAGGAATTTTAAACCTTGGAATATGCTCCATGGGCTTCCCAGGTGGCACTAATGGTAAAGAACCCACCTGCCCATGCAGGAGACAGAAGAGACATGGGTTTGATCCCTGGGTCAGGAAGATGCCCTGGAGAAGGGAATGGCAACCCACTCCAGTATTCTTGCCTGGGAAATCCCATGGACAGCGGAGCCTGGCGGGCTACATCTCATGGGGGTCCCAAAAGAGCGGGACATGACTGAGCAACTTAGCATAGCATGATCTCTCAGCAGGTATAAAAGTCATTGTGCTTGGAGAAGGAAATGGCAACCCACTCCAGTATTCTTGCCTGGAAAATTCCATGGATGGAGGAGCCTGGTAGGCTATGGTCCATGGCGTGGCAAAGAGTCGGACACGACTGAGCCACTTCACTTCACTTCACCACACATTGGGCTTCCCAGGTGGCTTAGTAGTAAAGAATCCACCTGCCAGTGTGGAAGACACAGGGTTCAATGCCTGGGTCAGGAAGATGACCCTGGAGAAGGAAATGGCAACCCACTCCAGTATTCTGGCCTGGGAAATCCCATGGACAGAGAAGCCTGGTGGGGTACAGTCCATTGGATCACAAAGAGTCAGACATGACTTAGTGACTGAGCATGAGCACATATTACTTCTCCATCTAACCTTACAAATTTGCATGTAGCTATGCTCTGGTAAAGACCATAGATGGGGCAAGGTTTTAGAGATCATCTAGTCCAACACTCCCCATACGATTATGGGCAAGATGTCATTCAGATCCTGCTTGAATAGTTTTATGAACCACTACCTCACCAAGTAATCCATTTTGCTAAGGAAAACTACAATTATCAAAAGTTCTTCAACAAAGCCATATTTATCTCCCTGTGGCTTTATTTGCTTAAAAGATTAGATAGTGATATTAATTAAGAAAGCACCATCTCATTTAACTTAAAACAGCTATATAAATTGATAAAACAGGCATTATATATCTTCATACCACCAGTTGGAAATCTAAAACTCAGCTAATTGAGAAGACTTGAATCCAGACTGTCTAATGAAAATTGATAATACTAGGCCAATTCCTTTCCCACAGGCAATCTCTTCAACTATTTAAAAGAAGGGCTCTTAAGTTGGAACCCATGAATAGTCAATGGGTCAGCTTTGGGTGGTCCATGGGACTGTTAAAATTGTGTTCACTATACACAAAAATAAGCTCAAAATGCAAATATTAAAGGTCCAAATAAATGTAAGACCAGAAACTATAAAACTTTTAGAGGAAAACATAGGCAGAACACTCTCTGACATAAATAATAGCAAGATCCTCTATGACCCACCTCCCAGAGTAATGGAAATAAAAACAAAAACAAACAAATGGGACCTAATTAAACTTAAAAGCTTTTAAACAATGAAGGAAACTATAAGCAAGGTGAAAAGGCAGCCTTAAGACTGGGAGAAAATAATAGCAAATGAAGGAACTGACAAAGAATTAATCTCCAAAATACACAAGGAGCTCATGCAGCTCAATACCAGAAAAATAAATGACCAAATCAAAAAGGGAGCCAAAGAACTAAACAGACATTTCTCCAAAGAGGGCATACAGATGGCTAACAAACATATGAAAAGTTACTCAACATCACTCATTATCAGAGAAATGCACATCAAAACAACTATGAGGTACCATCTCACACTGGTCGATATGGCTGCCATCAAAAAGTCTACAAATGATAAATGCTGGACAGGGTGTGGAGAAAAGGGTACCCTCTTACACTGTTGGTGGGAATGCAGACAAGTACAGCTACTATGAGAACAGTATGGAGATTCCTTAAAAAACTGGAAACAGAACTGCCATATGACCCAGCCATTCCACTGCTGGGCATATACACTGAGGAAACCAGAATTGAAAGAGACACATGTATCCCACTGTTCATTGCAGGACTGTTTACAATACTGTTTACTGTTTACAATAGCTAGGACATGGAGGCAACCTAGATGTCCATTGGCAGACAAATCGATATATGTGGAATTTAGAAATATACACATAAAGATGGTAACAATAACCCTGTATGCAAGACAGCAAAAGAGACACAGATGTATAGAACAGTCTTTTGGACTCCGTGAGAGAGGGCAAGAGCAGGATAATATGGGAGAATGGCATTGAAACATGTAAATTATCATATGTGAAATGAATCGCCAGTCCAGGTTCGATGCATGAGACAGGGTGCTCGGTGCTGGTGCACTGGGATGACCCAGAGGGATGGGATGGGGAGGGAGGGGGGTTCAGGATGGGGAACACATGTACACCCATGGTGGACTCATGTCAATGTATGGCAAAACCAATACAATATTGTAAAGTGATAAATAAATAAATAAAACTGGAAAAAAAGTCATTGTGCTGACTGCTTATCTCAGCTTTTGCATGAAAATAGGAACATTTAAAAATTTATCTTAAAAAAATTTATCCTAAGAAGTTAGGCAATTGCCAAAACATATTTCAAGTGTTTTTATTCAAGAGCAATTTATATAACATAAAATTAACCATCTTAAAGTGTACAACTAAGTGGCATTTAGTACCTTCACAGTGTTTACAACTATCACTGCTGTCTAATTCCAGAACACTTTCATCATCCCAAACAGAAATCTAGTGCCTGTTAATAGTCACTCGCCATTCCCTGCTCCCCCCAACCCTTGGCAACCTCCCATTTAACTTTCCATCTCTATGGATTTGCCTATTCTGGACATTCCATTTAACTGGAATCATGCAATATGTGGCCTTTTGTGTCTGGCTTCTTTCGCTGAGCATCATGCTTTTGAGATTCATCCAAAATGTAGCATGAAGCCTTTGAAGTGAAGTGAAAGTCGCTCAGTTATGTCCGACTCTTTGCAACCCCATGGACTATACAGTCCATGGAATTCTCCAGGCCAGAATACTGGAGTGGGTAGCTTTTCCCTTCTCCAGGGGATCTTCCCAACCCAGGAATCAAACCCGTGTCTCTTATGTCTTTTTATCAAAGACATAATTTATTTATGTATATAATAATTTAGATATTTTCAAAAATATCAAATCCTCCACTATTATTGTGGTATCATGGTATATCAATTTCCCTTTTTATGTCTGTTAATGTTTGCCTTGTGTATTATGGTACTTCTATGTTGGCTGCATATATATTTACGGTCATTATGTCTTTCCACTTGGATTGATCTTTTGATCACTATGTAGTGTCTTTCTTTATCTCTCATGACAGTCTTTATTTTCAAGCCTACTTTGTCTGATGTAAGTATTGCTACTCTGACTTTCTTTTTATTTCCATTTCCGTAGAATACCTTTTCCCATCCCTTTATTTTCACTCTATACATATCTTTAGATTTAAAGTGAGTCTCTTGTAGGCAGCATATATATGGGTCCTTTTTTACTATCCATTCAGCTAGTCTGTGTGTTTTGGTTGGAGCATTTAGCCCATTTACATTTAAGGTAATGTAGTGGAAATCACTGCCACCAAACAGAAAAGAGAATGAAAAGAAATGAGGACAGTTTAAGAGACCCCCTGGGAGAAAATCAAGCACACTACTATTCACATTGTGGGGATTTCAGAAGAAGGAGAGAGAGAAAGGGACTGAGAAAAAAATTTAAAGAGATAATAGCTAAAAAGATCCCTAGCCTAGGAAAAGAAATAGGTACCCAAGTCCAGGAAGCACAGAGAGTCCCAGGCAGGATAAACCCAAGGAGAAACACACCAAGACACACTGTAATCAAAATGACAAAAATTAAAGCCAGAATATGAAAAGCAGCAAGGGAGAAGAAATAATACACAAGGGAACTCCCAAAAGGCTATCAGCTGATTTTTCAGCAGGAACTCTGAAGGCCAGAAAGGGAGTGGCACGATATATTTAAAGTGATCAAAGGGGAAAACCTACAACCAAGAATACTCTACCCAGCAATGCTCTTGTTCAGGTTTGATGGAGAAATCAAAAGCTAAAAGGATTCAGCACCAACCAACCAGCTTTATGACAGATGTTGAAGGAACTTCTCTAGGTGAGAAAGAAAAGGCCATAACTAGAAACAAGAAGATGACAGAATGGAAAATCTCACTGGTAGAAGGAAACATACCAGAAAGGTAGGAAATCATCTACCCACAAAGTTAGTAGGGAGGTTAGAAGACAAAAGTAGTAAAATCATCTGTATCCATAATAAACAGTTAAAGTGAAAGAAAGTGAAATCGCTCAGTCGTGTCCGACTCTTTGCGACACTATGCTTTACCATCTAGGGGCTTCCCTGTTGGCTCAGAGGTTAAAGCGTCTGCCTCCAATGTGGGAGACCTGGGTTCGATCCCTGGGTCGGGAAGATCCCCTGGAGAAGGAAATGGTAACCCACTCCAGTATTCTTGCCTGGAGAATCCCATGGACGGAGCCTGGTAGGCTGCAGTCCACGGGGTCGCAAAGAGTCGGACACGACTGAGCGACTTCACTTTCTTTACCATCTGAGTCACCAGGGAATTCTTTAGCAGTTAAGGGATACACAAAACAATCAGACATAAAATATGGCATCAAAAACAGTATTCATGAGGGGAGGTGAGTACAAACGCAGGGTCTTTAAAATGCATTTGAAATTACGAGATCAGCAACTTAGGGGCTTCCCTGGTGGCTCAGCTGGTAAAGAATCTGCCTCCAATTAAGGAGACCTGGGTTTGATCCCTGGATTGGGAAGATCCCCTGAAGAAGGGAAGAACTACCCATTCCAGTATTCTGGCCTGGAGAATCTCACAGGATTCTGTATAGTCCATGGGGTTGCAAAGAGTTGGACACGACTGAGTGACTTTCACTTTTTTAGGGCTTCCCTGATATATGTATGTGATAGAACAATAACATATATATATATATATATATATATATATATATATATATATATAGTTGTACAAAAACTTCATGGTAACTTGAAAACAAAAATCTATAATAGATATACACACAAAAAAGATGAATCCAAACACATCACTAAAGATAGATAGCTGTCAAATCACAAGAGAACAAAAGAAGAGGCAAAAAAGACCTACAAAAACAAATTCAAAGCAGTTAACAAAATGGCCACAGGAACATACATATGGTGCATTCTGATCCGGCTTCATTTCTCCTGACCACCCCGCCCCCCACCTCCCGCTTTATTCACATGTGCTGTATGGTGGGTTACTAAGCCAGGCAAAGGGGCAAACCTTGCTATTTTCCAAACCCTGTCAGAGGAGACTGGTCAACTGCTGAATAAGAGCGCAGCAGGTGCCCTAGAACCAGAAATGCCCATGGCCTTGACAGTGTAACCAGAGTCACAATATTTGATAACAACACGCAGGTGAAAGTAACAACACACAGGTGAAAGTAACACGATAACCAGTAAGAATTTTAGCTCCTCCGTGAAGGACAATCCTTTGCTACTTGTTCTGTTTGCTTGTTTCTTTTCTTATAATTGGCCTCAGTTCTGAAATAACCATACCCAGGGGTGGCAGGACAGCACCACTGCTAGCAGAATTTTGAGCTCTCAATGCCTAGTATGGTGATGCAAAAAACTCCACTCTCTAGGTACAATACCTGTGCTGAAGAGATATTGATTACTTAAAGACCCTTTCTCCTCTGTGTGCTCAGGCCTCTCTACTGTATTATACATAAGCTTTTAAAACATTTACTGACTTATTACACTTTATATGTATTATGCAAATTGACACAAACAGTGACAGTGAAAGATGTTCCAGTGGCAATGTTCTTTAAAGTTTTAAGATTTTAAGGTTTTGAATATAATGAAAACCACCAGGCTGAACACAAAACAATGTTTATATTACAGTAATTTTCTGAATTTGAGTGTCATGAAGGGCAGTTTTGTTTATACACAGACAAGAATGCACCAGCAAGAAGTGATCATGTCCTTCTGTATTCTCTGTCTCTATGAATTTTAATTCCTTTGGAGATTGTCCACGTAAAGATTACTTGCTACTTACCTCAATTTATTATTCATCCAAGGTCTCAAAGTCAATGGATTAGGGAATCTTAGAAATTATAATGGGTCAAGATAGAAGAAAACTACGCTCACAGTTCATGAATGAGAATCACTCACTGTACAATATGGAGTAGCTTTGTAGGGTTACACAATTACTGCTATTGTTGGAAATTTAAAAGGATCAGTTGTAAAAAAAAACACATCAGTTTAACTCAATTAAGTTCAACTCATGTGTTTACGTTTATATAACCATAGCTATTTAGTCTAATAAGTCCTAATATATCTGATCTATAGGATAACTCTCAGGAGTTTAGGAAGTTACATTTAATAGTTTCTTGTAAAAAATTAATGAATACATCTCAAATCTTGCAAAAATCCAAACGTAGTATTTTCGTGGTATTTTATATTGTGATAAAATTAGGGAGAAGACAGAGCTATCTTTTAAATGAAAATTAAAAAAACAATTCATTCAAGGATTTACCTTGCATAGAAATATTGAAGGAGCTAGGAGTTTCAGACTATTCCCTCGGATTTATTTTATCAAGTGGAGTACAAGTAAGGTCACGACTTGATACGTGGGTCCAAACATTTTAATCAGAAGATTAAACCAGGGTTGTGTCATTTGGAGATGAATGCAGTGACTGGGGCCTTTGCAATCTGAGGCCACCCAGTTAAATGGCCTTAGAATCCCATGACTGGTGGGAACTTGAGAGGACTCCCAAGTGTTGGAGCCTGGTCATTGCCCCTGGAGGTGTGTGGAGCAGGCAAACCTCTTGGATTTCCCATTCCGATTTGGCTCGAAGGTCACTGCCCTGTTTATCTCTCTTATGTTGTTAAAGCCTTTGACATATTGGTAAGTGTGTTTAATACGGAAGGGGTTCCTGAAGCTTCTTGGTCTCTGTTAACATTTGGCCTGATAGCAATATGTGTTTCCTTTCCCTTATCCTGTAACTTAGCAACCAGGATATTTCAACAATTACAGAAAAAAAAAAATCCAGTTTTCCATTTTCTCTCCTCCAAAAACTTTTTTAGAGAGAGAAAGTGCATATTGAGGAAACCCTACTGCTTAGACTTTTACTATAAGAGCCTAATCGGTTTTACATGGTTAGGTATAGATTTTGACAACTTATTAGAATATAATAACCTCAAATTCTATGATCTTATTGATTAATGTTTCTCTTTTCCTTTTGGAGCATTTAGAAATTATCTTTGTGCACAGAAAAAAAACATGATGTGGTGTGGTGCCCACAAGATCAACTTCTTGAATTCACTTAAGGATCTGAATAGGTTTATCGACCAGAAATGCCAACAAATTACACACTTCAAACAGTTGGCTACTACCACAAAACAAAAAAAAAAAACCCCGCAAAATTCTATTGTTGTATGATCACTTCAACTTGAGGGAATGATGTTATCTTTTTCTCACTTCATTTTGGCTGCACATTCTGATCGCATCTTTATAGGACAGTAATTGTGAAAACACGATTTTCTTTTGAGGGAGTAGAATAAGTAAAGCTGTCTTCCTGCCAGCCTGCTTGATGGCAATGCCGGACTGTAGATGATTTAGAACAGTCTCTTTTCGTTTCGCTGGTCCTTGTCGGGAAAGCCGCCTTAGGAGCTTCCTCTGAGGTTTTTGCTCAGAGGCCCAGCTCTTGGAGGTGAGCTGTGAGTGTGCATGTGGCCCGGACCCTGCCAGTGCTCCAAGCCAGCCCACAGTTTCTTCTGTGTCCTCACCTCGAGGGAGCAGGACTTTTACATCCTTGTGAGTGTGGAAGCTTTCACTTCCAAAGATTTGTGTCCTGAGACTCTTTGAGCCCAACCAGAACAGGGGTTCTCTGGGGTTTTGAGAACCTCAGTGACTGTGCTTGTTCATTTCCTCTGGAAGCGGTTAGCTTTCACAGGAAACTCCTCCTACTGGTATACATACGGAAGAGAAAGCCTCGTCCTAACCCAGGAGAAGTATCTTCTTGAACTCTCTGGTGGGCTGGAGACTGTCCAGAAGTACTCCGATGAGGACAGGAGTCCCCCCTACTGCAACTGTGCCCCAAATAGGGGTCTTGATTGGATGCATAGGAGCTCAGGCACTCCTGGGTATGAGTTGGCAGGCAAAGGGGACCACCCATGTGAAGGTTCCAACCTCACGCTGGCCCCCAAAGCTTCTCCCACCCTCCCGTCTTGGTGTCTTTTCCTGATATTCCTCTGCTTCTTCAGAGGGGAAGAAAGACAGAAAACCCACAAGAAGATACCATGACTCACGCACCAGGTGAACGAGAATGAACAATCCCAGCTCTGACAGTAGTGCCAAGTGGGCAAGGGACGCCAAGTGTCAGGAGCACTCGGGCACTGCTGCTGGGACTGTAACTTGGTGCAGGTGTCTCCCTTGGGTGACTGTTCCCAATGGAGAGACATGCTGGGCACAGACTCCAAGATGAACTTTCACAGAACGTTTGCCTCTTTGTCACGAGCAAAAACTGGAAAGCATGTAAGTGCCCATCGGCAGTAGAACAGAGAAATCAACTGTGCTGTATTCAGACATTGAAAGATCATATTGGAATGACAATTATTTAAGCATAGTTGGGTTGAATAACATGGGTGAATCGCATAAACATTACGGCGAGTGAAAGAAGAGACACACAAACTAACCTATACTGCGTTATTCCATCCACATAAAGTCCCAAAATAGGCCAAGGGAAACTCTTGTTTGGCAAGCTTCTTTAGCAGGCAACAGTCTAAAGAAGAATGAGGACGTGATGATTGCAAAAATGCAGACAAGATGTGGAAATAGGGCTGACTGAACTGCCAAGTGCTGACCCAGGTATTCACTGCAGAATTGCTATTTACAGTGTAAAACATATTTCCTGTGCTTTATTTCAAGTAGCTTTATTGAAGTATAACTTACATATGAAAAGCATATTGTTTAAAGTGACAACATGGTACATTTTGGCACATATATACACCTGGGAAAGCACCACAATCAAGATGAGTGTAGCCATCACTCCAGAAAGTTCCTTGTACCCCCTCTAAATCCCTTCCCTGCAGCACTTCAATCCCTGGGCAATCCCCCTCTGCTTTCTATCACTATATGATTGTTCTCTGCATTTTCTAGAGTTTTATTAATATATAAATGGACTCACAATATAGACTTTTTATTTTCTCTTGGCTTCTTTCACTCAGCATGATTACTTGGAGGTTCACCCAGGTGGCTGCATCTTTCAGTATTTCCTTCCTCTTTGTTGTTGAGCAGGATTCCCTTGTGTGACAGACCACAGTCGGCTCCTCATTCATACTCTGAAGGACATTTGAGATGTTTCCAGTTGGAACTGTTACAGTAAAGCCGCTCTGAACATAAAAATGCACAGAGTTTAATTTCAAGTTGAGAGAGCAGACTGCACGTCTGTATCTAATTCTGCCCTTCAGTAAACTACAGTCCAGAGACTTTTGAGAGAAAAAAAACCATGAATCTCCACGAAACTGGAGGGCAGAGGCTAAGGCTCCAGCAATAACATTTTGTGAGCTGAGAAAACATGTGGGTGACAATACAGTATATTAACACATATATATGGAATTTAGAAAGATGGTAATGATGACCCTATATGTAAGACAGCGAAAGAGACACAGATGTAAAGAATAGACTTTTGGACTCTGTGCGGAAAGGCGAGGGTGGGATGATTTGAGAGAATAGCACTGAAACATGTATATTATCATCTGTGAAACAGATTGCCAGTCCGGGTTCGATGCATGAGACAGGGCACTTAAGACTGGTGCACTGGGATGACCCCGAGGGATGGGATGGGGAGCGAGGTGGGAGGGAGGGTCAGGATGGGGAACACATGTACATCCATGGCTGATTCATGTGAATGAATGGCAAAAAGCACTACAATATTGTAAAGTAACTAGCCTCCAATTAAAATAAAGAAAGAAAGAAAAAAAGACATGTGGGTGAGTGGAAACTAACTTAGCCAACAACAAAAGTCAGAGAATCAAGCAAGGGGTCAATGAGTTGTGAAATTCTACCTGGACAGGGCGAGATTCTTTTTCCTCTGTACCCAGATTGGGGCCCCTAGGCAGGATTTACAAGTGGCTTCTCTGGGGAATCCAGATGGGACTGACCTTCCAATCACTCTCCCAGAATTGCAGGACAAGAACTGCCAAATTGAGAAGGCCTCACCAAGACTAGCCAAAGCAACACCCCCGATGCTTTATTCAGAGCACTGAGGACAAAGGGAAGAGTCAACAAGTTTACAGAGAGAAGGGCCAGAAGTCACGAGAAAGACTCAAGATTCAGAAGGGCAACCCTTGAAACCAGAGCTAAGGCACAAATTCCTCTAGATGCCGGAGTAGAATCATTTCCAACCTCAAACTGTGTAAGTAGCCCAATAGGCAGGATAGAGACATCATCAGACAGAGAGTTCTCATAAATGTCCCTCCTGCCTACTCCTCTCAGGGACCTGAAAGTCAACCCAACAGAGGAAGGTGAGAGCTACAGGGAACCAAAGCACTGATGGGGGAGGAGCCCCTGGAGGAGGGTCAGGCCTAACTCCAGGTCCCAGGGCTGGAGGCAGCCAGCCTGGATGGGAAAAAAAATGTTAAAGATAGCCACATGCGGTCCTGGGTCTCCACCCCAGCCCTGCCAGATGCCCAACCAGGGAGCCCTATTTCCCAGTAGTTGCTCATGACTGTGCCTACTGGCATCTCCGAAAGGGAGCTCCCTGAGAAGCAGAGGCCAAACCACAGCTCTGTCCAGCTTCCCATCTCTGGGGAGTCTGGACCCTTCTATGATGACATGACAAAGATGCTATTTCCTTCCTGCTTCAGATAACAAAGGCAATAGACAAGCAGGTGTTTCTTGGGAGTTTCTCTGTTGGGACAACTGATGTTCGAATGCCAAGGGTGGGTGAAGAACAAGGTGCAGCCTTGCCCCCGTGGCGCGTACCTTTGGGTGGGGGGGATGAAACTCAGCACGTCTCTCAATCCTGTAAAGCTGAGGAGAGATGGTACCTGGAGTAGGTGCAGAGCTCAGGTGTGGAGTGGGATGGTATAGCACAGAAGTGGCAATTATAGGAGCTGTGGGTGGGGAGGACTTCTCCATGCCCAGGACACTCGAGTGATTGCTTCCAATTTCCTTTGAAGCATACTCTGGGATCACTTTTTGTCAATTTCTCCTTGGAACCAGGAAAATATGTCTTCCAGTAGTATACTCTGTTAGGTCCATACCTATGTCATGGAAGAGAGTTTTAGCTGACTGTGTGCTATAGTAAATATTTATAATGTTCTGTAAATTATGGGACTTTGACATTCTGGCTTGGGAAACATGGCCCTTCCCTGGGCCATCCAATTTCCTGAGATAGCAAAGGGTCCAGGCAGGTGTATGTCTTAGATGTGCAAACCAATTTAGCACCAGGCCTCCTGCATCTGTTTCGACAGCCTGGGAGGCAATATTCCTCCACCCTCATCATCCCAAAGCCAGCTGCTAGACTGCTAGCCAGCAACTAGAGACCCCCATCCCCAGCCCAAAGCTCGTCAAGACTAGCCAAAGCAGCCATTCGTCATCACCCTGTTCACAGCTATTCATCCTGTCCCGCCTTGCCCTCAGAGACCCCAATAACAGCCTTAACCTACAGCTTCTCCTGACTCCTGACCACCCTGGGGCTTCCCCATGTGGCCCCACAGGTCAAGCGTCCTGTCTCTAGGACCTGAGAAGGGAAAGCACTTTATTTTCCTGGGGCCCTGTCCCCTGTTGCTGCCTGGACCCACTGTATCAACCTTTAAGACTATGAAACACCAACTCAAAACCTTTTCTCTGTCTCGCCCCAAGAAAAATGCTGCTATATTCCTGCCCATTTCTTCTTCAAGCATTTCCAGCAAATTGTGTTTTCTCTGCTTCAGTGAAAAGAAAGAAAGTGAAGTCGCTCAGTTGTGTCCAACTCTTTGCAACCCCATGGACTGTAGCTCAAGTGGAGCCCAAGGCTCTTCCGTCCATGGAATTTTCAAGGCAAGAGTACTGGAGAGGGTTGCCATTTCCTTCTCCAGGGGATCTTTTCGACTCAGGGATCAAACCCGGGTCTCCCACATTGCGAGCAGGCGCTTTACCAGCTGAGCCACCAGGGAATCCCAGGGAATCATCAGTCACCAAGGAAACTGCTTCAGTGAAGGGCTGCTCATAAAGATTCTTCACAGAGACTTCTTGATGGCAAAGTACTCTCCTCATTGACATGAAATGGTACTTTTTGGGTCCCACTTCATATTCTCTGAATTCTCCTTTGTCAGACACCAATGTTGCTTTTTCTATTAATTTATGAAGGGGGCAGCTGAGAGTGCACACTTCTCTGAAGAGTACAGCCAAAGCACACGCTATTTAAATGAACTGGTACATCTAAGGGGCGAACTGGCTGGGAGTGGTAAGCCCACGGGGTGGAGGGGCACCAGGGTCATCTTTGTAACTGCTTCAGGTGTAATCAGCCCATTCTGGAAATGAGCGATTATCTGAAAGGAAACACTCTGTAGAAGGATGGTGAGTATGAAGTCCATGAAGATCAGGAGCTGTTGCACCAAATGCAACATCCGTGTCTGGAAGGGTGACTTTACAGAAATACTAATTCAGAAAAAGAAATCTGGGTTAGAGGGAGAAGAGATGGGAGAAATTTCCAGTGGACTGACTTCCTTATCTTTCAAGAAGAGCTATAGCACAATGTTGCTCAATCAAGTAGTAAAGGTTCGACTATATTGTTTAATTATTATTTGACTATATTGTTTGATGATAATTATCTAATTATTATTATTATTGAAGACCCAGATTCCCCCACAGTCAGTCCCTCCCATCAGGAAGCTTCCACAAGCCTCTTATCCTTCTCCATCAGACGACAGACAGAATGAAAATCACACTCACAAAAAACTAACCAAGCTGATCACATGGATCACAGCCTTGTCTAACTCAATGAAACTATGAGCCATGCCGTGTAGACGGGTCATGGTGGAGAGTCCTGACAAAACTGGAGTCCTGGTTCACTGGAGAAGGGAATGGCAAACCACTTCAGTATTCTTGTCTTGAGAACCCCATGAACAGTATGAAAAGGCAAAAAGATAAGACACAGAAAGATGAACTTCCCAGGTCGGTAGGCGCCCAATATATTACTGGAGATCAGTGGAGAAATAAATCCAGAAAGAATGAAGAGACAGAGCCAAAGTGAAAACAACGCCCAGTTGTGAATGTTACTGGTGATGGAAGTAAAGTTTGATGCTGTAAAGAACAATGTTGCATAGGAACCTGGAATGTTAGGTTCATAAAACAAAGTAAATTGGAAGTGGTCAAACAGGAGATGGCAAGAGTGAACACTGACATTTTAGGAATCAGTGAGCTAAAATGAACCAGGATGGGCAAATCTAAGGGCAAGAATCCCTTAGAAGAAATGGAGTAGCCCTGATAGTCAACAAGAGTCTGAAATGCAGTACTTAGGTGCACTCTCAAAAGTGACAGAATGATCTCTGGTCATTTCCAAGCCAAACTACTCACTAGCGCAGTAATCCAAGTCAATGCCCCAACCACTAATGCCAAAGAAGCTGAAGTTCAATGGTTCTGTGAAGACCTACAAGACCTTCGAGAACTAACACCCCCAAAAGATGTCCTTTTCATCATGGGAGACTAGAATGCAAAAGTAGGAAGTCAAGAGATACCTGGAGCAACAGGCAAGTTTAGCCTTGGAGTACGGAATGAAGCAAGGCAAAGGCTAACAGAGTTTTGCCAAGAGAATGCACTGGTCATAGCAAACACCCTCTTCCAACAACACAAGAGATGACTCTACACATGGACGTCACCAGATGGTCAATACCAAAGTCAGGTTGATTGTATTCTTTGCAGCTGAAGATGGAGAAGCTCTATATAGTCAGCAAAAATAAGACTGGGAGCTGACTGTGCCTCAGATCATGAACTCCTTATTGCCAAATTCAGGCTTAAATTGAAGAAAGTAGGGGAAACCACTAGACCATTCAGGTATGACCTAAATCAAATCCCTTATGATTATACAGTGTAAGTGACAAACAGATTCAAGGCATTAGATCTGATAGACAGAGTGCCTGAAGAACTATGGGTGGAGGTTTGTGACATTGTACAGGAGGCAGTCATCAAGACCATCCCCAAGAAAAAGAAATGCAAAAAGGCAAAATGGTTGTCTGAGGAGGCCTTACAAAAAGCTAAGAAAAGAAGAGAAGTGAAAGGCAAAGGAGAAAAGGGAAGATATATCCATCTGAATGCAGAGTTCCAAAGAACAGCAAGGAGAGATAAGACAGGCTTCCTAAGTGATCAATGCAAAGGAATAGAGGAAAACAACAGAATGGGAAAGACTAGAGATTTCTTCAAGAAAATTAGAGATACCAAGGGAACATTTCATGCAAATATGGGTGCAACAAAGGACAGAAAGAGTATGGACCTAACAGAAGCAGAATAGATTAAGAAGAGTTGGCAAGAACACACAGAAGAACTATACAAAAAAGATCTTAATGACCCAGATAACCATGATGGTGTGACCACTCATCTAGAGCCAGACATCCTGGAGTCAAGTGGGCCTTGGGAAGCATCACTACGAACAAAGCTAGTGGGTGATGGAATTCTAGCTGAGCTATTTAAATCCTAAAAGATGATGGTGCGAAAGTGCTGCACTCAATATGCCAGCAAATTTGGAATACTCAGCAGTGGCCTTGGGGCTGAGAAAGGTCAGTTTTCACTCCAATCCCAAAGAAAGGTGATGCCAAAGAATGTTCAAACTACTGTACAATTGCACTCATCTCACACATTAGCAAAGTAATGTTCTAAATTCTCCAAGCTAAGCTTCAACAGTATGTGAACTGTGAAATTCCAGATGTTCAAGCTGGATTTAGAAAAGGCAGAGGAACCAGAGATCAAATTGCCAACATTCGTTGGATCATAGAAAAAGCAAGAGAATTCCAGAAAAACATCTATTTCTGCTTCATTGACTACGCCAAAGCCTTTGACTGTGTTGATCACATCTAACTGTGGAAAATTCTTCAAGAGATAGGAATACCAGACCACCTGACCTGCCTCCTGAGAAATTTGTATGTAGGTCAAGAAGCAACAGTTAGAACTGGACATGGAACAATGGACCGGTTCCATATTGGGAAAGGAGTACATCAAGGCTGTACATTGTCACCCTGCTTATTTAACTTATATGTAGAGTACGTCATTAGAAATGCCAGGCTGGATGAAGCACAAGCTGGAATCAAGATTGAGGGGAGAAATATCAATAGCCTCAGATACGCTGATGACACCACCCTTATGGCAGAAAGTGAAGAAGAACTAAAGAGCCTCTTGATGAAAGTGGAAGAGGAGAGTGAAAAAACTTGCTTAAAACTCAGCATTCAAAAAACGATGATCGTATGACAAAACCCACTGAAAAATAAAAATTAAATTTAAAAAAGAAAAAAAAAAAAAAAACCGATGATCATAACATCCGGTCCCATCACTTCATGGCAAATAGATGGGGAAACAATGGAAACAGTGACAGACCTTCTTTTCTTGGGCTCCAAAATGACTGCAGATGGTGACTGTAGCCATGAAATTAAAAGACACTTGGTCCTTGGGAGAAAAGCTGTGACCAACCTAGACAGCATGTTTAACAGCTACGGGACTGCCCCAGGCCTTTTTGGCCACATATCATGCCTCATCTCTGCCCTGCCCTTCTGGGGCAGGCCTCACTGCCTCCCTCTCCCAGGCTCTGGGCTCAGTGGGCTTCCAGTTAGGATGGACGGCAGGAGGCCTGAGCAGAGCCTAGAGGGTGGGAGGGACTGAGTAGAGGGGTACTGCCTGTCTCCCTCTCTGCCCCCAGGGCACCTGCTGCAGCTCCTACCAAGGCCCTCCCAGATTCCAGATCTTCTCTTGCGTTCTTCCAGTGATTTCATGCCTCACTTTCTCCCATCTACTTCCCAGTGGTCCTAGGTGCCCCTTTCCTGGCATTCAATGCCCTCAACCAGAGTGGTTTCTGGGAGGACCCCAATGGATAGACTAGCCATTAGCCAATAGATAGGAGACCACAGTAAGGAACAGCCCCTGCTGGGTGTCATGTTCGAGCAGAGTGACAGATGAAACAGTGACCAAATATGAAGCTGAAACTCCAAAAAAACAGAAAAGAAAGTAATCCAAAACACATGCTTGGCATAGAACGTTAGTAACAAAAATGGAAAAGAAAAGAAAGAAAAAGCCTACCTTTAGAATTTAAAAGGACTTGCTTTAAAAATCATCTTTGGTAAAAAAAAAAATTCACAGGAAAACTTGTAGAATATTTGTATGTAGTAGAAATTGTAGAAAATTGTAGAAAACAGGGATGATGAGAACAGAAAGTATGAGTTGGAACACAGAGAAATCAGAGAACTAATAAATGAATCTCTAAACTGGTTTTCTGAGAACCCAAAAACGAGACCAAAAGATAGAACAGTAGTCAGCCTAAGCAAGGGAAAAAACAAAGGTGAAAACCTAAACTAGAGGGACTTTCCTGGTGGTCCAGTGGTTAAGACTTCACCTTACAATGCAGGAGGTGCAGGCAGGTACCATCCCTGGTTGGGGACCTAAGATCCACATGCCTTGTGGCCAGAAAAAAATAAATAAATAAATAAAATAAACCCAAAGACAGAAGAAATATTGTAACAAATTCAGCACAGACTAAAAACAAAAAAGAAAACCTAAACTAGGAAAAAACAACACATACTGATGAAGTCTCTAATCTCCCAAGGCCTCAAAGAAGTGGCTATAAGCCACCCAAGGGTCACAAGCACCTTGTGATTGAGACAATGGACAAAGTAGTTATATCAGAGGAACCCTTAACCACAGAGAAACTTCTAAAGAGACTCCCAGGGCCTGATTGAGCTACCACCACCATTTCACATGTCACCTTCAGCTGGTCCAAGCAGATTAGAGAGGCTGAGGCCTACCAGAAGCCCCTGAAGGATCGGCCTGAAGTTTTCTTTGGGTAGAACTAGGTCACGGGTCACCGCAATTCCTCACAGCAGGATTTCTTTATGAATCACACAAGAGTGGAATTCAAAATCTAAGCAGAGTTCGGCTGACAAAGCAGAAAGAGGATCTGCCCTGACTGTGTCTGGGTCTTCTCAAGGGTCTTCTCAGTCCCATTGATATTTTGCCTCCTTCAGCACGAAAGCTGCACTCTTTTCCTCATTGTCATTTCCACGTGTGTTTGGGTAGCCGGTATGGCAAGTCTTCCTTTGAGTCAATATTTTCTTTACTCATTGTGTGCCTTTATTCTGATGAACCTTAGAATCATATTGTCATATTCCATGACTCTCAAGTAGGAAAAAAATGGATAGGATTTCTTTGCTGTTGTTCAGTTGCCAAGCTGTGTGTAACTCTTCAAGACCCCATCGACTGCAGCACGCCAGGCTTCCCTGTCCCTCACCATCTCCTGAAGTTTGCCCAAGTTCGTGTCCATTGACTTGATGATGCCATTCAACCATCTCACCCTCTGTCACCTTCTCCTCTTTCTGCCTTCAATTTTTCCCAGCATTGTGGTCTTTTCCAATGAATTGACTGTTCATATCAGATGGCCAAAGTATAGGAGCTTTAGTTTCAGCATCAGTCCTTCCAATGAATATTCAGTGTTGATTTCCTGTAGGATTGACTGGTTTGATATCCTTGCGGTTCAAGGGACTCTCAAGAGTCTTCTCCAGCACCACAGTCCAAAAGCATTAATTCTTTGGTGCTCTGCTTTCTTTATTGTCCAGTTCTCACATCCGTACATGACTACTGGAAAGACCATAGCCTTGACTTAATGGATGTTTGTTGGCAAAGTGATGTCTTTGCCAGCTGTCTAGGTTTAACACCCTGTCTAGGTTTGAAACAGGAGACTGAAAAAGGTGGCTTAAAACTCAGCATTCAATAAATGAAGATCATGGCATCTGGTCCTGTCACTTCATGGCAAATAGATGGGGAAACAGGAAACAGTGACAGACTTTATTTTCTTGGGCTCAAAAATCACTGCAGATGGTGACTTCAGTCATGAAATTAAAGGACAATTGCTCCTTGGAAGAAAAGCTATGACCAACCTAGACAGCACATTAAAAAGCAGAGACTTACCTGGCCAGCAAAGTTCCATCTAGTCAAAGCTATGGTTTTTCCAGTAGTCATGTATGGATGTAAGAGTTGGACCATAAAGAAAGCTGAGCGCTGAAGAATTGATGCTTTTGAACTGTGTGGTGTTGGAGAAGACTCCTGAGAGTCCCTTGGACTGCAAGGAGATCAAACCAGTCCATCCTAAAGGAAATCAGTCCTGGATATTCCTTGGAAGGACTGATGCTGAAGCTGAAACGCCAATACTTTGGCCACCTGACGCAAAGAACTGACTCCTTGGAAAATACCTTGATGCTGGTCGAAGGCGGGAGGAGAAGGGGACAACAGAGGATGAGATGGTTGGATATCATCACCAACTTGATGGACATGAGTTTGAGCAAGCTCCAGGAGTTGGTGATGGACAGGGAAGCCTGGCGTGCTGCAGTTCGAGGGGTCACAAAGAGTCGGATGTGACTGAGCGACTGAACTGAACTGAATTGAACTAGGTTTGTCAAAGCTTTCCTGCCAAGAAGCAATCGTCTTCTAATTTCTTGGCTGCAGTCACCATCTGCAGTGATTTTAGAGCCCAAGAAGAGGAAATTTGTTACTGGTTCCACCTTTTCCCCTTCTATTTGTGATGAAGTAATATGACAGGATGCCGTGATCTTAGCTTTTTTTCTTTTTAATATTGAATTTTAAGCCAGGTTTTTCATTCTCCTCCTTCACCCTCATCAAGAAACTCTTTAGTTCCTCTTCACTTTCTGCCATTATAGTGGTATTATCCACATATCTGAGGTTATAGATATTCCTCCCGAAAATCTTGATTCTAGCTGGTTACTCATCCAGACTGGCATTTCACATGATGTGCTGTGCATATAAGTTAAACAAATAGGTTGACAGTAAACAGTCTTGTTGTACTCCTTTCTCAATCCTGAACCAGTCAGTTGTTCCATACAGGGTTCTAACTGTTGCTTCTTGATCCGCATACAGGTTTCTCAGGAGACAGGTAAGATGGTCTGGTATTCCCATCTCTTTAAGAGCTTTCCACAGTTTGTTATGATCCACACAGTCACAGGCTTTAGTGTAGTCTGCAGATGGTGACTTCAGCCATGAATTTAAAAGACACTTGCTACTTGGAAGAAAAGCTATGACCTCCTCCTACACCTCCTCCTCCTCCTCCTCCACATCCTCCTCCTCCTCCACATCCTCCTCCTCCTCCACCTCTTCCTTCTCCTCCTCACCCCAAATGAACTGTGCCTCTATAAGGCCCTCGTCCTCTCTTGGATCCTGAAAGACTTGCTCAGGCTGGTGGAGCTCATGCATCCCTTGCATGATGACTGGGGTAGAAGTGCAGACAGGGGTGAGGAAGGGGGACAGATGGGGACCCCGGGCCTGCAGCAGAGGGGGGTTGTAGTCAATGAAACAGAGTTAGATGTTTTTCTGGAATTCCCTTGCTTTCTTGATGATCCAGCAGATGTTGGCAATCTGGTTTCTAGTTGTTCTGAGGTTTCTAAACCCAACTTGAACATCTGGAAGTTCTCGGTTCATGAAATGCTGAAGCCTAGCTTGGAGGATTTTGAGCATAACCTTATTAGCATGGGAGATGAGTGCAACTGTCCAGTTGTTTGAACATTCTTTAGTACTGCCCGTCTTGAGAAGTGGGATGAGGATTGACCTTTTCGAGACCTGTGTCCACTGCTGGGTTTTCCAGATTTGCTGACATATTAAGTGCAGCACTTTCACAGCATCAAACTTTCAGGACTTGAAATAACTCTGCTGGAATTCCATCACCTCTGCTAGCTTTATTGACAGCAGTGCTTCCTAAGGCCCACTTGACTTCACACTCCAGAATGTCTGGCTCTGAGTGAGGGACTATATCTTTGTGGTTATCTGGGTCATTAAGATCTTTTTTCACAGTTCTTCTGTGTATTTTTGCCATCTCTTCTTGATCTCTTCTACTTCTACTAGTTCTTTACCATTTCTGTCCTTTATTGTGCCCACCTTTGGGTGAAATGTTCCTTTGATATATCCTATTTTCTTGAAGAGGTCTCTAGTCTTACCCTTTCTGCTGTTTTCCTCTATTTCTTTGCATTGTTCATTGAAGAAGGCCTTCTTGTCTCTCCTTGCTATTATTCTCTGGAACTCTGCATTTAGTTGGGTGTACCTTTCCCTTTCTTCCTTGCTTTTCGCTTTTCTTCTTACTTCAGCTATGTGTAAAGCCTGCTCAGACAACCACTTTGCCTTCTTGCATTTCTTTTTCTTTGGGGTGGTTTTGTTTGCTGCCTCCTGTGCAGTATTATGGACCTCTATCTAGAGTTCTTCAGGTGCTCTGTTTACTAGATCTAATCCCTTGAATCTATTTGTCACCTCCACTGTATATTCATAGGGGACTTAAGTCATACCTGACTGGCCTCATAGTTTCCCCCACTTTCTTTAGTTTAGGCCTGAATTTTGCTATGGGGAGTTGATGATCTGAGCCATAGTTGGCTCTTGTTTTTGCTGAGTGTAAACAGCATCTCCATCTTCAGCTACAAAGAATGTAATCAATCTGATTTCAGTATAGACCATCTGGTGATGTCCATGTGTAAAGTCGTCTCTTGTGTTGTTGAAAAAAGGTGTTTGCTATGACCAGTATGTTCTCTTGGCAGAATTCTATTAGCCTTTGCCCTGTCTCATTTTGTACTCCAAAGCCAATCTTGCCTGTTACTCCAGGTATCTCTTGACTTCCTACTTTTGCATTACAATCCCCTATGAAGAATAGAACATCCTTTTTTTTAGTGTTAGTTCTAGGAGGTCTTCTGGGTCTTCATAGAATTGATCCACTTCAGCTTCTTCTGTGATTTCTTGAGCACTTTCAAACCCCAATATGCTTTTGTTCCCTGAATTTCCTCCAGTCTCCTACCTCCCCCTTAGTGATTATCTTTTCATCTTTATCAGTATGGTATATAATGCTATGGTATTATATGGTATATAAATGGTATATATGGTATTATATGGTATATAAATGCTAACTCTGACAATATAAGTGTAGCTGATACCAAGTGGTCAAAGATACATGGCTATAGAAAGTTAATAGAGCAAGAGATCTGAGTGTATTATTCAAACTTACAAAGAACTAAAGATAACAGTGTGAATGTCAAATATGGTATGTCAGGGGTCACCAAGACCACCCTCAGAAACACCCAAGGCTGATGAGTTAACCCTTTACTACCCCTGGGGGGAAGAGAGCTGTGTCCCACTCTATAAAAAAACCTCTCTGTCCATGTATGGTGCATAGGTTGACTCTAAAAGTTGAAAAATCAAAGACAAAAATTCACATTAGGATGTTTCTGTAAATATTTTAAAAAGTTCAATCAAAAAGAGGATTACATTTCCTTCTTATAAGTCTAATTTGAAGACCCCTGGGCCATTTGAAAAGAGAAGTTTCTTAGTGTCAAGGGCTAACAGATTCTCCTTTCTTAAACATCATCAACTGGTAGAATTATATTTTACTTTGCTTCTTATTTTGATGATAGCTTACAGTGCAGTTCTTTTTTCCCCTGCTGTTTCTAACTGCTTTCCTTATTTTCTTGAACTAATTACCATGATCAAATTCAATTTTCTTCAAACTCCCAATCACACTATCTAATATGTTGAGTTCACATACATACACTTTAAAAAGTTTTTTAAAAGATTTTTTTTTTTACTTTTCCTCTCTCCCAGAGCCTGCCATTCTCATCTTCCAATCTGGACTGATTGCCAATCAGGCCTTCTGCCCAGTTGGCAACCTTGGTATTTCCTGTCACAGTTTTCCTGGATTTGATCCACTGTCTTATGGCTCCTATGTCTTCCTTTTTCTTGGCTTATGCTCTTGTTTTACTGGAGAACATCCTTAAGTAGCTTCCTAGTGAAAGTTGCTCAGTCGTGTCTGACTCTTTGCGACCCCATGGACTATACTCCAGGCCAGAATACTGGAGGGGGTAGCCTTTCCCTTCTCCAGGTGATCTTCCCAACTCAGGGATCGAACCTAGGTCTCCCTCAATGTAGGTGAATTCTTTACCAGCTGAGCCACAAGGTAAGCCCAAGAATATTGGAGTGGGGAGCTATCCCTTGTCCAGCAGATCTTCCTGACCCAGGAATCGAATAAGGGTCTCCTGCATTGCAGGCAGATTCTTTACTGATGGAGCTATCATGGAAGCCCAAGTAGCTTCCTAAGAAAATATATTTGAGAGGCAAATTTTCTTAGGTATTACATATTTTTATTTCACTGTCACACTTGATGGATATTTTGGCTGGTGTAGAATTCTCAATTGAAAGTCATTTTCTCTTGGAAGTTGGAAAGCATTGCCTTATTATCTTTTTAAAATTGTTGTCCTATTATCTTTTATCCTCCAGTATTATTATGAGGTCTGATTCCTATTCCTTTTTCTTGCTTTTATTTGACAAAAATTATTGTTGGCTGCTGGCTGGACTTCTTAGATCACTCACCAAAATCCTTATGTTATCTCTCATATTTTTTGTCTGTGTTGCTTTGTTCTATTTTCTAGGAGACTTCTTCAGTTCTATCTTTCAATATTTCAATTGAAATTTGAACTTTAATAATCACATTTAATTTCCAATAATTATTTCTTATCCTCCACTCCTTTTACATAATATTCTGTTCTTGTTCTTTGGATAAAATATTTTCTTAGTTCTCTGATATGCTAATTAAAATTTTAAAATTTCTCATGTTTCCCTCCACATTTTCTGGGATTCTTCCAAGTTCATTTTTCACCTATAATTGTATTTGACTATTTTTCACATTGAAGGCTCTCTTCAAATTTCTGATGATGCTTTTTGGTTGGTTTATATTCAGCAAAAAAGGGCTGGATAGCTTTGGAGATTTAATCAGGTTTAAGGGGAATAGGTCCGTTTTCCTGCTATGACTCCTCGGTGGAAAGCAAGGAGTTGAGGAACAGAGTTGCCCACATGCATGCAGGAAGCCCTAGTTTTCAACAGACGTTTCATTCAATTGCTTTAGAGAACTGTCAGGTATTTTCCCTGCAGGCCTGCTACAGCTGCTAACTCAGTTGTCTGGTAGAGGAGAGGAGGTTTCAAATGATGCAACCACTTGGTACTGGGGCCTGCAATGAATCCCCAGTTGCTCAGACCCATTTAATTCTATTGCCTTCCACCACATGCTTGCTGATTGTGAGCCTACTCTCTGGTGTTATATCTGGCCAACTGGTTCCCACCTACTCCGTGGTCCCTCTGTCTAATATTCTAGGCTGAATTTTTCCT
Source organism: Muntiacus reevesi (assembly GCF_963930625.1). Classification (NCBI taxonomy): domain Eukaryota; kingdom Metazoa; phylum Chordata; class Mammalia; order Artiodactyla; family Cervidae; genus Muntiacus; species Muntiacus reevesi. The sequence goes on along the minus strand of NC_089271.1, from coordinate 147,073,583 downwards.
GCCTGTTTTATTCATCAACTAATTCCCATCTTGATCTCCAAAAAATTGTTGAAATCTGTCAATTGAGGATAACCTCCCATCCTCACCACATTCCCTTCACTCTGATGAATTTATACCTTTTTGTTCCTGGATACTTTTCTCGTAGTGAGCGTCTCATGATAAAGAAAGGAGATCCCCTGTGTGTGTACATGAGGGTGTGCACACAGAAATGTAAGCATGGTGTGCCAGAATCAATTCATTTCTTATCTATTTTCCTCTTTTTAGTAAGTCAAATGTTTCTTTGTTTTTTTATATTGAAGTATAGTTGATTGACAATGTTGTGTTAATGTCTGCTGTACAGCAAGATGACTTAGTTACACATATAGACATTCTTTTTAAAAAATTTTTTTTCCATGATGCTTTATCACAGGATATTGAATATAGTTCCCTGTGCTATACTGCGGGACCTGGTTGTTTAGCCATCCATATATAATAGCTTGCATCTGCGAATTGCAAACTCCAACTCCATCTGTCCTCTATATTTTCCTCTTTTCTAATAAATGTAGTTACAGTTATTAATTTTTCTAGATGACCAGTTTGGCCACATAACATAGGTTTTAATATGTAAGGCTCTCATTGTTGGTCATTTCTAAAGAGTTTATAATTTTACTCTAAGTTTCCTCTTTAACCAAAGAGTTATTTTGAAGCCTATTTTAAAACTTTCAAGTGGAGAGTGCATTTTTGGTTTTGTTTTGTTTTACTTTTGCCCATTCTTTTGTTCTTAAGTTTTAATTTTATTGTATTGTTGCCAGAGACTGAACTGCATGATTTCTACATTTTGGAATTTACTGAGTTTAAGAAAAACAAACTTTAATTCATAAACAACTTTACAAAATGTTCCATAGTGTTTGAAATATATTTCTGTGTTTCATGTTTTGTGGTATCATCTGGGATGTTAGTTCTAAAATTTTGAACTGTTTTACCTTTCTTATTTTCTGTGGTCATTTTGGATTTACTCTAAAAATATATATGCTTTCTATCAGTTCAGGGGTTTTTAGAAAGACAGAGTAAAAGTTTATGATCTGTTTGCCATATCAGTAAAATCCTCCAGGTTGTGGCTTTTCTGTCAATTGCTATCTATACTATATTGTTCTTGTTTTTTATCTTATATAGTCCCATTTTCAAGGGGATGCATTTAAAAAATTTTTATAGTCATCCTATTTTTTAAAATGGCCCATTTAAAATTCTACTAGTAGATACTTTAGACTCTAGTTTATTTTTCTACTTTTCAATGGCAAGAGTGAAATTGTATCATTTAAGTTCCATTTATTCAAACTAAGGAATTTGGCAAGACCCTCACCATTGGTTTTCTGTTTCAAACATGTCTTGAATACTTACTCTTCTTGATCTAGAATTAACTTGTTAAAAGTCCATAAAAACGCCTAGATTTTTGACTCAGGCAAATAATTTCCAGATTAATTTATGAAGAATTGACATCTTTATTATGTCAGCTCTTCCTTTCCAGAACTGTGGTAGTTTCTATTTTTTCAGGTCTTCTTTTTTTTCAGTGAAGTTTTACTTTATTTTTTTCAGTAAAGTTTTATACTTTTTTAATATAGTTTTTAGCATGTTTTATTATTTATTCCAAACTGTTTTATAATTTTTGTAGCCTAAGTTGAATGCTTTTTTTCCCCATTTCTTTTCCAGCTTGTTACTGGCTGGATCTGTATGCCTGCATCCTAACAGCAAGGGAATCTATTTGAGGTTAATGGGTCTTTCTCATTACAGTGAAACTCCAAGGATAAGGTTTAAAAGAGAACGGGTGGTGAAGGATGTGTGTTTTATTTTACACGAATGATGTTGCACCAAAAATCTTCTGTTTCTTGCTTTGTTCCCATTAACACTATTAAACATGATGTTTGCTTTAAGTTTTTTAATAGGTGATTTTGATCAGATTAAGAAAATTCCCTTCTATTCATAGTTCTCTAAGTTGTTGTTAGTTTTGTTTTTATTATGAGTAGGTATTGAATTTTATCAAAGGCTTTTTCTGCATATATTGACATGGTCATATAATTTGCTTCCCTTAAATTTGTTAAGTCTGATTTTCTAATTTTAAACCATCCTGGCAATCTTAGAATAAAACTCAACTTGGTTAGGATATATCAATATATACTGCTGGATTTGGTTTGTCTAGAATTTTTACATCCATTTCCATATTTTGTGTCATCCTTTCATTGGTTTGTTATAGTAATTATATTAGTCTCATAAAGTAAGTTTGAAGGAACTTCTTTCTTTTCTGTTTATGATTGGAATTGTTGTTGTTCAATCACTAAGTCCTATCTGACCCTTTGCAACCCCATGGACTGCAGCATGTCAGGCTCCCCTGTCCTTCACTATTTCCCAGAGTTTGCTCAAACACTTGTCCATTGAGTCAGTCATGCTATCTAACCATCTCATCCTTTGCCACCTTCTTCTCCTTTTGCTTTGATTCTTTCCCAGCATCAGGGTCTTTTCCAATGAGCCAGTTCTTTCCATCAGGTGGCCAAAGTATTGGAGCTTCAGCTTCAGCAGCAGTCCTTCCAATGAATATTCAGGACTGATTTCCTTTAGGATGGACTGGTTGGATCTCCTTGCATTCCAAGGGACTCCCAAGACTATTCTCCAGCACCACAGTTCTAAAGCATCAATTATTTGGTACTCAGCCTTTTTTAGGGTCCAACTCTCACATCTATACACGACTACTGAAAAAACTATAACTTTGACTCTACACTTTTGTTGGCAAAGTGATGTCTCTGCTTTTTAATACTCTGTCTAGATATGTCATAGGGCTTCCCAGGTGGTGCTAGGAATTAAGAAACTGCCTGCCAATGCAGGAGACATGAGAGACATGATTTCGATCCCTGGGTCGAGAAGATCCTCTGGAGGAGGGCATGGCAACCTGCTCCAGTATTCTTGCCTGGAGAATCCCATGGAAAAAGGAGCCTGGTGGGCTACAGCCCATCAGTTTGCAAAGAGTTGGACACAACTGAAGCAACTTAACACGCACAGGTTTGTCATAGCCTTCTTTCCAAGAGCAAGCATCTTTTTATTTCATGGCTGCAGTCACCATCCACAGTGATTTAGGAACCCAAGAAAATAAAATCTGTTACTGCTTCTACTTTCCCCCCATCTATTTGCCATGAAGTGATGGGACTGAATGACAAGATGTTAGTTTTTGAATGCTGAGTTTTAAGCAAGGCTTTTCACTCTCCTCTTTCACCCTCATCAAGAAGTTCTTTAGTTCCTCTTCACTTTCTGCCATTAGGGTGGTATCATCTGTGTATCTGAGGTTGTTGTATCTGAGGTATCTTTCTCCCCGAAATCTTGATTACAGTGATTCATCCAGCCCGGCATTTTGCATGATGTACTCTGCATATAAGTTAAATAAGCAGGGTGACAATATACAGCCTTGATGTACTCCTTTCCCAATTTGGAACCAGTCCATTGTTATATGTCCAGTTCTAACTGTTGCTCCTTGACCTGCATACAGGTTTCTCAGGAGGCAGGTAAGATGGTCTGGTATCCCCATCTCTTGAAGAATTTTCCACAGTTTGTTGTTGTGAACCACACAGTCAAAGGCTTTGTCATAGTCAATGAAGCAGAAGTAGATGTTTCTCTGGAATTCTCTTGCTTTTTCCATGATCCAACGGATGTTGGCAATTCAATCTCTGGTTCCTCTGCCTTTTCTAAATCCAGCTTGAAAATCTCGAAGTTCTCAGTTCATGTACTGTTCAAGCCCAGCTTGAAGGATTTTGAGCACTACCTTGTTATCATGTGAAATGAGTGCAATTTTGCAGTAGTTTGAACATTCTTTGGCATTGCCTTTCTTCGGGATTGGAATGAAAACTGACCTTTTCCAGTCCTGTGGCCACTGCTGAATGTTCCAAATTTGCTGACATATTGAGTGCAGTACTTTCACAGCATCATCTTTTAGTATTTGAAATAGCTCAGCTGGAGTTCCATCACTTCCACTAGCTGTTTGTAGCAATGCTTCCTAAGGCCCACTTGACTTTACATTCCAGGATATCTGACTCTAGGTGAGTGACCACACCATCGTGGTTATCTGAGTCATTCAGACCTTTTCTGTACAGTTCTTCTGTGTATTCTTGCTGATCCTTCTTAATCTCTTCTGCTTCTATTAAGTCCTTACTATTTCTGTTCTTTATTGTGCCCACATTTGCATGAAATATTCCCTTTGTAGCTCCAATTTTCTTGAAGAAATTTCTAGTCTTTCTCATTCTATTGCTTTCCTCTATTTCTTTGCATTATTCACTTAAGAAGGCTTTCTTATCTCTCCTTGCTGTTCTTGGAACTCTGCATTCAGTTGGGTATATTTTTCCCTTTCTCCTTTGCTTTTCACTTCTATTCCTTTCTAAGCTGTCTTTAGGACCTCCTCAGACAACCATTTTGCCTTCTTGTAGTTTTCCTTGGGATGATTTTGGTCACTGCCTCTGTACAATGTCACAAACCTCCATCCATAGTTTTTCAGGCACTCTATCAGATGTAATCCCTTGAATCTATTTGTCACTTCCACTGTATAAGGGACTTAGTTTAGAGCATACCTGAATGGCCTAGTGGTTTTCCCTAATTTCTTCAAGTTAAATCTGAATTTTGCAATAAGGAGCTCATGATCTGAGCCACAGTCTGCTCCAGGTCTTGTTTTTGCTGACTGTATCGAGCTTCTCCATCTTCGGCTGCAAAGAATATAATCAATCTGATTTCAGTGAAAGTAAGATCTGATGCTGTAAAGAAGAATCTTACATAAGAACCTGGCATGTTAGGTCCATGTATCAAAGTAAATTGGGTGTGGTCAAACAGGAGATGGCAAGTGTGAATATCAACATTTTAGGAATCACTGAACTGAAACGGACCAGAATGCGTGAATTTAATTCAGATGACCATTATATCTACTACTGTGGGCAAAAATCCCTTAGAAGGAATGGAGCAGCCCTCATAGTCAACAAAAGAGTTAGAAATGCAATCTCAAAAACAATATAATGATCTCTGTTCGTTTCCAAGGCAAACCATTCAACATCACAGTAATCCAAGTCTGTTCCCCAACCACTAATGCTGAAGAAGCTGAAGTCAATCGGTTCTATGAAGATCTACAAGACCTTCTAGAACTAATATCAGAAAAAGATGTCCTTTTCATCATAGGGGATTGGAATGCAAAAGTAGCTCAAGAGATACAGGCAATTTTCGCCTTGTAGTACAAAATGAAGCAGGGCAAAGGCTAACAGAGTTTTGCCAGGAGAAGACACTGGTCATAGATAACCCTATGGGGGAATAAAATGAGAGCAAAAGCCAGTGGACATCTAAAGAGCACCCCTTTCACAGTTGCTTTAACTACCCCAAATTCTTATCACTATGTGACATTTTATTTTATACTTTTTGTATGTTCACTCTGAATCTTCCCCTACAAGAATGTTAATTTGGTGTCTTCTTCAGTACTCTGCATCCAGAGCCTGTAACAGTGCCTGGTACATAACATGGATTTAATAACTGAATGGGGGTGGGGTAGGGAGTCACATCAGAAGGTTCCTTCTTAACCGGAGAAGTAGCAAAAAGAGCACTGGATGTATTGGATGATAGCTGGAATCAGAGTAAAGTTGCCTTGACAGACAGTCCTATCCTGAACACTCCATTAGCTAAAGTGAAGTGAAGTGAAAATCGCTCAGTCGCCTCTGACTCTTTGCGACCCCACCCAGGCCAGAATACTTGGAGTGGGGTAGTCTTTCCCTTCTCCAGGGGATCTTTTCAACCCCAGGATGGAACCCAGGTCTCCTGCATTGCAGATGGATTATTAACCAGCTGAGCCACAAGGGAAGCCCCCATTAGCTAAAACTTTTTTCAAACTCTTAAATATTTTTCTATACCAGTGTTGTGGGATCCCCAATCACCTCTTCCGGGCCGAGCGCTGACTTCTTTGTGTTCCCACTACCCATTCTGTCCACTCACCCCAAAGCATCTCATCCAACCATGACAGGTTTCGTGCAAGCCTTGGCATGCACCCTCTTGCCCCACCAGAGTTGCAAGAAGGTCAAGGCTACAATCCGTTGTTCAGTTTATTCCCTGCCCCTCTGAGAGTGTGGCACACGGTAGGCTCAAATGAAAGAACGCCTTGGGTAGGCCTCGTAAACCAAGGTCCCTTGTCTGGAACAATGTAAGGCAACTTTGCTGCTTGTACTGAAGGTGGTGATACTGAGAAAATGTGGCTGTTGCGGGAGGCTTATAGCAATGTACTTTGTGTGTTTGCGGACAGCAGGTCAAGAGCCCGGGATGGTCGCTCAAACAGGCGTCTGGAGCCTAGGCCGTCGCTTGCCCGCAGCATCCGCAAAGGCCTATTAATCCTTAATATTCAAATTCCGCCCACTAAACCATCCCCTCAGCGCTCAAGCCGCCTCTTTTCCCCAAATGACGGCCGTTGGCAGCCAATCGGCAGCTAGACGGGGCGCCCGCCCCCTTTTCCCTCGCCGGAACGGACACAGAGTCCCGCCAATTGGGGGCGCCGCCACCGAGGCCCCGCCCCACCCCGGCCGCCGCATCCAATGGCGCGCCGGCTCGTTCAGGCACCGGGGGCGGGGCGCAGGCGCTCAGGTGCAGCTGCGCGCAAGCCGGCCGGGAGGGCGGGGCGCGACGTCGGCCGTGCGGGGTCTCGGCGTCGGCGGCGCGCGCGCTCCCTCCTCTCGGAGAGAGGGCTGTGGTAAAAGCCGTCCGGAAAATGGCCGCCGCCGCCGCTGCCGCGCCGAGCGGAGGAGGAGGAGGAGGCGAGGAGGAGAGACTGTGAGTGGGACCGCCGCGGCCGCGGGCGGGGACCCTTGCTGGGGGGCGGGGGGTAGGGGCGGGACGTGACGCGGGAGGGGCCCGCGGGGTCGGGCGACACGGCTGGCGGATGGCGTCCCTCCTCTCTACCCTCCCCCTCCCGCTGGTGACGGCACCCCCCCCCCCCCCCCCCCGCGGCTCGTTACCCGCACTTGCGGGTGACCGTCCTCGGCGCGGCCTCCTCAGGCTGTCTTTGCCTGCTTCCCCCCGCCCTCCCGCCTTCGGCGCGCATCCCGGCCCCCCGGCCCCGCGGGCGCCCCTGTCGCCTGGGCTTCGCCTGTCGGGGCTGCGCGCGCGTCGTGCCCTTCGCGGGGCTTCGGGCCCGCGGCGCCGTCGCGCGCCCGCGTCCCCGGCCTCTCCCTGGCTCGCGCTTTCCCGTCTCCCTCCCTCGCGCGCCCCCTCTCCCGTTACTCGGCCCCCCCACTGGCGCGCGTGCGCAGTTCGCCTCCCGTCGGGAGAGTGCGCCACAAGGGCTCCTGGGCTGTCGCCCCCATCTCCAGGCTTTGCCTCCCCCTCCTTCTCGCCCATTCCATGACTTTCTGCCCGCCCCCGCCGCGAGCGAGTTCCTTTCGCATCTAGCAGGAACAAGTAGGTGGGAATTATTGTCCACCCACAAAAGGCACTAGACATTGTGTTCTTGGCCCCAGAGCTCATCAGAAAGAGGCGGTGATAGTTGCCATCAGGAGCCTTGGGGAGGGGACGGGGTGTCCGGCAGCACCCGAAGCGCTTCGATGGGAGCGCGCCCCCAGGGCGTTTGGGGGGGCCATGGCCTCAGAATACGAGCGCCCTCCCATCCTCCCCCCCCCCCCGCCCGCCCCCCTTCGCCGGCGATCTTCCAGTTACATAAGTGGAGTGGGACTCAGTCTGTGACGGGCTTCCATAGTCCCGGAGCGCGCCCGCCTCAAGATCACCAGTACCAGATGGGGCAAGTTCACCGCATCGCCGGGGTGCCTATCACTTGATCCCTGAAAGTTTATTTTCTTTCTAGTTTGTTTCTGAGTCACCCAGACTGAAACTCAGGTGACTGATTAGTGGCGTGGCAATGTTTTTTGTGGTTTTGCACTGAAGACTTAAGGTCATGGTGAAGAGTTTAAAAGATTGCTTTCACAGAGGATACCGTTCATGGCCTTGCTGAGTGTGGATTCCAAGGGGGGGGGGAAGCTGGCTGTGGATTACACCTCTTGTGGCCGTCGCTTCTACTGTGAGTGTGTTCGGTGAGGATTGGTCACAGCCGAAATGGGCTCCACCACAAAATTGATATTCCTGACTCATGGTCAGGCAGATGTATGCTTCTCGTTTTTCCAGGAACAGGAACGGGCTGCAGAGCCATTCAGAGTTGTGTCTCTGTTGTGCCGATCAGTGCCCCAAATTGTGAGATGGTAGCCTAGAATTCTGTGGGTGATTGGTGATCACAGAACTGAAACTACTGGCCTGTGAGGCTGAGTGGCTTAAGAGTTGAGGACTCTGGCAAGTTTTAGACATTTTGTTACATTACGAAAATGAAGCATATTTGGGCCTTGGTAGCAAAAATCATTATTAACAGGCAGTTGCTATCCAGGAGAAATTTGGGTTCCACCGTTAGAATTTTCATTTGCATCTGAACGATTTCAACTAAGAATGCCATTAACCTCTTGGGTCCTTTGAAATATGCTGAATCTTTCTTTTTTTTTTTTTAAAATTTGGTTTTTAGTTTTAGGTCTTTTGGGAATTTCCACTAGGGATTTAGGGAAATAGATTTATTTATGGGCTTTGAAGGACTTCTAAATCCTAGTTCTGGAACCTAGGAAACATTTGCTTTCATTTTTTACACGGACGTATCAGAACCTTAAAGGACACAGTCAGTTTCAGAGGTGTAGAGTTGATTGACTAAGTTGCCACAGAACACCCATTCGTGGCATGTCAGCGAGGGGCTGATCACTGAGGTGCATTCCTGTCTGCACACACAGATACACAAGCCTCAGCGAAGATTCCAAGGTTTGTACATCTGAGCCTCAGATGTGACCGGCAAGGGCTCTATTTTGTTTCACATCATTGGCAGCGTGTTAGCTGCCTCGAGTGCCCCTCCAGTGAGCCGTTCCATCATACCCCTATCCCTTTAACCTGCACAGCCTCCAGAATATAGTTTGTCTGCAAAGTACCTGGCGGCATCTGAAGTCATGGTGTCCTAACAGCTTGAGGAAACCCTCTATGGCTTTGTTGCCAGTACACACCATGCTTTTTGTTGTTACAACTTTGCCTGGAATGCTTGCAACCTAGAATCCCAGGTCTTTGTTTCACCTGACAGAGCATGATGCAGTCCAACCATACTCCAACTTTTGCGCTGCTTATGTTGCAGGAGGGTTCGAGTACAGTTTTGCATTTTATTTGCAATTTCCAGCCACAGCCCTTGTTTCCCGGCTGGCCCTGCCTCTTTGTGGCTGAATCTAGTGGGATGGGGAGGCACGCTGTGGAATTTGACAGAAGAATTGGCTAGAGGAGTCCAATATGATGATGTCCCCCTCCTGAATACCCGTTCTCCCATATGGAGACAGAATGAGAACCTTGCTTCTCGAACGAACCTAGAATAAAGAAGAACCGATGGAAAAGTGTTAGTTCCTTCCTGGAGGGCGGTTTCCACCGTTAATACACCTGCCCGGGGTTATTTACATGATAAATGATGTCTCCTTGAACCTGTGATCTTTTGTAAAGGTGAATATCAGTGAAAATCTTTTAACTGGCTAAGAGCAGTTTGTGGCCAGCCTGCCCGAGTTATCTATGAGAAGAAAATTATAGAAAGGGTTTGACATTTGCAGTTAACTAGTGTTTCAAGCACAGTGGGGGTAAAGCATAGTCCTAGACTGGTGGTTTCAGGGAGCGTGGCAGACACCTGTTTGTTCTCCCCGCCTTTGCGCACGCAGACCAACCTTGTGTGGCTGAGGTTCGTGTGAACCTTGTTCTCAGTGCTTCTGTACCAATGCCTTCCAGTCAAACTGTCATTGTCACCACTGTGCCTTTACCTCAATTTGGGTAGGATGGATGTAAATAAGTCTCTTTTCCTTGGACTCACTGACACAAAAGTTGTGCTCTTTTACATTTACCTGGTCTCTTCTGCCTTTCTTTGGCACGGAGCCCCTTCCTATCGAAAGCTTGCTTTGTATGCCATTGCTTAAATACTTGGTTCTACCCCTTTGATGGTAGGTATGGTGTTGGGGAGAACTGAGAATGGGAATTTGGGGGCTGGTAGGGCATGGCCACCCCCATATTTTAGGGGAGTTGTGACCATTCTGTTACAGAGTAAAGCCTTGGCCTTTTTCACTTCTTCAAGGCACACTTACGTTGGTTCTGCTGGTATATGAATGTCTTGAGCATAGCTGTTTTGTTATACTGCAGAAGTCTGGACTCTTGGGATCAAGCCTTAGAAAGGCTTCCGTGCATAAGAGCTGGGGGCGCTCTATATACATATATATAGACCTGCAATTCACTGCTTTATTGGGTTTTCACCTAAGTGCTCTCATTTGCTGGTTCTTTATTATTTTTTTTCTCCACGAAATGTTGAGTTATCAGAGATCTTAAACTTTCAGAGCTCGAAGGAACCTTAGTCTACGTCCCTCAGTTTACAAATAAAAATGCAATTTACCAAAAAAAATACAACTGTGAGAAGTTGTGGCTTTTCTAGGGCCTCCCAGCCAGGATGCCAGTTTGAATTTTATCATATAGATAAGTGAGTAATAGCTCAGCTGGTAAAGAATCCACCTGCAGTGTGGGAGACCCTGGTTCGATCCCTGGGTCAGGAAGATCCCCCGGAGAAGGGATAGGCTACCCATTTCAGTATTCACGGGCTTCCCTGGTGGCTCACATGGTAAAGGATCAGCCCGCAATGTGGGACACCTGGGTTCGATCCCTGGGTTGGGAAGATCCCCTGGAGGAGGGCATGGCAACCCACCCCAGTGTTCTTTACTGGAGAATCTCCATGGACAGAAGAGCCCAGGAGGCTACAGTCCATGGGATTGCAAAGAGTCGGACACGACAGAGCAGCTAAGCCCAGCACAACTGAGTTATACTGTGACTTTGACTTCTGGGATTTTAGAGCATTCTATGACTCGACTGTTTAAGGGAATTCTGAGGCCTCACTGTACCTCAATAGATAATTCCAGATACCATCCTGTTAGTTCCAGATCAGCAATAAAAGACTTGGTTGGTGTTGCATTTCTGAGTTTGATTACATGAGTAATTGTGTGAATGGTCTCTTAAGTTGTACACGCTAGGTTTTTTTAGTCTAAAGATAAAAGTGCAACTCTTGGGCCAGCAAGGTATCAGAAATTAGCTAATATGGGGCAGTTGAGGTTTTAACAAGGAAATGATGGTTGTCTTGATGAAAAGTATAGTGGCAGAAGACTTTCTTTGAACATGTGTTCAAAGGCAAAAGAGAAAGTATCATACTGTTAACTCAGTTTGTTGAACATTTTACTGATCTGAGAGACCTAAAAGTGAGTGCTCAAAAACAGTCTTGTGTATATCTGAGGATGGCTTAGGATCTCCCGGGGTACTTGGTTTCTGTTGGTTCCACCTGTTTTTTTTTCTCTCCTGGCTAAAGCCTCTTTACGTGATGTCACAGCAGCTTGTTGCAACTTCAGCTGCTTGAAAATGATAGGAGACTTTGCCTCTGCATTTCATGTGTTCTTGGGATGACATTTTGATGTTGTGTGTTCTCTGGAACATATCTTCTGTCTCTGGGTATTTCTGTATGACGTGTTGCACGAAGTACTTGCTGGAGATCGCTTCCTAACTGTACGTTTTATACTGTCAAAATGTTCCTCAGAGGTGACAAGACCTGTGATAGTGTCAGTTCTAACACTCATGAATCTTTCCTTTAGCACTGTGTGTTATCTGGCAGTAAATTTCAGTGTATCCTTTGTTTCGAGCTAGGTAAGCTGGGAAATAGCCAGGTACTTTGTCTGTATGTTTATCTTCAAAATGTCCCAAATAGCCCTGGGAAAAAGGTCGTGCAGCACGATGGGGGCTTTCAACTTACGATTTTCTTTGTTTTAGGCTCCATAAAAATACAGACTCACCAGTTCCTGCTTTGATGTGACATGTGACTCCCCAGAATACATCTTGCTTCTGTAGACCAGCTCCAACAAGATTCCATGGTAGCTGGAATGTTAGGGCTCAGGTAAGTAACCTTCCTTTTTTTTTTTTTAGTATATGTCCTGGTTTGGCCATCTGTTTTTAAAAAAAAAAAAAATGAATCAAACAAGATCTACTACTCTTGAACCGTTATCAAAGTACCCCAAAGACTAAAGACATAACGGTGCCAAACTGTGCCATATAATAAAAAAAAGTCACTTCCCTGAGCCCTGAAAGGTCAGTTGGGTTAAGGCTCCTTGGTAGCCACGGTATGATCCGGGGGCGGGTGTCAGATTAGAGCTGGAACTGGTGACCTGCCCCTTCAGTTCACCTTCAAGCAGGTCAGCTGAGCGGAGAGCGCTGGGAGCTCTCACCCGCTGCTCTGGCTCTCACCTAGCGGCCTTCAGCATGGTGCTCTATTTGCTCTGGTCTTGGGTAAATGACTTCCCGGTCAACATTAGCGAGTGGCGGTGATGCATTTGCAGACATGGGAACCCTCGTGTGGTCCCCTAGAAGGACGACATCCTGTAAGCTGTGGCCAGACAGCAGAAATAAAGAAAAGAAAATGAAGTCACTCAGTCGTGTCCGACTCTTTGTGACCCCATGGACTGTAGCCCACCAGGCTCCTCCATCCATGGAATTTTCTAGGCAAGAGGACTGGAGTGGGTGGCCATTGCCTTCTCCAGGGGATCTTCCCAGCCCAGGGATCAAACCCAGGTCTCCTGCACTGCGGGGCAGATGCTTTACCATCTGAGCCACCAGGGAATTGAGTGTGTGTACGCCACACACCTCCCACAGGGGCCACAGAGAGCACGCTGAGGCCCTTTGGGCTCTTGAGACTTTAGAGCAGGAGGAAGGCCTTTTGAGAAGCTGGGAAGCTAGGCCCTCTGAGTCTGCTGTGCAGGGGTCCTGTCACCTGTGTCTCAGGTGCTTGGGCACCACCTCCTGGCCTTTGAATTTGGTCAGATCGAACAGTTCCTTCATTTCTAAACTGGCAGGCTCAGTATCTTAAGCTTTTTTGGAGGCCACATCCACATTTGATGTTTTGACATCTGGATTGCAAACATCCCGTGTGGTAAGACTGAACACGCTAATTTGATTTCTCCATTTCTTCTCCAAAGAAAAACATGTGACACATATGCGGTCCTTGGGATTCCAGCTGACCCCCTCAAGTTGTGCGCTTAGTTGTCTCTCTCTAGCGACTTGTGATGCTTCAGTCTGAAACTGTGTGGACATCTGTTTTGGCCCATTTCGGGGCTGGGAGAGGGGCAGAGAGTTTGGGTGGAGGAGCAGAAAAGGTATAGACAGAAGTGAAGAGCATCACGCTGCCTCCAAGTCGCAAATTTGGTTCTGCTTGTGATCCTGTGACTTAAATTGTCATTCCCATTTACCACTGCGGGGTGTGCTCTGGGCTTTGCTGACAGGACGTTCTTTGTACACCACGTATTTATGCTGGTGGGAGTCGTTTGTCTGCCGCTTTGTGCATTGTCTTAGAAACTGTGTGGACGAAATGTAATACAGGCAGTGAATGGGTTTCTTCTGATAGATACTAGGCCTGAAGGGGTGATTGATGTTTTTAATAGTCTTTTTCTCCAATTGCAGATGAATTTCATAACACACATGGTGGCAACTCTGTACAGTTTCTTCTAAACAATGTAGAAAGGAAGAGATGTTTTTAAAAAACAACTCTTATTACTTATGAATGGGAGAGACACAGCTGTTTGAGCTTCAAGGGACTTTGAAGTGAGTGTGAGTGTGAAAGGTGCTCAGTCGTGTCCGACTCTTTGTGACCCCATGGAGCATACAGTCCATGGAATTCTCCAGGCCAGAATACTGGAATGGGTAGCCTATCCCTTCTGTGGATCTTCGAGGAATCGAACCAGGGTCTCCTGCATTGCAGGCAGATTCTTTACCAACTGAGCTATCAGGGAGATTTGAAGGGAATTCTCAAAGGACAGAACCTGTCTTTAATAGATAAGTACTTGATCTCTTACTACTTTTGCTTTTTAAGAAATTATAAAAAATAATACATGCTTTTTTAAAAAAAGAAAAGTCAAACTATTTTAAAGTATATCAGTAAAAAAGCAAATGCTCCCAGTACTCTCCGCACCCACTACCCAAAGTAACCGCTGTTAATAGTGTAATGTAGATACTTCTGATTCTTCTTCCCAGGCTCTGCAAATATGTTCTGTTTGTATTTTTGACAAAATAAGGATCGCATGGTACGTATTCTACATCTATCCATGTGATAAGGTTTCTCTGCCTCATTTCTGTTAAATAGAAGCATAGTTTGGTGCCAATTTACTGTCATGAAGTGTTCCCCTTTTTGGTTTTCTTGATGGTTCACTATTAAAGATGCTATTGGATTGAATGTCCTCAGGTGCCAGTCCTTATGAAGAATGGCTGCCTAGACTTGAAGTTGCTGGTGGGAACTTAACCACGTCGCCTTCCAAAATGTCTATCCCATTTCCCGTGACAGTCTTAGCAAGTGCCACTTCCCTTATTTCCCATACCCTCCCAGAATTGGATGTCCTTTTTAAATGTGTTTCTTGGGTTATTACTAGGGTTGAACGCCAGTGGTCACTGACCATTTGTATTTGGTTTTTGTGAATCGCCTGTTCATGTCCTGCATTTATTCTCCCATCAGGGTATTTCTTTTTAAGTCAGTTTATAAGAACTCTTAATATATTAAGGATATTAAATCTCTGTCATCCTGCAGAGATTTTTCTTTGTTATGTGACATGACAATAATCATCTAGATTTTCTTTCTTCCTAAAAAACTTGATGATGTGCTATATTTGTACATACATATTTGATATATGCAAAAGTTTCATATAGGTAAGTTGTCTTATGTTTTTTGTACAGTATTTGGGATACTTGTTTTAGTGTTTAACTTTGGGACGAAATGAGGTCTTGAGTCCAGCTAGCCAGTATGTCATAGCCATTTGTTGAACCATCTGGTCTTCACCTTTATTGTATGCCAACTTCAAGTGAACAGAGCATCTTTTACTTCTTTCTGAAGTTTTTTCTTTGTGAGGCTCTTGAGGTCAAACCCGTCCACAGATAATGGTTTATGCATTCATCCAACAAATATTTTCACTCCTGCTTTGAGCCGGGGTGGTGCTGGGCCCTGCATGTGCTGCCTTCTTCACTGGCCGTGGGGTGCTGGGGAAGGCGACAGAGATCGTGATGCCAGCTGCATGGCTCCCTTGCCCATTCCAAAAGACTTGAGAAAATAGCAGATCTTCACAAAAGTAGGTTTTAGGTAAACTAGGAGGACTTCAGAGGGTGTATATATGCATGTGTGTGTTTTAAATTCTGACATGGAAGTCAGAGCCATAGGGTAGACTGCAACATAAGCATAGTTTGTTTTCTAACTCAGATAATTGCGGGCTGATTTGTGTCTTGATTTATGATGAGGGCTTTTTGCCGTTAAAATAGTTCTATATTCAACTGCCTTGGTTGTGATGGAGTAAAAGTTGTGCTCTGATAAAAATGGTAATTTTCTTCTATGATGATTTTGAAGCTTTCTGTAATAGCTGATAAAAATAAAGACACGGTTTTGGTGAATGTGATCTTTGGGGAACAAGTGTAATTTTTTGCTGCTGGCATCATTTAAATCTAATAATTATCCTCAAAACGGAAGTGGAGTCCTAATTTCTTTTTGACTTAAAGAAATGACATAAGTGACATGTGATTAAAGAAAAGGCTTCTTGTGTAAGGCTGAGGTTTTTAAATGATTATTTTAAATACGTATATAACAGTACAGCATTAAAAAGGTGGTATAAAAAGTTACATGGTATAAGATCTCCTTGCCATCCTGTCCCCAGACATCCCTTTCTCCCTGAAGGCAACCATCATTACCAGTTTCTTATTAATCTGTGAGTGTGCATGTGTAATTTTGAAGTTGTGAAATGTTCGTAACAGAAAATTTTCTGTTTTAACTATTCAGTGTGCAGTTTAGTGACATTGAGTACATTCTCTTTGCTGTGTGGCCATCACCACCATGTATCTCCAGAGCCCTTTTATCTTGCAAAACTGAAATGATACCCGTTAAATGAGAACTCCCCACTCCTCCCCCTCCCTCAGTCCCTGGCAATTGCTCATCTACTTTGTCTTCTATGAAATGGACTATTCTAGATACCTCATATTATTATATATTTTTATATGTGTGTTTATGTGTATATTTTGTGCATGTGGTTTTTTACCAAATAGTAAAACTGCACATTTGCACAGTTTGCTCTTTTTAGTTAATATATTTTGATGCGTGTGTGATATCAATTTCTGTAGAGACATGTCACTCATTTTAAGGGTTGGGGTAGTAGTCCATTATGGATACATCATAATTTCTTAACTTATTTTCTCTTGATGGATATTTATGTTTCCAGTGTTTTTTATTTCATTAATGTTGTAGTGAATAGTCTTTTATATAATACCATTTTTCACAGTCAAGTTCTGTAGGAGAAATTCATAGAGCTGGAACTTGCTGGGTCAAAGGATATATGCATTTTAAACTTTGATAGATATTGCTAAATCAAGGATGGCCTTCCAATTGCATGGTTTTAGAGGGGGAAAAAAACTACATTTGAGTAGATAAGCACAAATTTGTAGAGATTAGAGAGCTGTTCATTCGGGTAGGAAGAAATCATTTTCAGTAGTTAGCATGAGAAAGCAAAACTTCAGAAGCTTCCATTTCACGACCTAGTGTGAACAGAGGAACTGAGACGGGACCCTTTATTTGGCAAGGAGAACGTCAGCCTGTTCTCATTTGTGGATCATGAAGAAAATGGAGTGTTTTTATTTTGGTACGTTCTAACTTGCAGCGGCTCCTTGGGACTCAGGGTTGAAGAGCGCCACAGCTGCTCAACGTTCTCTCTCATTTGTGTTGTGATGTCATAAGGAGTACCCTGAAAGTATTCAGGACCATATTGCTGTCACCTCATTTCTCGTTGACTGTGGTACTCTTTCTATTGCAGTCCTTTTTTCACTTACCCTGGACTATTTGAGCATCTTTTATTTGTCAGTTCCTGCCCTGAACTAGATGCTAGGGACTGTTCATACACTCAGTGATTTTCTGGTCTAAAAGACAACAGGCCAATACGCCTTTATTTTACAATGGGCTAAAGGCAACAGTGGCCACTTAGAGTGCACGGAAACATTAGACAGATCCCACCTGGTATCCTGGGTAGCGTCAGGGAAGAGACTTCTTTGAAAAGTGACCCCCCCCCCCCAGGACCTGAATGATAAGGCACCTTTAGATTCCAGGAGGAGGCACATGCAGAGGAGAGGGCTGTGTGTCTGGAGGCTCAGACGGGAGAGAACTCGGAGAGTTCAGGGTGGGAGAATGGGGCGGCAGGAGTCTCAGAGCAGCTGTGCTGGCAGGGATGCTGGTGGCAGAGCAGACCCAGCTGGCCCGGCTGTGCCAAATAGGCTCAGGCTTCCTTCCAGCGGTCTCACTCTGAGAGGGTCCCGAGCGCCAGGAGATGGTGGCAGGCACTCTGGCCACCTGGCCTGTCCCCCCAACCCCTGGGCTCTGGAAGCCATCTGCTCATCAGACCCCAGGGGCTCCCGCTCCATGTCTCCTCCTCAAACCTTCCTTTCCTCCCTGATCCTGGAGACTGAGAGGTTGCCCATCCCCCGAAGGCGATGGGGCTACTCCCCAGCCAGGCTCCGTGCTGTGTTCCACGGGCCAGTTTATAACCTTTGAAAGTACTTTGCGAATTCCCAGGACAGTGCCCTACTGCAGGTGACATTCTGCAGCTTGTGCTTTTTACGTGCTCCTTGGCTTTTGAGCCTGGGCCGTGTTGCTGTGTGCAGCCCTTCATTCATTTAACTTGTCTCCTTGTGCTGTGGAAACATCTTTACAACCGAAGTCCCACCAGAGCCCTGAGGGAGAATGGAATTGTCGAGAAACAAGGATTGACATCTGGTTTATGTTTACATCCTTCAGCTCTATTAACTGAGAAGATATTTTTATTTCGGTGTTTGTGAAAACTTTCCACAAAAAAAAGGCATCCATTTTCTAGACTTATTAATAGAGCAGTCCGAAGGTTTTATTTTTAGTTTTGAAAGAAATCAAAGGCTTCTGAGATAGGCACATTTTCCCTCATTCCCATCTCCTTTTCACGTTTTGCTGCTAAGACACCAGCTTCAGTGCTTTTCAGCATGAGCTGACTGTCTTCATGTAGATTATTTTTGAAAAATGTAAGCACTTGGGTTTTTCTGGGGTTTCTTCTGGTACTTTTGACATTTCTTTGAAAAGTACTTTAAATCTGTATATATGTTTTTAGTAATTTGTTTTTAAAATACAAATTTCCATGTTTCTGGGTTTTCTGTTTTTGTAAACAGCAGAAGGTATTAGTCCATATAAAGTACTAATTTGCTCTAATATTTTCAGCTGTTTTTGGAATTACACTTGGCAAAAAAAAGGAGACAAATGCCTGTAGTTGTGACAGTTTGTCTTTTTGTTCCTTTTAATTCCAGAATAAATAATTCTAGTGAATTTTTTCCTAGGCTTGTAAGAACACAGGAATGATTCAAGTCATTGTAATAAGTAGTTAGGCAAAATTGAAAGTCTTTTTTTCAGTGGTATGACCCTGTAAGAAACTGTTAATATAGCCTGTGAGCAATTGTGTAAAATTTCTTAACCACTCTTCCAGATTGTTCAAGACAAAAGAAAATGAACAACCAAACAAAAATAGTGTTCATTATGCTCTTTATTTTTAATTACATAAGTAAAGCATCATTCTAGGAAATTTAGAAAATGCATGTGGAAATTACTCTGGAAATTCCAGCATGCAGAGAAAACTGCTGTTACAGTTTGGTGTGTATCTTTCTAGACTGAGGGTTCTGGCTCAAGTTTGAAAAGTCAGGGGTTCTGTAACCTTGGATGGGAGAAACACTTGGCCTTTATTTTTACTAATCTCTCACTAAAAATTTAATAACAGATATAGGCAGCAGACCATGGTAGTGTTAGGAGTACCTGTGCTTTTATCACCAATAGAGATCAAAGATGCTTTCATATCATATTCCATGCAGTTATGGAGATTTTGTAATATTGCTCGTGTTCATCACAACTCAAACTTAGTTGTCAGATTCACCTCCAGATCTGGCTATTTAGTGGTTTACTAAAGAGGCACATATTACTCTAATACCAATTCTCGAAGTAAGTTGTTAATCAGTTTCTATGTATTTTATTTTATGCATTTGAAAATGTCCTTCTGAGGAGTGGTTCAGAGGGCCAAAGTCCATTATGCCATGCAACTTCAGATATAAGAACAGCCAACATTTGAGTGGTCGCTATGTTGGGGAAAGAGATCAGGAAAGCTCTAAAACACAGGTGCAGTAAAGAGAGACAGAATGACATGAAAAGTGAGTTTAAGTTACTATATCAAATATTTTTATAAACACATTAATATTTTCCAGATCCTGTGCAAAGTGTACTGCGATTACAACTGGCAAATTATAACCTAAAGGTTACCTTTGCTATTGGCATTTTAAATATCCTTCTAGAGTCTTCTTTACACACCTGTGTATACGTGTCTATGTTTTACTTATTGAATATTTATTTGTTTTTTGGCTGCACTGGGTTTCAGTTGTGGCACATGGGATGTTCACTCCTCGTAGTAGCATGCAGGATCTTTAGTTGTAGCCTGCAGGGTGGATCTAGTGCCCTGACCAAGGATCGAACTCTGGCCCCTTGCATTGGGAGCATGGAGTCTTAGCCACTGGACCACCAGAGAAATTCCTATATGTTGATTGAGATAAATGGGATCATATAGTATGTACTGTTGTAACTTGCCTTCTTTCCACATTGATAATGCCGTAGATATCTTTCCATGTCAGTAAAAATACGTATCATCACCTTTCTCTAAAATGAAAATAACTTGTGTTTTCTAATTATAAAAGTAATAACTGTCCTGTGGGGGAAAATGTTTTTTAGAGAATTTGGGAAGAGGAAATGGAAAGATTGTCCATAAAACTGCCATCTACACATAGATAATGTTTTTATGCTATCATTTTTATTATTTATTTATTTATTTAATTAATTAGGGCTGTTTCCATTATTTCTGTGCTTTCATTTCTGTGTGTGGCTGTGTGCTGACCATTCTACCCTGTGCCTGTGTCTCTAGCTTGCATCTCTAACCTCATTTATTTTTGCTTTTCTTTCCTTAATTACTTTATTTTAATTGGAGGATAATTGCTTTACAATATTGTGATGGTTTTTGGCATCTCTAACCTCTTGAGCCCCACATTGGATGGCCTCTTCAGTCTTTCCCCTGGAGTTACTCCTAGCCATCTCAAACTTAACGAGTCTCAAACAGAACTCTTGCTTTTTTCCCTCCTTCAACTCTGCTTCGGACACAACTGAGCGACTGAACACCACCAATAATGGATCTGCTTCTCTTCCTAGTTTTTGTTTCATTAAATGTCATCAGCATCCACCCAGTTACCAGTCTAAAATTCTAGACGTCCTAGATTCTCACCATCCTCTAATCCACTAGCAAGTACTGTGGGCCTCCACATTCAAAATGTACCCCAGAACCAACCACTTCTCACCACCTCCACTAAGACCTCAGTCCCCACCACAAGTCACTTCTCAGACAGATGCTCTAAGACTTCAGGTCACATGTTGAGCAGCTTTCTCACCCACACTTGGAAACAGCTACATACTTCATAGGCCTATTTTTTTTTTTACAGTGGTACTTAATTCTAAGTGATTAAATGTTTCCACATGCAAGTACTGGGTTCCTTGCTGCTCTGTGTTGA
Organism: Muntiacus reevesi; assembly: GCF_963930625.1. NCBI lineage: Eukaryota > Metazoa > Chordata > Mammalia > Artiodactyla > Cervidae > Muntiacus > Muntiacus reevesi. Next base: position 147,052,868 of record NC_089271.1, on the reverse strand, counting down.
AGGATCTGCAGTTCATCAGGCTGTCATCCAGCTATTCATCCCATGATGGAGTTAGGTATCTACGGTACCTGGGGCAGTGTGGTAGGCAGGCTGTAGGGTGACCAACACAGAGTGGCATCTTTTTTGCATGGAGCTCAAGTGTGACTGGAGAGACAGACTTTAAATAATTCCTGAGTGATTATGTAATTACAGTGGGTTCAGTGTTCTAAAGGAGGAGTTGGAAGAGGGTTCACTGTGATCGTGTATAATGGAGGAATAGCCCAGCCTTGGGAGGGATATGGAGGCCCACCTGAAGGAGGCAGTGCTGAAGTGAGGGACCAAGGGGGCAAAGCCCAGAGTGGAGGAGGGCTTTCCAGGTGGAGAAGAGTACCTGTGAAAGCCAAGTCTGGCCAGAGCTTCATCAACTGAGATACTTAAGCAGGCTGCGGCAGAGCAGGGGTTAGGGGCTGAGATGCAGGCTGAGAGGCTGACACGGTGGGTGCAGGATTTTTGATGTTAATGTCATAATAGTAGGAAGCTATCGAAGGGTTAGGTTGTTTGGATTTTTATTTTATAATCAAAAGTATTATAGCCACTTGATAACAGCATAACCTCGAGGTTATGGTGAAAACAACAGTCTAGCCCTCTCCTTTCCTGTTCCATGACCCAGAGATGTGATGCCAGCTTTTTATGGTGTCTCCTTTGAGTTTCTTTGGTTCCTGTCAAAACTAAATTGTATGTTTGTGCATCTTTCTTTTTTTATGCATCTGTCTTGGTTTGACAGTGTTGGGGAGTTACAAAAGAAGACAGCTTACATCACTTCCCTTGTTGGCATTCATATTCACAACAGTGGTTCTTGTTCCATCACCTTTAGTCCATAAAACACTTCCCCTCTATGGAAGGGGATATAATAACCCTGGATCAGTATAAATACTAAATGTTTGCTTTTGATAACTAAATTCCAGAGTAAGGAGCTGGTGTAATGGTCACCTAAAATGGTGGCAAAATATTTGCTGTTGTATTTTCTGTTCTCTTTCATGTCAATATAGACTCAAGGAATTTTACTTATTAAATGTTCTACTCTGCAGCCAAAGTCACTATTCTTTCTTGATCAAATTATTCCAAATGTGGCCAATGAGATTCCCTTTATGCTGGCACCTGTGTCATCTTGGACATACCAAGATGTCATACCCTTATTAATTAGTCTTTGAGTGATTCTTTTCTTTCTGGGATAAGACATTCCATCCCAGTGTGTGCTTTTCCTATCCCAGAACTGGTTCCAGGAGTTCTGGATCCTTTTAGTGGGAAATGGTATTTAGAATCCAAGATTTTGGTGTTAGATGTGCACACTCTTACTGGGGTGCCTTTGTATCTATGATCTTTCAGTGGACAAAGCTAGAAAACATACTGAAAAACTTTCTTACCTCACAAATATATAACGATATCTACAATGGAAATTAACATTAGAGGGTTTGTCATTAAATTAACATTAGCGGGTTTGTCTTCAACTTTATTTTACCCTTGTATATCGTTTTCTTACACAAAAAAGTTCATTCCTAATTAACATGAAAGGTTACTTACTTTATCTTGTAATATACATAAAATAATTATCAAATTATAATATCATTAGTATTACGAAAATAATAATTATGAATGAAGTTTCAGATTTCTTCTTATCCTTAGGCTATATCTCACCAGGGACGTAAAATCAAGATTATTGTGTTCAAAAACCACCTGGAGGATTTGCTTCTAGTAGTAGCGAGGTAGCTCATTTTGGACTACCTCCCACCTCCTTGCAGATAACAGCTAACAACTTAAGACAAAAATAAAAAACCAGTTGTTTTAAGGCACCAGAGAGAAACTGAAAACAGGCAGAAACTAGAGGGAAGTCGATACTTGGAAGAAGGAAACTGCATTAGACGAAAAGCAGCTATTTACCCATAGACAGTCCTCCTCAGTGCTGCTGCAGGGAAACAAAGATTTTGATAGAGACCTAGACTCGAGGGTTAAGGAATAAGAGGAATGAAGGCAGAAATTCTGGAAAGCAGATTAGCCACAGGCAGTGGGGAAGGTAGGCAAATTCTTCATAGAAACTCTACTAAACTCCAGCTAAGGCAGAAGGAATGAATAGAGATTTCAACTACTGCTCACCACAGGGAAGACTGAAGATCTCTTCAAGAAAATTAGAGCTACCAAGGGAACATTTCATGCAGAGATGGGCACAATAAAAGACAAACGGTATGGACTGAACAGAAGCAGAAGATACTATGAAGAGGTGGCAAGAATACACAGAAGGACTACACAAAAAAGATCTTCATAACCCAGATAACCACGATGGTGTGATCGCTCACCTAGAGCCAGACATCCTATCCTGGAGTCTGAAGTCAAGTGGGCCTTAGGAGGCATCAATAAGAACAAAGCTGGTGGAGGTGATGGAATTCCAGCTGAGCTGTTTCAAGTCCTAAAAGATGATGCTGTGAAAGGGCTGCGCTCAATATGCCAGCAAATTTGGAACACTCAGCAGTGGCCTCGGGGTTGGGAAAGGTCAGTTTTCATTCCAATCCCAAAGAAAGGCAATGCCAAAGAATGTTCAGACTACTGCACAGTTGCACTCATCTCGCACACTAGCAAAGTAATGATCGAAATTCTCCAAGCTAGGCTTCAACAATTTGTGAATTGAGAACTTCCAGATGTTCAAGCTGGATTTAGAAAAGGCAGAGGAACCAAAGATCAAATTGCAGACATCCAGTGGATCATAGAAAAAGCAAGAGAATTCAAGAAGAACATGTACTTCTGCTTCATTGACTGCACTAAAGCTTTTCACTGTGTGGATCACAACAAACTGTGGAAAATTCTTAAAGAGATGGGAATACCAGACCACCTTACTTGCCTCCTGAAAAATCTGTATGCAGGTCAAGAAGCAACAGTTAGAACTGGACATGGAACGATGGACTGGTTCCAAATTGGGAAAAGAGGCTGTGTATTGTCACCCTGCTTGTTTAACTTATATGCAGAGTACATCATGAGAAATGCCAGGCTGGATGAAGCACAAAATGAAATCAAAATTGCCAGGAGAAATATCAGTAACTTCAGATATGCAGATGACACCACTCTTATGACAGAAAATGAAGAGGAACTAAAGAGCCTCTTGATGAAAGTGAAAGAGGAGAGTGAAAAAGCTGGCTTAAACCTGAACATTAAAAAAACGAAGATCATGGCATCCGGTCCCAACATTTCATGGCAAACAGATGGGGAAACAATGGAAACAGTGACAGACTTTATTTTCTTGGGCTCCAAAATCACTGCAAATGGTGACTGCAGCCATGAAGTTAAAAGATGCTTGCACCTTGGAGGAAAAGCTATGATCAACCTAGACAGCATATTAAAAAACAGAGATATTACTTTGCTGACAAAGGTCCATCTAGTCAAAGCTATGGTTTTCCCAGTATGACTCTGGGAATGATCATAATTCTCACATCCCAGTTATGTATACATGTGAGAGTTGGACCATAAAGAAAGCTGAGCACCGAAGAATTGATACTTTTGAACTGTGGTGTTGGAGAAGACTCTTGAGAGTCCCTTGGACTGCAGGGAGGTCAAATCAATCAATCCTAATGGAAATCAGTCCTGAATATTCATTGGAAGGACTGGCACTGTAGCTGAAGTTCCAGTACTTTGGCCACTTGATGTGAAGAACTGACTCATTGGAGAAGACCCTGATGCTGGGAAAGATTGAAGGCAGGAGGAGAAAGGGACGACAGAGGATGAGATGGTTGGATGGCATCACCAACTCGATTGACATGAGTTTTAGCAAGCTTCGGGAGTTTGTGATGGACAGGGAAGCCTGACGTGCTGCAGTCCATGGGGTTGCAAAGAGTTGGACGCAACTTAGCAACTGAACTGAACATGCCATACATGAAATTTAATTCAAGATTAATTATGGATCTAAATATAAAGCTTTTAGGAAAGAGCAGGAGAATGTCTTCACAATCTTGATATAAAAGTTTCTTAGCATACAGAAAACAGTAATTATTAAAGGGAAAAATGGATTCATTGGACTTAATTAAAACTTAAAACTTTTGCTTTTCCAAAGGTAAGATTAAGAAAATGAGAAGACAGAAGTCACTGGGAAATAGTTGACACAAGTTGTGAATAGGAAAGTCGTATATCTGACAAATGACTTATACCCAGAATATATAAAGAACTCTTACAACTCAATAATAAAAAAGACAGTCTATTTTTGAAACAGGAAAAGATTTTAGTAAGTACTTAATAAAGGAAAGCATCTGAATGATGACCAGTTTTCACGTGAAAAAATGCTAACATTAGTCACCAGAGAAATGCAAATTAAAGCCACAATAAAATACCACTACATACCCACTGGAAGGGCCAAAACTGAAAACTGACAACACCAAATGTTGCTGAGGATATGGGGTGGGGCTGACTGGAAACGTGCCAGGGAACTTTCTGTGACCATGGTAACATCTTTTATCTTGATAGGTGTTTGGCTTATACAGGTGCATACACTTGACAGAACTCATCAGATGGTACACTTAAAATTTGTCATTTCACTGGATGTAAATTTTACCTAAAAAAATGAAAACGCGTTTTCATCTCTAGTTAATGATATACATGCTAACTTGTTTGGAGATGAAGTGTACTGGTGAACTTTGAAATGCATCAAAAATAAGATGGATTGATGTGTGGATGAATCATGTCAATAATGGTAGAATCTGGGTGATATATATGTGGGTGTTCTTTGTACAGTTTGTTCAATTTTTCTGTATGTTGCAAATTTTTCTTCATAATGTATTGGGGAAAAGTCGTTTGGAATAATTCTTTTTTGTGTGGTTATGTTACTGATTTGATGTAGTTAGCTTTATTTGTTTTCAATGTTGTGCTTTGCCTTTTTCTCTTTATTTGTAGAATATGTATTTGATAGTCCAACAGTCAAGCCTAATTTAATTGGCAAAGTGCTCCTTTAGCAAATTTCTTCAGTTATGATTGTGGAATAACAGTGTTATGATTGTTATAATGATTCTTTATGTGTGTACTAAGTCGCTTCAGTCATGTCTGACTCTTTGTGACCCTATGGACTGTAGACCACCAGGCTCCTCTTTCCATGGGGTTCTCCAGGCAGAAATTCTAGAGTGGGTTACCATTTCCTCCTACATGATTCTTTGTATTAATAGCCTATATGCACACTTGATGTACATGTAAACAAAATGTATGGGTTTTATAATTCTCTTTTGTTATACTTATTCTGATCAGATGTATTGAAATGAAATTTGGTATCTATTGAATCTAGTGTAACAGGCTTGAATTAAAAAAAAAAGCCAAGCCTCAGATGATAACTAGACTTGTGGTGGTGACCACTTTGTATTGTATAGCAGAAGTCAAATGCTGTATACCTGAAAGATATAAGTTTTAATAGGCCCAAAAAATTTTAATATGAAGAAGCTAAGCCCATATAATGCTCAGAAGTTATTAGTTTCTTGTTTATCCTTCTACTGCTTCCTCTTGCAAAAAGATAAACCAATATATACATATATTCTTATTTAACCACCTTATACAAAAAACATGTTTGATATACCATTCTGCATCTTTTTTTGTTTGTTTTCACTTCCTCTGTCCTGGAGATTACTACCTACCAGCGTTGTTACCCTCCTTGCTTATAGTGGTATGGAGCTCTCCCTTCTGCATTCTTTTTGTTCCTGCTGCACAGACTCTGTTATGTGGATGAACCATGCTTTAGTCAAGCAGCTCTCTGTGGATAGACATTTGGGTACTTTTCAGTCTTTTCCTGTTGTAAACAGTGACGCTCTGTTGTTTTGTATTTGTGCCTAATCCATTTTTAACCTCTGAACTCCCGTTGTCTGTTTCTTTCTTGTTTGTAGATGTTTCTATTCTGGTTTTATGGCTAAATTATCTTCGAAAACATGAGAATATTTTCTTGTGTCCTCTAGGGACAGAATTGATCTCTCTTCCAATTGCTGGGTCTCTTCCCTGAACCCTGGGGAGCTGTTCGTGTTGGGGACAGGAGGCCTGGGTGACTGGCCCCCTGCCCCTGCTCGCTGATGGAGTCACCCCTGTCCTGTAGGGTCCCTTCCCCTGGGGAGGGTGGGCATAGGAGTTTTATGGGAGTGGAGACCCGAGCAGGGCAGGCCGACCTGCAGACTTGGCTCTGGTGGGAAGCAGACAGACGCCATGGATAGAGGTGGGCTTCGCTTGGGCTGCTGTCAGCCCCACCAGGAACCTTGCGGGGAGGAGAGGAAGGTTCCAGCCGCAAACTTAGAAAAAACTGTCTGGTTTCTGGCCTGTGGGAGGAAGTGGCACCTTGCACTCCACGTGTGCACACTCACCAACCCCAGCGCCATCACCCTCACTTGGGAGCTGACTGAAAATGCCCTGTGCTCAAACCTTCTGGATCAGAATCTGATGGTCAGCAACCCCCAGGTGACTTGTCTGTCTGGGAGAGTTTGAGGGCCACTGCTTGCCCCAAGTCTGGTCTGCTCTGATCTGAGCGTTTTGAGGGGTTTGAACAGGGGCTCCCCTCTGCTTTGTAGCTTCCTTGACTAACATTCACTCTATTAGTCCACACACTATTTCCAGCATCTGGAAATTTGTGAGGCATATCTCATCTGTTCAGAAGTCTCCTCCTGCTATCATTTCTGTTGTCTTTTGGAGGATTCTTCCTCTTTATACATCTGAACTTTGTTTCTTTGAGATTTGGAGGGCTAAGAGCACATGCATGTATACAGTTGGTCATCCTCTAGTGAAGGATTTAAGCAAGGAGCTGGCTGTAACATGGGGAGCTTTATCAGAGGGAGTGAGGACAGAAGCCAGATTAGAATGGATGGGTGGGAGGTGAGGGAGTGGAGGCTGGGTATATACAATTCTTTCTGAGAAGTTTTGTTGTGATGAGGACCAGAGAAATAGGGGTGGACGGAGTCAGTGTCAGTTGTGGGGTTGCAGAGGGTCTTTTTCAGGTAGATGGATCTGAGAGCATGTTTGCATGAGGAGGTGGAGATGGAGGAGATGGCATCTTGGACAAGCAGAGTCCTTGCTTGATGAGAGGCCACGGAAGGGCAGGCTCCAGGTAGGCGCTTCCTCTTTGAAAAAGATGGGGAGGGCAGAAGGTGCATAGATCCTTTGTACAAAGCTCAGGAGTCTAGTGAGAAGTAGAGCTCAAATAGAAGCTGATGAATTTATGGGATAGCTGCATCAAAGGACCCCAAAGTGGGCAGCTTTTACCAACAGCAGGACATTCTGGCACGGTGCCAGAGGCCAGAGGTCTGAAATCAAGCTGTTGCGTGGTTCTGCTCCTTCTGGAGACTAGCAAAGGATTCTCTCGTGCCTCTTCTGGTGGTTAGTTGTTGTTATTCATTCACTCAATTGTGTCCGACTCTTTGCGACCCCATGGACTGCAGCACACCAGGCTTCCCTGTCCATCACAAGCTCCCAGAGCTTGCTCAAACTCACGTCGATCGAGTCGGTGGTACATCCAACCATCTCATCCTCTGTCGTCCCCTTCTCCTCCTGCCTTTAATCTTTTCCAGCGTCAGGGTCTTTTCCAGTGAGTCAGTTCTTCCCATCAGGTGGCCAAAGTATTGGAGCTTCAGCTTCAACACCAGTCCTTCCAATGAATATTCAGGATTGATTTCTTTTAGGATTGACTGGTTTGACCTCCTTGCGGTCCAAGGGGCTCTCAGAAGTCTTCTCCAACACCACAGTTCAAAAGCATCAGTTCTTCAGCACTCAGCTTTCTTTACAGTCCAACTCTCACATCTATACATGACTCCTGGAAAAACCATAGCTTTCACTAGATGGACCTTTGTTGGCCAAGTAATGTCTCTGCTTTTTAATGTGCTGTCTAGGTTGGTCATAGCTTTTCTTCCAAGGTGCAGGTATCTTTTAATTTCATGACTGAAGTCACCATCTGCAGTGATTTTGGAGCCCAAGAAAATAAAACTCTGTCACTGTTTCCACTGTCAGTGACTCCAGGATCCATGTGAGTTAGTCCCTCCCCTCCTTTGAGGCTGTGCACCTGCTGACTTGGGCCTTACCTGAATGCCCTGTTTTTTCCAAATGGTAGCTTTAGTCCTTTTCTGATAGAATGTTTATCTAACCGTCTGTCATTCCTGCTGGGGCAGAACTGTCCAGGGTCGGGTTATTTGCTGTGTTCACTGAGGTGGCTTACTTACTTTGCGTGCCCAGTTGTGTCTGACTTTATGCAACCCCATGGATTGTAGCCTGCCAGGCTCCTCTGTCCATGAGATACTCCAGGCAAGAATACTGGAGTGGGTCGCCATTTTCTTCTCTAGGGGATCTTCCCAACTCAGGGATACAACCCACGTCTCCTGCATTGCCAGGTGGGTTCTTTACCACTAGCGCCACCTGGGAAGCCCAAAGTCACTCAGTTGTGTCCAACTGTTTGTGACCCCATGGACTATCCAGTCCATGGAATTCTCCAGACCAGAATACTGGAGTGGGTAACTGTTCCCTTCGCCAGCAGATCTTCCTGAACCAGGGATCAAACCCAGGTCTCCCACATTGCAGGTGGATTCTTTACCGTCTGAGCCACCAGAGAATCCCAAGAATACTGGAGTAGGTAGACTACCCCTTCTGCAGGGGGTCTTCCCAACCCAGGAATTGAACTGGGGTCTCCTGCATTGCAGGTGGATTTTTTACCAGCTGAGCCACCGGGGAAGCCCAAGAATACTGGAGTGGGTAGCCTATCCCTTCTCCAGCAGATCTTCCCGACCCAGGAATCGAACCAAGGTATCCTGGACTGCAGGTGGTTTCTTGACCAACTGAGCTACCAGGGAATGGTGTGTGGTGTCCCCGGGTCCTGAGAGGTCATGGCTGAGTGTGCGCCAAGTTTCTCTGCATGCTGTTGGGGGCCTGGGGCTCAGACGTCTTTCCACCCTCACCCCCGCCTGTGAGCCACCGGCTGTCTCCTCCATGTCTCCAGGCTGACCGGGGCCCCTGAACCCCAGACTTGCGCATCCAACACTGACTTGCCATCTCTGTTCGGCTTCCAGCAGGCTTCTCCAGTTGAACTTGTTTGAGCCTGAGCTCCTAAACTCCTGGTCCCTCAGGCCTGGCCTTTGCCTGGCCTCCCCTCCCCTTCCCAGTAAATAGCAATTCTGTCTTCCTGGTGGTCAGCTCAGAAAGCCAGTACTAGAGCCCTGAGCTGCTCACGCCCCAGCTCCACTCCTGCCATCCTCTTCTGGCCTCCCATCCACTGCAGCCGCCCTGGCCCCTCCAGGTCCTGCCCTGCTTGAGGGTCTCAGCCCAGCTCCTCCCTCTATCGGGAGCATTCTTCCCCCAGGAATCCCACGGCTCCCTTTCAGGTCTCCCTCAGGTCGGCTCGATCGGCTCCTTCCTAGTGCTGCCCTCCCTGAAGCTGGACACCTGCTTCCACCTGGCCACTTTCGCCTGCCTCACCCTTCCCTCTCACCATCTCCTGTATTCTGTTTGACTCGGTTTCTCCCTGCCTCTCCCCTGGGGTATCTCCAAGGCCTGGAATCAGGCGCACATACTGGGTGGATGAAGTCTGCAGTGGGACCTTGCCCTAAGATTTTGTCTTATACTGAGAGGGGCAGCCTAGAATACAACCTGCTCTGCTACTGGGGGTAGCAGAGCAGGGGGGGTTGTTCTTTTTTTAAACTGATTTGGCTACCTCGGGTCTTAGGTGCACCTCCCAGACTTTCTAGTTGGGGTGTGCGAGCTCAGTACTTGTGGCACGTGGGCTTAGTTGCCCCAAGGTCTGTGGGATCTTAGGTCTGCGACCAGGGATCAAACCTGCATCATCCCCTGCCTTCCAAGGCGGATTCTTAGCCACTGGCCCACCAGAGAAGTCCTTGGACTTAGAGTTTAAGACACTTTTGGAAGATTTGCAATTAGCCCAAAACATGGTATACATTGGTGAAAATCTAAATGGCACCCACACTAGTCCCCCACGTTTTTTTTTGTTTGTTTTTCGGGCCATGGCACATGACTTCCAGGACCTCAGTTCACCGACCTTGGAGTGAACCTGGGCCCGTGGCAGTGAAGGCGTGGAGTCCAGATTGCCAGAGAATTCCCAAGTCCTCCATTTTTTGAACAGAAAGGCATGACTTGTTTCATCGTGCTTTACTTTATTAATAGTGTTTCACAGGTCGTATGTTTTTTACAAACTGAAGACTTGTGCCACCATTCTTTTCTCAGCAGCGTTTGCTGATTTTGTGTCTCTGTGTTACATTATGGTAATTCTCACAGCATTTCAGGCTTTTTCATTATTACTGTATCTGTTATGCTGACTTCTTATCAGTCATCTTTTATGTTACTGTTACATGGCTCAGATGACGATTAGCATTTTTTAGTAATAAATGTTCTTAAGTAAAATCTGCACATTTTTTTGGACGTAATGCTCTCGTACAACTTGATAGACTGTGATCTAGTGTAAACATAACTTTTATATGCACTGGGAAACGACAAAAACTTGTGTGACTCGCTTGGTTGTAATACTTGCGTTTTTTGTGGTGGTTTGGAACTAAACTTGCAGTCTCTCTGAGGTATATCTGTACATCCTTTATGAGTGTATAATTTAACAGCACAATTTCCCAGGGCAGCTTTGCAAAACAGGAGAAAGGAATTTTAAAGGCTGTCAGGTGCCTTTGCCATCTGTGGCTTCGTATTTGGATAACAATATTTGTGTTTTGCCAACAGATGTGCAGCTTAAAGTACTCAGGAGAATGGCCTTTGAATAGGCAGATCCCGCCCCCCCAGCTGCTGGGCCTGGGGGCCTGACTGCCCCTCCCTTGGGCCCCGAGCGACCCCTACAGACATCTGATGCAGGCCCTGTAGCCAGAAGGGACAACTGTGTCTGGCATGTTGCTTTTCCCAGCGGGTCATGAACTTCTGGAGCAGGGACCCCACATGACTCCTCGGGGCTTTCCCCTGCAGACTCCAGCGCCCAGCATGAGTGACCAGTGGCACCCTCCCTGGGTCTCCTGGGAACCGCAAGGGACAGTCTTTCTGGCTCACCATGCAGCTTTGGGGCACACGTTTGTGTGTGCCCACTCCCTGGACCTGGTGTCTCAGCTCACTCTGCAGGCTTGGACTGCTCCTTTACCTGTCTGGTGGCTCTGGTTTGGGAGGGCAGGATGCTCTGGCTAATCAACCTTTCTGAGTCTCAGCAATTCAAACCCTTGTTTTGTTTTTGTCCTGGATGGATTATGACACCCACTACTACGAAGAAAAGAAAAGGAATCTGGTATTGTAGGAGGTGGTATGTGGTGTCGTTAATTGTTTGATTTTTAAGCTTTTTTTAATTTTGCAGTGAGTTCTTTGAATAAATAATTGCGAGAGCTTATCACATAGAAGGCATATGTGTTATCCTTGGTACATTCTGAATTATCTGGATTTATTTTTGTCTCTTGAATTCATTTATACACAATTCAAAGGCTGCCTCTTTAGCCTACAGAAATAGGAAGAAAGAAGCTCAGAATTAATTGCATTTTCCAGTAGCTTGAGTCATAGTGATTATGATAAGTTGGTGAAAAAGCTGTGTAGCAGGTAAACTTCACATATGATTTATCATGAATACATTTTGTATTTGTTTACTTCTAAGTATTCAATACCTTTTTTGTGTTAAAAGAATCTCCTACTCTTTGTATCTTGGGTTTGAAGCAGGTGAATCCTAGCTTCTACTTTATTTTTTTTCCTAGCTTCTACTTTAAAAAGCCTAAAGGTTGAGTTGGAGGCTTGTGGTGTCCCCTTGTGTGCCCTGAAGTCTAGAGGGAGGCTGTCCATGGCTACTGTTGTGGCTCCATAAGTATCTGGGATCCAGGGCCCCTCAGTCTTTTTTCCTCCATCACCCTGTGCAGATGACTTCCACCCTCAAGTTTGCCCATGGTCACAAGATGGCAGTTGCAGCTCTAGCCATTGCATCTTGCTTTCCAGGGAAGGAGGATGAAGGCATGGGGGAAAGGGAAAAGGAAATTTCTGGCTCACCCTCCAGTCCCATTCAGTAGTTTCCATTTCTATCTCTGTGTCCCTCTTTTTTTTTTCTGAGGAAGAATCAGTAGCTTCAGTAACAGTTGTTTCTTTCTCACTCATGGGTTTGGGTGGGATTCAGATCTTTTCTCAAGCCTGTTCCACAGCCCAAGAGGGAGAAGCAACTGCCAGGGATGGTCTCTTCTTAAGCCAATGTCAGGAGCCCAGGAAGAGTGAATGGTCACACAAAGGCCTTTTAAAGTCTCTTCCTAATCAATATTGTGAAAATGACTATACTACCCAAAGCAGTCTACAGATTTAATGCAATCCCAGCAAACTACCAATGGTATTTTCCACAGACAACAACAACAAAAAAATTCACCATTCATATGAAACACAAAACACCCCGAATAGCCAAAGCAATCTTGAGAAAGAAAGGAGCTGACTGAATCAACCTTCTTAACTTCATACTATCCTACAAGGCTACAGTCATGGAGACAGTTATGTTACTGGCACAAAAAGAGAAATACAGACCCAATGGAACAAGATAGAAAGCCCAGAAATACACCCACACACCTGTGAACACCTTACCTTTGACAAAGGAGGCAAGAATCTACAATGGAGAAAAGACAGCCTCTTCAATAAGTGGTGCTGGGAAAATTGGACAGCCACATGTAAAAGAATGAAACTGGAACCAACTTCAACTTCTTAATAACCTTTCACAAAAACAAACTCGAGATGTATTAAAAACCTAACTGTAAGGGCAGAAGCTATAAAGCTCTTAGAGGAAAACATAGGCAGTACACTCATTGACAGAAATACAGCAAGATCCTCTTTGACCCACCTCCTAGAGTGATGGAAATAAAAACAAAAATAAACAAATGGGACCTAATTAAACTTAAAATGTCTTGCACAGCAAAACTGTAAGCAGGGTAAAAAGACAACACTCAGAATGTGAGAAAATAATAGCAAATGAAACAACTGACAAAGGGTTAATGTCCAAAATATATAAGCAGTTCATACAGCTCAGTATCAGAAAAACAAACAAGCCAGTCAAAATATGGGCAGAAGGAGGACTTCCCTTGTGGCCCAGTGGCTAAGACTCCATGCTTCAGTGCAGGGGGTCTAGGTTCAATATCTGGTTAGGAAAAAGTGTGAAAGTGTTAGTCACTCAGTCGTGTCTGCCTCCTTGCGACCCCATGGACTGGATCCCACCAGACTGCTCTGTCCATGGGATTCTCCAGGCAAGAATTCTGGAGTGGGTTGCTGTTTCCTTCTCCAGGGAATCGTCCCAACCTAGGAATTGAACCCAGGTCTCCTGCATTATAGGCATATTCAGGGAACTAGAACCCATATGCCACAACTAAGACCCAGTGCAGACAAATAAATAAATTTAGTTTAAATGGGCAGAAGACCTAAACAGACATTTCTCCAAAGAAGACGGACAGATGGCCAAGTAAACATGAAAAGATGGTTAACGTCACTAATATAGAAATGCAGATTGAAACTACAATGAGGTATCACCTCACACCAGTCAGAATGGCCATCATCCAGAAATGTGTACAAACAATAAATGCTGGAGAGGAAGTGGAGAAAGGGGAACCCTCTTGCACTTTTGGTGGGAATATAAATCGGTAGAGCCACTTTGGAGAACAGTACAGAGAGTCCTTTAAAAAAAACTAGGAATAAAACTTCCATATGACCCAGCAATCCCACCACTGGGCATATAACCCGAGAAAACCATAATTGAAAAAGACACATGTACCCCAGTGTTCATCACAGCAGTATTTACAATAGCCAGGACATGGAAGCAACCTAGATGTCCATTGACAGATGAGTGGATAAAAAAGCTTTGGTACATATATACAGTGGAATATTACTCAGCCATGAAAAATAATGCATTTGAGTCAGTTCTGTCTGATGAAGTCGATGAACCTAGAGCCTGAAGTATATCAGAACGAGAAAGACAGAGTTTGTATATTAACGCATATATATGGAGTCTAGAAAAAAAGTGTTGATGAAGTATCTGCAGGGGAGGAATGGAGACGTAGACCTAGAGAACAGACTTGTGAACACAGTGGGAGAAGGAGAGAGTGGGATGAATGGAGAAAGCATCACCATATATGCACTACCGTGTGTAAAATAGATAACTGGTGAGAAGTTGCTGTATAACACAGGGAGCCCCGCCTGATGCTCTGAGATGATCTCGAGGGGTGGGTGGGACGGGTGAAGAGGAAGGAGGCTCAAGAGGAGATTGGGATACGTATTATCACGGCTGGTTGTCGTATGGCGGAAACCAACACAACCTTGTGATTTGCCTCCAAGTAACTAAGAAAAATGAAGTCTCTGCCTCCTGAGTCTTGTCGGTGAAGCCAGGTGTGTATGAGCACGTGCAGAGCCTGTTGGCAGGGAGGTGTGCTCTGCCCACAGTCCACTGGGCGAGAGCAGAAGATTCAAACAGGCAGCATGTTCTGCTATGTTCTCTCCTCTCCCGGGACGCCGTCCCAGCTCTTTAAGAAGCAGGGAGATAGCTTTCTTTAACAGAGCACAGGGTCCTGTGAGGAGAGCATACAGAGGACCTGTGTGTTGGGGGCCAGCTGGCAGTGCCTGCCGTGGGGGACAGATAATTCCTTTCCCTTGGTCTTCTGAAGCTTGGGGGTGGCCCTGAGACCCAGCCTTGGCCAAACCCATTCTGCCCTCCAGGACTCTGATTTTTGAATCTTGGTTCCCTGACCAGGGATTGAACCTGGGCCTTCAGCAGTGAAAGCCTGGATTCCTAAGCCCTGGACCACCAAGGACCTCACCAACATGACCTCTTGTCTTCGAAGAGACTCAGACTCTCGAAAGACAGTGAGAAAGAAGTCACGGTAACAGCCCGTGCAGTGGGAAGGCAGTGACTGATGTCTGATGATGGAGTCGTGGTGCTGCCCAGGGTGGAGGTCCAGACCAGGTGGTCCCCGCAGTAACACCTGGGCTGTGTTTTCAGTCAGGCAGCTGCTGCCAGGGGCTGAGTTTTCTAGTCTTCTCTGCATTTCCAGCTTCTTCTGCAGAACTCATTTGAGACTGGAGCTAGCTAGAGGTGGTTTCTGTTGCTTGCAACTGGTACCTTGACACTTTCAGTTTTATCTTGAGTAGGCTGGATAAACAGGGGCTTTTGGAGCCATGTCACTTTAGGATTAAATCCCAGCTCACTCACCTACTAGCTCTCAGGTTCCATTTTCCTCCTTGAGCCTCAGTGTTACCTTTATTTAAATTCTGCTTCTGTGACGACAGCTGAGCCTTCACTGATAGTGGGTGTAAAGCAGTGACTGGGAAAGTATCCTGGCCTGAGCTTTTTGATGGACTGTGTATCATTTGGGCAGTGGGTTAACAACCCAGGAGTACTATGAATAGCTCTATGAATAGTACTATGAACGGGCCCCTCTGGGCAGGGAGTGAGAAAGGACTGGAAGCCCTGTGGGGGCTCACTGTTAGCAGGCTGTTGGCAGACCCTGGCCTCTGGCAAAGCACAGTGGTACTTGACAACCAGAGGCTGTTTTCTGAACGGAGGGATGGTGCAGTGCAATTTCTCGGGATCCTGGCAAGTCGAAAGTCTTTAAAGAAAACAGTTAAGCCGCAGCTCACCCTCCAATGAATCTTCCTAGGGTTAATGCCTCCCACTGGGCAGTGGGAGCAGTGATCATCATGAGTGCCCCGGGACCAACTGTTAAATTTCCTTCTCATTCTAGACTTGAGTGTGACGATTCTTATTGCTAATTTAGTACCAGTCCACTCATGAGCAAAAACTATGAACAGGAAGCTTTTACAGAAGAGAGACAGGTGGCCAATGAAGATAGGAAAAGAGTTTTGCCTTGGTGATAATCAGAAACACGCATGGAAACAAGCACATGCTATTTTTACCTACCAGATTCGTAAAGATTCAAAGGCTGGGTAGAAAGAAAAGACCTAGTGCCAGCGAATGTTGGGCTCAGCTCCACTCCATCTCTGTCAGCCTAGGTTGGCCTGCACATGTGGTCAGGTGCATGCCTTGCCTCTGGACGTATTTGGATCCACTATCGAGCAGGCAGCCTACACACATGGTTCACAACTCAGGAAGTGGGAGCTCTCTGGTGATGTTTGGTCTCTCAGTGTCCCTGCCACCACCTGGGCCCCTCTGCAGGGAATGACTGTCTCCAGGGGCTTCTTTGTGTCCTTTGAGGTGTTCTATACACAGACACGTATTTTTAAACCTACATTGATTTCCCTGCACCTGCTTGGGTCATCATAGCTAAGGTGTAGTTTTGCCCATTTTGTCTACATTCCTAAGTTCACTAGCAAGAAGCTGTGCTTAGCTTTTCATCAACCTCTGCAACATCCATATTTGTCTCCTTTTTTCTTCTGCTATTGTTGTTTTTGTTCCTTTTCTTTTTCCTTAGTAACCTGTGGGTTTTACTGGTCTTTGAAAAAGTGAACTTGTGGGCTTTGTTGTCCTGTTTGACGTGTATATCTGCTTTCCAGTCCATTGAGTGGTGTAAAATTTTATTCTATCTTCTACTTTCTTGCAGTACAGTCTCTAGTTTTCTTTTTCTCACTTGTTAAGTCTAAACTTAGCTTACTGGTTTTCAGCTTTTCGAACATAAGCATTTAAAGCTGATCCTCAAACAATTTCAGCTGCATTGAGCCAGTTTCAGTGTATCTCATCTCCACTGAAAGTCAGCTTGAAGGGTTTTTTCAAAAATTTCCTCTTATGATACCTCTTTGACCCACAAATCATTTAGAAATGTGTGTGTGTGTGTGTGTTTTAATTTCCAAATACATGGCTTTGTGGGTTTTTTCCTAGTTGCTATTTTTAAAAGTCCAGTTCTGGCTGAATGGCACCATGCTCCAAGACTGTGATCTCTGGGGCATCCACCTCATGGCTTGTGGAGAAGTGAAGGACCGGATGAGCATGGGCTGTTGGTGGGGAACAGAAGCCAGAGGAAGCTCGTCTCCTTCATCTCATCCATTATGAAAGTGTCCTCTCTTCTTACTCTTGTTCTACTTTTGTTCACTACTGGGGAGCATGTGTCACAAAGTCCAGTTTGCTTATTTTACCTTTATTATTTAAGACCAAATTTTAAGCTTTAGAAACTGTTTTGTCTTCCTGGTAAATCAAGCTGTTTGGTGTTATGAAGTGAACCTCTTGGTAATTAGTAGTGCTTTTGCCGTGACTGTTGCTTCATCTGATAGTAATGGTGCTACACCACCTGTGTTTTCGGTCAGCACAGCTGCATTGAATTTTCCCCTTTTTTGTGTCTTTATGGATTAGATGTAGCTCATGAAAATGGCAAATAGCTGGATTAAAAAAAATTCATTCTGTCTGTTACATCCATTAACATCTGTTTAATTACTAATGAATTTAGATTTGTCTATACCATTTTATTTTGTGCATTCTGTTTTTCCCACATTTCCTGTTTTTTTTTTTTTTTCTCCTTTCTTGCCTTCGGCTGGATTAAGTTGTTTTTTTTTTTTTTTTTATCATCTTAAGATACACGTAACATAAACTTTACCATCTCCCCATTTGTAAACCGCTGCACCACCATCTCTGCGAATGAGTTTTAGTTGGTGTCAGGCAGTGTACATAGTGCTATACTCTGCTTTCCCCTTTATCATTTAACAATAGAACTTAAGCATCTCCATTGTTATGAACTAAAGTTTGTGTGTCCCCACAGATTCGTATGTTGATGCCCTAACCCTCAATGGGAGGATGTTTGGAGTGGGGCCTTTGGGAGGTGACTAGGATTAGATGAGGTCATGAGGCTGGGACCCACTGGGATCAGTGCCTTTATAAGATGAGACACCACAGAGCCCATTCTCTGCCATTTGCCATGAGGTGGACACAGTGAGAAAGCAGCCATCTGCAAGCCAGGAAAAGGGCCCTCAGCAAGGAATCTCCCAGAACCTCGATTTTGGACTTATGCATCCAGAACTGTGAGCAATAAATTTCTGTTGTTCATGCCACTCAGTCTGTGGTATTTCACATGGCAGCCTGAGCTGAGACACTTTTGTTAAGAAAAACAGGGAACATCCCTTGCAAGCTCACTTAGATTCCATCACAAATGTAGCAAATCTTTCTCAGCTCCCTGTCCCTTATCTCTGGACGCTT
The DNA here is from genome assembly GCF_963930625.1 of Muntiacus reevesi. NCBI lineage: Eukaryota > Metazoa > Chordata > Mammalia > Artiodactyla > Cervidae > Muntiacus > Muntiacus reevesi. The sequence continues at coordinate 147,034,783 of NC_089271.1, read as the reverse complement.
TGCTGCTTCTCCATGTGAGACTTTCCACAAGAGTAGTTTCTGTTCGTAAGCTTCATGTTCCCCTTGGTCAGGTCCTGGGATCACATCCGCATTCAGTCCTTTCACTCCACACACACACACAAACTGGGGTGGAGGGGGTGGTTCTAGACCAGCTGCTGTCTGCCTGCCTGACCAGGATCCACTCCTGGAATCTTCCCACTGGACCCACACTGTCCTTAACCTGTGCCCTCCAAATGAGAACATACCAGGCTCACCATGTATCTTAGTAGCCTCTCCATGGCCTGTGAAAATTTGCATTTCCTTCTGGCAGCTCTTCGCTGGCAGAAAGGGGCGTTCAACCAGGTCATGCCCTTTGGCTCTTGTCTCTTCATCCCCTCCTGCTTCCCTGGGCTCTGTGGCCTCTCTCCTAGTATCCTATGTGATAATTCAGTTGTCTTTTGCTGCACGTGTCTCCTATCAGGTGAAGCCACTGGGGGTGGGGGCTGCATCTTCTTGCCTACCACAGCCTCCCCTGGCGTCCTTGGGGTGGTATGTGTTCCTCTTCTTGTCTGTGAGTGACCTTCGTAAGTCGTCAGAGCTCTGGGAAGAAGGCAGTTAGCAGCAAGGGATATAGCTCTTTGTTTTACCCCTTGAGCTGAGACATTTCAGTAGATTTTTCTGCGTTCCCATACATACAGTCAGTCTCCCTCAGCCTTCAGGTGCACGTGAAACACTGGAACCGGAAACAGCTCGGGTATGCTCAAGTGCCCCGGAGTTCTTGTCCCACCAAAGACCCATTTCAGAGGTGTGGTTCTCTCAGCCAGACCAGCTTGGTCGTGGGGAGCTGTGTGTTCGAGCAGAGTAGTCTCTGTGAGTGTAGCCAAGTCTGAGTGTGTCTCTGGGAAAGGAACTGAAGTGGAATTGGGTGTTATCAACACACACCTGTCTCTGTTAGCTCCAGGAAGCTCTGTCTTCCAGAAGGGGGTCCCACGAATCCTAGAGGCGTTTTCAGAGATCTAAAGTTGACTGAGCAAGTTCTCCGACACCCAAGTGCTGTTCCATCCCCTCCTGCCTCAGTGGCAGTCACCTCGGGAGCCTCAGGTCACCTGCAGATCAGTCCACAGGTGAACCTTGGGGTTTCAGCTGACATCCCATTAGGTGGCGAGAGAGCACTGTATGAACAAAATTGAACTTGTTTTTCCTTGTGTGAGAGAGAGGTTCACGGGGTGGGTGTGTGTGTGAGAGAGAGAGAGAGAGAAAGGCTCACAGGGTGTGTGTGTGTGAGAGAGAGAGAAAGGCTTACAGGGTGGGTGGGTATGTGTGTGAGAGAGAGAGAAAGAGAGAAAGGCTCACAGTGTATGTGTGAGAGAGAGAGAGAAAGGCTTACAGGGTATGTGTGTGTGTGTGTGTAAGGCTCACAGGGTGTGTGCGTGTGTAAGGCTCACAGGGTGTGTGTGTAAGAGAGAAAGCTTACAAGGTAGGTGGATGGGTGGGTGTGTGAGAGAGAGAAAGGCTCACAGTGTATGTGTATGTGAAAGAGAGAGAAAGGCTTACAGGGTGTGTGTGTGTGCATGTGTAAGGCTCACGGTACGTGTGTGTGTGTTCATCAGATTTTACCGTGTGTGTGTGTGTGTGTGTGTAAGGCTCACAGGGTGTGTGTGTGTATGTGTGCATGTGTGTGTATGTTCAGCAGATTGGACCACGCAAAGGCACATAGGGTCCTGGCCCTTTTTTCTCCCTTCCCTTCTCATCCCACTGCCCACCCTCCCGCTCCGCCCCCCACTCCAGAAAGAAGGTGGATCGACCAGAAGGCGGGCAGGTGAGACCCCGGGTCGTCTGGTCTCTGTTGTGGTGGAAGGCAGCCCCGGTTCCACCACCTGGGAACGGGCCTTGCCAGCTCTGCTCCGCTCTTTGTCTCTCCCACCTCTCTGCCCTTGCCTCCTGGCCGCCCTGGCCTGGTTCAAGCCTTCCAACTCTCCCTAACATCTCTCCTGGCCCCACGGGGTCTAGTGTCAGACCTCACTCCACTGCTGGACCCCCAGAGTGGGGCCCCATCCTCTGCTGGCATCATGGCCCCTCACCTGATTCCTGCCTCTTTCAGCCATGTTTTTCCAGCCGTGAAGAGCTGCACTTAGCTGCCTGGCCTTTGTCCAAGCTCCCCTGCTGCCCCTCCTCCTCTGCCAGGTGCTCGAAGATGTGAAGACATGCCCCCTTGGGGTCAGATCTCTCCTCTCGAGCTACAGCTTCCTGCAGGTCCCTCCCCACCGGAGGACAGTGTTGACTGTCCCACCCCGCACACCCTTGGCAGGAAGAGGAACAGAAGTGTGTCGCCCACAGTCATGAGCCAGTCTATGAGGAACATCGGCTGTGATGCTTGAACTCCTCAAGTCCCCATGGCAAGCCTGCTTGCCCTCTGGACACCCCCCTCCATCGAGAACTTGGTGCCAGGCTCACAGGCTTTGTCTGGCTGTTCCCGACCATCTCATCCCACAGATAACTTAAGCAGGCACATAGTAGGCTCAGAGGGTAAAGAAGCCGCCTGCAGTGCAGGAGACCTGGGTTTGATCCCTGGGTCGGGAAGATCCCCTGGAGGAGGGCATGGCAACCCACTTCAGTATTCTGGCCTGGAGAATTCCATGGACAGAGGAGCCTGGCAGGCTATAGTCCACAGGGCCGCCAAGAGTTGGACACGACTGAGTGACTAACAGTAACAGAGGGTCCTCCTGGTGCTTGGCTCTCAACTTTTGATCATCTCCAATGACCTCAGCCACCCACCACCAAGGTCACAGTCTGCACTTCATCATGTCCCTGGAGATTGCCCCACCCTTGGAGTGCTAGCACACAGCTCCCCTGGTGACAAAGACTTCCTGGAATCTGTCCGTTTTCCCTCCTTTCGTGAATCCTGCCCATCACTGTACAAACGTCTTTTCCAATTTCCCAGCTTCAACAAGCACTCCCGCCTTAGCTTCTTCCCAGTTCTCTGTTCCCTCTTTGCCTAAGCTTTTCATGACTTGTCTACTGAATATTCCCCTTTCCTACCTCCCAGTTTTGCTCCACCCCTAGTGGATGTTTGCCTTACCTGGGCCAGTGGGAATTTCTCCCAACAAGCTTGTTCTCTCCTGGAATCCTCTTCCTGCATCTCTTCAGGGGTCCCACCCTAACCCTAACTCTCTACTGGTGCAGAGTCACTGGCTTCATTTGGTTTTCTTACTTCACATCTGAGCCGCCCCATCTTAGAAGTTTGATGAGAGACTCTGACTGGAGTCACTGAAAATGCTTTATGATTTTTTTTCATAGTTGCCCTTTCTGCTTGAACCATGGTTGGTACACTACATCTGATGGTCAAATTTGGCCCACCTCCTGTTTTTGTAAAGAAAATTTTCTTGCAGCCCAGCCCTCCTCCTTCCTGTATGCATTGTCTGAGGCTACTCTCCCACTTCACTGGCAAGTTGAGTGCCTCCTGTAAAGCAAAAAATGCTTGCTGTGTGGCCCTTGGCAGACAAAAATGCCCTAAGCCCTGCACGGAGGTATGGCCATGTGTCGCTGTTTGGCTCATCAGACCCCGCCCCTCCCCAAGGGAGCAGGGCCAGCTCCCCGGCCACAGTGGCTGCTCTGCTGTGGCCAGGGCTGCCCTCTGCAAGGTGGCAGATGCAGTGCTATCTGCCCTGCACCACCTTGGCAGCAGAATTTGGAATATTGTTCCCGGCTAACTAGATTCAAACCTGTTTCTCCCGCCCTCTGGCCCAACTAATAAGTCTTTCATTCCCCCCAATTTTTGTTACTGGGGTAAAATACACTTGAAAAAAAATTACCATTGAAGTGTAAAGAAAGAAAGAAAAGTCGCTCAGGCATGCCCGACTCTTTGCGACCCCATAGACTGTAGCCTACCAGGCTCCTCTGTCCATGGAATTTTTCAGGCAAGAGTACTGGAGTGGCTGGCCATTTCCTTCTCCAGGGGATTTTCCCGACCCAAGGATCGAACCCAGGTCTCCTGCATTGCAGGCAGATGCTTTACCATCTGAGCCACCATGGAAGCCCCCATTTAAGTGTACAGTTCTGTTGTATTAAGTATATTCATACTGTACAAACATTACCACCTTCCATCTTGCAGGAGCTGTTTAATCCAGTCCTGTTCTGCATAAATCAGCTTGAGTTGGTCTCTGTTGCTTACCACCAATAATCTGGACAGATCCACCTGATTGTCTTTCTCCTGCCTCGCTCCTCTTTGTCTCCTTTGCTGACTCTTTCTCCTTGTCACAGGGCCAGATAACGGGAGGGATATTGTCCACACTCATATCTAAGGGACCCTTACTTGCTCGCTGGCCTCTTCAGACCTCCGTGCTGAGGACTATGAGATCTCTGTCTCTAGCCTCAAGCCCTCGAAGGTGAAATGCCTCAACGTGGAAAACGTAAAATACAGAAGTCAGAGTCCTGGATCTCCAGCACTCCACTGGCACACACATGCCCTCCCCTGATGGCACCTAGACCAACCAGTGTCCCCTGCTTAGACTCTGCAGTAGCCCCCACAGTAGTCAAGGGGGTGACCATGCAGATCCACAGAAGGAGTGCAGTCTGCAGGCCACCCCCATCTGCCGGCCCCTTTGGGCTTGGCCTTGGCCTTAGTCTCAGCTATGAGAGCTTCCTTACCCAGTCAGGCTGATCCCAGGGCCGTGGGTGGGTGATGGAGGGAGCAGGTACCAAACCCCTGCTCTGCCATCACTGCCCAAGGTTCCAGAGCTTTCTGGAGCCTGCATTGCACTTCAACTTCTTCCCCTGCCCCGGTCTGCTTGCTCTTCCTTCTGTGCATGGGTGTCAGTCCCTAAGAAACATGTAGCATCCCACAGTGAGTGCACCTGCAGCACCTCTTGTCTCCCTTCCACTCATCCTGCCCCACACTCTGTCTTCCATGAATGACGAGCCTCTTCAGACCGTTTCTCTGATCATGTCACTCCTCTGAGAAAACCCTCTGAGGGCTTCTCATCCCTCACAGAATAAAATCTCATCTATTCCTGGACAGGCAGCCTATATCATGCTCAGGGCTTAGAAGAACCATGCTTGGTTTAATGCTCCACTGCGACCAGCTCCAACGTCTCCATTTTTGAAGAAGTCCTGCATTCTTATTTGATACTGGGTCCTGCAAACGAGGTAGCCAGGCCTGCCTCATGTTGAGCTCCTTTTTTCAGCCTTGCTCACTTGGCTTCAGCCCATCATTCTTGCGTTTCCTGGAACGTGCCAGATTGTTCCTGGAGTTGGGGCCTTGGCTCTTCCTAGTCCCTAAGCCTGGACCCCTCTTTACATGATCCCTTGAGGCCCTGAAGAATTCTTTATCCTTTATGTTCAGGACATTGACCACCATCCCTCTCACTGATGGGTTTTTTTTTTTCTTTAATTTCTTTTTTTTGGAAGCATGGTGTGTTATTTCAGCCTGCAGATGCAGCTCACCTTTGTCTCAGGTTAGTTCTCTTATATATCTTTGATGGCGTCTATGTGCCATTTGGGGTTCCCTACTGCAGGGACACGAATTATCCTTATGTTGGATTATCTTTGTCTCTCTTCCAATGCTGTTAGTGTCACTCTAATTGGTTTTGCTTTTATCTCTTTCATCTGCATACAGTGTTTGTCTGACTGAATTTTCAGCTATGCATATTCTGTTTCTGGCTGTTTTTAAATGTATTGATTAGTTCCATAATGGCGCATCTTGGTCTGCAGTTTGTTTCCCTAGGTTGGGAATTTGCCCTTTCATCTTACTGTGTTTTATCTTCTCATCTTTGAACTCTTATTGAGAATATGTTCTTATAAAATTGTGAGGAATTTCCTTCTCTTCCTTTTGTGTATTTGCTACTTGGTGAAAGTTTGCCTTTCCTGAGCCATCTTCCTCCCTGTCTCTCTTCTCTCTCTTTTTTTAGCTTTTGGCCATAAAATGTTTCTAGAGGTACCATGTGGTTTTTTGTCAACTTGGCTCAGGCTTTGATGACTCCGTCCAGTTGTTCTGTTGGCTTTGCTACAGAGGGGAGTTCTGACTGTCTCCTCCTGGTCCGCTGGCATGCCCATCTCAGTGTTTTCCCCTCTGGGCTGTCGTGAACTTGTCTCTTGTGGTCAGAACCAAGTTGCACAACCAGGAGAACTGCAGGCAGGGGGACTCTTCAGCTACATCTGGAGTCACTAGCTTAGAAACAGTGTTCAGTGTTTTATGTCACGACTTGCTCTAGCCCCTTGAAGGACATGCGTGCCATTCCTGGAAGGCGGCACCCCAGGCTCCCGCTGGTTCCCTGAGAGCTGGGTGGCCCCAAGCACAGGTGCCTCCTGCAGGTCTGGCCTGGCCTGCTGGCTACTAGACCTGGGACATACGTGTGCTTGTGTCTGGTTCACACTGTCACCCTGCAGAGACCAGCACACCCCTATAAAGCAATTCTATTCCAATGCAAAAGGAATTTTCAAGAGGGAGAGATGCCTCCCCAGTTCCTCCGTTCCAGCTTAATGGAGGAGAGGTCTCGGGGCTCTTGTGAGCTCCCCGAAATGGCTTCCAGGGGTGGAGCAGCCCCGCGGCTATTTTGTTCTCTGGAGCCCTTTCCTCAGCTGCCAGGTTGTGGCATGTGCTGCATGTGACATTACATCCCTTGCCTTGGCGGAATGAAATCTGCCCTTCCCACTCCTCGCTGTCTGTGTGTTTCCCCATCTTCTCCGGGATCAGGAGAGAGCAGGTCCGTGGGAGGTTGGAAACCACCATTTGGACTGGATGCTCTCATCTGCAGTGACTTGATTGTGTCATGTGCCTGCTGATGCAGGGTCCCCGGAAGCATGTCCCAGCCCCCGCCATCCTCTGTTGTCTTCATCTCTTCCCAGGTGCGGATTCCAGGCGACTCCCCACCAGCGGGTTGGAAGTCAGTCTTCCATTGTATTTTCTACCCCGTTAGTGCTTGTACACAGGGCCACCGCTGACTTACTGATGTGTGTCTTCTCACTTTTTCTCCGGTCCCCAGAGTTGTTTCAGGGAGCGAGATTGAGTCCCTGCTGGTGACCCACGGAAACCCCGCAGCCTGCTGGCGCCCTTACCCTACAGGCTTCTTGGCTCTTCCATCTGCCACGGGCAGACCGTGCTTTTCAGCCAGCCTGGCTCCAGGTCCCCCTGTTGTGACCCTGAAGATTTCCTTGGGCTCTGCTGGTGGGAGGGGGGCGGTTCCTGTCTCAGACCCACCCCCCCCCCACCTGGCAGGTCCTTCCTTGGCGTCACTCATGGTGCCTCAGCCATGGGTGTCACCCCTTCTTTTTGTCTTTTGTTGCTCCTTTTCTTCAGCGGCTCCTGTGTCGTCATCAAGAAGCAAGGCTGTTAGATCTGCAGCTGTGGGGTGACCTACACTAGTGAGAGGAAAACAAATGGTATTGGGAGAAAAACTGCAGCAGACGAGAGCTGTGGGAGTCTGTTGCTGGGAACCAGAGAGGCAGGCGCAACCTGAGTGTCTGTGCACACGGGCCATGGGGACCTGAAGCTGGATATTTGGCAAGGGGGCCCCACAGGCCAGCTTTGCCCTGATGAGTGTCCGTCTGTTTGTGGGAGGACTTGACATGAGTAGTCTGCAGCACAGACGTGCACAGGGGCCTGGAGACATGGTGGGAGAGAAGTAGCTAGATGTGAAGGCTGGGAAGAGACAAAATAACAAAAATGTCAGTCATAAGACTTGAGTTCTGGGTTTCCTCTCATTCTTAATGCGTTTATCCAGCCCCTCTGCTGGGAACGGTGGGTAGTGAAGCCACCCAGCTTGGCTTTAGTCATGGTCCACAAATTTACCAGCTTCTCACACAGGACCTGATCCTTCCCACCCCAAGCAAGCCACACCACCTTCCAGAGCTCTCCCCTGGCTCCTGGTATCTCCTCTCTGACAACACTCATCAAAAGCTCTTTAAAAGCTTGTTTGTACCGGGAGAAAGAGAAGAAACGGATGTAGGTAGAAAGCATGTCTTGTTGCCGGAGCGTCCACTACGGAGTGAATTAAGTGGTGACGTGAAACACTCCTCCCTACTCCCAGTGTCTTGGTTGTGACAACTGTGTTCAAAGTTTGCCCCTCCCTGCTGGGCATTCCAGAGTAGAAGCCATTTCTGCCACCCAGCTTTATTCCTATCGAGTTCTAGAACATTTTCATCACCCCTAGAGGAAGCCACATGGAAGACAGCCTGACGTTTCCTCAACAGGTTACACGTGGAATGCCCGTGTGACCCAGAAATTCCACTCTAGGTATAGACCCAAGTGAATCGAAAATATACACCTGTGCAAAAACTTGTACACAAATATCCACAGCAGCTAAAAGGTAGAAGCAACCCGGATGTCTATCAACAGATGAATGGATGAACACAGCGTGGTGTGTCTATACAGTGGAATGTTATTCAGCATAGAAAGGGAGGAAGTTCTAATACATGCCACAACGTGAAAGAACCTTGAACACATTATGCTGAGTGAAAGGAGCCTGTCACAGAAAGCCATATATTGTATGATTCCATTTATATGAAAGGTCCAAGCAGATCTATAGAGACATAAAGGAGATTAGTGGTTGCCAGGGTCTTGGGAGTAAAGGGCGCTGGGGAAGTACCTGCTTAGTGGGTGTGAGGTTTCCTCGGGGGGGTGGGGGGGGGTGTGACGAAATGTTCCGAAACTAAATGGTGGTGATGCTTGCACAACATTGTGAATGTACTAAGTGCTGCTAATGGTAAATTTTGTATAATGGGTTTTACCACAATTAAAAAAAAATTGATCAAACGCCCTCAGAATATTTAACCAACAACCTTCAACTTGGCTACATGCCTAGTCATTAAACTTCTTGGACTAAATTCCTTTCTGATTGTCATGGTTACCATGTTCTGGGCTTCGGAGATTTCATTTGGGTCAGCGTGGTCCAGTCCACCATGTGTCCCCGTAGGTCCCCACACTCACCTCTTTCTCTTGAATGGGACAGCAGAGCTACTTGGCAGAGCATCGGAAAACCTACCGTAACGATTTAGGGTAATTGGTGAATCGGCTATCATTTTAGTGGGTTCTTAGGAAAATTAAGGTCGAAGTCACATACCATGACATTCACCCATTTAAAGGATGCAGTGGTATTTAGTACATTTGTAATGTACATTCTAATGGGAAAGATTGTAGGCAGAAGGAAAAGGGGGTATCAGAGGATGAGATGGTTAGACAGCATCACCTACTCAATGGACATGAGTTTGAGCAAACTCCGGGGGATAGTGGAGGACAGAGGAGCCTGGCGTGCTGTAGTCCATGGGGTCACAGTCAGACACGACTTAGGGACTGAACAACAGCAACAAATGTGCAGCCATTGCCTCTATCTAGTTTCAGAATGTTTGTATCACTCCCCCCCAAAAATCCCTGTGTTCATTAGGAGTCATTCTCTATTACCTACCTCATCTGGCCCCTGGCAGTGAATATCCTACTTGCAGTCTCTGGATTTTCCTATTTCTGGATATTTCATATACATGAAATCTCATAATATTTGTTCTTTTGTGTCTGGCTTACTTCACTTAGCATTAACAGCTTCAGTTCATAATCCATCCATACTGTACCAGGTGTCAGAGTTTCCTTCTTTTTTTTTTTTTTTTTTTCCCCTTTTGGCCACCATGGGGCTTGTGGAATCTTTGTTTCCTGAGCAGGGATTGAACTCTGGCTCTTGGCAGTCAGAGTGCCTAGTCCTAAGCACTTGACCGGTAGGGAATTCTCGAGTTTCCTTCTTTTTAAAGCTGAATGACATTCCGTCATATGGACGGACAACATTTTGTTTCTGCATTTTTATCTGTCCATGGACACTTGGGGTGCTTTTTGGGACCTTCTGGCTGCTGTGATGTGTGCTGTTAGGAACATTGTCATCCACGGACTCTTGTTTGAGTCCCCGTTCTCAACTCTTTGGCGTCCATACCTTGGAGTGGAATCTCTGGGTCATGTGGGAACTCCACGTTTACCTTTTTGAGGAACTGCCTGACTATTCTCCACAGTGGCAGTGTTTTTTCAAACTTGCTTATCTTTCCCACATGTGGTGGTCTCGTGCTGTGACAATGAGACTTATCATATGGCACTGACTGCCTTCATTTGGGGAGGGTTCTATCTTTGGGTAGCACAAACTGTGTTTTGTACAGCTTTTCAAAGCATAGTTTCTTGCATCTTCTAAAAACTGGGGTATTAAAAATACACTGAGTTCAGAACAGGGCCACTAAACTTTAGGTTCCACTGCTGAAACCTTCAAGCAGAACCTCGTCCCTCCTCCTGCTCCACAGAAACCCCTGAGACCATCTTGCAGTGCCAGTTTGATTGCTCTCAGATCTTTAAAGGGGCAAAAGTTGGCGACTCACAGTGGTGATGCCTTGATGATTTGTGCAGAGAAGCCTCCTGGATCCTGAGATGCTGCAGCTCGTACTGGAGGGAGAAAGAATTGGAAGCCCCAAGGAGTGACTCTTCAAGATAGAAGCAGCCTCTGCCTGGAGGCCTGTTCTCGCCTCGGATCCCAGACTATTGACATGGGGAAGTAGCCACCCCCTCGTCCTTCTGGTTTGTGGCTTCGTAGTGATGCTTGGGCTCCTGAATGGACTCCACTGGGTGGCTGACTGGAAATGAAAGGTGCTGAGACACGCATCTCCCAAGATGGGGCTGACGCAAGCGTGACTGAAATTAGGAAATGTCAGGATGTCACTGGGGCTCTGGAAGTGTCCTAGAGCTCACTCTGGGGGAGCCTGATTCCACTTCAAGGGAAGAATACCTTTTCAGCTGCAGCCTTCACCTGGCTTTGTGGTCTGTCTGTCTTTAATCTGAAATCCTTGGGGGTTGAGTAGTCCCACCTAAGTGGCCATGGTCTGATCAGTGCAGGTGTCCGATGTCAGTGATTGCACCCCTGGAATTCACAGGAGTCATGGATCCAAAGAGTGCCTGGTACTGTGTCCCAAGGCTGCCTCCCGCATGATTACTGGAGGTTCCTTTCATTAGGAAAATACAGTCAGTTCTCGCCATCAGACCCCTTGGGATACAGTGATTTGGACTGAAGTCAGGATTCCTGCAACTCTTTTTCCTTTGCTAGATCAAGGCAAGGATTTGATCTAATGTTTTTTTGTTTCACCGACATAATTAGCAAATGATTTTATTTACACAAGAGCCTCCTCTCAGTCTTTGTAGACGTTTAAGATTTGTGTAGCCCTTCTGCTTCAATGTGATACTTGTATTTCCTCCCCAAATCATGTGTTCTGCTAATCACACATTGAAAAACAGAAGTTATTATGGGAAAAACTGGATTGGGGTAGACCATGAGAAACCTGTGTGATTTGGTAATCAGAGTTCACAAAACCAGTAGCCATTGTGGTTAAAGGAGCACCAGGGCTCACTGAAGGCTTTGTTGGCATTTGCAAGTGGCATCAACATCAGCTAACTGGTTTTTGCCATGACCCCCAGATTGGTGCCTCCTTCCCTGCATTGCACAGGTTAGTTTTTCCATTGATATTAAAAGCTGGGTCCTGGGCAAGGCTGCCTTTGGCAGTGATTTTTTTTTTTTTTAACACAGGGAAACATGTCAACACTTTTTCTTTCACACTTGTAGCTGTAGCATGTAGAGCATAATGCTATTGAAAATGTTGTGGTGCTTTGAGCCACTAAAAAAGGCACTTCTGCAAGGTTTCCAGTCTTTTAATATATTCACGTGAAGTGAAGGCATCCTCTTTAGTTGTGAGACAGCTTGGGTGAAATAGCTTCGAAATCTTGGTGTCAGGCAGCACAGTTTCCAGTCATGTTGCCATCACCTCCACCTCTGCGGACATGCTGCCCCTGTGCCCTGGTCAGGCACGCCATCACCCTCCTGAGGCCTGAAGGCTGACTCTGCTCCAAGCATCCATCTGGGGCAGTTGGAGCCCTCGAGGACTTCAGCATCACCTCCCTGGCTGCCTTCAGATTAGTGAGCCAGTCCAGGCTGGCGTGGCGCTCCTGGGTGGCCCATGTCTTCAGTCACCGGCCCTTTTTCTGCCCAAGCCGCAGCCCATTCCGAAGAGTCCATGCCCGCTGCTACGTGGGATGCCCCTCTGTTTCCAGGCCTTTCCTCGTGGCCTCAGGAGGCGCTGCTGTCTGCTTTTCCCTGTCCCCGGCTCTTCTGCTGGCCGGCCGCGGGGCGCCTGCCAGAGTCCTCACTGAACAGGACTCCCTTCCTCCCTTCCCAGCCTCTTTAGCCTACGTATTCCTTAGTCTCTGGCCAGTTTGTGCATATTGGTCAACCTTTGTAAGCACTGTCTTCTATAACATCTTCTGGAAGTCGTTCAGTCCAGCAGTTTTGGTAGTTTCAACCAGAGGAGTCTGCAGGTCTCTCTGCCTCACTTCGGGGAGCCGATCCATGGACCTGCACCCCAAGTATGACCATCCTCTGTGGCCACACACTCTCCGTCGCTGTAGGTGTCACTCTCGGCTTTCCTGGGCCCTTGGTGGCTGCTCCGGCACCCTCTCCTGCCAATCCCAGGTCCCAGGTGCCCATAGCCAGCATGTCCTGTCTGCCTCTTTGAAGCTGATGGCCAGGGGGTGTCATCGTCCCTTGGCACACAGTTTCTGAGTAGGGGGACGACAGGAAAGAGGACATGTGTGCTGTCTGGGGCACTGCAGGGAGCAGGAAAGGCCTCTCAGAAGTCGAGAGCCAGGGTGACACACGGGGCTTACCCCGACTCATTCATTCCTCCAGGGAGGGGCGTCCCAGTGGTGGCAGGATAGAGCTGTTGCTGGGGTCACCCAGGCCCACCTGGTCTGCCTTGCCTGGAGCACTCATCATCAGCCCTGAAGACCTGCTGTGTCTGGCCTGCCTCTGGCCTGGGACAGAGGACAGGGTCACCCATGGCTACCTCCTCTCATCTGCTCCCCCAAACGGGGAGCACTTGAAGCCTAGAGAATGAGTCTGGTTCTACCCTGGCCTCCCCGCCCCGAACTGAGGCTGGCTCTGGGAAAGGGCCATCGACGAGCACGTGTCATCTCAGACATGACCTCAGACAGGTGACCTTGTCTGGTTATCTCTGCTTTTCTTTTGACCTATAACACTGAAGAGTTGATCAGGTGGATACCCGCAAGTCTCAAATGGATGAACTTAAGAGCTAGGTGCTCAGTTCTCACGGTCCTCTCCAGGGCGGTGTGTATGCACGTGCACATGCACACAGAGATACACAGTCTGATGAAAGGGGGATGAAAAGAGGACTGTTTGGTTTCTTTGAAACTGTGTTTTAACAAATCCCATAACCCTCATGCTGGGAGGCCTCGAGTGTTTGCCTGGCCTCCCTCCTTCAGGTTACCCTACCACCATGCAGGCAGCTGAGCCAGGAGTAACTCACTTGGATTACCTGTTTAGCACCCTTTTTGCCTTCACTTTGCACCCAGCAGAATGGCTTCGAGGCTTCTTTGTGGACTTTTATTTGTTTTCAGTAGCGGTCAGAAAATCTAAGTACCAAACCACCTCTGTGCCTGTCAGTCCACAGAATTGAAAATCACCATATTTTCTTAGTGGCTTCAAGTAATTTCAATTTGAAAGAGCCAGGATGTCATAGATAGTTAAAGGCTGTCTTATTCCCATCTTTGGTGCTATTAAAAACTCATTTTTCAAACACTTAGAAACACGTGAAAGGGCAAATTTTACGTTATGTCTATGTGATCGTAATAAAAATCTTGCAAAGCCCACACAATTCCTTTAGGCCAAGTCACAGTCTGGGCACAGGGGTCTCCCCACTTGGTAGCCGAAGAATTCTCTCCTCCCCTCCTTGAGCTTCTTTTTAGTTGTTCCTTTGTGTTGAAGTGGAGACAGCTTATAACGCGGTGTTAGCTGCTCCTGCAGTTCCTCCTTGCAGGGCTGGCTGTTGCTCCACCCTGCTGCTGGCCCAGGTTTCCCCGTCCTCAGTTGGTGGCACTTGTCCCTATACTGGCCAACTGTGTTGCTCCACCTCCTGGTCACGTCCCAAGTCCCCACCAGCCTCACCTGAGACCGTGCCTCAAGAGCCCCTGGAGCGGTCTGCCCTGCCCTGGGCATCGCCCCCTGAGGAATTGCCATCCCCTACCCTAGATCATCAAAGTAACGCTGCTGCGGGGCTGCTGTGTCATGGAGTTTAGCAGGCCTTAGAGTCCCCCAGGCCACCTGCTGCTCTCTGGGGTCTCCTGCAGGCTACTCTCCACACAGCAGCTGGAGGAATCCCATCACACCCAGAATCAAACCCGACACAGCTCCATGACCTCCCCTTGAGGCCTCCCTGCTGCCCAGAACCTTCTTCCCCATAAGACCCTTGAGACACTCCCTCACTTTCTGTCTTTCCCTCCTTCCCCCCCACCAACATCACCAAGCAGGTTCTTTTCTTAGCTGAAATCTAAACAGTTCATGCTTTTGGACCTTCACTTTCCCCAGCACAGGCTGCCCTAGGACCTGAGCCAGCCTGCTTCCCCTCCATGGATGCTAGACGTGTTCTAGTCTCTTCCCTTCTGTCTTCATTTTCTTTTTGGTTATGTTAACTTTTACGTGATTCAGAAAATGAAATTCTGGTCCACACACCTGGCGAGTTCGGGCCCTGTGCCAGTCCTCACCTCAGTCCTGCCTACCCCATGCCAGACTAGTTCCGTGCATTTCTGCCCTCTGCTTCCTAAAGTCTCCTCCATTTCTCCCCTGGAGGGTGGCCTACCGTGGACCGTGAGCCCTCACAGTGGTTCCTGGGGGTCCCACCCCAGGGTTCAGGCTTCCTGACTCTCCGTAGTGTGCACATGTCAGTGTTGGCCCAGTAGGTCTCGGGTGGTGGCTGTCTGGCTTGGCCGCAGTCTTGGGCCAGTAAAAAGAATGCTATCGCCAATAGCATTATGCTCAAATGCAGAATGTTGTTTTGCGTTTCCGTGGGTATGTCTTCCTGGTAAATTTCCAGAAGGACTGGCCCTAGATGGCATTGACACCCTTGCTGGTACCTAAGGGGCATTCCTGGGGCACGTGGTTCATGCCAAAGCTCATCGTAGTTACAGTATCCGCAAACGCACATGAGGGCTCTGAAGAAGCCATACTTGGCCATCGGGGCCACGTTTTGCTGTGACCTGGGACTGTCTGGTTTTCCGACACAGAGCTAAGCCTAGGCTCACCCTCGAGCTCTGCTAGAGACAGCCAGGATAGGTCGGATGGTGGGGTGTGCTCTTTCCATGCCCTGTTTCCTCAGGCCCAACCTGTGAGTTCCTGGTGCGAGCTCACCTCTGGGGACTGAGCCATGTCATTCAAGTCTTGTGGCCAGGGCAGGCCATGGTGCCTTGGTGGTGGTCTCCAGGACATGGCCAGCAAGGGAAGTCACTTGGGGTGGGCTGTTGTGAGCTGCACGAATCCAGGGGCTCTAGGGATGAGATCTGGAATACAGATGAGTCTGACTTTTTTCCAGGATGAGCTTCTGAGAGAGGGCTTTGCAGGTGACTGTGGGCTCTGTGAGCCCACAGTTCTGGTTTCCGGGCCTCCCTGGCCCAAGTGATGCTCTTGCTCTGTTGGCCCAGCCAAGAGAGCAGCATGGCCAGACTGATTCTGGAGTCTGGAGCCTCACAGTAACCATTGTCCAAGGAGATAAGGAGGAGGCCCTACCAGGCGGGACCCACACATAGGGGAGGAGCTGGTTTGTCAGCACGGAGGAATGGGGATGCACCCGCCCTGGAATCAGGCACGTCCCAGTGCCAAAGCCTCGCTTTGTCAGGAGAGTCTGGTGAGAAAGACTCCCCCAGCAGGGAACTGCTCCTCTTCTTACATGAGAACCCTGGGCAGCAGTGTCTGGTTGCCCCATCCCACTGTTTAGACAATGCCTTTGTGACTCTTCTCTGTCTAGGGTGTTGGTACCCACCTTGGTTGTCAAGATGAGGAGACTGAGGCACGGGACGTTGAAGTCAGTTGTGCAGATCCATGTTTGGAAATGGCAAAAAGTCATGATTTGGGCTCGGTGTGGCTTACTCCAAATCTGCAAATTTTTCCTCAGCACTGCACTCGGCACCCAGGGGCAGTGTTGGGCTCTTCCCATCATCAAGGTGTACTGTGTGGTTTTCATTGAACACCCGTTTGAGAAAACCCCAAACACAAAAGCTTAGAGTAACACTCAGGCTAGGCCCTGGGAAAGAGGAGCCCCCTCCTTTTTGGTGAGTAGGTCCCTCTCCAACAGGCGAGAGAGTCTCTCGTCATCCGTCCAACCCAGAGGCCCTAGCTCATAACACTGAGAAGCCATCTGGGCAAGCCTGCTAGGGCTGGGCCTCAGGGTGTAGGGTGCTGCGGGCCATCACTGTTAGCAGCCCTGGGCTCTCAAGTCATCTGTAAAGGGGAAGGGCATCTCGATCTGGGGGACACTGGCAGGACAGCCCCTCTCCTGGGGCACTGCCCGTGTCTGGGTACCCCAGACCTGCTGGCGCCCACTTTTTTCTGCACACCAGTTTGTTCCCTGTGATAATTACATCCTTGTTTAACACTTCAGGGAAGAAAAGTCCGAAGAGCAGGATCTCCAGGGCCTGAAGGACAAACCTTTGAAGTTCAAAAAGGTGAAGAAGGATAAGAAAGAAGACAAAGAGGGCAAGCATGAGCCCCTGCAGCCAGCAGCCCACCACTCTGCCGAGCCCGCAGAGGCCGGCAAAGCAGAGACCTCAGAAGGGTCAGGCTCGGCCCCAGCCGTGCCAGAAGCTTCTGCGTCCCCCAAGCAGCGGCGCTCCATCATTCGCGACCGGGGCCCCATGTACGATGACCCCACTCTGCCCGAAGGTTGGACCCGAAAGCTTAAGCAAAGGAAATCTGGCCGCTCTGCTGGGAAGTATGATGTGTACTTGATCAAGTAAGTGAGGGTGATTCCTGTCTCTCCAGAGCAGGGAGGGCTAGTGGTGGGGGAGTGGGGGGGATAGTCAGGAACTACCGCTAAGAAACTGATGGGGACCCCTTGGAGTGTTAGCTCCTTGCGGCTCATGGATCAAGAAAGTGTGTGTGCCTAACCCCACTTCGAGTCTGGTCTTGAGTAGTGACCACTGCTGGTGGGGTGCAACCAGGTATGCTTGGAATGACCACCTGGGGAGGTCACTGCCCTGAGGGAGATGTCCATCAGGGCCTTGTCTGGAGGAAGAATAGCACTGGGGATGCAGAGTTTCGCCACATATACTCTGCTGTTGGTTTCCCAGCAGGGGGGGCTGTCCTCAGAACCTGGGAACCTCTTCTTTGTGGGAGAGTCCTTCTGTGCCAATACTTCATGAGCCCTGAGAAATACGAATTCATAGGGTTCAGTCTGTTGTGTGAGGCATGCTGGGAAAGGGGGGCTGTCTGATACAGCCTAGAGAGAGCCCCAGATGGGCTCGGAGTGCCTTTCTCACTGTCCCTCTGGCCTTTGTCCAGCTGTGGGCTGGTGGTCGAGTGTTACCTGTTGAAACAGAGTCACTTCTGAGCCTGATCTTTAGAGGACGAGTGTGACTACGTTCGTTTCACTTGTCCCCCTTAGATGACTCCAGACAGGTTAGCCATTTTCAAAAGTCACTCATAGACAGTCTCATTTAATTCCAGTAACTCAGATAAAGGTGAGCAAAGCATCATCCTACTGGCGAATGAGGAAACTGATTCCTGGAGAGTTCAGTCCGGCAGGTAGACAGGGTCCCTGGGCCAGACCCCTTTGGGGGGCTGAGGAGTGCAACTCCCGGGGGCATCCAGATAACAGCAGGCCACACAGGCACCTATGGCCATCGGGTGACCTGGTTGCTTCCTGTGTAAGTGGGACCACAGCTCCCTAGTTTTAGCTCACCTCAGCTTCTCTTAAGTGTCCTTCTTGGTGAGCTGTATCATCAGGCATGTCAGTTGCAGAACACCTTCCGTCAGAGGGCTCACCACCCACCTTCTCCTGTGCCCCACCTCCAGTATTGCTCTGGAAGCTTCTAACCATTCTTTATGTGTCTCCGCTTATTCCCACAGTCCCCAGGGAAAAGCCTTTCGCTCTAAAGTGGAGTTGATTGCATACTTCGAAAAGGTAGGCGACACCTCCCTGGACCCTAATGATTTTGACTTCACGGTAACCGGGAGAGGGAGCCCCTCCCGGCGAGAGCAGAAACCACCTAAGAAGCCCAAATCTCCCAAAGCTCCAGGAACTGGCAGAGGTCGGGGACGCCCCAAAGGGAGTGGCACCACGAGACCCAAGGCAGCCGCATCAGAGGGTGTGCAGGTGAAAAGGGTTCTGGAGAAAAGTCCTGGCAAGCTGCTCGTCAAGATGCCTTTCCAAGCTGCGCCGGGCAGCAAGGCGGAAGGGGGTGGGGCCACCACTTCGGCCCAGGTCATGGTCATCAAGCGTCCTGGCCGGAAGCGAAAAGCAGAGGCCGACCCCCAGGCCATTCCTAAGAAACGAGGCCGAAAGCCGGGCAGTGTGGTTGCCGCCGCCGCTGCCGAGGCCAAAAAGAAAGCCGTGAAGGAGTCGTCCATCCGGTCCGTGCAGGAGACCGTGCTCCCCATCAAGAAGCGCAAGACCCGGGAGACGGTGAGCATTGAGGTCAAGGAGGTGGTGAAGCCCCTGCTGGTGTCCACGCTTGGCGAGAAGAGCGGGAAGGGACTGAAGACCTGCAAGAGCCCAGGGCGGAAAAGCAAGGAGAGCAGCCCTAAGGGGCGCAGCGGCAGCGCCTCCTCGCCCCCAAAGAAGGAGCATCACCACCACCACCACCATGCAGAGCCCCCGAAGGCCCCTGCGCCACTGCTCCTGCCCCCGCCCCCACCCCCGCCTGAGCCCCAGAGCTCCGAGGACCCCGCCAGCCCCCCCGAGCCCCAGGACTTGAGCAGCAGCGTCTGCAAAGAGGAGAAGATGCCGAGAGCAGGCTCGCTGGAGAGCGATGGCTGCCCCAAGGAGCCTGCTAAGACTCAGCCCACGCTCGCCACCGCGGCCCCGGCCACAGAAAAATACAAACACCGAGGGGAGGGAGAGCGCAAAGACATTGTCTCATCCTCCATGCCAAGGCCAAACAGAGAGGAGCCTGTGGACAGCCGGACGCCCGTGACCGAGAGAGTTAGCTGACTTTACGCAGAGCGGATTGCAAAGCAAACCAACAAGAATAAAGGCAGCTGTTGTCTCTTCTCCTTATGGGTAGGGCTCTGACAAAGCTTCCCGATTAACTGAAATAAAAAATATTTTTTTTTCTTTCAGTAAACTTAGAGTTTCGTGGCTTCAGGGTGGGAGTAGTTGGAGCATTGGGGATGTTTTTTTCTTATCGACAAGCACAGTCAGGTTGAAGACCTAACCAGGGCCAGAAGTAGCTTTGCACTTTTCTAAACTAGGCTCCTTCAACAAGGCTTGCTGCAGATACTACTGACCAGACAAGCTGTTGCCCAGGCTTCTTAGGGTGTGCCTGCACCTCCCTCCCACCCAGTCCCCCCACGTGGTCACTAGGGACAGAGAGCGCTTGAGAAGACACTCCTGGTTTGGGGGCCATCGGTACCCCAGTCTCAGCTCTCCTTCCCCCCAACACCCAACCCGGCCTTGAGCTCCCCCCAACCCCCCACCCCCCTTATGCCCACCCATGTCAGGACCAGGAGGTCCGAGGCAAGAGAGACAGTTGGATCCTTTCGAGATGGTGGAGACGGCCAGTGGCTCCAGCCCGTGTGATCCCACCCATGGGAGCACACAGATGGCTCCCTGCCAGCCCCAATCCCAAATCAACCAAGACATTTCACAGGATGGGGATGTAGCATCTGTCGGCCCCGGTTCTGGCCCAGCTAGGAGGGAGGCATCCTTTGAGCCCCCCTGGGTGTCGACTGGCCTGCACCGGAGGCGACATTGGCCCAGGGCCAGCCTCCAGCGGGTAGCGCTAAACAGAGGCCACCAAGGCCATGGGCCAAGGCCCCAGCAGGCTGGCCCAGGCTGCAGCCGGCGGAGTGCTGCGGGCCAGGTGAAGGGCATCCCTAGCTGCTCAGAGCAGTTGTGCCCGCTAGTTTGAGCCTTAGTAGATGGGGCCTGGGGCCAGGGGGAAAGCAGGGGAAATGTTCTTCCAAAACTTTTCCAATTCTCAACTCCTTTAGGGACAGCTTAGAACTATTTGCACTATTGAGTCTTCATGTTCCCACTTAAAAACAAACCTGCTCTGCGAGCAAGCTAGCGGGCTTGACTTGGTGACCCTTTGTCCCTCAGGCCACTAGACGTGACGGTGTTGACAACTACCTGGATCTGTATATACCTGCGCTTGTTTTCAAGTGGGCTCAGCACATAGGGTTCCCACGAAGCTCCGAAACTCTAAGTGTTTGCTGCAATTTATAAGGACTTCCTGATTGGTTTCTCTCCTCTCCTTCGGTTTCTGTCTCCTTTCATTTCAGCCTTTTCATTTCTCCCCCTCCTCCCTCGTCCTCACTGCTCCCTTCTGTTCCAGGCAGCCGCAGTGCCCAACTGTACCCCGAGCCAACACTGGTCAGCTCAGGCCCCCAGAACTCCCCCCACCCTTGGCCTTCCTGCCGTCCACCTCAGCCCCCGCTCCCACCCATTTCTGAGCCCTGAGGAAGCCCCAGACTCTGCTGAGTTCCCCCAGCCCTAGTACCCCAGCCTCTCTGAGGGGCACGGGAGAGGCAGGATCTTGCTCTCCCAGGACTCCCCTCCTTTGGTCAGACCCTGGATCCCAGGTCTCCTCAGCCTTCCCACTCAATGGTAGTGGGTAGGAGAAGTGGACCCAGATTGGGACTGCAGAACCAAGGGCAGCAGAGACTTGCTATGGCCTGCCAGTGTCACAGAGTGGCCAAGACCTGACCTTGGCCTATGCAGGACCCGGCTAGGGTGGGGTAGTCGGGCCGGGCAGCAGGCAGAACGAGTGCAGATACCCCCCTGCCACTCCTCTGAGCAGGAGTTCTTCTCTGCTGGGCCTCATGTGGGCTTCACTTGCTGGAGGCTGTGGGGGGTGGCTGGTACCTCATGCTTTTCCCCATCAGCACCAGGGCTGTGGTGTTGGGGCACTGAGGCTTGGGCTTGTTGCGGGGTGTTCATTGGTCAGTTTCAATTCGAGACCCTGTGCTTTTACCCTCTGTTCAGGAAGTCCTTATCTAGCTGCATATCTTCATCATATTGGTATATCCTTTTCTGTGTTTACAGAGATGTCTCTTATATCTAAATCTGTCCAACTGAGAAGTACCTTATCAAAGTAGCAAATGAGACAGCAGTCTTATGCTTCCAGAAACACCCACAAGCACGTCCCACGTGAGCTGCTGCCATGAACTGTCAAGTGCGTGTTGTCTCGTGTATTTCAGTTACTATCCCCCAGCTTTTCTCACTGCGGTGTAACCATGAAGGAGTGAAACATCTTAGAAACCATCTAGCACTTCCTTGCCAGTCCTTTAGTGATCAGGACCCCTAGTTGACAGTTCCAATCAGTAGCTTCAGAAAAAAAATGAAACCGTGTCTCTCTCTCCCAGAACGGTTAGAAGCAAGGGAGTTTGCCCTGTTCTGTTTGTGGAGTAGTAGCTGCCCTTTCTAGCATTTTTGTATGTTTCTTGATGCTGCAAAAGCAAGTCCCCCAACCAAACCCACTCTGCTGTCCACCCGCTGGGCTTCACTTCTGAGTCCTCCCCCAGGAACGGATGGGAGTTGGAAGAGGGGGCGTGTCTGTCAGGTTCCCTCTTTCCTCCAAGGACAAAAGGCTCCTGGCACTCTCAGAGGACCCCTGTCCACATGAGCCCGCTGTCTAGCCCGTTTGTCATGGAGGTACCATCCAGTTTGCTGGGTCAGGTTTTGAGGCATTAATTACACCGAATCCATAAAACGGGGCTCCTGGGAATGATCTCCAAAGCTGACCTCCCCAGCAGCTTGGCACCATCTGCTCCTGGGCCAAGGAGAGCTGGGCCTGCCATGCCCCCCTTTGACCTGTTACAGTTGCTTCTGGGGCTGACTGATGGTAGTGGTCGAGAACACCAAATCTCAAGCGGCGTTTCCTTTCTGCCCAGCCTGACCTACAGGCCCCTCGCTCCCCAGCTCCCACCCCTAGAGTTTCAAGGCTGCAGGTGGCACCTTAGGGTTTTCTCCCCCTTTCATCCACATTCCCTCTCCCCCAGATACAGACATTAGGAACGAGTCACCTTTGGGCAGGGGTGCTGAAGGTCCTATACCACTTCTGTCCTGGAGACAGGTGGACAGAAGGTTGGAGGGCAGGCCTAGCCTTGGAACGCTCACCAGCTGTGTCTGGCCCAGTTGGGAAGTGTGATGTTGATTCTGTGTGTACTTGAACACCATGAAGATTCAGGGGGCATCCCTTAGGGACTGTGTCCAGAAGGCAGGAATTGATAAAACAGCTTTCAGATACCTGAGGGGCTAGGTCCGTACGTTGGGTCTCCCTGTCCTGTGCCTGTCACTCAGCTCTCCTAACCCATGTCGTTGCTGGCGTTGACACCACAGTGAGGCGGGGCCCCTGGGCCATGGCAGGGTCCAGTACACGTCCCTTCTGCACCGTAGTCCTTATCGAAAGGCACAGGAGACCCCCAGAAATGCCCTGCTCCCCCCGCCACTCCCCTCAGCTCCCTGGACGGTGGAAGCCGCAGTGGTGGCCCGGGCATGCCGGCCACAGCCAGCACCAGACTTCTCTCCTGAGCCCCCGTGCCGGTGCTAGTAACAGTCTGCTCGGCGGTGGTATGCCATCTTAGAGGCCACGAGCAGTGGCGATGGGACTCGGAACAGCACCAGGTTGTCACCTGCCTCCCTGCCTGTCATTGCCGTGACAGCCATCATGAAGGAGGGTGCTTAATAGCCACAAGAACGCCGCCATCTTTGATAGGAGAGGAGTTGGCTTAGCTGACAGGATGTCTGGATTTGAAGTGACTTCTAACAAAGCAGCGTGAGCCCAGGAGGGAACAGAGGGTGTAAAGGGAAGCCACCAGGTATGGCAGCCCGGATCTCGTGGCGTAGGGCAGCTGAGCTCTGTACCCCTCTCCCGAGTGTTCCTGACAGGGCTAGGGGAGGTCACAGGCATCAGCCCTAGCTCGTGCATCCATCTCGAGTGGGGTCATGGCCCCAAATTGTTTTCCTGATGCAAGTTGCCTATGTGGGTGGCCCAGACCATCCAGACCTCGGGGAAGTGAGCTCTCTCTAGAGCCTTGTGGGCGTCAGCCTACCGACCCCCTGAGTACTGCCCAGTGCCCAGGGAGGGCTGGGGCACAGGCATGTTGCCAGGCTCATAGTGGAACCCCCGCTCTCGAGCCCGACAGCCCTGCCACGTTGCGTTCCGACTCTCAGTTGCTCTCTGCAAGGGCCCCATCTCAGCGCTCTGTGCGTGAACCTGTCTACCGGAGGGGTTTGTTGAGTCTCAGTTTTTGCTTTTTTCTCTTTTTGAAATGGTATCAATCTTTAGAAAACATAGCGGAATTGTTAGAGCTCTCTAGGATACTGCCTCACCCAGGGTCTAAAGTTCCATGTTCAAGGGGGAAAAAGGGAACATTGAAGGCCCTTGTCAACATTGCAGAAGGAAGACTTAGAAATCTTGAGCAGGAAACTACATCTTGATGTTTCTGAGTGAATAAGAGCAAGCTTTCGCCAAAAAAAGGCTGGTCTAAGAGGACTTGGAGCCTGGCCTGCTTTGTGGTCAGCGCTGCAGGTGAAGGGGAATCCAGCCTGAAACTGCTGGGTCTGCGCCTTGGGGCCCTTGGGTCACTGGAAAGTCTGTCTCTCTCTGTTTCTCTGTCTCTCGGGTAGTGGTCCCTGCAGGGAGACCTGCCTGTCACGAAGCTACAGGAGCCCACCTCCAGGTGGGAAGGGGGGTGCTCAGCAGGGAATTGTGAAGGCGTGCAACCTCCTCACTACCTGATTGACCTGTTCCTTCCTCCCCTGTCATCTCCAGTGAGCCTACCCCAAATGCCGAGGTGTCAGGAAGAATTGGTTCGAATTAGGGCCCAGGCCACTAAGCAGGAGAGGGTGATGTCTCCTCCACAGCATCTGCCCACGGTGCGGCCTGCCCCCAAGGACAGTCCCTGGCTCTGCCCTCCTTGGAGCCTGGGGCTGAGGGAGGGCAGGGGAGAGGACCCTCATGGAAGGGGCTCCAGCTGGGGGTTTCCAAACATTGGGGAAACTTGCCTTGGCTCTGCCAGCTGCCCCCTCGGTCATCTATCTCCTCGATTCCTGCTCAGCGGTGAGGGGAAAAGGCCACAAGGTTTGGCTCCTGCTCAGTGGTAGTCCCTCTCCCCAAAGTGTCTGTCAAGTGACAAAGCTGTTCTTCCTGGTGACCCTGATTATATCCAGTATCTTCTAGACTATACGCGTAGACCTGCTTGGTCTTTTCTCTCCTGGGCATTTGTTTTGCTCTTTAGTTTTGCTTTTCCCTCTCCTGTCCCTTTTATTTAAATACACCAACTAGACACACAAAGCAGTTGAATTTTTATATATATATACCTGTATATTGCACAGTTATAAACTCATTTTGCTTGTGGCTACACACACACACACACACAGACCTGTTAAAATTATACCTGTTGCTTAATTACAATATTTCTGATAACCATAGCATAGGACAAGGGAAAATTTTTAAAAACAAAAAAAAAAAAAAAAAAAGGAAAAACACAAACGAAGGAAAAACAACAACAAAAAAACAAACCGACAAATCCGTCTGCTGGTCACTCGTGTCCAAGCAGAACCATGGTCTTTCCTCGCTTCTTTCAAGGGCTTCCCAGTGCCAAGCGAAGGAGGCAGCTCCTGGGTTTCGCACTGTTTCTCCCGAGCTTATGAGAGAGGCCCCAGGGCGCTGGCATAGGCAGGAAAGTTCGTTTCAGTGGGTGGATGCAAGCGTGCTCCCTGGCTCTGGCGAAGCCCAGGATGTAGTTGACACTGCCTGGTCCCCTTTGATCTCTGGGTGGGGCAGCTGGCATTCATGGGGGTGACCTGGCCCCCCCCCCGACACCCTCCAGTGACCCAGTCAGAGTGATGGTGTGCAGACAGGCAGCAAACCTCCCCACTGGTAGGGCCCCTCTCTGCCGAGTCCGGGGACCACAGGGGAGACGGAAGGCCGTGTCTTGATTCAGAAAGTGTGAGCCATACCAGATAGAACATCAGGGACCCCAGAACCATACGTGTGGTCCAGCGGGTCCCTTCCAGGAGGTAGCGAAGACTCCAGAAACGTTCCTTCCTCTTCTCCCCACCCCATCCTACGAGTAATTGCATTTGCTTTTGTAATTCTTACTGAGCAATATCTGCTAGAGAGTTTAGCCGTAAGTTCTTTTTGATCATTTTTTAAGTAAGTAAAAACACCAAAAAAAAAAAAAATAATATCCAGAAACTTGTTCTTCCAAAGCAGAGAGCATTATAATCACCAGGGCCAAAAACTTCCCTCCCTGCATCATTACTTCTGAGGCCTGCATCCAAAAGAAACCCGTAGAGGCCCTTCAGGTGGCCAGGCACCCCTCAGGCCCCCGGGAGGACCTGGGCCTGGGGGCTGGGCCCCACCTTTGGTTCAGTATTAGTGGTGGGTCCCTGCCTCTTCTCCCACCCAGCCTGGGCCGGGGGGTCAGAGGAAGCTGCTGCAACCGCTGCTGTCCAGCCTCTCGCAGATGGGTGTTGGCGCATATCCAGTTCTGCCCAAGATCTGAAGGCAGCACCGAGTTAGCCTCAGCCGGTGACCTCTAGCCTGGCCTGCCCCAGGCAGCAGGGCCCACCCAGTGCACTGTTCCTGGGTTGCTGGACAGTGGCGTGGCAAAGGCTTGCAGAACTCAAAACCTGCTCCTTCCCTTGCTCCCAAGGCCTCCTTTTCCGTTTGAGTTGTCACTGCTTCAATCAATAACAGCCGCTTTAGAGTCAGTAGTTGATGAATATATGACCAAATATCACCAGGACTGTTACTCGGTGTGCCGAGCCCGCTCCTCGTGCGGGGCTCCTGTACCCGGACACTGTACCGTGTGCTGTGTTTGCGCTCCTCCCCTCCTCCGCCCTCCCCTCATCTCTCTGGGGTTGTTTCTGTTTGGGTTTGGTTTGGTTTTGAGTTCTCCTTTTGTGTTCCAAACATGAGCTTCTCTCTACTGGTCCTCTTAACTGTGGTGTTGAGGCTTCTATTTGTGTAATTTTCGGTGGGTGAAAGGAATTTTGCGAAGTAAATCTCTTCTGTGTTTGAACTGAAGTCTGTATTGTAACCATGTTTAAAGTAATTGTTCCAGAGACAAATGCTTCTAGACACCTTTTCTTTACCAACAAAAGAATTCGGAGGGAGGGGATGGTAACCAGGAGAGGGGCTGTCCTCTTGCCCCAGGAGGGGGAGAGCCAAAGACAGGACCCCCTGCCCAGATCAGCCAGAAGCCACCCAAAGAAGTGACACCTAGAGCTGACAAATCGAATAGCTGACGTGCTGCAATTTGTGAAGTCAGAACAAAACCATGTTTTGGTCCACTCCCAGATTAGTAGCATCAGGATTATTTTTTTTTAGGGACGGACAAGGTTGACATTCCTGCAAGGGGAGCCAGGAGGGGTGTGAGCAGAACCAGCCACACCTCGGCGGGAGGAGGTCAGGGTGGGCTTGCGGGGCAAGGCTTGGCCAGAGGTTGGGCGTCTCCCTGGAGACCTCTACTGTGGCCACAGGTCAGGTGTGTGTGGACAGGGCATTTTGATCCAGGGGGGTCATTACTGTTCGGGGTACCATCATCAAATCCACCCCGCCCCACAGTGCACGACACTAACATAACCTCTGGATTCCCCACTTTCCCAGATGAGGAGATGATGGCAGGGTGGCGGGGGAGCGCACACCCTTGGCTGTCATCTGATCCCCAGCAAAATTTGGATGTGAGAAACCACCCCCTTTCTCGTTTCATGGCAAAACCCGATCCTCTTCAGAGTAGCTGTTACCTCCCAGACACTGTTGAGGACTGACGGAACAGGGGTGGCCACGTGCTCCCTTAGCACCCGGGGGCCCCCCCTCTTCGAGGACAGTGCTGACCATTCAGGCATGGGGCTTAGGAGCAAGAAGAACCAAGCAGGGTCACCGCCCCCTCCTGAGTCGCAGGGACCCTGGTCTCCCTGTGCAGAGGGAGCTGGCTCCAGCCCAGGAGGAAAAGGGCTGGAAAAGTGTGTGTGGGGTGTGGGGAGCCACCCAAGACAGACTTGGCTGGAGATGATCTCCAAAAGCCCTCTATCGCATTCACCTTCAGTTTTTGTGTTTTGGGACAATTACTTTAGAAAACTTAAGTAGGTCGTTTTAAAAACAAAAAAAATATTGATTGCTTTTTTGTAGTGTTCAAAAAAAGGTTCTTTGTGTATAGCCAAATGACTGAAAGCACTGATATATTTAAAAACAAAAGGCAATTTATTAAGGAAATTTGTACCATTTCAGTAAACCTGTCTGAATGTACCTGTATACGTTTCAAAAACACCCCCCACTGAATCCCTGTAACCTATTTATTATATAAAGAGTTTGCCTTATAAATTTACATAAAAATGTCCGTTTGTGTCTTTTGTTGTAAAACCAAGTGATTTTTTCATAAGGTTCTTTTACTATTTGAAAAGATGGGCAGCACGCAGTTTTATTTTATTTTTGTAAGTTTTTTAATACGTGTGAAAGCCAAGAATACTCAGCATGCCTTTCTAAGTGACGCGTTCGCACCTTTTGTTGGGAAGTACTGTATCCTGTGCTGTTAGCATTCTCGATAAATCTCTCTGTGAAAGTGACTCCAGGTCTGGGCTTTCATTATCAAGACAGCTCCCAGGATAGCAAGGTGGGGCACTTCCTGGGAACACACAGAAGCCAGCCGCTTTTTGGGCACCCTGGGGAGGACAGGGCACTGGCCGGCACCCCACACCGGCCTGCCTTGGGGTCCACCTGCCCAGAGGGGAGCTCTGAGCCGGCAGACGGGAAGGGCCTTCTGCAGAGCAGCACAGCTTCCCTGTCCCAGAGGGCCAGGACAGCATCCTGGCTGTCCCTGATGGGCTGCAGGGCTTTTGGAAACCCCCCAGCTCTGACTCCTCCGGTGCCTCTTGCCTGAGACCCTCCCAAGGTCTCTGCTGACCTGATCCTGGCCCGAAGGACACACTCTGCGCGCCCCCCCCCCCATTCCCAGGCTTCCGATGAGGTAGAGCGCTCTCTGGAGCTCGTGGTTCCCCTACAGCCGTCCTCCATCAGGCTGCCGATGGCTTGGAGGTGACAAGAACTGCTCAGAGTTCAGCATCACAGGCACATGTATGTGAACACAGCTACTTGGAGGTGCACTCGAGTGTCCTGGCCTTAAATGGTAAAACAGAGGGTTGACATTCATGGCGTGTGTGTATCCTGAGCATCCCTGAGGTGCCAGGGCTGTCCCAGGAGCTGCAGTCCAGCAGAATTGGAAGTGGGACCAAGTCCTGGTTCACTTAGTGTGTGTGTGCTGACTAGTTCCCTCCTCAGCTTGGGAGTCTCAGTAAGAGCTGTCCCTGTCGGAAGCCACTGGGGCTCAGGGCGTGGCTGGCCTCCTCTTGGGGAATGGCTGCAGCTTCTGGGAAGAGGCTGCCATGGAGGTGTGTCTCGGGCTGATCTGTTTTCTGCAAACCACTCTTGAAGTCTCTGGATGGACAACCTGCGGGCAGGGAGGGTGGCAGCCCTCAGGGGTCAGGATCAAGTGGACAAGGGGGTGGCTAGCGAAGACCTGCCTTTCAAGCTTGCATCCAGCTGGAAAAAACAGAAGAGGATGGTGCCCTGGCTGCTTGACAGGGGGCGGGGAGGGGTGTCGGGGAAGCAGATGAGTGCTGAGGCTGAAGAAGGACGCGCCAGGGGATGCCAGGCCATCTTCCAGCTACCTGAGTATCTGCTGGACGGAGCTGCAAGTGCAAACCCGTGAGGGTGGGAGCCCTGGCACATTCTTGGAACCCCAAGGAGTTGTGGCTGGGTTAAGGCTGCCGCCGAGTGCCAAGAGCGAGACAGGTGGGCACAAAAGGGCCACATGGTGACAATGTCAGAAGCTGTGCTGAAAAGCTGCGATCCCTCCGAGGGCTTCAGGAACCCCGGGAAGGTCTTAAGCAGGAAAACTGGTGTGGAGTGCTTTGTGCCTAAGGAAGACCCCTGAGCCGAGAGGAGGCAGGGAAGCATGTTCGGCTAGGTTCATCTAGGTCAGAGCCCGGTGGGGATGAGAGGAACTCTGGAGAAGTTTAGAGAGATGACAGTTTCCTGGTGGCTGCTACTGTGGCTGCTACTGCGAATGATGGAGGCATGATGGAGGCATGCCGGAGGCCTGTGGGGAGATGCCAGACAGGCCAAGTATGGCATTCTGTGAGCTTCAGAGAAAGGGGTGGGAGCCACCAGAGCCCGCCATCCTCAAGCATGCCAAGAGGGAGGAGGGCAGCCGGAGCAAAGGTCTGTCTCTAAGAGAGGTAAACACGTTTTCTGTGCTAGCGGAAGGAGAGAGCGAAGAAGAAAAGCGGGCAGATGCTGCAAAGACCTAACCACCGCTGGAGCAGGTTCCCAGAGGGCCAAGAAAAGATGGGATCCAGGGCCCAGGAGGTGGATGGAGATGCTGCGAGCTTCGAGATCGTTCTTCCTGCCCCCAGTCTCACAAGTCAGCTGCAGGGAGTCGGCAGGGAGCCCTGGTGTGACCCACATCTGACCCTGTCCCGCCTGGATGTCTTGACCCCTCTCCACCGCTTTCCCCACGAAACGGAAACCTAAAGAGGACCGGCCAGTGGCTCTCCGAAGCCCTGCTTCAAGCCCATTCTGGAAGGCCTTCGCTGTGCCCATCGTCCCTGGGGCCGAGAAACATTCTCCTGCAGCCCACGGAGCCCTCCTCCCGCTCCGGGAAACTCACCCGTCCGCCTAGCCGGGCCCTGGGTGCTGCCCTGGGAAGTGTGACCGCGCGCGGCGCCCCCTTGTGGCCGGGGCTGGCGGTGGCGGCGGCGGGCGAGCTGGCAGCGGCCCCGGGTACCGCCCCTTCCGGCCCGCCGGGCGTCGCACGAGGCCGCCTTAAAGGGGAAGTGAGTCAGTGTTTGCGAACCCGGCCGGCCGAGGCCCGCGCCTGCGGCGGCCCGGAGAGGCCCCGGCCCGGCGGCGGTGGCCATGGCCGGGGGGCCGGGCCCGGGAGACCCTGCGGTCCCCGGCGCCCAGCACTTCTTGTACGAGGTGCCGCCCTGGGTCATGTGCCGCTTCTACAAAGTGATGGACGCCCTGGAGCCCGCCGACTGGTGCCAGTTCGGTGGGTGGCCGCAGGCCGGCAGGGGCGGGACGGGGCGGGACGGGTCGGGCCGGGGAGCCGCGCGGGGACCCAGGCGCCGCGGCCTGACGTCCCCTGCCCCGCAGCCGCCCTGATCGTCCGCGACCAGACCGAGCTGCGGCTGTGCGAGCGCTCCGGGCAGCGCACAGCCAGCGTCCTGTGGCCGTGGATCAACCGCAACGCCCGCGTGGCCGACCTCGTGCGCATCCTCACGCACCTGCAGCTGCTGCGGGCGCGGGACATCATCACTGCTTGTGAGCGTGGCCCCGGGGACCCCTGGGACGCCCAGGACCCTGGGCCAGGGGCCACCAAGGGCTTACCCCAGAGTTCCTCCCTCCAGCCTGGGCCTAACGTCTTTTCCTTCCCCGGCCTCCCAGGGCACCCTCCCGCCCCCCTTTTGCCCCCCAGCACCACCTCCCCGACACCCAGCAGCATCTCCGCACCCTCCGAGGCTGCGGCTCCCGGCCACCGGAAGTTGCCGTCTCTGGCCTCCACCCTCCTCTCTCCAGGTAAGACAGCCCGGGTTGGGGTGCTTCGCGGGGGTTGGCCTGATGAACCTCAGGAAAGGACCCCCTTGCTCCTGGCCACGCCAGTAGATCCTGCCACTGACTGGTGTCTTTACGAAGCTTTTCCAGGCTCTCAGACTCACTCTGACTCTGAGCTCTGTCCTCGACCAAGCCCAGCTGCCCACCAGCCACCATTGCCATCTCCAGCCCCCTCATCTACCAAGGTAGGTGGGTCCTGCCCCCCACCCAGAGGTTTGATGCCAGCAAGCAGTGACAAAGCCGCCTTTGGTCCCCTGGGCCACCCCAGGCAGCCCAGCAAGGGTGGGCTGAGGCAGAGGGGAAGACACGGGACCTCACCTGATACAGGGTCTCTTCCCACAGCCCAGCCCGGAGAGCCCCGTGTCCCTCCTGCCAGGGGCCCCCTCCTCTTCATTCTGCTGGCCCCTCCATGAGATTTGCCAGGGCACACACGACTTCTCAGAGGAGCTCAAGATTGGGGAAGGTGGCTTTGGCTGTGTGTACCGGGCAGTGATGAGGAACACTGTCTATGCTGTGAAGAGGCTCAAGGAGGTGTGTGGAGCATCCTCGCCAGGGCCCTAGATGGCTGTTCCCAGACTCGGGCTTTTGTAGTCCTCCCCCACCCCCTTTGTGACCCCACAGGGTTCCTTCAGCCCTCTGATTTCGCAGTCCAGGGCCCCCAGCCCCGTGCTCCTTCTGGGCCCAGAACAGGTGGCGGGGGGGTGGCTGTGAAGTCTGGGCCACAGGTGTCTCACACTGCCAGTCCCCCCTGCCTCATTCTCCCCGAGGGCTGCAGGAGGCCGACCTGGAGTGGACCACAGTGAAGCAGAGCTTCCAGACTGAAGTGCAGCAGCTGTCGCGGTGAGCCTGCGGGCAGGAGCAGGGCCCTGCCAGGACCGCATGTCTGGGGACCTGGCTCCCCCTTGGTCTGCAGCCTGCCAGGCCCAGGCGAGCCAGGGAACCTGGTTAGGGACTGTCCGCACCCCACACCCCACCCCGCGATGGCCGGATGGAAGGCGTGCTGGATGCTGGGAGCAGAGCGCTGAGACCCCACTGTTTCAAGTAGGTTTCGTCACCCCAACATCGTGGACTTTGCCGGCTACTGTGCTCAGAGTGGCTTCTACTGCCTTGTCTATGGCTTCCTGCCCAATGGCTCCCTGGAAGACCGCCTCCACGTCCAGGTAAGCCTTGCCCGGCCTGGCCTGGCACAGTGTGTCATGCTTGGCACCTGGTCTGAGCGGGACACGGGGCCAGGGCCCTTGGCCTTGGTGAGCGGGGCCTCTCCGTGCTCGGAAACCGAGCTCATGGGGCCTCTGAAAGGGGCCCCGTCTGCTCCCCTGGGCAAGCAGTGTAGTGGAAGGGTCTTGGTGGCATCGCCCAGAGGGCAAGAGGCAACAGACAGTCACTGGGCCCCATCTAGAGAGGCACCCACAGGATGCAAGGGCTGACCAAGCCCAGGACAGGAGCATCTCTGACCTGACACTTCAGCACTCAGGGGAAGCATGGATAGGCGTCAAAGACGGTGGCTCCGCAGTCTCCCCTTTCTTCCTTGTGCCCTTCCAGACACAGGCCTGGCCCCCTCTCTCCTGGCCTCAGCGACTGAACATCCTTCTGGGCACGGCCCGGGCAATTCAGTTCTTACATCAAGATAGCCCCAGCCTCATCCATGGAGATGTCAAGAGGTGAGGCGGGGACACGGCCAGCCCCTGGGGGCCTTCGAGGTTGGCAGGAGCCCTATGGCAAGGGGTGATGCTCCCACACCTCCCACCAGCAGGGACCAGGGGTGCCTGCTGCCTGGTCCCTGGGAGCCTGGCCCTGAGCGATCCCCGTGATAACAGGGGACGTCAGGGCTGGGGTCTGCGGGTCACTGAGCATACAGTGTGGGCCAGGGGTGGACTTGGAGGCCAAGGATGGGCCCCACTGGTGAACAGGGCCTCAACTGCAGGATGGGGCTCTGGGGGCCACTTGCTCAAAGCCTCAAGGGGCCAGAACACCATGAGCATGGGCCACGATCCGCCACTGAGGTGCACGTCGGTAACTCTGGTCTGATTGTCTCAGGACCAGGCAGGGGGGCAGTAGGTGCAGGGGTGATGAGTCGCAGAGAGGGCTAGGGCCAGGCTGACACCACCGCCTTCTGTCCCCAAGTTCCAATGTCCTTCTGGATGAGAGACTGATGCCCAAACTGGGGGACTTCGGCCTGGCCCGTCTCAGCCGGTTTGCGGGGGCCAACCCTGGCCAGAGCAGTAGCGTGGCCCGGACTCAGACGGTGCGTGGCACCCTGGCCTACCTGCCCGAGGAGTACGTGAAGACCGGGAGGCTGGCCGTGGACACCGACACCTTCAGCTTCGGCGTGGTAAGCTGCAGGGCCCTCGGCCGGTCTGGGGGTGGGGGACCATAGCCCCCAGAGAATCCCCCAGCAGGCCTGACCAGCTTCAGCTCCTGGGACCAGTCCTCCCCAGCTCGGGCACCCTACGCAGTTTCACACCTTCATGTCTGTCGTTTTCCATTCCTCTGCTCCATGTGGGCCCTCCAGACCCCCCAAGCTTGAGTCCCGTGAGCGGGTTCTCAGTGGCCCCAGTCTGCAGCCTGCTCTCTCTGCAGGTGCTGCTGGAGACCCTGGCTGGCCAGAGGGCTGTGAGGATGCATGGCGCCCAGCCCAAGTATCTGGTGAGCCTCCTCCCGAGGCAGGTGGGGAGGGAGAGAGGGAGGGTGGAACAATCCGGAACACGGGGCCCCACAGGAGCCAGTCCAGCCGCTGCTGACTCATCGTTGAGAGTAGGCAGGGCCCCAGACAGCTGTATCTGCCTGGCTGGGGACAAACCTATGTCCCCGGCAGGTGCCGTGGGCCCTTCCAGACCCCACCTGGGTTGAGGGGTGGTCAGAGAGGGTGGGGTGCAGCCTGATCACAGTGGAAAGCAGAATCAAGGGACCTGGGAGAGGCAATGGTTGGGAATCGGATCATGTCCCCCCTCACCCCAGACACCTTCCCTGGGTTTTGGGGGGCAGGTCTGCTCCTCCACAGACTGACCCAGAGCCCAAAATCCAGCTCCTCTCTGCTTAGTCGGCAGGATCCTTCACACTGTATAAGCCAGTGTGTTGCCCAGGCTCGGGGCTGTTTCGGTCGATCCCCGGGTCTCGGAGGGGTCTGCGCCAGAACTGGGCACCGAGTAGATCAGCACTCAGGCCCATTGTCAGCACTGCTGTGGGGCAGCATGCCAGACCCCACAGGGTCCCCGCCATGGCTTCTCTGGGAAACCACCAAAAAGCTCTTTCAGAACTGTGAGGAGGTGGCAGAACCCCTTTACCCCCGCCGTGCTTGGGGTGAAGGCCCAGGCCCTTGACGTGGTTGCCAGCTTTCTGTCTGTCCTCCAGACCTGGCGGCTCCCCGGTCCTCTGCCTGAGAGGCCACGCCCTCTGACCCCAGGGTCTGCTCCTGGTCCTTCCTGTCTGGTCCTGTCCCCCCAATCTCCCTGCGCCCCGCCCTCTCTGGCTAGTTGTTATCTTTTGATCAGAGCCCAAGTGTCACTTGCTTGGGCCCCCCCATCGAAACCCCCAGAGGGGCCTCCCTGCCGCGGTTTCCCCTGGTTTTCGAGGCATATCAATGTCTCTCCCCTCTCAGGAAGTCAGCTCTGTGAAAGCCAGCCCAGGTGCTGGGCGTGTGGCTGAATCCCAGGGTCCCAGGTCAGCACTGAGCATATGCAGACGAGGGCCAGAGGATGGCAGAGCAAGGCACGGCCCACAGGGGTCAGATTCACGTTGCATGTCCCACAGAAAGACTTGGTTGAAGAGGAGGCTGAGGAGGCTGGGGTGACCCTGAAGGGCACCCAAACCGCAGTCCAAGGCGGGCCAGCTGCAGACACGTGGGCCGCCCCAGTTGCCGCCCAGATCTACAAGAAGCACCTGGACCCCAGGCCGGGGCCGTGTCCACCAGAGCTGGGCCTGGCCCTGGGCCAGCTAGCTTGCTGCTGCCTGCACCGCCGGGCCAAGAGGAGACCCCCAATGACCCAGGTAGTCCTGTGAGCTGGGGGTACGGGAAGTGCTTGAGATGCCAGTCTCTACATGTTGCTCACCTGCCCTTTGTTTCGGCTTGAGTCCCCACTGAACCCGGCCAGGTACAGAGAGGGAGGCGATTGGCTTTTTACTGCGCCCCCTTCTGGGTGCCTGGCGCCACTGCATCTGCCTTTTTTGTGTCCCTTCCACCTCTGTCTCTTTTTTTTTTAATTTTATTTATTTATTTTAATTGGAGGCTAATTACTTAACAATATTGTGATGGATTTTGTCATACATTTACATGAATCAGCCGTGGGTGTACATGTGTTCCCCATCCTGAACCCCCTCCATGTCCCTCCCCATCCCGTCCCTTATTTGTCTCTCTTGAGAAAAGAAAGAAGCATCATGGAGGGCATCAGGGCAACGAGGTTTGCTTTCTTGAGGACAAAGAGAAGCCGCTCTCAGTCCTTAGCTTTAGTGGTGATGATTCTCTTCTCCGGCCCCAACCCGGAGCTGCCCTGCGGTTCCGCCACCCTCTGCGAGGACCTGGACAGGGCCACTCACCCTGAGAGCCCCGGTCCCTCCCTGCAGGTGTACCAGACACTGGAGGAGCTGCAGGTGGTGGTGGCAGGGCCATGCCTGGAGCCGGAGGCTGCCAGCCACAGCCCTCCTTCCCCACAAGAGAACTCCTACATGTCCACCAGCAGGAGCGCCCTGAGCCGTGCCAGCCCCCGGCAGCCCCTGGTGGCGCCCTCGGGGGCCCAGGCCCAGGCTACAGACTGGCCGCAAAAAGGTGCCAACCAACCCGTGGAGAGTGATGAGAGCGTGTCTGAGCTCTCCGCTGCCCTGCACTCCTGGCATCTGAGCCCCAGCTGCCCTGCGGGCCCAGGGGCCCCCAGCTGGGCGCCAGCACCCCTCCGGCAGGCTGCCCGCACCCAAGGAGGCGCCGCCCGAGAGTCAAGCTGGGGGAGCGGCCCAGGTCTCCAGCCCACAGCTGTGGAAGGTACCAGCAGGGGGACCAAAGGCCTCCTTTCCGGGCAAACCCTCCCCACCCCAGCCTTCTGGGCGGAGAGACCCAAGACCCGCCGTGAAGCTCTGTCTGTGCTTAGAAAGTTGCAGGCTGCCGTCTTGGGTTGGGTTGCTCACCTGGCCCAGGAAGGTCCACAGAAGGACCATCCTGGGCCATCTCATCTCGCTGTGCCATGCCCCCAGCTGATTGAGGACAGGCCAGGAGCAAGGCAGGCCCAGTCCACAACTGGACTCCAGGCCTTGCCCATAGACAGACAGAGCGCTCAGGGCCTCTGGCCTTCAGGAGGGCAGGGAGGGAGCTAGGCTGGGGATGGGGACGACTCGTGAGGCCAGCAGTGAGTGTCAGCAGGGAGTTCCTAGAGGCTCAGAGGGTCCTCTCTCCACCCCAGGGCCCCTCCTGGGCAGCTCCACGTCCTCGCAGCCCCCGCAGATTGTGATCAATCCAGCGCGACGGAAGATGCTGCAGAAGTTGGCGTTGTACGAGGATGGAGTCCTAGACAGCCTGCAGCTGCTCTCGTCCAGCTCTCTCCCAGGTAGCCCCCGAGAATGGTGGCCTTTGAGAAATCATGTGCTCTGGGCACAGCCTGGTCCTGTCCTGTCCCACCTCCCTGTCCTTCCAACACTCCCCCTCCCCGTAGTCCAGGATTGTCAGCCCTGCCTTTGCTTCCGAAACATACGAAGCCCCCCCCGGGCAGGTTCCATTCAAAGAAGTGCTGCTGAGGAATGGAAACCACTAAGTCCAGAGAGCGCTCCGGGAACAAGGGGGTAGGGCAGCCCCACTGTTGGCTAACTGACTGGCATTTCCTACCCACTGTGCAGACTCGGGCCGGGACCTGCAGGACAGGCAGGGGCCCGAAGAGAGAGACGAGTTTCGGAGCTGAACCGCCCGCCTGGGCCGATCCCCAAACCTGGAAGTCCAAGTTCTCATGGTCAGAAGTTCTCACGGCCCTCAACCCCTTGACGGCCTGCGGGCATTGGGGGTAGGGGAGCTCCATCCACCTGGAGGAGGGCGCGTGGTGGCCCTGGCACTCTTGGGGCTGGGCTTGGAGCCCCCTGCCCTGAGTAGGGCAGGGATATCTCTATGACCTGCCCTCAGTCCAGCATCTGCAGAAGCGGAAGGCCACTGGCTCTGGAGGGGCCAAGGAGGAGTCAGGAGTGGGCACTGCCAGTTGGGCAGGGCATCTGTAGCCCAGGGCTACAGGGTACAGAGCCATCGAGTCGGGGCCCCTCCCAGCCTTGTAACTGGGAAACACAGAGGTGTGGCTGGCCCATGGTTCAGTCCACAAGCTGGAAGCGGGGGTTCCAAGAGGCCCCGGGGAGTCCCGCAGTGCCTCCCGCCAGGCCAGTGTCTGCAGGCTGCCCCAGGGGGGCAGAAGCTGGCCCACCACCCAGGCCACCTCTCAGTGCTGCAGACGGTCACCGAGCCAGACCGGGCTCTCCAGACCGGGCTCTCCAGACCACCAGCTCCGCCCCAGGCACAGCTTGTGGCAGAGGGGTCATGCTCCGCCCCCTCCAGATTTGGCTTGGCACACACCATGTGTCACCCAGACTGTGAGAAGCCCCAAGAAGGCAGGAAGTTAGGAGCCAGGCAGAGAGGAAGGAAAAAGACAAGGGGACTCCAAGTTTTCGGAGCAAGTCAGGGTTTTTGTCACTGAGTGTCTCTGAGAGCAGCCCAGGGCTGTAGCAGAGGCTCCAGATGCTTCTGTGTCTGCAGTCATGAGTCACACTACAGGCCCCACATAAGTGAGGCATTGGTGGAGTCCAAGTTCTCCTGGAGTAATAAAAGCTTACCCTTCCATCTCTGGCTGTACTCATAGACTTTGTGGCAAAGCCCTGAGCTTGTCCAGGGCCTTTCTTCTCAGGGTTGACTGCAAACCCAGACACCAGTCTCCCACCCCATCCCCAAATCCTCTGCAGGTACTTGCTTCCTCTCCCAGTAAGCTGCCATGCTGCTAACAGGTCACACAACACTACTACCCAGCAGTACTTTCACAGGTTGTTATATTTCCCCCTATGTTACACATTTTTATTGTAAATGGCATCTTTGTTTCCTTTTCTAACTGCTCCTTACTTGTGTATAGAAGCACAATTGAGTTCTGTCCATTGGCTTTACCTTCTGTGACCTTGCTTCAATTTACACATTAACTCTAATAGTTGTTTGGTAAATACTGTGGGATGGCTTTTGCACACAACCATCTCATGTGCAAATAAAGACTGTTTCACCTCTTCCTTTCCTTTCTGTATGCTGTTTAGCTCTTGTTCTTTTTTTCATTTATTTCTTTCTTTATTTTTTTGTTTGGCTATACCGTGTAGCTTGTGGGATCTTAGTTCCCTGACCAGGGATTAAACCCAGGCCCATGGCAGTGAAAGCACAGAATCCTAAACACTGACCCCCCAGGGAATTCCCTTTGTTCTTTTTCTTACCTTGTTACACTAGCTAGGGCTTCTGGTCTGGTATTGAATAGAAGTGGTGAAAGGGGACATCCTTGCCTTGTTCTCAGTATTAGGTGCAAAGTGTTATATTTCACCATGAAGCATGATGCTACCAATAGAATTGTCATAGGTGTATTTTGTCAATGTAGTAAATTCCATAAGTTGATTTTCTAATATTAAACCAATTTTATATTCCTTAGATAAAAACAGCACTTGGTCATGATGTTACCCTTTTATATATTGCTAAATTCTATTTGCTAATACTGAGAATTTTTGCATCTGTTCATGAGGGATACTGATCTGTAGTTGTCTTGTAATATCTTTACCTGGTTTTGCTATCAGATAGGCTTTCATAAAGTAAGTTGGAAAGTTTCCTTCTCCTCCTAGGTTGTTAAATGGCTCGTATATGCTTAAGTGTCACTCCTGTAAATGTTTGATGGAATCACCAGTGAAGTCCTCTGCATCTGAAATTTTCTTTTTTTTCTTTTTTTTTTTTTTTTGAGTTTTCTTTGAGGGAAGGTTTTTCATTATAAATTCAATTTCTTTAATTAGATATCAGGCCCTTCAGATTTTTTTCATGTGTCAGTTTTAGCGATTGGTGTCTTTCAAGGAATTTGCCCATTTCATCTAAGTTGACATACACTTAATAATGCCCCCTTACCCTTTGATATCTATAGGATATATAGCAATAGCCCCTCTTTCATCCCCAATACTGGTAATTTGTGTGTTTCCTTTTTCTGAATTTATTTTTGGCTGTGCTGGATCTTCACTGCTGCACACAGGCTTTCTCTAGTTGTGGCGAGTGGAAGCTGCTATTTGTTGGGGTGCACAGAGGCTTCAATAGTTACGGCTCATGGGCTTAGTTGCTCTGCGGCATGAGGGATCTTTCTGGACCGGGGATTGAAGTCATGTCTCCTGCCTTGGCAGGCGGATTCCAAACCACTGGGCCACCAGGGAAGTCCCATGTCTTTCCTTTTTTTTTTTTTTTTTGATCAGCCTAAATAGAGGCTTATCAGTTTTATTGATTATTTCAAAGAAGCAAGTTTGGTTTCACTGATTTTTCTCTATTGTCCATTTTCTCTCTTATTAAGTTCCACTATCATGTCCTTTCTTTTACTTGTTTTGGAATAATAAATCTTATTTGGGGTTTAATTTGCTCATCTTTCTTCCAACTTCTTAAAGTATAATCCTAAATCAGTGATTTTAAAAGTTTCTTTTTCTATTATAAGCATTTAAGGTTATAAATTCCCTTTGAGAACACCGTTAGCTGCATCCTACTGATTTAGATATATTGTTTTCATTGTCATTCAATTCATAATGTTTTCTACTTTTCCTTGTGATTATTTTCTTTAATGTCTTACTTAGAGGTGTATTTAGTTTCCAAATACTTGAGGATTTTACAGATACCTGTATGTTATGTGTTTTTTAATTCTGTTGTGGTCAGAGAATCTACTCTGTATAGTTGCATTCCTTTGAAAATAATTGAGACTTGCTTCATGACTTAACATATGGTTTAGCTTGGTGAATGTTCTATGTGTATTTGGAAAGAGTATATATTCAGCAGTTGGGTGGAGTATTCTATAAGTGTCAGATCAAGATGGTTGATAGTGTTCAAGTCTCTGGATTGCAGTCTCCAGCTGTAACTCCATCTTTCTCCTTTCAATTCTTGTAGATTTTGCTGCATGTATTTTGACATTCTCTTTGGGTGCATACATGTTTAGGATTGTGTTCTTTATAAATTGGCTCTTTCAGCATCATGAAATGCCCCTCTTTATCTCTGGTAATGTTCTTTCTTTTGATGTCTGCTTTGTCTGGTGTGGATAAAAGTGGCTACTCCCAACTTCCTTGTGCTTAATTTGTTCCCTGGTATAGCCTTTTTTTCAGTTCTGTGTCTTTGAATTTAAAGTGCAGTTATAGATGCATATGGTTCAGTGTTACTTTTTGTTTTGGTTTATCTTTTTTAACCAATTTCATAATCTCTACCTTTTTAATTCGTCTGTTTAGTCCATTTACATGTGATGGTTAGGTTTCAATTTATCAACTGCTTTTTTTTTCAGTTTATCAACTGCTTTTTATTTTCTATCTGTCACATCTGTCCTTTGTTCCTCTTTTCCTCTGTCCCTAATATCTTGATTAATTACATGTTTCTTGTATTCTATTATTTCTCTCCTGTTGGCTCATTAACTCTAATAACTGAGACCACTGGTTCTACTCTGGAGCTGCATCATATCCTGGAAAGTACCCCTAGGCAGAAATGCCATGCTGCTCATAGCGGTCACAACATTTGTTTTCCTTCTGATCACTGCCAGTAGTCCAATATCTAAAAATAGTTGTTTCAGATATTTTGTCTAGTTTTCTAGTTGTTCACAATAAGAGGGCTATTCTGGCCAGAATCACAACATTCCCCTCTTTTTTGAGGAATTCTTCAGTCCTAAGATGACCCCATCTTTCTCCTGCGGGATCCATTTATTCCTCACTCCTGGATCTACATTCATCAAATATGTTCTAGTAGCTTCCATTCTTTCTTTATTTTCTAGTCTCATGTGATTTGATTTTAATTTTTCTTGAAATGCAGTAGGTTAACAATGTTGTTTCAGGTGTACAACAGTGTTTCACTTATACACTATAGCTATATCTGTTCTTTTTTAGATTCTTTTCCATTATAGGTCAGTCACCACAAGGTATCGAGTAGAATTCACCATGCTATACAGTAAGTTGGTTAGTAGCTTGAACCATTCCTTTGACCCAGCTTCTCTCTCCAAATCATAACCCCAATTTTCTATTCTTCTTTATGGACAAAAGTCTCAAAATAATTGTCTCTTTTCCTACTTTTTCCCCATTTCCTCTTCAAACCCTTCTAATCTGGCTTTGACCCGACCACTCCACCAAAGTTATGTCCAAGATACCACTGACCATATTACTGAATCTTGTGACTCCCCCTTCTGACTTCATCCTCCGGGCCTCTGGGTGCCACCTCTGCGATGTTACCTGCTGTGTCCTCTATGCCACCCCTTCACTACCTCCACTCCCTCCTTTTCACCCAGATGCCTACCAGACATGTCCTCTTTGATGTCTCACAGGTGCCATAAACCTAAATGACAAAATAGAACATTGGATTCCTAGCTCATTGATGTTGTTTGGCTATAGACAGCCAGGTGACAGCCACCACTGAGATCTAAGTCAGCACCAGTTATCTATTGTCCCAAATAACCACCTCAAAACGGGCTGAAAAGATGACATTTATTTTGTAAACCCGCAACGTGGGCAGGCCTCTGATGGGTACAACTCAGCGTCAGCTGGAGTAGCCAGAAGGCTGGTTGCTGGGACCACTCATGCTCCTGCACATGTTTGGTAGTCGACATTGGGGACTTGCCAAGTACCCTGCTGTGGCCGGGACACCTACCTGCACATACTGCTTCTTCGTGGCCACATGGCTTCTTCCCAGCATGGGGGCTTGCTTCTAAGAGTGAGCCCCTCGAGATGGCCTGCTGGAGGCCATATCACTAGTTTTGGTCTGGTTTCTGCTGCATCCTCAAGGAGGAAGTGATTACAATCCAGCTTTTGGCGCGAGGAGTGTCAGAGGATGCACGACGTGTCAAAAACCAGCACAAGGGCATTTCCTTACACAAAGAGGACAACTTTGCTGGCTTCAAACACAGAAGAGTCTGCTGTGTTCTTGAACTTCCCAGAAATGGAACCGCATAGATGGGCCCTGTTGTGTCCAGTTTCTTTCACTCAGCACGTTGTTCAGAGATACAGCCGAGTGGTAGCAGCAGACAGGATTTTGTGCCTGCGTGCTCTTCCACTGCACACGCAGACCACATTTCACCCCTTCTCCCCTTCATGGACATCTGGGTTGTTTTCATTCAGGGGCTGGTATAAATAAAGATGCCGTGAACATTTCTGTGCATGTCTTGGTGATGGATGCCTGCATTTCTCTTGGATGTTCCATGCATTAGGGTTTCAGCCTAGAGGCAGAACCACTATTGGTTACAGATAGGGTTCGGCCTGCCGGAGTGCGTGAGGCTGTAGCTTCTGCCTCTCTAGGACCTCAGGTCAGCAGGCCTGGCTTCTGGAAAGGAGAGACAGCCATTCATGGGAAAGCAAACCCCAGTGAAGCCTGCATTGGTCTCACCATATCCCCATGGTGCAAGCAGCCCGGGACAAGCCTGTACAGAAGGTCACACGCACAGCAACCCCCAGCCACACTTCCCACAGTTGTCAACTCCAGACCACAAAGGCACTCCGCCCTCCACCAGCCTTCCTACCCCCTCCTTATCTGCCAGATCACACCCAAATTTCTCCTGAGGCCAACCTTGCCCTGGGATCACATGTGGAGGGGAATTCTGGGAAATTCAGAAATTTCAGTTCAGCTTGAGTGACACAGTACCAGAGCAGCTCAGGCACATATACCCATGGGATGCATGTGGTCAGCTGTAGCGAGTCCTGTCAGATGTTTTCCAGTGAGGCTGTACCAGTTTACCCCCCCTCCCCCAGCAGTTCATGAGCATTCCAGTTGCTCCACATCCTCATGGATACTTGGTGTTCTCTGCGTGTTTTTGCTGTAGTCATTCCAACAGGGCTGTGAAGGACTATCTCATGGTTTCAGTTTGCATTTCCCTGATGACTCATGGTCAGTGTCCGTTCATCTGCTTGTTGGCCATCTGCAGGTTCACTCCTGGGAAAGGCACACCACCTGATGAGGCCCTTGTTGATATTTAGGGCTTCTGTGTCCATTCAGAGGATTTGTCTTGGATGACAAGTGTCCCATACCATCTTCTGCCACTCTGGGCTTTATCTTTTCATGCTCTGAATGACATTTTTTGATGAACAGTTCTTAATTTTAATGAAGCCCAACATAGTGATTGTTTCCATTTGGGTTAAGGGATCTTTTCTGTTGGTCTGTGCTCTGCTTAAGAGATTTTGGCTTCCTCCAGGGTCATGAAGATATTCTTCTTTGACTTCTAGACACTTCATTGTTTTACATTTCATATTTAGGTCCATGCAATACCTCAAGTTGATTTTTGTTTCTGGTGGCAGGTTGACATCAAGCTGTCCTTTTTTTCCCCACGTGGATATCTGGTCTCTCCCAGGTATGTTCAGTCACTCAG
Source organism: Muntiacus reevesi (assembly GCF_963930625.1). Lineage (NCBI taxonomy): Eukaryota > Metazoa > Chordata > Mammalia > Artiodactyla > Cervidae > Muntiacus > Muntiacus reevesi. The sequence goes on along the minus strand of NC_089271.1, from coordinate 146,991,628 downwards.
TCACGTCTGACTCTTTGTGACCCCATGGACTGTCACCCACCAGGCTCCTCTGTCCATGGGGTTTCCTTCTCCGGGGGATCTTCCTGACCCAGGAATCAGACGCACACCTCCTGCATCACCTGCTTGGCAGGCAGATTCTTTACTGTGAGCTATTGGGGAAGCCTCCACCAGTAAGTAAAAAGATCATCCTTCTCTAGTGGATCACAGTGGGGACTTTGTCATCAACCTGCTGGCCAGCTCTGTTCTCTGTTCCATTACACCAGGCTCTCTGCCTTCTCTCTACCAGCACCGTATCAGCTTCATTACTGCTGCCTTAGAGCAGGTCTCTATTTCTGTGAGCTTTGAGCCTTCAGGTTTTTTCTTCTAGATCATCTGGTTTTTCTTCCAGATCGATCTTCCAGTTTTTCTAAGCTCTTTGCATTTCCACATAAATCGTAGAGCAGTTGAAGTCTCCTCCACTGCTACTGGGAATGTCAAATGGGTCAGCCACTTTAGAAAATGGTTTGGCAGTGTCTTAAAATGTCATCATCCACTTATATGATGATACACTCTTCCCCAGCTAGCATCTAAGAGGAGCAAATTCATCCATCCACACCAAGACTTGTATGTGAGTGTTCACAGCTGCTCTAATAACAACAGCCAGACAGTGGAAACAATTCAAACAGCCAACAGGTGACTGTGTGAACTGTATAATCATACAACAGAGGAAAACTTAGCAATAAAAAGGAATGAACTATTGGACTCAGAGTAACTACACTGAGTGAAAGGAGCCAGACCAAAAAAAGCACACAATTCTAGGAAATGCAAACTTATCTCTCCTGACAAAAAGCTGGTGGGTGGCTGGTCTAGGGATGGGTGGGGATGGAGGTGTGAGAGAGGGGAGTCACCAAGAGGGAGGGGAAACTTTTGGAGGTGATGGTTTCATAGATAGAACTTTCAGAGTTCTAGGCTTTCAATTATGAGCAGTTGATTTTATGTCAATTCTATCTCAAGATAGCTGGTTTGTTTTTTTTTTTTTTTTTTTTTCAAAATACAATGTGACTCTTTTAAGCAACATATTGTTGGGTTTTTTTTCCATTTAATCCAGCCTGGCAATCATTGTTTATCCACTGACATTTTAATGTAATTGCCCATATGGTTGTGTGTGTGTTTATTGTGGTTTATATACATGACATAATATTTATCATGTGAGCCATTTGTATCCGATTCAGTGGCTCTGGATACATTCACAGTGTTGTGTAACCATCACCACCACTGAAACCCCCCAATTTTCTCATCATTACCAACATGAACCCTGTGCCCACTAACCAGTGACACCTCATTCTCCCTCCTGAGATGCGCATATTGTCCCATCTGCTCTGTGTTCCTTCCTTTTTCCTTTCTCATGTTCTTTCAATGTCAGTAGTGTCATCCGTCTTGGGTTACCCTGCGGATCAGGTCTGCAGCCCTGCATGTACCCCTCCCCCAGCATTCCTGGCTTCATAGTGTCTGCATGGTTTCACTTATGCTGCGTTGACTGCATAGATTCCCTTTCTAATGCTCTGCATGCCTTCCTGCTGCTCTGGTCTTCCACCCTGGATCCCTCCTTCCCTCCCTTGCTTTATTTCTCAAATGACTTCATCTCTTGGCTGAAAATAGGGTCAAGAAAATAATGAGAGGATAACATCACCACCGGAGCCATTAACAAGTATGAACCATCCTCTGTTGTTTTCTGCTCTTGACTCCTGCAAACATCACCAAATCCCCTCTATGGGGCCCATGACCTAGACGTCAGTGTTTTTTGAATAACACTTTAAATAGCAAATATTCTCTGGATGGACCTCTGCATGCAGGGGAAATGCGGGGCTCCTTCACGCATTTATCAAGAGGGCTGGGGTGACTATGCTGAGGTCTGTGACACCCTTTCTTGGCTGTAACTCACATACCATAGCGTTCACTTATTCCAAACTGCAAAAGGAAATGGCATGCCCATCAGCAGTCACTGCCTGTGTTTCCCTGTCCCCCTTCCAGCCCAAGGCTATGCTTAGTCACTCAGTCATATCCGACTGTGGTCCCATGGACTGTAGCCGGCCAGGTTCCTCTGTCCATGGGATTTTCCCAGCAAGAATGCTGGAGTGGGTTGCCATGTCCTCCTCCAGGGGATCTTCCCCCCTCCAGGGATCAAACCAGTCTCCTGCATTGGCAGACAGATTCTTTACCACTAGTGCCACCTGGGAAGCCCCAACCCAAGGCAATTATTAACTTATTTGCTCTCTCTATGGTTTTAGCTATTCTGAACATTCCACATAAATGTGATCTGTTGTGTCTGACTTCTTTCCCTGAGTAGCCTGACTTTCAGGTTCAGCCACATTGCTGCCTGTGTCAGACCTCCATTCCTGTTGATGGCTGGATAACATGCCATCGTACAGAGACCACACTTTGTTAATCCATTCTTCCATAGATGGAAATGTGGGTTGTTTCCACTTTGGGGTGCCTATTAATAGTGCCACTATGAACATTTATGTATGTTTTCCTGTGGCTGTGTTTCATTACTCTGGGAGTGGAATTGCTAGGTGGTATAGTAACTTACATAGAACATTTTGAGGATCTATTTCCACAAGGGCTGCACCATTTTACAGCCCCACCAGCAATGTGTGAGGGCCCCAAGTTATTGTCTGTCCTTTTGACGAGCACCATTCTAGTAGGTGTGAAGGGCCAGCTTATTGTAGTTTGCAGGTTTCTACTTCCTTAATGGCTAATGGTGTTGAACATCTTTTCATGTGCAGGGGCATTTCCCTTCAGCCTGAAGAACTACCTGCAATATTTCATACAGGATAGGTAGGCTGGCACTGAGTTTCCCTAACCTTTGCCTGAAATGTATTTATTATGCTTTCATCTTTAAAGGCTATTTTTCTGGGTATAGAACTCCAGGTTGGCAACTTTTCCCTTTTGGCACTGTTTCAGGTATCATCCTATCACCTTTCATTATTTCTGTTGAAAAGCCCACTACCAGCCTTATTACAATGCTTCTGCAGGCAATGTTTCATTTCTTTCTAGCTGCTTGGAATAGTTCTCTCTCTTGCATTTTCAACAGTTTGACTGTGTAAGGCGCCTGGCGCCTAACTGTGATTTTCTTTCTCTCTGTGTTGCTCAATGTTTGTAACCTCCTTGAACCTGGGATCTGATGTCTTTTTGTCCCTTCTGGAAAGTTCCTGGCCACTATCTCTTCAAATATTGCTTCTGTCCTCTTTCCTCTTTAGCCGCTCGAGTAGGCCTTGTTCTGCGGTGCCTACAAATTGTTCTTGAAAAATATACATTTTTTTTGAAAAATATACATTTTGACTAACTTCTCAAGGTGTTTCCAGGGAGAGTTAGTTCTGATATACTCTTATCAATTGTGACCAGAATGAAAACTCACCACAAGTTATTCTTGACACCTCCCATTCCCTCACTCGAACTCCCAACACCAGCTAGCCAACACATCTTATCTTCTTCCACACTGTGTATCTCTCCCCTCTGCCTTCTTTCCTGCCACTTGGGTCTCTTCATAAAACTCAGACATTAAACTATAATGTTGGTCAAGACAGATCTGTGCCCCAGCAAGTCAGAACCAAATCCAAGCAAAGCTATGTCCCTTTGCTTTTCTCTCTGTTGAAGGGATGAACCACACTAAGCTCCCTAGCTAATACTGGGTGGTGATTTTGGCTTGCTTGTGCTCTAGGAGCCACCAGTTGCAAAAGGAAGCTTGCTTTACGCCATCAGCGGGAGGCTCTGGGATGCCAGGCCACAAGTAGAAGCTGCAGATTCAGTAGAACCGAAGGAACGGCTGGCAGAGGGCAGGGGACCTGTGATCTCCTAGGGACAGAAGAGACATCACTCTGCTAGTGACAATATAGAAGAGAGGGTCGACGTGTCCTAAAACCTTCATTTTTTTATCCTCTCGCCAGATTGCAAATGTGACATCAGAAATCCTCCCTCACTGTTGTTTTTCTAGAAGAGAATAAAGTCAGCAGGCACAAACAATGAATGGAGACCTCCCTCCTGGGCTAGGTTTTCTGCTGAGTCACTGCCTTAATGGCTCCCCGAGATAACTGGCTCCCCCTCTCTTAGCCTGTTTCTAAGGCAACCAGTGAGCAGGCTGGGAGCAGAGCCAACCTGGGATCAGTAGTCCCATTCCTGGCCACCATGTGGTCAGTTTTTTTCCTAGCCAGAACATTTTTAGAGTCCTTTTTTTTTTTTTTTTTTTCAAATCAAACCTTGCCTTTTACAAATACCTGCTTCTTATGGAGAACCCCAAACAGCCTAGGAGTATAGTATATGAAGGAAGACAAAGCCCTTCTGAATTTCCCTTCCTGCATCATCTCCTCCCCAAGAACAGAGAGCAACCATGCCAGCCTCCATGGTCCACTGGCCGCTGCTCAAAATGGTGCTCCCCCAGCCTACCCCACATCCAGCCAGGTGTTCAAAGGCTGCTCGCAGGTGGACCCCCCCATTTTGCTCCTCTGCGGAACTGCAGAGCAGACACTGTCTGGATATGCTGTCAAGTGATGTACGTGGTCCTCTGTTGGGGAGCACTTAGGTTGTTTCCAGTTCTTCTCTTTGTGCTTTTGCCACTACAAACAATCCTGCTTCCTTGCATGTGTATTTTTACACACTGAGACAATGATATTTTTTAGGCGAGACCCTCAGGAGCTGGATCACTAGCTCATTTTGGTAGACGTAGCCCACGTGGCCTCCAAGACATCAGGTATTGGCCAAAGTTTCACCTTTGCCAATTTACTGGCAAAAAAGCATAGCTTGCTTTTTATGCACATTTCTTTTGGTTTGAGTAGCGTTGGATGTTCTTCATGGGCCCTTTTGAGTTTCTTTTCATGTGAGCGACCTAGTTATAGCTTTTTCTTATCGGGAACAGAGAGTTCTTTCCATATCCAGGATGATCTGTGTTCCAAGTATTCTATCCTCATTTGGGACACGTTTTTAATTTTGTTCCTGGTACTTGCCATGCAAAATTGTACAAATCTTCACCTGTCAGAACTGCTAGCATCAAAAAGACTACAAATAAATAACAAATGTAGGCAAAGACATGGAGAAAAGGGAACCCTCATACGCCATTGGTGGAATGGATAAGTGCTTGCAGCCACTATGGAGGACAGTATGGAGGTTCCTTTAAAAAGTAAAAATAGAACTACTACAGGACTCAGCAATTCCATTCCCGGGTATATGTCAAAATAGTCTCAAAAAGTAGAAAAACCGAATCCAACAAGATCCACACGTGATATGGAATGATATGCAAAGGGCTTGTATTCAGCAAAATGTTCTTACCTTTCACAGAGGCATTCCCACAGTGGGGTGAGCCCAGGGAGTGTAAGAAGGAATGAGACTTGGGGGACCCTGCCTGGCTGAGGCCTGCTGGGGGCTGGGGCCACATCTCCCCCACCCGGTGCCACCATCTGGCTTTGAACACAATTCTGCCTCGGGGTGACCATGGGGGCCCCCCTCCCACCTTTTCCCAATTGCAGCTGTTGGCGGAAGACTCCTCAAAGACCACAGGCAAAGCCTTTTGATCCGGCAAAGCTGAGTTTACTGGACTCAATGCAAAGGCGATGAGGAAGGACACCACCTCGACCGAGGAAGCTAGAAAAAAGACTCGGAGCCAGGGAAGTGCGCAGTGATGTCCAGGTGGGAATCTAGGGGCAAGCCAAGGGTATGACATGGTCACTGTGGATTGATTGGTGGACACAGCCTAGGGGTGGGTCTTCATCTAGGATTGGGTTACAGTCTTACCTTCCTGGACCAAGTTTGTCCTGGAGCCAGAAGCTCGTGTACTCTGCTCTGTTCCCAGTTTGACAACACAGTGGGAAAGGATGCCCAGTCCCAGAATTGTTTGTCTTGGGGACAGGGTGGTCTGTTTGTTCCCAGTATGATGTAACACGGGATTAGGAAAGGATGCTGGTGTCAGATTTCACAAGTTAAGACCCCTAGGCCACTGTTGGCACCCACTCACTCCCCTGTGAGGTCACCAAGATGATTTTTGGTCAAGCCAGGCCAAAATCACTTTGGGCTGCACTAAGAGAGACCACGACCTTGTCAGAGCCTTAGAGACTTCTCAGAACTGCTGTAAGGCTGGACTTTTAATGATGGGATCTGATGGGGATGGAGCCAACCTGACTCAGGATTGGTGGACCCTGCTGAGCCAGGGCTTTGAAGGTAACTGCAAGAACAAAGGGCCCTCTGCAAAGTCAGTGCTATGATGCTCAGTTGGAGGCCGTCACCCTGATGAGGACTGGTTAAAGAAGGTCATGTTTGGATAAATGGATTTTGAGGAAGCTCCTGAAATCAACAATAAAGTTATTTACAACTTCTATGTCCTAGACAAGAATTTCCTGGCATAGCAGAGGCACCAGGAGCTAAGAGGCTGGGTGACTGCGGTTGTGGTTCTCGCCTGAGCAGGTCAAAAGTTGCTGCCGTGTGGGGGAAGCCACCTCCACCTGGGACTGAAAGTGATGACATGGTGGCTGTCAGGTTGGCTTTCTCGCTGACTTCTACCCAAAAGTATGTCCTACTGAGAGATCCCCAGCAGCAAGAACTGTGGGGTCAGCAGGACTGAGAGGCGAGAAAGAAGGCAAACCCAAGGTGGATGGATTCCTGAATGGAGGTGGAGGACAGAGGAGCCTGGCATGTTGCAGTCCATGGGGTCACAAAGAGCCAGACACAACTTGAACAACAACAAAACAACCCAGATTAATCCTCAAAATTATTCCCCAGAGTGAAGCATCCAGACAGTAACTCACCTAGCCTTTTGGCTTGAGATATATATATATATATATATATATATATATATATATATATCATGAAGAGGGCATGACAACCCACTCCAGTGTTCTTGCCTGAAGAATCCCATGGACTGAGGAGCCTGGCTGGCTATACAGTCCATAGAGTCACACAGAGTCAGACACGACGGAAGTAACTTGGCACGCAGGCATATATATCAGCTTTTGAAGCTAGCATCTATCATAGATTTCACTTTCCAACAATGGCTGGAGTGATATCCCCCACACCATTTGCTCTTCCAGAACATTTCCACTCCCCCATCAGAAGGTAGAGTCCCCTTGGCCCTGGGCGGGCCTTTATGACTGCCTTGACTAGATGGAGTCTGGCAGAAGAAACTAGTAACATCCAAGGTGAAGTCCATCTCTTGAGAGGCTCACCCTCAGAAGCCCCACACTGTGAAGGAGGTGACCCGGAGGGGCACGTGTGCAGAGGGACCATCCAGCACCCACTTGCCCACGTGCCATCTTGGCAATAGGTGCCCAGCCCTCAGTGGACTGGCCCCAGCTGACACCACATAGAACAGAGATGAGCCCTGCCCATGATTTGGACCCACCAGCCAAATGGACCTTTGGAGTTGATTTAAGCCACCGTTCTGGGGTGGATAGTGAACTGGAACGCCATCTATTCCAATTCCTGTGTTATTAAGCGAACTGCATTTTTTTTTAACAATTACCATTTTGACCACTTTGAACTGTCCAGGTCAGTGGTATTTAAGTTCAGATCATTCACACTTGTGTACAGCCATCACCACCATCCATCCACAGAGCTCCCTCCATCTCCACAACTGAAACTCTGTCCCCCTTAAATACTAATTCCCCCTCCCATTGCCCAGACCCTGGCACCCAGTATCCTACTTTCTGTGTCTGTGAGCTGAGCTTCTCTAGGGACCCCATACCATAGAATCATACACTCTTTGTCCAGTTGTGTCTTGGGTTATTTCACTCAGCATATTTTCGAGGTTTGTCCATGTTGAAATATGTATCAGAATTTCTTTCCTTTTTAAGGCTGAATGACACTCCACTGTATGTCTCTACCACACTTTGTCCACTCATCTGTGAACACTGATGTATAAGTACCTGTCCCAATCCCTGCTTTCAATTCTTTTGGGTGGAATTGTTTCAAATACCCTTTTGAGATCTACTGAGGTCATGTTTTCCTCCTTGGATGTATTAATATTGCTAATTATAGTAACGTCATTTGTAGTTGAATCACCTCTGCACTCTTGGAATGAACTCCACTTGGTTATGGGATTGTGTAGTCATGTAGTTGCTGAGTCGTGTCCGGCTCTTTGCGACCCCATGGACTGTATCCCGCCAGGCTCCTCTGTCTATGGGATTCTCCAGGCAAGAATACTGGAGTGGGTTGCCATTTCCTTCTCCAGGGGATCTTCCCGACCCAGAGATCAAACCCACGTGTCCTGCACTGGCAGGCAGATTCCTTATCGCTGAGCCACCAGGGAAGCCCTAGGTTATGCTATATTCATTTCTTAATCTGCTTTTGGATTGTCTTAGCTAATTTTTAATTTTTGAACTGTGCACCAATATTTCGGTGCAAAGAATCTGCAGTTTTCTTTGTGGTGTGTTTGTTTTTGGGGGGGTGGGTAAGGATTCTTTGTCAAGTCTGGAAACCAGGTCAGACCGTCAGTCAGGCCAGAAGTATCCACGGAGCACCCCGCCCGGCCTGGACTCTTGCAACGGAGCCCGGGAGGGAGAACCACGGGGAGTCGGCCTGTGTGTGCCACTCTCAAGAAGGTTCTTCCGGTTTCATTAGACGCACTTGGAAGCTCGTTTTTACCTTCTGGAATACAGTGGCACGACCCGTTTCTGTAAAGCCAGAAAGGATGCATTTGACAACTCTCCCCTTTTGCTCTCTTTCTTCTGCGGTCAGTGCCGGCGGTGTCTGCAGCCTAGTCGGCAGAGAGGATGGGCACGGCCACCGCTCAGAAGCGGAAGACACCCGCGCCGCCCGGCGGGGTTCGGCGGTGGGGGCCAGCGGGCCGGCGCTCCTCCCTGCGAGCCCCGCCCCGCCTCTGCCCTCCCCCTCCCCCTTCCCCTTCCTTGCACAGCCCCGCCCCCGCCCTCGTTGGTCGCCGGGAAACGCCTAAGACCGCAAGGACATGGCTGTGTACACACACACCAGGATGACTAACACTAAAAAGACTGGTCATACCAAGTGTCGGCAAGGGAGTGGAGCCAACCGCGGCACAACCTGGGCCAGCCACTTTTCTTCCGAACTTGAACTTCACTTACGCACCCCACCCCCCAGCCAGCCATTCCCCTTCTAAGTGCAGTGCAAGTCGCTCAGTCGTCTTTGCGACCCCATGGACTATACAGTCCATGAAATTCTCCAAGCCAGAATACTGGAGTGGGTAGCCCTTCCCTTCTCCAGGGAATCTTTCCAGTCCAGGGATCTAACCCAGGTCTCCCACATTGCAGGCGGATTCGTTACCAGCTGAGTCACAGGGTAAGCCCAAGAATACTGGAGTGGGTAGCCTATCCCTTCTCCAGTTGATCTTCCCAACGCAAGAATCGAACCGGAGTCTCCTGCATTGCAGGCTGACTCTTTACCAACTGAGCTACCAGGGAAGCCCATTCCCCTTCCAGGTGTGTAGCAAAAAGCAAGGAATGCACACATCCACACAAAGACTTGTACCTGCATGTCCACAGCAGCTATTCTCCTATAAGCCCCCAGCTGAAAACTAAATAAATGCCCATCAACAGAGATGTGGGACCTCCATATCACAGACTGCTGCTCAGTGATAAAAAGGAATGGATGTGCCGATACGGGTATGGATGTCACTGTGAGCTTCTTTTTATACCAATGTCTAGAACTGCAAAAGGAATCTGGAGAGTTTGCTTTGGGGCTGAGTTTGATGGCGCCTCCACTGTGTGTATGGAAAGTTCCAGTGGTTACACTTAGTATGTTTTGGTTCAATAAAAATAATGCAGATAAGTAAGCTCATAAAGTTGTAAATTTTACTTTAAATACCACTTTCACTGTCAGCCACCAGTTTTAATATTTCCTTCTTTCTATTACTGTATTCTAAGTCTTTTTCTTTTTGGCTACTCCAGGCATTTTGGGAGATCTTAGTTCCTGGACCAGGGATCAAACCCAGGCCCTGGCAGTGGAAGCACAGAGGCCTAACCACTGAGCGCCAGGGAATTCCCTATAGCTCTAAGTATCTTTTAAATTTTCGTGATGATTTTTTTCAACTTTGCAGCATGTGGCAGTTGTGTGTGTGTGACACCACACCTTGTAGCTTGCCTGCTTCTTGCTTTATGGTGACAATACTACCATGATCTTCAGAGCCACCTGCAGACACAGGGAAGATGCCCCTAGCCACAGGTTCATTTACGTTTTCTGAATCTTCACAGAACTCATCTGCTTGACCTAAATACCTTCAAGGAAAGCCCATGGAAACCTCCCTCTAAGGTGCTAGATGTGTCTATTTCTCCATGGAGTTCTGTCCATTTGTGCTTTATATATTTTGAAACTATTTTAACATTATTCCTAAAATGTTGTAGATTTGTCTGATATTAATATAACTACACCAGCTCCCTCTTGGTTCTTAGGTGCCAAGTAGATCTTGATTTTCTCCTTCTGTCACATGTGATCTTTCCACAGACATATGTTTTAGGTGAGTGTCTAGTAAACAGCATATGCCTGGAAGTTGTGGTTAGGATGCAGTGTGACAATGTCTGTAATCTCTAACAGTCCCGCTATCTGAAGTCCTCTCAGAGTTGACATCTGTTGTTTGTTGTGTCGGCCACCACAGAAGCAACCACCCCACCCCCCACCCCTCCGTCCTGTGGGGCTGGCTCAGCTCATTGTGGATGTCACACTCTTAGTTCCCCCACCTGTTTGGGTTGTACACTATGAAGAACAATCTGGAAAGAAAGCCCATCTGAATGGCAAGGACAAAGAGTTGCAAATGATAAACAATTCAGATGGCTGCCTGGCAAGGTCAGGGTGCTCTCCAGAGAAGCTGAGGTGCCCCATGACACAGCAGAGTGCTGATTAGAGGGCTTTGAAATTAAGCATGTATGTCCAAACCACAATGAGACCCCGTATCATGCCCACTAGGAGGCTTACAATAAAAAATCAGTAAAAAAAATCAGTAACAAGTAGTGGTGAGGATGTTGAGAAATCAAAAGCCTCGTGCACAGTGGTAGGAATGGTGCGTCCAGTCCTCCAAAAATTCAACAGAAAATCAGCCCCTGTCCCAGCACAACCCTGTGAGTGTACTAAAAACACTGAAACATACACATTAACAGTGTGAATTGGGGCATTCTCTGGTGGTCCAGGGGTTAAGACTCCACACTTCCAATGCAGCGGGGGGGTCTCAGTTTCGATCCCTGGTCACAGAACTAGGATCCCACAGGTCAGATGGCCAAAAAAAAAGTTATCAAAAGTAACATGAAAGAACATGAATTATATGGTATGTCATTCAGATCTGAATTTTTCAATGTATTTTCCAAACGAAATTTGGCTCCCAAGCCATGGTAGCAAGGGCTCCAGTTAAAAAGACCAACGTAGCAGCTGAGAGCAGGGCAAGCCTCACCTTGGCCACTTCCTAGCTCCTCGGACCTGAAGGTCCTTCACCTCCTCTAAACTTACTGTTCTTGACAGTAAGGCCTCCATCCTCCCTGAAATGATCTGTGTTTCCTCATCTACAATGCGGCTGAGAGACGCAGCCCCGGCGGGGAAGGGTGACCAGGACACCACCTGGTTCTGTGCAGACACTTTCCTGATCTGCTGGGTTTGTTGGTTTTTTTTTTAAGATTTATTTATTATTTTTGGCTGCACTGGGTCTTTGTTGCTGCATGGGCTTTCTCTGATTGCAGTGCGGTGGCTTCTCTTCTTGTGGGGCATAAGCCCTAGAGTGTGCGAGCTCCAGAAGTTTCGGCTCACAGGCTTAGTTGCTCCGTGGCATGTGGGATCTTCCCTGACTAGGGATGAAACCCATGTTCCCTGCATTGCCAGGCGGATTCTAAACAACTGGACTAGCTGGGAAGCCTGTGACCTGCTTTTATGTGACCTTGTCCAGTGCTCATATAAGAGGTGAAACTGAGGCACAGAAGGCTGACAAAATGTACGCAAGGTGTCCCAGCTCCTGAACTGCAGACATCAATGTCGATTTTGAAACTGTAATTAAGTACTGATAACATCAAATTTGGGTTTCCCTGGTGGCTAAGTGGTAAGGAATTCACCTGCTAATACAGGAGACCCAGGTTCCGATCCCTGGGTTTGGAAGATCCCGTGGAGAAAGGCAATGGCAACCCACTCCAGTATTCTGGCCTAGGAAATCCCATGGACAGAGGAGTCTGGTGAGCTACAGTCCATGGGGTCGCAAAGACTTGGACACGACTTAGCAACTAAACAACAACAAACATCAAATGTAGCGTCTTGACCATTTTTAAATGTCCAGGTTTGCAGCACTAAGTATGTTCATGTGGGTGTGCGGCCATCCCCAGAACGGTCCATCTTCCCCAATGGAAACTCTGCCCCATTAGACTCTAACTCCCCTTTCCCAGCCTGTGCCCCCTTCCCATCCTCCTCTCTCTGTCTAGGGTCTGACGACTCTAGGCACCTCATACCAGTGGAGTCATACTGTGTCTGTCCTTGTGTCTGGCTTCTCTCACTGACCATCACACCTTGTCAGTCCAGCCGTGTTGTAGCGGTTGTCTTTTGAAGGCTGAATCACAGTCCATTATGGGGCTGGACAATGTTCTGTTCATCCAGGCATGCATTGACAGACACTTGGGTTTTTTTAAATGTTTTAGTTATTGTGAATAAGGCTGCTGTGAACACAAGGGGACAAGTATCACTTCAAGGCCCCGCTTTCCCTTCTTGTGGGGAGATCCCCTTCAAGTAGGATTCCGGGATCCTATGGTAATCGTATGTTTGATTTTTCCGAGCAACTTCAATTTTAAGCCAGGAAAGGCAAGCAAGAAGGCAGTGCAGTTCTAGTTGGCTGCTGTCCGGGTAGTGGACAGCAACCCTTCTCCCAGCACCATGTGCTGGTGATGCTTGGCACACAGAGACTCTGGCAGGCAGTCATTTCAGCAACCACTGTGGTTGGAGGTGCAGGCATGCTGCACGTGGGCAGATTCTCTAGCGACGTGCTCACACGTAGGCAGGGAGTCCCAGAGAGCAGCACCAAAGGAGGAACTCCCCGGCTGAGTACCCAGGAGCCCCGGGAGCAAACGCCCACAGATTGGGTCCTGCAGCTGGTGGGAGATGGCTCTGGACCACGTGGTGCATCTAGAGAAGTTTAGAGCATGTGACAGCAGGCAGTGTGCATGGCTGCTCGTCTCCCTCTGCCCCCAGGAAAGGTCTCAGAATGTACCAGGGAGTGGGTTACACCGAACTCCCGAGGGCGGCTGCCTCGGGTGGGAGGGTAGGGTCAGGACCCCTATGTGATCTGTGAGGCTGCACGGGATGGCTGAGATAGTGGCAGTGCAAACCCCATGGAAGATGCCCCAAGTGGAAGGCAGGCAGAGCTGAGAAAGAAGAGGCAGAAGGAAAACCAGAAGTCAGCGGTTCTGAAGCTCAATGGAGGGCAAGTTTCCAAGTGAAAAGCAGGAAATGGAAGAAAATACTAGAAACGCATGAAAATGGTTAGAAGGACCCTGGGCCCCATCGTTCAGCCCAGGAGGCGGTGGGCAGCCTCCAGGTCACTTAGAAGAGAGGCAGCTACGGCTCGAGGGCCACGTGGACCTGCAAACACCAGGAACCTAAGCCCCGCTGATAAGGGGCTAGTTATGTGGCTGTCTGGGGGCTCGCTTGGGAACTGGAATTCCCTCATTTCTATTTACCCAAAGATTTCCCCTCATGGAGGCCTTCAAAGGCGAGAGGGAAATGCTTACCTGTGGGATGCGGCCAATTTTAAGTGCCGAGAAACAGAACCTCCTTTGTCCTCCAGCCTTTGATGAAACGCGTTTCGGGTTTGGGCATTTCCTCTCGGCCATGTATTGTGACTGTGAATGGCTCTGGTCAAGTTTAGTTTGGTGGATTTCCTGTGAGCAGTGGTGACATCTGCACTATTTGGTTTCTGAATGCACACTTCAACTACTTTAATTTTTATTCTGAGTACTTTTAGAATACATGTTTATAAGGCAAAATATCTGAAGTAGCTATTGCAGATATTAAGATTTGACAAAGGTAGCTGATATGTACACAAGAACACCAAAAGCTACAAGGAAAAAGACAGACATATAGAAATCCATGACTAGGGAAAACCTGCAACCACCTTCCTTTAAGATGCCCACAAAAGCAAAAGACAAATGAGAATAAGAAAACGTGTATCATCCATATGACAGGTGAATGGCTAATATAATATAAAACAAGCTTCTGCAAACTTTTGGAAGAAAAAGTCCAAACTGAGGAAAGGATATAAACATCTTACAGAAGAACAAATCCTAACTTTCAATAGAAAGCACAAGCACGAGTTGTGCACAAGTGTGCATGTGTGTGTGTGTGTGTAGAGGGGCACGAGTTAAAGTCAAAGCAAGATCTTGCCTCGCCCCCATCAGATTGGCACAAAATGAAAAAGCCTGTGACACCTTGCCTGTGGCTGGGGACCTCTCTGACCACCGTCAAAAACATTTTTGTGGGAAATACAAGTGTCAGTGGGAAAGGCAACCCGGGTGTCCTCTGAGTCACCTCCTGAGGCTGACTCAGAGGAAGACAAGCTCCAGGGCACAAATGCAGGAGATCAGGTGAGGGCAGCTTGCGTAGACGCGGCTGCAGCCATGCCCAGCACCAACTGGGAAAGACAGGTGCCGTGGGGGGTGAGTCCGATGTCGGGGGGACCACAACCCTGACTGAGCTCTCAGGTGGCTTGTCTTCCCTGCCGTGAGCATGGATACCTGGGTGATCAGAGCGAAACCGTTATCGCTACTTTTGGTGGGGGCAGGAAGGGGCCAGGTGGCCACGTCACGGTCACCGCCCCCTGGGGGAGGTGAGGTGGCCTCAAGGACAAGGCTTTGGGCCCAGAGGCCGGCCACCTGCCTTTCTGATGCTCAGTGATGAAATTTGCAGCCCAGTCGAACATCTAAGAGTTTCAGTTTCTGCGAAACGAGGGGGTTGCACAGATGCTGAGATCCCGCCCAGCTAGGGAACTTCTAAACCATTAGGCCAAATGTGGGGAGGGGCCCATCTGCCAACCACTGGCTTCTCTGTTGTCCTCCAGCATCTCAGACAGGGCTGGGGCTGGGCTTGGACCAGCCCCGAAAGGCAGGACTCACCAGGGCTGGAGGGGACACAGGAAGCTGCGTGGCAGACGCTGGCCACCCTTTGAGAAACGCCGATCAAATACATGGGCCAGAGAAGGAAGGTTACAGGCCTCTGGCTTTGGTTGGATTGGCTCAATGCGGGGTCATCTGATTTGGCAAATGAAGTCAGGACACCCTGTTAAACCTGAATCTGAGATAAGCAATGAACATTTTTTTAGTATAAGCATGTGTTGTGCGACACTGGAGACACAGTGGTCCTGAAATATCATTTGTCATCCTGTATTTCATCGGACCATGTTAGGTGGGAGGCTTGCCAGGAGGCAGTGACTTTGGGCTTCTGGGGGTTTCGGCCCCCCCTGAAGTGTCCCTTCCACACGAGTCTCTTTTTTGGGCGGAGTCCACCCTGCTCAGGGTCTCCCCAGGCCCCAGAGTGGAAAAGACCCCTGCAGTTCCCCACTCACTCTTCCCACCTGCACACAGTGGTGTGTGTAGATGTCCTGGTCTCAGTGTGCCACCTGTTTCCTGTGGGGACCCAGCTTGACGCAGGAGTGGAACGACACCCAGAAGGTTCTCAGGGTTATTTATTAAATGGGAATTGGTTTAAAACAACAACAACAACAACAACTAAATATGTTATGGGTACTTGTGGCTCAAAAGTATGGAATGAATGAGGCTATGCAAAGTCCCAGTTCTCAGGGGACCCACACTGTCAAGGAAGGAAACAGCAACTCTGAGAGAGACAGCAGAGCAGAGGGGAGTTAGAGCCACCCCCCCCCCGCCCCGATCAGACCCTGGTCCTCCCCCGGCCTTTCACCCTCCCACCTCCATCTCTAACCAAGCCATCGAGAAATCAGATGTTCCCCTCTGGCCTCTTCAAGGAGATGTCCTGGCCATTGTGCTCTTGTAGGACATACAGAGCCTTCGAGATAATCGTGGCAGAACAAAGTTGCTTCCTGAGGCAAATGCTGCCCGGCAGGCCCCGCCTCGGGCCCCATTCCTGGGGAGAGGGGCAGAGGTGACGGTCCTCAGCTGGATCCTTCAGGTAACGACTTGGTTGAGACCCACCACCCACTGGGGATGTGCCAGCTGGGACAGAACATCCAGCATCAGGTATCTGGTTTCAAAAGCACCTCGGCGGTAGTCATGGCAACAGTCCACCGGCCAACCCTTGAGGCTCTAGGGACACTCAGGGGACACTGAACAGATGCATGTGGGCTGCCCATACCAAGGAGCCATTTGGCAGGGAAAGGGCGTCTTCTCCTCTCCACCCTCACCAGTGTCTTTAAAGACCAGATGCCTTTTAGGTGACAGGGGAATGAAACTGGTGTCTAAGGAACACGTTAACAAACAGGAGAGAGTGCAGAGAGAGTTGGTCTCCACAGGGCAACTCCAAAGCAGAGTCCTCAGGATTTGTCAGGGTCACCCACCCCTGGGTGGGCCCGCTGGTTCAGACATCATCATCTGCATGAAAAGCGCACTTCAGGGCTGAAAGATGCCAACTCCAGGGCCCGTGCACCTGAGATGCCATCAGGGGAATCATGGTTCCTAAAGGCCCCAGGTTTCTCCATGGGTGACAGACACTTGACACTTCAGTAACCCTAGCTGCTAAGGACATCTAAGCCATCCCCTGGCTCTGAGGGAAGAGTCACCAACAACATTCTGTTGAGAACTCAACTTTTGTGTTTCTTGTGGGCCTTTCTTCATCTAGACGCACCTCGCCTTGTTCCACAGAGGATCTGAAGGGATGTGGCTTCCTGTGACCTGCTGTCAGCCTGGCAGTCACAGATGTCATGGTGAATTAGTGCTCTGGCCTTTGAATTTCCCCATCAGTTTGCTAGGTGTGTGTTTTAATATGACTCTGTCTCCCTGAAGCCAGCTACCTCTGGGGATACTCACTGGTAACCCCAGTGCCTTGCCCAGCACACTGGTCAGAAGCTTGCCCTTTCTCCCAGTCACCCGCCCATGCTTGGAGCCAACATCCCAAAGCAGACAACCATTCTCCAGCCAACTGTGAGTGTGATGGATTTCTTGGGGGTCACTTCCCCCCAACATTTTATTTTGAAAAGTTTCAAACCACAGAAAAATTACAAGACTAGTACAATGACCCCTATATCCCCAGTCCCTAGATATTTGCTCCAAGCCTTTGAAAGTAAGTTGCAGATAGCATAATATTTCATAAAATCGAATGCTCATATTCATAATACTGAAGCCTGTAACTTCAAAGGCAGGGACAGCCTTCTGTGTCATCACCCTGTCATCACACCCAGGACACTTGAGCACTGATGACAGAATGCCATCGGTCAGTGCATGTAGATGTTGGGGAGGGGGTTGGTGGTCACAAGCCCCTTCTTCCCACACTTGAACGCATCTTCTCCATAGGCGGGCATCTTCGGCAGGTGTGTAAGTGGGTTAGGAACAGGGAGGCAAAGTGGAACTGAAGCACGTCACAGACTTTGGACCAGAAGTGGCCTGTGAGCTGCTGGAAGAGATGCCACTGCGCGAGCTCATGGTCATAAAGCTTGAGGACCACAAAGCCGAGGCAGGAGAGCACGCCCAGAGCCAAGTAAGTTCCTGAGGAAGTGTCGCCGTGGCACCCCTGGGTGTGCAGGGTCTGGCCCATGGCAGCTGCAATGTGCAGGCCCAGCGCCAACTCAAACCCACGGGGGTGCAGCAGGGCCAGGCTGTAACTGCACAGGGAGAGGCCCTCGACAGCCAGGAAAAGCCAGGGCTTCCAGTCCCTGTCCAGGCAGAGGCACCAGGCCACTGGCCATGCGAAGATAGGTAAGGTGAGCCACTGGTCCAGCACGGCACTGGGCCGTGTCTGCATCCCGATGCACAGTCACTGGACCGGGCCATAGACCAGGGCCATGCCTGCGAAGACATCCTTCAGGTAGCAAGCCCTCTGCCTCTCTGCGAGGCCTCCCGGGGCACAGGCCTGGCTCCGCAGCCAGTACACCCCCAGGAAATCGTAGGCCATGTTAATGAGGGAGTTGAAGGGCATGGCCAGGAAGGCAGGGAGGCTGGTGACCGGGGCTTCTGCGTAGTGCTCATAGCCCACTTGGACAGAGACACATTCAAAAATACCAGTGTGGACGGTGGCCACGCAGAGGCAGCTTGCCAGGGCCACGTGGAAGAGGGCCTGCCCCGACTCAGGCTTCATCTGGAGCCCTAGGTGTGGCCCCAGGATGGAGAGCTTCACAAAGCAGCCGCCTTGGCTGTTATTTCAGAATTCGAATAAACGGTTTCTTTTTTTTTTTCTTTTTTTGCAAAACACTCCTCAGCCTCCCAGCTGAGCCAGCAGGAAGAAGTCCCCGTGATTTCCGACGCAGATGCTGCGACCTTGCCCCAGTGGAGGTAGCGGCCCCGAAGAAGGCAGCGGTTCTGCTGATTGGTTGGCACCAGTGGAGGCCCGTTCTGCCTTCTTCCTTTGTGGTTACAAAAAAGAGTGTGGGTAGAAAGAAAACCATCCAAAAAAGCGCCTCCATCTTCCCAATTCTCAGCCTCAGGCTCTACCAAAGTTTTCTTTTTTTTTTTAGTTCTACCACTTTATTGCTACCAACCCATCTCCCTCCACCCTCGTGCACACATGTTCAGTCATGTAATCCCATGGTCTTCAGCCCGCCAGACTCCTCTGTCCATGGACTTTTCCAGGCAAGAATACTGGAGCGGGTTGCCATTTCCTTCTCCATCCACCAAAGTTTTCATCATGACCCTCTCTCCTGACACCTATGCTGTTCTTTCATCTGCATATTATGAAAAATCCTGCTCCTCATCTCTGTTCCCCTAGAGCCACTGCATTTAGAGACTTAAATCTTCCCTAGGTCTGTTGTTAAAACTCAGGATATGCTTTCTCACCTCTGTGGTACTACAAATGTGGAGTTTTCCAAGCCAGTCCCAAAACACTTTGAACTAAACTCCCAGTTAAATTAGAGACATTAGCTGTGGTCCAGATTCTGGAATCTAAGGCAAGGGAACGGTGGGGCGGGTTGGGGGTGCAGACAGGAAGGAAGGGCTCGGCTGCTTAGTGGGTGTGAGGCCAGGTAGCAGAGGGAGCCATCCCCCCAGGCCTGCCAACCTGGGTCACCCCCTCCCCCACCCTCCCCTGAAGTGCCACACCTTCCAAAATCACCTTCTGTCCTTGGCTCACACGAAAACCTTCCATTTCCTGAAGTCTCAGAAGCAGACAGATAATTTAAAAACAATGTGGACTTTTCATGGACTGTCAACTGTTCTGGGGCCAGCTGTGGCATGAGTGGGCCTCGTTGCCAAGAAATGTATTAATATTAACAAGAGAAGAGGTTCGGTGCCCTGAAGATGACTCAAAGCCAAGCTGGTAGGCAAGCACACGGGTGTGGGGATGAGAACTGTCTGTGGTCAAACCCTGGCTCCCCCACCTACTAACCCTCTGATCTTGGGCCTTAACCCTTCTGGGCCTCAGTTTGCATACCTGTAGAATGGGGATGTACATCCTAGCAGAGTTGTTGTGTGACCTACATGAGTCCTTAGGTATGCAGACCACTGTTTATTTTTGAGGCCCCTTGTCCCCTCCTGCAGTTTCGGCCCTGAAAGGGCAGGGCCTGGTCTGATCCTGGGCCCTCCCTCCCATGCTTAGCAAAGACCTGCTAATTTCGGTTCAAGCACAAAGTTAACACCTCTCCTCTGTCCTCATCCTGTTTGCCATTTCATTGCTCTGATTGGCCCTGGGGCCCACCTATAAGATCCGGGAAGTGGCTGGCTGGGCCTCATGGTGACCCTCTCTCTCCCCTCCCGCCTCCGGGGGGCCTGTTGTTAAGGGGAACAGCATTTCCATGAAGGAACTGAAGCCCTTGTCCTGACCCTCATCTCAGCCCGTGCCACTGTCGTGCACCTCCCCGTTGCAGCCTCCGGTGAAGGAGGAGTCTTTAAGTTGGGGGTCTGTCCTTCCCCCAGGGTTCCCACTTCCAGGCTCGCCACCACTCACGTGGTCTGCACACAGCAGCCCCCAGCAGCCCCCTAGAGGACCGCCCCTGTTTAACACCCTTCAGTGGCTGGCTCTCAGCTCACACGCGATCATGCCCCAGCCTTTTGGCCAGACACCAAAGTGCCATGCTCATACAGTCCTGTGAGTTCCCAGGCATAAGTCTGTCTTCCTGCCCTCCTCTGCCTGGCCTGCTGAAGCCCTCAACTCAGCTCTCACTTCCTCTCCAGCACCAGCACTTCCTTACTCAGCTCCCGAGTCCAGTGGGGATACCAGCTGAGGCCTCACCTGGTGTCTCTAGGTCCTCCCCTGACCCCACCCAGGGTCTGGATCCCTGGTGTGAAGAGCCAGGCTTCTGGGGCCCCAGGCCACCAGCGCTAGCCTGACCCTCCTGTCTACCAGTCAAGCATGGAGGAGAGCTGCGGACAGGCAGTCCAACACTGTCAGCTTGCTAGAGGAGGAGGTCCAGGAAGGGCGTTGAAAGGGACTCCTCTCCGGCCGCTGGGCAGAGGTTGCTTGAGCCCTTGTGCAAGCTGAAAGCGTCATGTTAGCAAACCAACTTCCCAAGTCCACTAGGAAGGCCAGGGCAGGTCTCTTATGGCCTAAGTCCTAAGCTGCTGTGACCCTTGTGACATGACTCTCAAAGTTCTTCCCAGTTTACCCTGCCTGGCACATGAAGGTCCAAGGGCTCACCAGCATCACCCTTTCCCCTGGTCTGGTTCTGGGCTCGCTGCGGTGGGAAGTCCTGCAAAACCCGACAATCCCCGGGCTGAGGGGTTGAGATACGTTCCTTAAACTCCTTTGCTTTCTCAGTCTGTATGCACTTAAGCAAGAGCCACTGTTGCCTGTCACAGTGGTGGCTTCTTTAACCTGTATCCCTTATGACAACTGCCTGTTGTGCCTGTGACTACCCTGACCACCGTTGTTCCCTTTCTGCAGGTAAGGGGATGCCAGTCTGAAGGCTGTACCACGGGACACCAGCAGGAGAGCTCAATCTGAGCCACCTGGATGCCCAAGGAGCTACCATAGTAATTCTTGAACTCTGAGAACAGAATCCTTGCATGTGGGCAAGGCTGCTGGGAACCTGCAGCTCAGTTTCCTTATTTGAGAGGGGAAGGACTTGGCCAGAGAGGTGACGTGAATGGCCAAGGTCACTTAGGGCAGTTGGTGGCACAAAAACACAGGTGAGGGTTCTTGTCCCTTGACTGTGTCACAGGACTCGTTGGCCTGTCCTCAAACAAATGCTTCCAAATCCATAAACTAAAACAGAGAATTACAGCACAAACTTAATATGTTTAAAGATAGTTATTAAAATATTTTTGATAATGTATGATATAGTAATAAACGTGCTTCTTTACTAACATGTTAAATTACAGGATCTGTGGGCAGGTTGAATAACTACAGTAATTTCAAATGAGTTATTCTGTAGTAACTTGCAGTTTAGCTAACTTTCAGGCTATCTAAAAGAAAAGCTATATGATCTCAAATGTTGTCATTTCCCTTGGTGACACAATCACCAGGTTAACGCTCTGTGCTTTGTTACCTACACTTTAGTTGCGGGAAAAGCCAAATTTTGCCTAGAGGCTGATAAATGTAAAGATCAAATAAAAATGAGAGAAACTGGAAAAACCATCTGTTGTCATTCCAAGACCCCGGAAAGCAGCGCATTACAGCCTGCACCGTCTGGGAGTGAGCTTGGGGCGGCGACCAGACTGGCTCCTGCAAGATTTGGAACATCAGGATGGTGTACCCACCTCTCAAGATTGTTGTGAGAACTTACAGTATTGGCGCGAAAAGGCCAGCGATCACCATCCGGGTATTTTGCCTCTCTTGCTTTGCTGGGGGAAATTCAAATCTCAAAAAAGGGCGGACCCTAAAGGCGGTTGTGCGCCTGCGCGCGGGGCGGGGCCCAGGGATCTGGGAAGCAGGCGGGGCGGGGTGACGTGAGGCGACGCGGGGCGACGCGGACCTCTCCCGCGCCCGCCCGCTCGTCTCAAACACAGCCAGCCTGGCCGCCCGCCCGGCAGGCAAAGGGGCGGGGGCCGGCCCGGCGCGCGGTAGCCCGGTTAGTTTTCTTGGGGCGACGGCGGGGTCTCTGCGGCGCCCCCACGTGGGGGCGGGGCGTGAGGCCTGGGAGCCTGGGAGGGCTCCGCCCCCAGCGTCGCGCGCCAGGCCGCGTTATCGCCCACACTCGCCCCGCCCCCGGCTCCCCCCGTGGCGGGCTTCGGGCTGCTTCCCTGGAGCCAGCTGGGTGTGAGGAGGGAAAATGTCCGCTCCCTGATCCGAAGCCTGATTTTAGTGTCTCCCGTCAGGCACTCTCTGCAACCTGTGTCCTGTCCCCACTGCCAGTTAAAACAATTCCTCTGGCGAGTGTCCCTTCAGCGACCCGGGGGGCAGTTCCCAAGGGGGCGGGGCCAACCGCGTCTGAGGCATTCTCATCCGGGCATTCCCCAGATGCCGCAGCCGCCATCTTTGTTTTGTGCTGAAAGTCGCTATTGACGCCCGCGGACGGCCGGGCGAAGGAAGTGGCAAGATGGCGGCTCCCAGAACGGAGGCGTGGAGGCGCGCTTCGGCAGCAACAGAGCTGGGCACGCCTGTGCCTGACCCGAGCGCAGCCTGACCTCAAGCCTAGCGTGCAGCGGTCCCGGTCCCTTGCCGCGAAACAGCGCGGAGTTCTTTTAACGGGCCTTAGCCGGGAGGAGAAGCCTGCGAGGGCAGGGTGGGGTGGGTGAAAAACAGTGACGTCGTCCGACTCCGCCCCCTCGCCCGACCACCGCTGCCGCCATGTTTAGTTGTTACTTCTTCGCACAAGATGGCGGCTCCCAGGGAGGAGGCATGAGCGCCCTGCCGTTACCGCTCCTCCTGCCGTACAGTTGCCACTTCGGGGCCTAACTCTGCCTTTTTGAAGCGGCTCCTGTGGAAAGGAGTCATAAAGAGGAAAGCGAGGATTGGACGCTGCCTTGCGTTTGGTTTGCAGTGGAAGAACTGACCCGGGAGGAAGAGAATAGGGGGGAAGGGGGAGCTAGTTTCAAGATGGCGGCTCCCAGGGCGGCAGGCGCAGCCTGAGCAGCAGAGGCGGACTAAGGGTAGACGCTCGAGACCTCACGAGCCATACGGGGCTAGTATCTGAGCAGCCCTCAAGAACTCAAGCTCGTTTCACTGGCCTCTGGCGCGCCTCTATTCCTTACGAGTGTCGAGGCTGTGAAGGGAGCGGCCTCTACACTAAGCGCTGGGCGGGGAAGCGGGACGGTCTCAAGATGGCGGCTCCCACAATTGTGGTGTGAGCGCCGGCGGGGCTGAGACAACCGCTGCGCTTGTGGCTCCTTTCCACCCGCCCCGGAAGCCGGCCAGTGCAGGGGACTCGGGGGGGTGTGGGAACCGGGCCGGGGCTCCGCCATTTCCGGCAGGGGAGGGCTACGACTGAGGAAGGGAGGAGAGAGAGGCGGCTCAAGATGGCGGCTCCCAGGGCCTCCCGCTCGAGCCTGTAAGTGGGAGCTCCCAGGCAAGTAGTCAGGGCGGCGGGACTCGACGGCCTCCAGCTTCTCGGGTCCAGTCGCTTGACAGTTTCAAGAGGCTCTTGACGAGACGCGGTAAGCGAGAAGAAGGGGAAGAGGAGAAGGGAAGGAGAAAATAGTTAAGATGGCGGCCTCCATGGAGCCGTCCACCGCTGTGTGAGGAGCAGTTTCTCAGTGAGAGCCACCTTAGACGAAAAGGGGTGTGTGTGAGTGGAATTGGGGGGCTCCCTTCCCACTTGGCGACTTTTCTCCACCGCGCCCTTTCCCGGAACTATGGCTTCAGCCGTGTCAGCCGCCAACTCGCCAGCGGTGCTCTTGCAGCCCCGCTGGAAGCGAGTGGTGGGCTGGTCGGGTCCAGTGCCCCGGCCCCGCCACGGCCACCGCGCCGTGGCCATCAAGGAGCTCATCGTGGTGTTTGGCGGCGGCAACGAGGGGATAGTGGACGAGCTGCACGTGTACAACACGGGTGAGTGCAAAGCCCGCTGGGTCCTCGAATCTTTCCCTCCCTCCATCTCCTCCCTCTCCCTCCTTTCCTCTTCTCCCTCCTCCTTCCCTCCTCCCTTTCTCTCTTTCCTTCCTCTCCTCCCTTCCCTGGCTGCCCTCTTTCCCCTCCTCCCATTCCCTTCTCCAGCCGCACGGGACTCCCCTCCGAGACCCTTTGCTCTGCACGGCTTGTCTGTTCTGCCCTGCTCTTGTCCCTATCCTGACACCCCTGCTTCTCCTGCCTTCGAAGGGGGTGTCTTTCAGTATTGGAGAGGAACCCTCTAGGCCAGCTGGTGAGGGAGCGGGGGCGGCGCCCGTGGTGGTGACTTCAGACAAGACACCGTTACCCCCGCCAACTAGGCGGGCGGATGCGTCCCTTTGGCGCAGAGTCCCACCCCCTTCCCCCCCCCCCCCCCAACGCCTGCTAGGCTCTTCCTCATCTCTGGTGCGGTTTGGGGAGCAGTGACAACTTTTCGATGACAGATGAGGTCGCCGTCTCGAGAAAAGGGGCAGAGTTGAGCGGCCTCAATCCTGACCCGGGGGTGGGGTGGGCAGGCGGTGTGCCACGCTGGGGAACTGTCGTCCTGGGGCCCCACAAATCCGACGACGCTGCTGTTCCCCACTTGCAGTGTCGACTCCTGCAGTGTTTCCTTTCCCATGGCCTGTGGTCTGGATCTGGGGCCTTTGGCTGGAAGAGAGGGATTAGTTGCGGTCATCGTGCAGTGGACCGAGGAGGTTACCCTGCCCATTCCCAGGCCGCCCCTAAACCTGAGGCTGGGTTCATTGGGAGGAGTCAGGTGCAGTCAGAGTCGAAGACCGCGGTGTGTCCCTGCCTCCGGGTGTTGCCACCCGGAGGCTGACTTGCCGTGGTTCTGTTGTCTGGTGCCCCTGCTTGGTCTCTAGAGCTTCGCCGCATTCTCGTGCAACCCCTCCCCCATGGTGACCAGTTGGTACACCTGGTGCCTTGGTGGGCCCCAGTTGCCTGTTGAATGGAGGCTGGTCCGGGGAGAGGGACTGAGCGTTCTCACTGGGGGCAGTGGGCCTGGGCGCGTTGCGTTCCGTTCCAGAGCCTGAGAGGCGGAGGCGGGGCTGCTGCAAACCCCCTCCCGGCTCATAGTGTGCTTTTAGCAAGCTCTCCTCCACAGCTCCAGGTTGCTTTGGGGTCAGCCGCGACCAGAGTCTGGCTTCTAACCCATTTACCCCGCGCCAGCTCATCTGTCAAACTACTTTGGGCACCTAGCCGTCCAGTCCCAGGGTTCTGGTGGGCCGGGGTCCTCGGGTCTGGGCACCCCGTGTTCTTCCCACCACCCCCGCTGCCGCCGTCCCCAGCTCCGAGGTTGCTCTGAGCTAGGCTGTTGGTCAGTGCAATGAGGGTTGGATCCAAGCTTTCTCTCTGTTGAGTGCTCCCCGCCTGCGCCTCCCCTGAGGCACAGAGTTCAGTGTGATTGTGTCTTGTAAGTGGTTGACCCTACAAAGTTGACTTTCCGAGGCTGGTGGGTTGCTGGTGGCTCTTCACATTCTGGGTCGGAGCACCTGTTGCCTCCAGGGAGGCTGGGCTGGCTGCTGGAGCTTGGTGCCAGCTTGGACAGCTGCGGTGGCAGCAATTAGCCCAGTAAGGGAAGGCCGAGGGGCAGGGCTGTTTTTAGAGAGGTCGGTGTGCTCAGCAGAACCTCCTCAACCCCTTGGACCACCTTCCTTCTTGTAAGGCCTGGAGCAGGTTCCTTGGCACGGAACGCCAATTTTAGAAAGTAGGCCAGGGGCCTAATTACCATCAGCTCCAAAGGCCACTGCTTCTTGGGGCCTCTGTGTTGACACGCGTGTATTAAACTGAGTTGACCATTTCGGCATTCACTCGTTCCCCCTCTGGAAGGGTGGTAGTGGTAGTGGTAGTGGGAGCCAGCCTTCCAAAGGGCCGCAGCTCTGGATTCCTCCAGGGTACCAGTTCAGAAAGTGCCCTGAGAACTCCCTTGGCGACTTCTCGCTGCTAGTGAATGCGGCTCTCCGGTCCTCACCGCATGTTAGTGTTTCCTGTTTGACGGAGCCTCGAGCTTCTGCTGTTCTTAGAGAGCCAGGCTTGGTGTGGCCTCTATCCCACCAGCCGGGGCACAGGTGCCCAGCATCCTTCTTAGGGCATCTTCAGTGCTGCCTTGACAGCCAGCTTCCTGCTTACCTTGTGTCTTGTGTCTTAAATGAGGTCATAGCATATTCTCTAGCTTCTCCTTCTGTAAGAGGAATGCACAGAGAGACTCATCATTCAGAGAGAGTTCCCAGTTGCTAAGACAAAAGACCCTAGGGGGGCATGTGCCTGCATTGCCATCTTGGGCAGCTCAGAGATCGGGGGTGATGGGACTGGGGGTGGCAGGTGTGCACTGAACTGGAAGGTGGTGCATGAGGAAGTGTGTGTCTTTCCGCCTCGGTGGCCATGGAACACTTCCCCGGCCTTTGGGAGACCCATCCTCGACCTCAGGGAAGTTTCTGGCAACACCAAAGTGGATCACCCAGGGGCCCTGGCCCTGACACGGTGGGGTGAGCCCTGGTGTGGGGAGGCTGTGGCTGCTGGGCGAAGCAGCAGTTGAGGCGGGTCTGCCTCAGTGGTTCTCCAGCGTCCCCAGCTGATGACGCCAGAAGGAGCTTTGGAAAGCAACTAGTGAAACTTCCTCGTTTTCGCACACGTGAACCCTGAGGTCTCAGGCGGGACGTGCTGGGTCCAGGGTCACCCTGTTGGCTGTCTCGGCCTTCAGTTCGGTTATTAAGTGCAGGCCCCCGCTTTGGGGATACCTCCCGGGCGTGTTCTCCTTGGGGCTATGTGGTTACTAAGTTGAGCTTATCTCCAACCTGTTCACCCTCTGTTCCTGGCCTTTCGCATTCTCACAGGCACTTCCTGCCTGGCCCCGCCGGTTTCACTTGTTGGGAAGTCCTGTTCAGCCTTCAAGGCCCTGGCTCCTGTGTCACCTCTTCTGAGAATCATCTCCCCCACTCCGTGCCTCCTAGCACCTGCCACCGCCTGCACCATGCAGGAAGCAGGGTGGGGGGGGGTGCTGGGCCACTTCCTCCGGGGTACAGGCGTCTCTTCCTAGCCTCCCTCCCAGCCGAGAGTGGCAGCAAGCCAGAACTGAGGGGGGCAGAGGGACCTGCAGGGGTCGTGCACCACCACCACCCCCAGATGAGTGAGGGGTGATAGGATTAGGGGACAGCTGCCATCTCAGGGCAGAACCAGGCTTCAGCCTGGAACCCGCGCTGCCTGACAGCCTGCTCCTGTCTGGAGTGTTCTAGAACGAGGTTAGCCCCTCCTGGGTGCTGCAGAATGAGCTCTTGGGACGTCACCGGTCCCTTTCACCCAGCCCCTGAATTGGGTGGCAGGTGACCCGACACCTGTGGGCCCATCCCTTTCCCGTGTAGCCTCCCCCCGGCCCTCAGGGAGGCACGTGGTGGTCCCTTTTACTCGGGGACAGGATTCTTGTCTCGTGTGTCTGACCCTGTGAGCTCTGGTCAGTTACTTCCCCTTTCGGCCTCTGTTCCTGTGTCCAGTTTTAAAAAGTTTGGTGGCTCAGATGGTCAAGCATCTATCTACCTGCCATGTGGGAGACCCGGGTTCAATCCCTGGGTTGGGAAGATTCCCCTGGAGAAGGAAATGGCGACCTACTCCAGTACCCTTGCCTGGAAAATCCACGGACAGAGGAGCCTGGTAGGCTACAGTCCATGGGGTTGCCAAGAGTTGGGTGTGACTGAGTGACTTTATTTTCTTTCCTGTGTCCACGGAGGGAGGTTCAGAGGTCTGTGTCGGCATTTATCATGGGAACTTGAATGTAACTCCTTTGGACGCTGTGTGAGCCATCTCCCCCCAGTTTGTGTAGGGCTGAGGGCTCAAGCCTGGAAAGCTGCTGCTCTTCTCGGTTTGTTTTTGTGCCTTGAGGAAGGATAAGGCGGATCTCCGGACTCTGGGGCCAGGGTGCACGGAGCAGGCAGGGGAGACGGAGGGGAGTACTGGGCGTCCCCAAGGCCCAGTGACTCGCCTGAACTGAGGGTGGGACCCGCAGCCCGTTCCAAACAGCTATGTCCACCTGGGAAGTGGCCAGCCAGGGTGCCTTTATGCCGGGAGGTGCAATGTGCTTTGGGATGAGGGGGCAGGCCTCTTCCCCCTTGAGGGTGAAGCTGTGGGAGTCCGGTTACCCAGCGTGGAGAGGGTGGTAGGGACTGGCCCCTGTCATGCCCTGGGAGGGGCTCCATTGGCGCTCAGGTCCCTTCCCTGCCCACCGTTTCCTCAGTCCCGATTTGCTTGCCCGTGTTTGACCAAAACTGATGGAGGGGCGTGGAGTCAGATTTGCAGCTGGCTGCTGGTTTGAGGTGTCTGGTGAGAGTGCAGTGTGTGTTTCAGGGGATGGCCCTTCAAATAATACAGGACAGGAGGAATCCCTCCAAAGAGGGCAGTGTTTTCCCTGTGACTTTGCCAGGAAGCCCTGGCATGGCAGGCAAGGGATTGGTTGCCTGGGAGGTACGGGGGTGCCAGGCGGAACAGGGGCAGTTGGGGAGCTCCACCCTGGCTCGAGGCGGCGGACTTGAGGCAGCTTCCAGGGCTGGGAGGCTGCCCACCACCGCCTCTGCCCGTGTTCTGGAGGAGGGAGCTGTGGACCGTCGCCGGGGAAACCGCAGCAGAGCTCGAGCATGCCCCCATGGCTCTCCTGGGCCTGTACTCGGGTTGCTGCCCCTGGCCTGCAGCATTCGCTCTTTCAGCCACTGAGACATGCAGCCTGCCGTGGGCCTCCAGAAGGGTAGCTTGGGTATTAGATGTTTCTTTCTTTCCAAGTCCCCATAGCGTGGCAGGAGGTGGCCCCATCCCCAGAAGCTGACAGATTCTCTTGTCAGTGACTTTCTGCTTATTAAGATGACTATGATGAGAAGCAGGGTGACTTTGGGGTGGTCTCTGAGACCAAAGGGTTTGGAAGATGGCTTAGAGGGTCAGCAGTTAGATGCTCAAAGGAAGAAGTCCCACATCCTTGGGAAAAGAGTCGCTGTCTTAGCCTGTCCTTTCTTGGACTGTATTTTGAAGGCTGGTGAGTTTAGGGAGGCAGAGGGGTGGTGGTTTTGGTTCTGGTGGCTCCCAGGGTGTTCTGACTTCTGCTAATTTTTGTCCCCCAGCGACCAACCAGTGGTTCATCCCGGCTGTGAGAGGGGACATCCCTCCTGGATGTGCAGCCTATGGCTTCGTGTGCGATGGGACACGCCTGCTTGTGTTCGGAGGGATGGTGGAATATGGGAAGTACAGCAACGACCTCTACGAGCTCCAGGTAGTGTCCTGCTTGTCAGAGCGGGGTCAGGCCCTGTGCCACCCAGACCTTCTTACCCTAGTTAGGTGCACTCTCCCACCCCCAGCAGCCCCTCCTTATGTGACAAACAACCCAGCTCACCCTTGAGTTAATCACTGAACCTTGATTTTGCAGGCAAGCCGGTGGGAATGGAAGAGACTGAAAGCAAAGACGCCCAAAAATGGGCCTCCTCCGTGTCCTCGGCTCGGGCACAGTTTCTCCCTTGTGGGCAACAAATGTTACCTGTTTGGGGGTCTGGCCAATGATAGTGAGGACCCCAAGAACAACATTCCGAGGTGAGGCTTTGTCCTGTTCGTGTGGAATCCCATGAAGGCTGGGATGCTTGCCCACACAGCAGTCAATTTTGCTGAACCAGGTCCCTTTCATTTGTGAAACAGGAGGGTTGGTTCCCCCAACCTTGCCTTGGGCTGGTTCCTGCTCCTCAGACCCAGTTTAGAGCAGGTCCTTCTCGATGCCCGCAGGCTTCGTGATGGGTATTTTCCAAGGGCCTTTCTAAAGTCTGTAGGTAGTCCTGAACTGGTGCTCCCTTTTCACCTTGGAGGTTCTCATGTCATGTCCAGCTTCGTGCAGGGCAGCTGAGCACACCCCATCCTGCTGCTCCCTTTCCCCTCGCACCCCTCCTTAGGGGTGAGGACAGAGGTAGAAGGATTTGGAGTTCGTGTAGCATTAGCCCTGCTTTGTCTCCTCAGGAGTCTGCCATTCCCTTGTCAAAGCGGGTGGCCTGCCCTAACCTGACCTTTCTTTTCCAGGTACCTGAATGACTTATACATCCTGGAACTGCGACCGGGCTCTGGAGTGGTAGCCTGGGACATTCCCATCACTTATGGTGTCCTGCCCCCACCCCGAGAGTCTCACACTGCAGTGGTTTACACTGAGAAAGACAACAAGAAGTCCAAGCTGGTGATCTATGGAGGGATGAGTGGCTGCAGGCTGGGGGACCTCTGGACCCTGGATATCGGTACGACGTGGATGTAGCTGCTCCTGTGGTCTAGGAGTGCAGCTGGGCAGCTGGCGTGGGGTGTGGTGGTGGGGCTGTCACAGAGGGGGAGTGTCCTGCCTAGCACCCCACTTGTGACTGGGTCAGGATAGGACCTATCTGGGGCTGTCCTCTTTGCCCTGAGCTTACAGTGTTTAAGAAAGCGCAAGGCTCTGTTGACCGAGCCGATCTGCTAGCTTGCAGTAGAGTGAGGGGAGAGGAAACGGCCTAGAATGACGTTGTGTGGGTGAGGTAGCATGAGTCCTTATCAACTCGTCAGTGGTCACGGTGTTTCAGGAGCAGGGCCCCCTGGTCTATCCCAGTCAGAGGGGCTGCCCAGACACGGTGAGACCCCTAGGAGCTATTTGGGCAGATCGACAGGCAAGGAATCAGGAGTTCAGGCTGAAAGGAGTTCAGGCTTTTGACCTGAAGAAGGTGTAGGGGAGAAGGTGACCGACTGCACAACTATAGAGGGTTAGGTGATCCTGTAGCATTGCATCGGCATTCTAAAGAGATCATTTTGGGCACAGAGTTCCTAGCAGCCCTGGGTCTGTAGAGGGTGGAGCTGATGGTGGGTGAGTGCCTCTTGAGTAGTGGGAGGTGTTATGGTTCGTCTGGAGGGTATGGCGATGGCTCCTACCCCCAGCCCCAGCCCTGGTTCATAACAGGTGCTCGGGAAAGACTGCTTGGGAAGTGCCAGAGCTTGGTGATCAGGGGGGTTCTCAAGGCCTGTTGGGAGGACAGGTGTGCAGTTCTTGTGCTGTGTTAATACCTGCTTTCCAGAGCCTTCCCCATGTCTGGGACCCAGCCTGTGGGCCAAAGGGCACATGTCCAACCCGCTGTGAGTAACCTTCTCTTCCCACTGCTCCGCACAGAGACTTTGACGTGGAATAAGCCCAGCCTCAGCGGGGTGGCACCTCTTCCTCGAAGTCTCCACTCAGCCACGACCATAGGAAACAAGTGAGTAGCCAGCCGTGGCTTTTTTCTCTTTGTAGCCCGCACCTCCCACCCCCATGGGCTCACAGTTTCGTTCTAGCAATCCCTGAGGCCTGAGGAGACCTTTCTTTGGTTGGGCTGGCATTTAGCAGCCGTCTTCCCCTTATGACCCTGGGGGACCCCCCCCAAAAAAAAGGGGGTAGAGGGACACAGATTGTTCTAGATCCTCTGCAGCAGCAGCTGAGTGTCTTTGTCAATGCCAAGGTCCCAGAGTGAACGTAAGGATGATGGGGACAGAGTGGAGCTTTGGGTGAGCTACACCGAAGCTCTGTGAGCTGGAGGTGACACAGTTCTTGTGAGGGCTGAGCCACCAAGGCAGAGAGGGCCACGTTCAGAGCTTTGTGCATCCCGGGGAGAACTAGAGGACCCAGGGTGTTCAGGACATTCTGGATGGAAGTGGTGGCCTTGAGCTTGGCACCTCGTCCACAACCGTCTCCTACTCTTCCCTCCCTCGTCCCAGAATGTACGTGTTTGGTGGCTGGGTGCCCCTCGTCATGGATGACGTCAAAGTGGCCACACACGAGAAGGAGTGGAAGTGTACCAACACCCTGGCTTGTCTCAACCTGGGTATGGCCTCCTCGGGCTCAGCGAGGCCTGCAGAGGGCTGCGGGAGGCTGGCCCACCGGCCTGCGGCTGTGTTGGGGGCGCAGGGGGCCAAGCTGCTTCTAGGCTGTGCCTCGAACTCCGCGAGGCGTAGCCAGTGGTCTAAGCGCCCTGAGGGACACTCCTTGGCGTGTTTTGAATAGGCTCTTCCTCACCGGCATAACCACGTAGTGCCTCTCTCTCACTTCCTGTTGGTGGTTTCTCACCCACCCTGCAGGGACCACGCTATAGATGTGAGCATTGCTTATAGGTTCCTTAAAAACGGAGCACACAGGACGGCGGCCTGCTCTACGCAGCGCAGTGCCTGGCCCTTGTGTTTTCTCTGTCCCAGAGACCATCCCATCCTCGCAGGGCAAGTGGCTCATTCTTTTGAATTGCGCTCGTGGTGTCAAAACTTGCACCGACGCTGCTCCGTGAGTATCCTTGCACCGTTCTCACCACGTTCAGGTGTATCCGAAGAGGGACAACCTAGAGGTAGCCTTGCTGGCAGGGGGATGTTACTGGACATGCAGATGTCCCTAGCGGTGCTCACCAGGCCGGCAAAGCCCACGCTCTTCACCAAGCCCAGTAGGTGCTTGACTTCCCACGGGCCAGCTCCCGGTCCCCTCCCCTGGCTCACCCTCAACCCTGGCTGCAGCAAAAGGAACATCAAGCTGCCAGGCACCTTCTGGGTTAAGTTTGCCTTTCTCTTATCTTGAGTGAGGGTATGTATTTTTCTTTTCTGAGATCTGTCACTTTTTCCGTAACTTGCGTTCCTCTTTGCCCATCTCTTTCTAGAGGCTTTTGTGTTGCTCCATGTGCAAGAAGGGGAACCTTTGACTGTGTCTCTCATGTAGTTTTCCCAGTTTATAGTTTGTGGTTTCTAATTTTGTACGATCTTTTTGCCATACAGAATTGTATTTTTTTTTGTTTTTGTCTTCGTCTTACGTTAGTAATCTTGGATGACTTCCTGGTTTTAATTCCCCATCCCTGACAGCAAAAGGCCAAAGAGCCCCTGAGGGTTGTTGGTTCCTCTGTGCCCTACTGACTTTCTCATCCTGTCCTCCCCAGATACCATGGCTTGGGAGACCATCCTGATGGATACGCTGGAAGACAATATTCCCCGGGCCCGTGCTGGCCACTGCGCAGTAGCCATCAATACCCGCCTTTACATTTGGAGTGGGCGTGACGGCTACCGAAAGGCCTGGAACAACCAGGTCTGCTGCAAGGACCTCTGGTACCTGGAAACAGGTAAGGCTAACTAGAGGAGAGCTTCCACACCCGTCCCCAAAGTGTCTGCCTCTTCCTCCTCACCAATGATGCTCTCTTATAGAAAAGCCACCACCTCCAGCCCGGGTACAGCTGGTGCGTGCCAACACTAACTCCCTGGAGGTGAGCTGGGGGGCCGTGGCGACAGCCGACAGTTACCTTCTGCAGCTCCAGAAATATGACATTCCTGCCACGGCTGCCACTGCCACCTCCCCCACACCCAATCCAGTCCCGTCTGTGCCTGCCAACCCTCCCAAGAGCCCTGCCCCAGCAGCAGCCGCACCTGCCGTGCAGCCGCTGACCCAAGTAGGCATCACGCTCCTGCCCCAGGCTGCTGCCGCGCCCCCGACCACCACCACCATCCAGGTCTTGCCGACGGTGCCTGGCAGTTCAATCTCCGTGCCCGCTGCAGCCAGGACTCAAGGTGAGCCGGGCGCTCGAGGGCAGGAACTGGCTCACCCGGAGGTGGCATGCCTGAGCGGGGGCTGCTAGACCGCATGCCTGGAAGCCGTTAGTGCAGACCGGAGGCTGAGTGCTGTTGCGGAGGCCTGGTCCTGACCCGCAGAGACTGTCCCCGAGTGGTGCTGGAAGGGCAGGAGCTGAAGCCCAAGCAGATCCCGGAAGTTGCTCACTTCGGCCCCTTCTCTGAGCAGGTGTCCCGGCTGTGCTGAAAGTGACTGGTCCTCAGGCTACCACGGGAACCCCGTTAGTCACCATGCGACCTGCCAGCCAGGCTGGGAAAGCCCCCGTGACCGTGACCTCCCTTCCCGCAGGCGTGCGGATGGTTGTGCCTACACAGAGCGCCCAGGGGACGGTAAGGAGCCAGGGCAGGGCGTGGTGGGACATTCTTGGTAGTGGCGCACTGGCAGGGTTTGACTCCCACCCTGTGCTAGCACCTTTCATCCAGGGCCTGGAAAGTGCTGATGAGGCGACCTCAGCACTAACTTCAGGATTAGTAAGCTAACACCTCAGAATGATCTCGCTATCTGATCTCAAGGGCATGTTAAATGTGTATTTTCTGAGGGGAGAAGCTAACCAGCTGGGGTTTGACACAGGCCTGGTCAGTGGTAGGAGTTCAGGTCTGGGGTCAGTAGAGCAGCGCCTGGCTGTCCTCAAAGCCGAGAGGTGCTGCTCCAGGAAGTAGGGATTGGAACCGCCTCGGGTCTGGTGTTCCCTGTGGGCTCACACTCCTTGTGTCCCTTGCAGGTCATTGGCAGCAGCCCACAGATGAGTGGCATGGCTGCGTTGGCAGCCGCGGCTGCTGCCACTCAAAAAATCCCTCCTTCCTCGGCACCCACGGTCCTGAGTGTCCCGGCTGGCACCACCATCGTCAAAACCGTGGCCGTAACGCCGGGCACCACCACACTCCCAGCCACTGTGAAGGTGGCCTCCTCACCAGTCATGGTGAGTGTCCCTTGGAGCTGGTTCTGAGCTCACAGCCTTGGGGCCGGGGGTTTCTGGATATCGTCGTTAGACAGGGGTCACTACTTCTGGCTTTTGGACCAACCATAGAGGATGGCGGCCCATGGTTGGTGCTTGGTGGGGGCTGGGGAATAAGCTGGCAGCCATGGGGGTGTGGCTGCCTTGTGACCAGACCTGTGGCCCAGTGACCTCCCTTGTTGCACTAAAGGAAAGGTAAACGAAAATGAGCTTGATGGACATACACAAATGCGCAGGGGCCAGCTCTTCCTCCCGCCAGTTCTAGGTTGAGTCTGGGGTGCTTTCTGACCTACCCACCACTCTTCTCTGTGATCTCCAGGTGAGCAACCCAGCTACTCGCATGCTGAAGACTGCAGCTGCCCAGGTGGGGACCTCTGTCTCTTCTGCCGCCAACACGTCTACTCGTCCCATCATCACCGTACACAAGTCTGGGACTGTGACAGTGGCCCAGCAAGCCCAGGTGGTGACCACAGTGGTGGGTGGGGTCACCAAGACCATCACCCTGGTGAAGAGCCCCATTTCGGTCCCAGGAGGCAGTGCTCTGGTGAGTGACCACCACCAGGAGTGCCCAGCCGAGGCCGTGCCCTTGACCGGTCTCTGGATCACTATTTTTGGTGCTCTGTCGTTTCGTTTTTAGATTTCCAATCTGGGCAAAGTGATGTCAGTGGTCCAGACCAAACCGGTTCAGACTTCGGCAGTCACAGGCCAGGCGTCTACAGGCCCAGTGACTCAGATCATCCAGGTGAGCTTGTGGACCCTAGACCGGGACCCTGCCTAGATGAGCTTGAGTGGCTCAGAAGGTCCTGTTGCTTGGTTCTGTCACTTGCAGTCTTCAGAATAGTCCAAGCTGCTTGGGCTGGCAGTGAATCCTGGCCAGACCAGACTCACCATTAAACTTGCAGTTCTTCTAAAAAATGACAGATGCATATGTGTATCACCGACCGACTCTGTTAGACACCTGAAGCTAGCATAGCATCGTAGAGCAACCAGACTTCAATTAAAATTCAACAATGACAACAAAGCCACACTTTGCATCCCAGCAGTGATGCCCATTCATCTCAGCCTTCCTCCCCCCATGCGTTTTCCCCTTACAGACTAAAGGACCCCTGCCAGCCGGGACCATCCTGAAGCTGGTGACATCTGCAGATGGCAAGCCCACTACCATCATCACAACCACGCAGGCCAGCGGGGCAGGGACTAAGCCTACCATCCTGGGCATCAGCAGTGTGTCCCCCAGCACCACCAAACCCGGCACCACGACTATCATTAAGACCATCCCCATGTCGGCTATCATCACACAGGCGGGCGCCACGGGTAGGGGCCTTCCCCGGTGTGCTGGGGAGAAAGCAGGTGAGGGAGTAGCCAGTCTGCATCGTCTTTCCGTTGAGGTTTTCTTCTCTGCTCCACCTTCTCTTTGCCTCTTGTGTAAGATTTTCCCGTCTGCTCTGCCCTCTCCTTGCCTCTTGTTTACGATTTGTCAGGAGGTAGCAAGGGTACGGCTGTAGTTCGTACTACTTTGTTTTAATTGAGGGGCAACAGGCGTAACTGTTTGAAAAGAGGGCCCGAGAGAAGCGGGCCTGGGTGGGAGGCTGGCACTGTCGCCCGGCCCTTCCTAAAGCCAGGCTGCCCCCCTCTCCTCTAGGCGTGACTAGCAGTGCTGGCATCAAGTCGCCCATCACCATTATCACCACCAAGGTGATGACTTCTGGAACTGGAGCCCCCGCCAAAATCATCACAGCCGTTCCCAAAATCGCTACGGGCCACGGGCAGCAAGGAGTGACCCAGGTGAGGTGTGCCTGGCCCTGTCCTCCCCGAGGGTCCAGCCCGGGACCGCAGCAGACCACGAGGGGCCTGGGAGGGGCAGCAGAGGATCTGCTCGGGCCAGCCCCCAAGTGACACGGGGGCCCTTTTCTCTGGTTTTCCAGGTGGTGCTGAAGGGCGCACCTGGCCAACCAGGCACCATCCTCCGCACCGTGCCTATGGGGGGCGTCCGCCTGGTCACTCCCGTTACTGTCTCTGCTGTCAAGCCGGCTGTCACCACACTGGTCGTCAAGGGCACCACAGGTATGGAGGCCTCAAGGTGCAGGGCCGTGAGGGCAGGGTCAGGGTGTGCCCCAGCCCCACTCACCTGGGGAGAACAGCCACACCAGCTGTTGACCTCCTCCCACACCCGCCTCCTTCCTCGCCTCCAGGCGTCACGACCCTGGGCACAGTGACAGGCACCGTCTCTACCAGCCTGGCCGGAGCTGGGGGTCATAGCACCAGTGCCTCGCTGGCCACGCCCATCACCACGTTGGGCACCATCGCCACCCTCTCAAGCCAGGTGATCAACCCCACTGCCATCACCGTGTCAGCAGCACAGACAACGCTGACAGCGGCCGCTGGGCTCACCACGCCCACCATCACCATGCAGGTAGGGCAGTCGGAGCTGCAGTGTGCTGGCGGACCCTTGGTTCCCCTCCCACATGTGGCACCCGTTAGGAGGGTTACTCTGGAGGTACATAATCGCGATTCTTAGTCACTGCCTGCTAGTCTGTCAAGTTGAGATGATATATCTCAGCCATGTTTAGCGTTTGAGCACTAGGTTCTTTGTGCATCTTGAGCTGAATTCCTGGTGAAGTGGTGAAGCTGGCCTTGGCACAGCACAGGGTCAGCCAGGTTTTTCCCCCACCCCTGCCCGACCAAGGACTTGCCCCAGCCTAGGCCCTGCTCCTCCACCCATTCCTGGTTCCTTTTCCCTGGTCCCTGAGCCAGTCAGTGTCTTGGAGTGAGGGTGAGCAGGTCCTAGACTTGGCAGGGCTTTTGCTTTAGGTGCCAAGCCACTGGTCACGGCGGGTACTGCAGGTTGGTGACAGGGCAGACGCGGGAGGATGGGCAGCAGCACTAACTCCCTGTGTACCCTCTCTCCAGCCTGTCTCCCAGCCTACACAGGTGACTCTGATCACGGCCCCAAGTGGGGTGGAGGCCCAGCCTGTGCACGACCTCCCAGTGTCCATTCTGGCCTCCCCTACTACAGAACAGCCCACGGCCACGGTCACCATCGCTGATTCGGGCCAGGGTGATGTGCAGCCCGGCACTGTGACCCTGGTGTGCTCCAACCCGCCGTGTGAGACCCACGAGACGGGCACCACCAACACAGCCACCACCACCGTCGTCGCTAATCTGGGGGGGCACCCCCAGCCCACCCAAGTGCAGTTCGTCTGTGACAGACAGGAGGCCACTGCTGCTCTTGTGACCTCCACAGTGGGCCAGCCGAATGGCAGCATCGTTCGTGTTTGCTCCAACCCGCCATGCGAGACCCACGAGACCGGCACCACCAGCACAGCCACCACTGCCATGTCCGGCATTGGAGGCGGGCCACGGCGAGACATTCGGCTCGCCTGCGCAGCCACCACCATTCCCACTGTAGTCCGGGTCAGCGTGGCTGCTGGGATGTCAGAGGGAGCCCAGGTTTCCATCAAGCCCGCGTGCCAAACCCGTCAGACAAGCGCAACCAGCACCACCATGACTGTGATGGCCACCGGGGCCCCGTGCTCAGCCGGCCCGCTCCTCAGACCAAGCGTGGCCCTCGAGGCCGCTGGCTGCGGTGCCACTCTCTTACAGCTGGGGCCCCTGAGTGCCCAGGTCAGGCCCAGTGGCGAGGAAGGGTCCCTCGCTAGCTTGGGCCCACTGGTGTCCGTGGGGCGCCAGCTGGAGGTGCATCACACGCACACGACCAATACGGCCACTGTGGCCTGCTCTGCCATGGGTGCCGGGGAGCCCCACGAGCTGCTGGGGGCCCCCACACTCGTGTATGAAAGCTCAGCCAGCGCCTCTGTGACTGCCGCGGCTCTGGAGGCACTGCTGTGCCCCTCAGCCACTGTGACCCAGGTCTGCTCCAACCCCCCGTGTGAGACCCACGAGACGGGTACCACTCACACGCCCACCACGGCCACGTCCGGAGGGGTTGCAGGCCAGCCAGAGGGTGGGCAGCAGCCTCCCACCAGCCGGCCCTGTGAGACGCACCAGACCGCTTCCACTGGCACAACCATGTCCGTCAGCTTGGGCGCCCTGCTCCCAGATGCCACCCCCTCCCACAGGACCCTGGAGTCCAGCCTGGAGGTGGCAGTGCCGCCCACAGTCACCCCCCAGCCCGGCGCTTCATTGCTCACTCCTTTCCCGACGCAAAGGGTGTGCTCCAACCCGCCCTGTGAGACGCATGAGACAGGCACCACACACACGGCCACCACTGTCACCTCCAACATGAGTTCCAATCAAGGTAGGTGGACACAACCAGCCAGGTCCCCGCAGGTTCCCAGGCCCAGGGCTCACCAAGAAGCCTGCAGTTCAGTTCTGTGCAGCCTGGTTGTACGGTACGGGCAGGTCTTCCAGGCAGCCATGTTTTCTGGTGGCAGAGCTGGGTGGTAGCCCTGCTGGAGGAGGGCCTGTCACCCCGTTCTCTGCTTGCCCCATCAGACCCCCCACCGCCTGCCGGCGACCAGGGAGAGGTGGAGAGTACCCAGGGCGACAGTGTGAATATCGCCAGTTCCAGTCCCATCACGACAACAGTGTCCTCCACGCTGACGCGGGCTGTGACCACCGTGACACAGTCCACGCCAGTCCCAGGCCCTTCAGTGCCGGTAAGAGCCCAGAAGGGTCCCTGCGACCTGGAGCGCCTGGGCCCATGTTGTTCCTGAACTGGACACCAGGTGGCGCTGTTGCTCCAGGCACGCGCCGCTCCTGGCCCCGTTTCCAGACCATAAAAGGGCAGTTTCTCGCCTAACAGGGCAGGGCACAGGAGGCCCCAGTCCTTGGTGGGTGTCCTGTGGGTGATTTTATTGCTGTAGCTGGTTCCTGTGGCTCATCACTTGGCTATGGAGTGGCACAGGAGAAGTTGGTGGGCCCCTTTCGTGAGACCAAGGGGTCTCTCTCGGGTTGGGTTAAAATGGGCCAGTGGGTCAGAAGTCTCGCTTTCTCTTGCCATGCCTCCTGCTGCTCAGTGATGTACTGTCCTTGTCTGTCAGGCAGGGTTGTGGCAATCCATTGAGAATGCAGATCCCGACCCACAGGGAAAGATGAAGGTCTGCCTGGTTTCTATCTTCCTCTCCTCCACTCTGACAGGGCTTCTCTCCCTTTCTAGAAGATCTCATCTGTGACTGAGACTGCCCCAGGGGCTCTGACCACCGAAGTCCCCATCCCGGCCACGATTACAGTGACCATAGCCAACACAGAAACTTCTGACATGCCCTTCTCTGCTGTTGACATCCTGCAGCCCCCAGAGGAGCTCCAGGCCTCGCCAGGGCCGCGTCAGCAGCTTCCGCCACGGCAGCTCCTGCAGCCTGCCTCCGCGCCCCTGGTGGGGGACTCCGCCGAGGTCCTGTCAGCCTCCCAGAGCCCTGAGCTCCAGGCCGCCGTGGATCTGAGCAGTACAGGGGACCCGTCTTCAGGCCAGGAGCCTGCCAGCTCGGCTGTGGTGGCCACTGTGGTGGTCCAGCCACCGCCACCCACCCAGTCTGAAGTAGACCAGTTGTCCCTCCCCCAAGAGCTGATGGCTGAGGCCCAGGCGGGCACCACTACCCTCATGGTGACAGGGCTCACCCCAGAGGAGCTGGCAGTGACTGCTGCTGCTGAAGCGGCCGCACAGGCCGCAGCCACAGAGGAGGCCCAGGCCCTGGCCATCCAGGCCGTGCTCCAGGCCGCACAGCAGGCTGTCATGGGTAAGTGCTGCACGTAGGCCAGCTGGCTCAGCAGGCTATCCTTGCTTGAGGCCAGGGGGTAGCCCTGAGGGAGGGACAGGCTGCTCAGGGGTAACGAACCACGCTTCAGGCACCTCCCTCCAGGTGACCTGAGCAAAGGGAGCTTGTTTGCCACCAGGATGGCACAGTATGACCTAACTGGAACTGAAGCTGACTTTGGTGCGCAGACAGGAGGCGGGTCTCACCAGGGGGAAGGCAGGGGAGAGGTCTGGGGGACAGGCTCTGAGGGTTGGTGTCCAAGGATCCTGCCCGTTGCTCTGAGAGGGCAGTGGTGGTGGGAAGCCGGGGCTGGCGTCCCTCCTAAGTTGTCGTCTTCTGCCCCTGGAGCAGGCACTGGGGAGCCGATGGATACTTCAGAGGCGGCCGCGGCAGTGACGCAGGCAGAACTGAGCCACCTGTCAGCCGAGGGCCAGGAAGGCCAGGCAACCACCATCCCCATCGTGCTGACACAACAGGAGCTGGCCGCCCTGGTGCAGCAGCAACAGCTCCAGGAGGCGCAGGCCCAGCAGCAGCAGCACCACCTGCCCACAGAAGCGCTGGCCCCTGCCGACAGCCTCAATGACCCAACCATCGAGAGCAACTGCCTCAATGAGCTGGCCGGAGCTGTGCCCAGCACCGTGGGCCTGCTGCCCCCCACGGCCACCGAGAGTATGTGGGACCCTGCCTGGCCACGGGCGGGTTGGCCTGCAGCCTCGCTCCCCTAGGGAATTCAGTTGACTGGGGAAGAAAGTCTTGTGAGTGGGGTCCCAGGTTCCTTGGGGTAGAGGGCCCTGTCGTGTAGCCCGAGGGAGGGGCTCCTGTGCAGAAGGCCCAATCTCCGGGGCCTTTCCTGCTGATGCCTTTTTGTCCTTCTCAGGCCTGGCCCCGTCCAACACATTCGTGGCCCCCCAGCCGGTCGTCGTGGCCAGCCCCGCGAAGCTGCAGGCCGCGGCCACCCTGACGGAAGTGGCCAATGGCATTGAATCCCTGGGCGTGGTGAGTCTGGAGTGACAGGGTGTTGGGAGCGGGCTAATGAATCCGGACTCAGAGGGTGTCCTGATCACTTCTCCCTCTCTGCCTTCCAGAAGCCAGACCTGCCACCGCCACCTAGCAAAGCCCCTGTAAAGAAGGAGAACCAGTGGTTTGACGTGGGGGTCATTAAGGGTACCAATGTGATGGTGACACACTATTTCCTGCCACCCGAAGATGCTGTCCCGACTGATGTACGTATCCCTGGGAGCCAACATCCTCAGGTGGGCAGGGACTTGTGAATCTCCCAAGGGATGCTCTCTCCGTCTCAGGGCTGACCCCTCCTCACCCTATCCCCTTTGCAGCCTTTGAAGCAGTGGCAAAGCTCATCCCTGGCCCCCCTCGCCCTGTCCCCCCTGGTCATGACGGGGCTGCCATGGCTGCCCTTTGCCCACCCCACCGTCCCCATGGTGGAATAGTGCTCCACTGATTCCTGCAGCCCTCTCAGTGGTGGGCTTCACGTCACTCTCATCTCTCCTGTTCGCCTGATCTCTCCCTGTAGGATGACTCGGGCACTGTGCCCGACTACAACCAGCTAAAGAAGCAGGAGCTGCAGCCAGGCACCGCATATAAGTTCCGCGTCGCCGGGATCAATGCCTGCGGTCGGGGGCCCTTCAGTGAGATCTCAGCCTTTAAAACGTGTCTGCCTGGCTTCCCGGGGGCCCCATGTGCCATTAAAATCAGCAAAGTGAGTCTTGTGAGATCAGCCTCTGTCCTCAGCTAAGTCCGTGCTCATGGGGCTTTCTTCTTTGCTGGTCTGGGTGGGGGTGACTTGGGAGGGGCCCCTGAGATATAGGCAGAGTCTGGTGGGTCTGGGCTGAAGCTTCTTGGCCTCTCCCTCTCTGACACAGCATGAGCTGTGACTGACGTGCTCATTCACCTAATCCTCTAATGCCTAAACTCCTTGATGAGGTCTGGGCCTGTGACTCCATTTTTCTGATGGGGAGACTGAGGCACCAAGAGGCTAAATGACAAGCCATTTGATAGGTGACAGAACAGGTCTAGGAAAGTGTTTGGAGTCCCGGTTCATTTTGCCATTGTGTCACGCTGCCTTCTAGGTGGGGGCAGACGAAGCCATCTCTTTAGAGCTCCTTGAGCTCTGCTGTGAAATAGGTTTGTTGTGTCAGGAGCGGGGTGAAGAAGGAGCTGTCAGTTCTGGAAGCTTCGACTCAGTCTAGGTTCTCTGTTCTCCGACAGGCAGGGGAGGAATAAGTCACAGAGGCTGAAGACGGCCCCCTTGACCTCTGCTTCCTCTGTTTTAGAGTCCAGACGGTGCTCACCTCACTTGGGAGCCGCCCTCTGTGACCTCCGGCAAGATCATCGAGTACTCAGTGTACCTGGCCATCCAGAGCGCGCAGGCTGGCGGCGAGACCAAGAGCTCGACCCCGGCACAGCTGGCCTTCATGCGGGTGTACTGCGGGCCCAGCCCATCCTGCCTCGTGCAGTCCTCCAGCCTCTCCAACGCCCACATCGACTACACCACCAAGCCCGCCATCATCTTCCGCATTGCCGCCCGCAATGAGAAGGGCTATGGCCCAGCCACCCAAGTCAGGTGGCTGCAAGGTGGGTGTGTGGGGGGCTCACTCTGGGGAGGGAGAACTCTTGCCAGCCGCTGGCCTGGTGAGCTTGACCCTCTGGGGTGGGTGGATCCCTCACCTCGCCTGCTGGAGAAAGCTCCTTGGGGGGCTGTTAGAGGGGGGTGGGCATGGGGAGGGCCTATAAGACCTGCAGCCAGAGGTGGGGGGTGGGCGCCCAGGCTTAGGGTTGCTCTGTCACTTGAGGGGGGGGCAACAGCAGAGGCCTCTAAGCTGTGTCCAGAATGGCCCTGGGGGGTGGCATGCGGGTGGCCAGGACCCTGGGGCACATGCCCACAGGAGGGGCCGGCACACTCGGTGCCCGGCCGCGCTGTGCTGGGTGGCGTCAGGGCTGCCCGCCCACTCCCCCCCTTCTGCTTTCAGAAACCAGTAAAGACAGCTCTGGCGCCAAGCCGGCCAGCAAGCGGCCCATGTCGTCTCCGGAAATGTAAGCAGGGGGTGCTTTTCCAAGAGCCTTCTGGGGCCGGGAGTAGGCAGACCCCGAGAGCAAGGAGCAGTGGGGACAGCTGGGCCCTGCTTCTCCTGAAACGCGGGGGGCCGCCCAGCCTGGGGGGCAGCTGGAGCTCTGGCCAAGTCCTGCTCGCTTCACCACGCAGATCCACGCTGACCCTGTCTTTTTTTACCTTTGCCTCTCATCTTTCAAGGAAATCCGCGCCA
The DNA here is from genome assembly GCF_963930625.1 of Muntiacus reevesi. Taxonomy (NCBI): domain Eukaryota; kingdom Metazoa; phylum Chordata; class Mammalia; order Artiodactyla; family Cervidae; genus Muntiacus; species Muntiacus reevesi. The sequence continues at coordinate 146,948,044 of NC_089271.1, read as the reverse complement.
AAGAAATCGAAGGCAGACGGTTAGTGAGAGGCAGCTGCCCGGCGCCTGGCTTCTTCTCCAGCCTCCCCTCTGCTTCAGGACCGCCGCCCGCCCCAACTGCCCGGCGCGCACTCCGCCCTCACGAGCCAGCGGCTGCCCTCCTCTCCCCCTCCTCTCTCTGTTTTTACAAGAATCTTGAGAAAGCACATTTTACCATGGCTGCAGGGCCGGGGGGAGCAGAAGGCAGATGCTAAAGAGCAAGTGAGGGAGTGGGTGCCCCCCCCTTCCTCCAGGGAGCCCTCGAGGGAAAGACTGAAACACACTGGAGCAGACGGAAAGCCTGCCTCCAAAGTCTACACACCCCTCGCTGTTGCCCTTGGCTCCAGGGATCAGCTAAGGCCCGAGGAGTTTGGGGGGGCTTGTAGAAGCACCCCTGGCCCTCTTCCCTGCCTCTAGTCTCAGAGGCTTGGGGGGCATCCCCCCCAAACTGGGTATCTGTCTGGTTTTATTTTCTTTTGTGACCTTAGCATTTCTTGCCACGTGACACCTGCCTGTCCTTTTGGCTTAACCAACCCTGCCCTGCCTGGCAGTCCCATGGGAAGCTGATCCATTTTCTCAGAGGCCTTCGTCCTCCCATCCCGTCCTCCCTCCCCTCCTCTTACCCGTTCAGAGAAGAAAAAGCAAACGAAAAAGCAAGGGGTGGAGAAGGAGCCCCGGGGTGGCCTGAGCAGTGTTCTGTGAAAACCTCCTGATGCCCACCTGGGGCCTCGAGGAGCCCTCCCACTGAGCCTGGCTACGGCCTCTCTGGGGTCGGGGTTGGGGGCCACATCACCAACTGCTGCATTTGTTGTATTTTTTTTTTTAAGTTGAAATGGGTGAAGTTAACAGTTTTATTGTAATTTTAGTCTTAGTGTGTGGGGTTTTGTCCATTTTTTGTTGTTGTTAGTTGTGTACAGAATGTGTATCTTTTTCTGTTGTCTTTTTTTTTTTTTTTTTTTTTACCTTTTCTCCTTGGCGAAGCCTTGGCAGGGATCTTTCTGGACGAAAAAGTGAGGGGTGGCCAGGGCAGGAGGAGTATGGCATTTTCCCTGTCGGTCTGGTGTCTGCTGCCCAGTGTGATTTTCTTCTTTCTGGCCCCTGCCCTGTGCCCCTCTGCCTGTCCCCAGGCCTCTGGGATGACGGAGGGTGAGTGGTCAAATCTTGCCCCCCTCATGGGTTGTGGCTCCAACATCTAGAGGCTTGAGCTTTAGAGTCTGCTAGAGCCCAGAGTCAGACTTCCTGAGGATGATGGTGCAAAGGCGTGGGCATGACCCGATACCCAGTCCTGGGTCTGTGGCCCTCTCCACAACTCCCAGGCTCCCTCCCTGGCATGAGCGCTTAGAGCATCCAACACCCACAGCTGCCGCTTTCCGTGGCCACCCTCTCTGGGCAGGGCTGGCATGCAATGGACAGGAACCCGGCCTCTGAAGCTGCCTGGGATGACAAGTCGTGCAGTACCATCAATGCTACAAAGTTGGGCTCTGGGTTCTGCTGGGAGCGGCTAGTCCAGTGTCAGCTTTGCCCCATGTCCAAGGTTTTTTGCAAGGAGTGAGACTTGGAAGCAAGTCGCACTGAAGGATTTGAACCGAACAACCGATGTCTTCAAAGCCCCTTCCTCTGCCCTGGAGATGCAGCTGGGGCTGGGAAGACCCCAGCCTCTGCAGACCCCTGCCCCCAGCCCCCACCCTCTGGGGTCTCTGTTGTATTATAGTATATTTCGCTGTGGAAAACGTCACGTTTAGTCACCTTGGAGCCCACCGCCTGATCCCATTGTCTTCCCCCCAGCCCAATTCCTGAGCGCCCTCTGATCTCTCTGTTTCTGGAAACAGTACGCCCATTCATTATTGTAGAGTAACCCTTGTGACTCAATATTACCATAGTGCGATGTCGTTTTGTGCTATTTTGAACAATTAAAAGACTTTTTTTGAAATAACGACCTGCTGTGTTGCTGTATCCGGGACTCCCACAGGAGGAGGCTGGAGGTGGGAAGCTGGGCCCTGTGGGGCTCACAAATCACCCTCTGTCCAGGAGTTTTTTGCTCCCAGAATTCTGCTTCCCTATCACCTCCCACAGCCCAAAGGTGCTGCGAGCTGTGGCCTTGGCAGCGAGCTGATCTGGGACCTGGTTTCCCCCAGAAGATCCCACAATGGCAGCCGGAATGCAGGGCACAGGCCAAAGGGGCTAAAGGGGCCAAAGTTGCTGCTGCCTCCCTGTGTGGAGGCCATGTTACCTCCCTCTTCTCCCTCACCATAGGACAGGGGGCAACCACCACCCTCCTTGGACCAAGAGCTCACAGCCCCTAGGACAGACCAGCATCACCGGAGGGACGCCCCTGTGGTCAGAGGGCACTGCTGGAGTAACTCCTGGCCTTGCTCTTTGTGCACATGGGTCAGGGTCCCCAAATAGTCCCACTGTTGGGTTGCGGTGCCAGGGCTAAGATGGTGGTGTAGCCAGGGGCAGGCAGGCAGCATCAGTCCTCAGTGCCAACCAGGACAAAGGCCCAGAGGGCCAAGTGGGGTGGCCAGGGCTTGGCACAACCTCGGTGCCAGAGAGGACCAGTGAGGCTATTGCCCCACTGACATGGATGGGGCTCGGACACTCCTCTGGTACCAAAATCCAGCAGGTAGGGATGGAAAGTGGTCAACGCACAGTTTGGGAAAAAAACTAGAGACAATTCAAGTTTTAAAGACAGGACTGGGGGACTCAAGACCTCGAATCAAGTGCCCTGTTCCTTGGAGCCACATCACATTTATTTAGTGTCTTGGCAAACAAAGTATCTGTTGTGCTCTGATGAAGTCAGCCTCCTGTGTCCCTGGTCACATCTCCCATTTTATTACCTTAAACTCTCTCTTATTTTCTTGTACAAGGGGTGTCACCTAGCTGGAAGTCATAGACCTGCATAGGCCTTGGGAAAACATCTTGGTGTGTGCACAAGCAGTGTTCTGAACTTGTGCTGACCCAGCGTTCCAAGGTCCACACTATGTTTTTCCTTAGCTTAGCAGGGCATGACGACCCCAACTCATCAACCCGATGTACTTTTATTTGGGTTATGCTGTATTGCTATATTTTATTCTTTGCCCATGGGGTTTTTCTCATGGCTTAGAACAACAGGCAGCTGACTATTATCCCCTGCACCTCTCTACTCAGGGCACACCATGGCACCTCACCCCAGTGCATGCTCCTCTGTCCCTGGTACCCTCTCTGTTGGAATCATGGGGTCTTGTGAGCATGTGGTCCTGTTGGTCCCTCACCATGCCAACTCTGACCTGACTCAGAGCCCAGGCACCTCATGCCTCCGAGGGGCCCAGATGGGGGTGGTGGGGGCAGGCAGAGGCCCAGGGAGAGTGGTGGGCACATGTAATTCAGGCTACAGCAGGGGGGGGGCAATGTCCAGGGGTGGGAAGATGTGGGCCAACTGTGGGGCAGAGAGTCTACCTGAGGGACTCCAGAGAGAAGTCACGGGGTGAGGAGCACTGCCTGCTTTCACCTCGGGGTTGCCCCATGACCGACGGCCATGTCTGAGGCTGGAACTTCAGAACCCTCCCCGGAGCAAAACGAGTCCTTGGCTAGGCATGTTACAGGAAGGCAGGGGAAAGCTGGGTAGAAGGGATACGCCAGGAATAATGATGGGCATCTGTAGCTGGGTGGCTGATACCAAGCCAGCTGGGACCCCAGCCGGGACTCCCCCCCCAAGCACGTGGTCACATGGGGGGCACACAGCGGCCACAGGGTGTGCTGACCTGCAGGGCGCCCATGGTCTCGTCGGGACAAGTACACGGCGCGCCAGGCTCCTGTCCCTGGGCTGCACGGATGAGGCAGAGGCCCAGTTACATCTCCGGCAAACAGGGTGCCCCCCTCTGAAGCCCAAGCTTCCCCAAGCCCCCATGGGAGTCCAGGGTCCTGGAAACGGCCCCTCCACATAATTCTTCCATTGGCTGAGCAAGAGGAGGAAGTTTGACCCGCCTTTTGCAGAGCACCCGATGTAATCGGACAGTCCGGAGAGGCAGACTGGGTGCTGGAAGGTCTGCCTGGAGAACTCCGGCTCTGAGGACCCTGCTCTCCACTTGCACGTTTCCCGCATGACTGTCGAGTGGCATCTCTGGGGTGAAGAGGTCAGGGGCTGTGGAGCGGATTCCACAGAGAGAGGACTTGCCCGCCCTGTGGGGTCACAGGTCAGAGGGGTCTCAGCGTTCAGGAATTTCCAGCTGTCTCTTCTCTTGGACTTCCCTGGTGGTTCAGACGGTAAAGAGTCTGCCTGTGATGCTGGAGACCTGGGTTTGATCCCTGGGTCAGGAATATCCCCTGGAGAAGGGAATGGCAACCCACTCCAGTGTTCTGGCCTGGAGATTCACATGGACGTAGGAGCCTGGTGGGCTACAGTCCATGGGGTCGCCAAGAGTCAGAAGTGACTTCATTGTCATTTTTTCCTCTCCTGGGCACCTGGACTCATGCCCTGCCCTGCCCTGCCCCGGGGGGACCCCTCAGGCGGGGAGACGTGGCTGGAGGAGGGAAGACAGCCCTGAGTTCCCTCTTTACCCCACCTCCCACCCCAATCCCAGAATGTCCTGCCAACTCACCCAGCACTTTCCACCAGGAGGGCATTAAGCGGAGGGCGCCCAGCAGAGGAGCTCCAGCGACCTCAGCTTCCCTCGCGGGGGGCGGGGGGAACGGGGGTGGGCGGAGGGTCCGCCCGGGGGGCGTGGCCGGAGGGTGGGGGCATGGCCGTGAGCCAACCAAGCCCCGCCCCCGCTGTGGGCTTGGCCCCCGGGCCAGGCGGAACCTGGCGGGGTAGAGGTGGGTGGTGCTAGGCTGGGTCAGCTGAGTGACAGTCACGCGACCGCACTCCGCTCCGTGTGGCTTCCTGGAGGAGAGGGAGTGATGAGCCGGGGTCTCCGAGTGTGGCAGGCCAGTGCTGGGCGGCCCGGGCAAGGGGTGAGGGCTGGGGGTGGTCGGTGTTGTCCTGGAGGAGGCCGTCCAGGGCGGAGGGCGGGGACGGGGGCGGGGTTCAGTCCCAAGGCAGGCCCATCTTGGTCAGGAGGGCAGACCTGCCTCGGGGGGCGCGGGGGGGGGGGGAGATTCCCGAGGCTTTGAGTCAGGCACCCCTAGGGGGCCACTCGAGCCTGGGGTGACCTGCGGCCCCGGGGAGTCCACCGACGGGACGGGCACCCGAGAAGACGGGGCGGCCTGTAGGGGAGCCGTGTCTCCAAGTCTCTGTCCACAGGACATGGAGAAGGAACAAGAGACGCTGCGGGCCTGGAAAGAGCGCGTGGCGCGCGAACTGGATCGCGTGGTGGCTTTCTGGCTGGAGCACTCCCACGACCAGGAACAGGGGTGCGCGCCTTGCCCTTCTTGGGGCCTTGGACTGGGTTCTTCGCTCCTCTGGAGCCCCTGTACCTCACTCTGGACTGACTGCCATCTGTGGGGCGCCGCCCCCAGCCCCCGCCCCCACCCCCATCCCCGCGAACTCGGCTAATGTCAGCGTGTCCCGCAGGGGCTTCTTCACGTGCCTTGGCCGCGACGGGCGGGTGTACGATGACCTCAAGTACGTCTGGCTGCAGGGGAGGCAGGTACGGACGAGGCGTGCCCGGGGGCGCCCGGGACTGGAACCAGCGCGCTGGGTCCTGCCTGAGTTTGCACACCGGTCAGGGATCGCGGGCTCACCGCCCTCCTTCCCACGGCCCTGAGGACGGCGGCTCCACTTGAGCCACGACCCCTCCGCTCCTCCCCCCCCCCCCCCGCCCCAACCCAGGTGTGGATGTACTGTCGCTTGTACCGCCAGTTTGAGCGCTTCCGCCGCCCGGAGCTTTTGAATGCAGCTAAAGCAGGTGCCCTCCCTCCCCGTCCCCGTCTCCCCAGAGGCCACTCTTGGTGATCCCCGCAGCCGCGCGGTACTCCCAGTTGCCTGCTTGCCAGCCGGCTCTAGAAGCCCCCCCAGGGCGCCCAGTGCCCACTGATGGGGAGGAAGGCACCGTCTGGGGCATCCCCAACGCGCCTTCCAGCGCACCACCTTCCTGACCACCAGGTGGCGAGTTTTTGCTGCGTTATGCCCAAGTGGCACCTCCTGCAAAGAAGTGTGCCTTTGTGCTGACCAGGGACGGCCGCCCAGTCAAGGTGCAGCGGACCATCTTCAGCGAGTGTTTCTACACCATGGCCATGAACGAGCTGTGGAGGGTGACGGGGGACGCGCGGTACCAGGTGTGGGGGAGGATGGGCACGCTGTACATCTCCGTCCCCTCACCTTTGCTGGCTCCTGGCACCTGGGTGTGGGCCAGATCTGTCCTTAACATCAGTCCTTTCTCTGAGCCCACAGGGCCCAGGGCTGCCAGTCACGCCCACTGTTACTGCTGTTACTGTCACTGTGTGTCCTCCCTCCCCCAGAGACCCTCCCCCAACAACCCCCACAGGGGCCCTGGGCACTGTTCAGTTCAGTTCAGCGACTCAGTCGTGTCCAACTCTTTGCAACCCCATGAACTGCACCATGCCAGGCCTCCCTGTCCATCACCAACTCCCGGAGTTTACTCAAACTCATGTCCATCGAGTTTGTGATGCCATCCAACCATCCACTCCTGTGTCGTCCCCCTCTCCTCCCGCCTTCAATCTTTCCCAGCATCAGGATATTTTCTAATGAGTTGGTTCTTCGCATCAAGTGGCCAAAAGTACTGGAGTTTCAGCTTCAGGATCAGTCCTTCTAATAAATATTCAGGACTGATTTTCTTCAGGATGGGCACAGAGGTGTTACCAAACCAGACTTGGGCCCATGTGCGGTGAAGGCAATCCACTGACACCAGGTGGTGGGGAAGGAAAGTACAGCATTTATTCCAAAGGGACAGGGTAGGTCCTGCTCAAAACACCTTTCAGAGAAGGGTTTAGGGCAAAATCAAGGAGGAGGTTGAAGGGCACCTGATCGGCTCTTCTGATTGGCTGGTGGTGAGATAACCAGGAGGGAGTTACATGATCCACTTTCTGGTACCAATGTGCTCTATGTGTCACTGGGCATCATGTACTTAAGTTCTTCCCCCTGGTGGGTGTTTTAGTTATGTGCAAAACAGCTCAAGGATACAACTCAGGATTTTATTTATGGCTCTTGAGGAAGACTTTAGTCTAAACTCTTATTGTTTTGTCTTGCTTATCTGTTTTCTTTTGTTTCTGCATTTCCTCACTTCTCTGATTAAATATGCTCCTTGGAACTTGGAAAGGCCTAGGAGGCTAAAACTTTTCAACAAACAAGAAGTGGGGGACCCTGGGGGATCAACTGCCTGCACTCCCCCCCCCCCCCAGGTTCTGCAGGGTCCTGCCCAGAGGGACCAGCCCTGCCCTGGCTAGGAGGGTGCTCCTCCCTAGCCCCATCATCTTTCAAAGCTGACCTCACTGCCTGGGCACGGTCTGCAATCCCCAGCCCAGGAGCCCTAGCACCCAGCCTGGGGCCAGGCCTTGGTAGGGGTGTCCTAGGAGCTCAGCCCAGGGGACCTGGGCAAAACAGACTGAATGGGCTGCAGCCTTAGCCTGGGTCTCCCCTCCCCCCTCCCCCCACAGAGCGAAGCCATGGAGATGATGGATCAGATTGTGAGCTGGGTGCGGGAGGACCCCTCCGGGCTGGGCCGGCCGCAGCTCCCTGGGGCCCCGGCCTCGGAATCCATGGCGGTGCCCATGATGCTGCTCAACCTGGTGGAGCAACTCGGGGAGGCGGACGAGGAGCTGGCAGGCATCTCCGCGGAGCTGGGGGACTGGTGTGCTCAGAGGATTCTGCAACACGTGCAGGTGGGGGCAGGAGATAGACACTGGTTGCCAGACCAGTCCTGGGGGGCTGGGGCACAGGGTGACCACCATTCCCCACCCCCAGGCCCACACCCACCCCCGAGCTCAGTCGTCTCCAATTCTTTCTGACCCTATGGACTGTAGCCCACCAGGCTCCTCGGTCCATGGGAATTCTCCCAGGCCAGAATACTGGAGTGGGTTGCCATGCCCTCCTCCAGGGGATCTTCCCCACCCAGAGATCAAACCCAGGTCTGCTGCACATTGCAGGCAGATTCTTTACCATCTGAGCCACCAGGGAAGCCCACTCATGAGCTAGGGGTCTATTTTACAGATGGGGAGACACAGGGAGGTATGGCCCAGAACCCTTGGAAAGGGTGGGGGAGGACCCCAGGGATCCAGGTGGGGGTGAGGGCAGGAGGGTGGGGTCCAGACCCCCAGGCCCATCAAGGAGCACAAAACCCAGACCCAGCTTCCTCCCAGGCCTCTGGACAGCCAGGTCAGCCCAATCTCAGTCTCCCCGTTCAGTGTCTTCTGGGGCCCAGGCCCAAAGCAAGTTCCAGACCCTTGGGAGGGAATCGGCTCCTCAAAGCCCCTCGCCCACCCCTGCCAGCCCACCCAAGCCTGCAGATGGGGAGGGAGGGGGCAGAGGGGTTGCTGAGCGCTGAACCCCCTTCTGCTCCTCCCTCTGCAGAGGGGTGGGCAGGCTGTGCTGGAGAATGTGTCAGAGGATGGTGAGGAACTCTCAGGCTGCTTGGGGAGACACCAGAACCCAGGTGAGGGGTTGGGTGGGCTTCAGATGTGGGAACTGCCTGCCTCCCTCCACACTGGGCACTGAGGACCTGGCAGAGAAGCAGGGATGGGCCTGCCATGCTGGGGGCATGGCTCAAAGCAGCCCCCACTGCTGGCAAGAGAGGAAGGGAGTCAGTATGCAGCGCAGGGGGCTGGAACCCCCTACCTGGGGGAGACCACATTACCTGCCTTACCCTGAGCTCTCACCAGGCCACGCGCTGGAGGCTGGCTGGTTCCTGCTCCGTTATGCCATCCGAAGAGGTGACGCCAAACTTCAAGCCCACGTGATCGACAAGTTCCTACTGTTGCCTTTCCACTCTGGATGGGACCCTGAGCATGGTGGCCTCTTCTACTTTCAGGATGCTGATGGCCTCTGCCCCACCCAGGTGGGAATGTGCCCAGGGCTGTCCTCAACCCATTTCACAGAGGATGGGGGCCCAGGGAGACCCCTGTGGTCCTCAAACTCACACACGCAAGGAGACACATGTCCCTCCATTTTGGAAAGGCTCAATGGGTGATTCTAAGCCATCAGCAGTGGGAGCAGATTTGGTCCCTTATGTCTGTGTGATTATACCTTGATCCCACTGAGGTCCACAGAAGGTGACTGAGTTGGCCACCGGCAGGAGCTGACTGTCCAAAGGGCTCTAGACAGACCAATGAGACAGCCAGGGTTTGGATTCCAGGGCTCAAGGGGAGCCTGGCCCAGCCCTGCCCTTCTGGCTCAAGAAGCTAGTGCCAATCTGCCGGGCAGTCAAGGCCTCCATAGTCGTCCATGCCACAGTGAAGCTCCAAGTGCCTGGGCCGGATGGAGTCTTAGCCAGGGCCTGAATGATGGGGGTGACCTTCCTGCTGAGAGGGGTGGTGGAGGGTGGTACCCAGGCTTCTAGATGCCTCCTCTCTGCTCCCAGCTGGAGTGGGCCATGAAGCTCTGGTGGCCACACAGTGAAGCCATGATCGCCTTCCTCATGGGCTACAGTGAGACTGGGGACCCCGCCTTGCTGCGCATCTTCTACCAGGTGGCCGAGTACACCTTCCGCTGGGTAAGTGCTGCTGCTTGGTCTCAGCAAAGGTGTGGAGACTGCAGACCTGGCGGGGAGGGCGAATCTTCCTACACATCCCCCGCTTGCCCCTCAGCAGACATGGGTCCCAGCCCCAGTACCTTCTGTTGAGTCAACAGAGCAGCCCCTTCCCCACTGGAGCTCACATTTTGCTGGCAGTGGGACTGACCATAAACAAGTAAACAAGCAAACAGAGATGGGGATGAGAGCTCTGGGAAATACAGCAAGGTCAGGGGGCTGGGGGGGTGCTGATGGGAAGGAAAAAAGCTGGAAGGGGTGCTCAGCAAAGAGGGGTCAACCTGACTCTGGGGTTTAATGGTGCCGGGGCTTTGGGAGGGGAGGCCATAGGGCCCCAGGCCAAGGCAGGGAGATGGTGTGGTGGCTGTCATCCTGGCCAGTAAGCGGGGGCCTGACCTGGGGTGGAAGATGCAACAGGAGCAGGGCTCAGAGTCTGGTTGAGTGGGAGAAGTCTGAACTGGCCACAAGTGTCTGGGTGTCATAAGGATATAGATGATATATACTGCGAGCCACAAGGCAAGGTGAGCTTTGAGGACAGAAAGAAAAGAGAAAAGGGAATAGGAGGGCCCAGCAAAGGAGACAAGAATCAGTTGTGAGGCAGGAAGGAAGCCAGGGACACCCCCCACCACTAGAGGCCTGAATGTACTGAGTGGAGTGATGACCTGTGCCAGCCATGGCTGAGAGGCACCTTGGGGGCTGAGCCTGAATGAAGGAAAATTCCCAATGTGTTTCAAAAGCCACAACTCACTCCATCAGTAAACCCTAGTACAGGAGGGATTACAACAGGGGGTCTTACTTGGTGGTCTGTGGGTTTTGTGACCTGGGAGAAAACTCTATCTTTCTTTACGCTAACCTCTAACTGAAATCCAGTATTTGCTTCCATCATGAATGAAAGCACAGTGGTATTAGCAGTGTCTGACTTCATCACCAGTAGACATCCCAAATGTGTTCATGTTACATTGTAGTTCGAGGGGCATCTCCCAGTATTGCACACACTCATCATTACTTCCAAACACAACAGTCACAAGACCCGGGGTGATGTATGTTAATACTGAATGCATTCAAAAGAACCTGTGTTCGAGGCCATCGGGGTTGGTTAACTGCATAAAGTGAAATTTAAGGAATAAATTGTCAAGAAAGAGAGATGGCCATCGAACAATCAGGAAACTTATAAACAGATCAGTCATTATGCACTGATCATCATAACAGAAGACAGGAAATTCAGACATCCACAGAAATGCTGGACAGGAAAACAGTTCAATCTGTCCCTGTCAGATCAAATAGTTGAATAATAAGTGAGGACATGAGCAGTGTCACTGGAAAGATAGAATGAATAGATATAGAACTAGTGTTACCTGCTATGAAGAGGAGTAGACCTATTCACAGGTCGACATTTAAAAAGACATTTTGATAGTGTACTTCAGTGTCACTGACTTCTTCCACAGTCCTTCTGAGAAGGGATTCCACTCACGTCTCTATCTGGGGAGGAAAGAGAAGGATCTAGGCCAGGGTTCTGGAGTCTACCCTGGAGCATCTGCAAGGAACTGTGGGCAAGAGAGAAGAAAGAAATTTGGAATGGGTCAACACAGTTGCTGGGCAGGGTCAGGCTTCAGGGGGATCCAAGGGAGAGGGAGATGTGTTTGGGACCTGTTACAAGCAAGGCTGGAGTCAGCTCAGTGCTAGATAACTACAATCTCATCAACTGGAAGACAGGCCTGTGAAGCGGAGAACAGGAACTCAAAGGGAATCATCTGTTAGAAAGTTACATGACAGGTCAGCACTTCTATTCTCTTTCTTTAAATTAATTCTGTTGAAGTGCAATGAATATTTTAAGTATCCATTTTAAGTATTCAGTTTACTGAGATATAGCAATGTATATATCTGTGTTTAGTACCTAAGTTGTATCTGACTCTTGTGGCCCAATGGACTGCAGCCTGCCAGGCTCCTCTGTTCATGGGATTTCCCAGGCAAGAATACTGGAATGGGTTGCCATTTCCTTCTCCAGGGGATTTTCCCGATCCAGGGATCCAACCCAGGTCTCCTGCATTGGCAAGCAGGTTCTTTTGCACAGAGCCACCAGGGAAGTCCCATATTTATCTGTATAACTACCAGCATACTCAAGATACAGAACTGTTCCATCATACCCAAGCAGGGTTCTTTATTCCATCTTGCAAGGTTTCATCTCACAGTCAGCAGCCCCTTTCCAAAGTGGGGTATCTAGGTGCCCACTCCGGCTGCAGAAAAAGGAAAAGAGAAAGCCCTTTGTGTTCATATTTGTCCAGGACACGGGATCTAACAGCACTGGTTCTGTAGTTATGGTATCTGGGATCTGCCTGGGCTCTGATCCCGGGTAGCGCTTTAGTGGGACGGGTGAACACTTATTCCCCAGGCGTTTGGCAAATGGGCAGCTCCTGCCGGCGCTGCCTGTCACTGCCTTGTTATTGCAGTTTCGCGATCCAGAGTACGGGGAATGGTTTGGCTACCTGAACCGAGATGGGAAGGTCGCCCTCACTATCAAGGGGGGTCCTTTCAAAGGTGAGTGGGGGACAGGGCGGAGCCGCAGGGGCTCAGGGCACTTGACTGTCCCTAGCCCTCCCAACCCGCTGTCCCGCCTCTCCCCGTAGGCTGCTTCCACGTGCCGCGGTGCCTGGCCATGTGCGAGGAGATGCTGAACGACCTGCTGAGCCGTCTCGCCCCTGCCTCGGCCCTCAGCGCCCGGCCTCCGCCCGCTGGTCCCGCCCGCCCGGGTGCAGAATAAAACGAAGTCTATTACACTGTCTGTGTGTGTGAGCTTCCGTGGGGTTGCGGGAGTGGGGGTAACGCCCGACGCCTTTGGTTGGAGAGCACCTGCTCGCCCGGCCAGTGACCCACCCGGAGCTCTGGAACCTCCCACCTTGACAAGAGGCCCGCCCCGCGCCGGGGCTCGCCCGGCCATTGGCCCGCCCCGCATAGACGCCCCGCCCTGCTCTTGGAGCTCCCTGCGCATTGGCCAAACACCCAGGAGGGTGGGTCCGACAGCGCGCCACTTCCGGCCGGTGGCCGGGCCAGGCGCGCACCGCCTCTTCCGCCGCCGCCCCCGCGATCCGGGACCTAGCTCCAGCCCTAGCCGTGGCCTGGCAGCCCCGGTGTCGCTCCGGAGCGTGGCGGCAGCTGACTGCGCGTTCACGACCCGCTGGGAGCCGCGAGCCTCGCCGCCGTTATGAACATCCGCAATGCGAGGGTGAGGGGCCGGGTCCGGAGACGGTCCGCGCCGCGTGGGAGCGGGGCCTGGTGGCCGCGTGCGCATGCTCCTGAGGGGCCCAGCCGAGCCCCAGGGCCGGCCGCCTGGAGCGCCTGCGGCCGCCTGGCACAAAACAGTAAAGACCACCGTTCCCATGGGGTTGGCCCTCCCCACAGATGAGGCCAGGGGTTCAAGGCCGAGGTTGCGAACCCCTTCTTTCGGGGATGTCAGGGCTCCGTGGGGTGGTGTTGGGGAGCTTCCTGGCGCTCACGTCGTTCCTGGAACCGTCAAGTTTTTGCCCGGCGGCCCTGGGCCAGGCCTATGCAGAGACAGATAGCCCCAGCTCCCGCCCAGATCTGGGGCTGGGGGTGGGGGGCCGGTAAGTAGACAGCGAGCAGGGCTCCAACAGAACCAGGGCTCCAACAGAACCGAGGCCTACTTAGTGCAGCCCCAGGCCTGACCGCATTCCATTGCCCTCCCTTGCAGCCAGAGGACCTGATGAACATGCAACACTGCAACCTCCTGTGCCTGCCTGAGAACTACCAGATGAAATACTATTTCTACCATGGCCTCTCCTGGCCCCAGGTGGGGTGGCTGTTGAATTTGGGGACTGGGTCAAGGAGGCCAGGGAATTCCCACCCTGGGTTGGCTGAGAACATGAAGAGTCCAGTGCGGGGACGCCTGGGTGAAGGAGGCCCTGAGGGTTGGCTTCAGCTGGGGTGGCTGGGGGTGGAAAGGAGGTGCCTGAAGACGGGAGATGAACAGGGCCAACCTAGAAGCAGAATTACCAACTGTCTGCCCACTTCTTCCCGGTTAAGAACAAGGGGCACCGTGTGGTATGGGAAAACAAGGCCACCTTGCCTGGAGGTCAGGAGCTGTCACTGAACTCCACCCTGGGCTGCTGTCCATCATGGCCAGGGCAAGAGACAGGCGGTTTGACCAGGTGTCTGCTAAGGGCTCCTCCAGCTCTGATAGAAACTTGTTTTCTGCCTCCTTTTTCCTCCTGTCTTCTAGCTCTCGTACATCGCCGAGGACGAGAATGGGAAGATCGTGGGGTACGTCCTGGCCAAAATGTGAGTCATCAGGGACAGAGAGACAAGACTGGCGCCTGACCTGCGGGTGGGGGAGGAGGGACACTGACATATGCATATGTCTGATGGAGGCTGCCTGGGTTGGATTTTTTTTTTTCTTTTTGAAATGAATAGACTGTTCTTCAGTTTGAGCTTTAGAGGAAATGTGAGTGCAAGATATACACCCCTCTCACATAACTCCTCCCCTGTCTTCCCTGGTTGCCTCTCTTACTAATATCTCCTTGTACATCTGTTACAATATTGCTACATCGTTATTAAAGTCCATAGTTCACAGTAAGTTTCATCCTTGGAGTCATATGGACAAATGTATAACAACATGTGTTCACTTCTATAGTATCACACAGAGTAGTCTCACTGCCTGTGGAGTTTTCCGTACGCCACCTGTTCATCCCTCCTCTCTCCCCAGGGAACCACTGATCTCTTTACTATCTCCATAGTTTTGCCTTTTCCAGAACATCCCACGACTAGAATCATACAGTGTGTGGGCTTCCCAGGTGGCTCAGTGGTAAAGAATCTGCCTGCCACTGCAGGAGACACAGGTTCGATCCCTTGGTGGGGAAGATCCCCTGGAGGAGGAAATGGCAACCCACTCCAGTACTCTTGCCTGGAGAATCTCCATGGACAAAGGAGCCTGGTGGGCTACTGTCCATGGGGTCACAAAGAGTCAGACACGACTGACTGCGCACGTACCTCAACATACAGTATAGCCATTTCAGACTGCCTCTCAGTCTTTTGTATTGAAGTTTCCTCCATGTCTTTTCCTGGCTTGATAACTCCCTTCTTTTTAGCACTGAATAGTGTTCCATTGATACTGCACTTGTCTTTTGTCTGCTGCCTGGGGTCTGGAGAGCCCTGACTCTCTCCCCTACCCTGGGTCCGGGGGCACTGTGGGGTTTGCTCCTAGCCTCTCTTTCTTCTTGCTCTAGGGAAGAAGACCCAGACGATGTGCCCCATGGACATATCACCTCGCTGGTGCGTAGGACCACCCCCCACCAGGCTCTGGTGGGCGTGGAAGTTAGTTGGAGCCACCTCTGAGGTCCCACTTTTCTGCCCCCAGGCTGTGAAGCGTTCCCACCGGCGTCTTGGTCTGGCTCAAAAGCTGATGGACCAGGCCTCCCGAGCCATGATCGAGAACTTCAATGCCAAATATGTCTCCCTGCATGTCCGGAAGAGGTGGAAGCCGGGGCCAAAGGAAGGGGCGTGGGGGCTACTGTCTTGATACGGGTCCTGGGCAGCCTTGGCTTTTGGAGAAGACTGGGAGATGGAATTCGTGGGGAGGGGGGCTGGGAGGAGGGGCAGGACCTGGATGTGCTGTCCCTGTCTGGCCTGATCTGTAGAGCTCAGCACTGCCTTGTTCCCCTACAGTAACCGGGCAGCTCTGCACCTCTATTCCAACACGCTCAACTTTCAGTAAGTAGATCTAGATGTTTCTAATGGGAATGGGACAGTCCCCAGGTCTGACTTGCCCAGGTGGCTGAGATGGGCTGAGCTACCTTCTAGGCATGAGGGTGGGCGGCAGCTGGAGCTAGGGACAGGCTGTGGCCTCCACTTGGAGACAGTGACACCTACCTGCCACCGTCTGCTCGAGACGTGTTGTGGGTCTAGAGGACATTTAGTGTTTCTTGCTGGGCAGAAGACGACTACCTGCTGTTGGTGGGGGCCAGGTGAAGGGCAGCATGGTGAAGGCGTTCAGAAGTAGAGACAAGGACCCAGGACAGGAACAGGACTGAAAGTGACCAGGCACCTAGAAGCATCTCAGCAGAACCAGAAGAAAGGGTAAACCAAAGCACATTGGTGCAGGAAGGGTGCAGCAGAGGGGTCTAGAGCCCTGGGTGTCCTAGTGGGCGAGAGCAGTCCGCTCAGTGTGCCCAGCACAGGACACAGAGAGCCTGGCCAGGAACTGCCCTGCCCAGGGCGTTGTGGTGAAAGCCGCTGGGATGGGCTGTTTGTGGAGAGCCCACTGAGACAGCCTTAGCTTCAGCTTGCTTAAGGAAGGGAAGGACCTACAGGCTGGGCATCTGAGGATCTTTGACCTGGGTGCAGACGCCCCTGCTGGTTGACAGTTCCCGGGTCTGAAGGCTGGCAGGGCCTTTCTGGGCCATCCAGGAACACCAAGAACAGAGGCCACAGCACCCCCCCCCCCCATTTCCAACTGCTTGGCATGGGAGGCAGCCAGCCATGCATGCCCAGGAAGTGACAGGGAACTGGACAAAGAGGGGGAGGGTATTGCCACATTCAGGGGCGACGGTTCCCAGGAAACCACAGACACAGATCCTTGGGAGCCAGGTTAGGGATGAGGGGTGGTGGCAGGATGCCAGGGGTGGGAGGGAGTCCAGCTTACTGTTGGAGAAAGCAGACGGAAGGCCACGTCAGAAACGTCTCCAAAGGGGCTTTGGGGGGGGGCACTGACACCCTGTCCCACTGGCAGATGGCAACAGAGGGTGGAGGAGAATTGCCCCCAACTTGGTTTCTCCTCCTCTCCACCCCTCGCCCCCGCCCCCAGGATCAGCGAAGTGGAGCCCAAATACTACGCTGACGGGGAAGATGCATACGCCATGAAGCGGGACCTTACCCAGATGGCCGATGAGGTGAGTCCGGTGGGGCCAAGGCCGCCGGCCCCAAGCAGGCTGAGCGGGGTGGCCTGAGGGAGTTGGAGGTGTCCTGGTCCTCTTCACCTCAGCTGACAGGTGGGGAGCCAGACCTTGGCGGGGCTTTAAAGAAGGCTGTCATTGGGCCAAGGCTCCATTTTCTGAGGAGGAGGCCTGTCCTGCCCAGAGGCCGCTGTGACAGGACAGTGGGGAGGCATCTGGACGTGCTGAGGCGCAGGGCTGGGGATGGCTGCGGCCGGCTCCAAGGCTGAGGAGACAGTCAGGGTTCTGCCCAAGGCTCCACAGGGGCCAGGATCATTCAGAGGGCTCCACAGCAGCCGCGTGAGGGCATATGAACACCTCCACTTCACTGAAGAGGAAACAGGCCCAGAGGGGGCAGTTGCCGGGACTAGCCCTGGGTCTCCCAACGCAGTCCTGTGTTTCCTGCCCTGCCTGCCCCCCCCCCAAGCAAGGGACCAGAAACAGGCAGTGGGAGCAGACCCTCGTGGTCTAGAGACTTAGGCCCTGTCTCCTTCCTCCCGCCTCTCCCGGGCTTCCGGTGGCAGCTGAGGCGGCACCTGGAGCTGAAGGAGAAGGGCAGGCATGTGGTGCTGGGCTCCATCGAGAACAAGGTGGAAGGCAAGGGCAACTCGCTTCCGAGCTCAGGGGAGGCCTGTCGTGAGGAAAAGGGCCTGGTTGCGGAGGACAGCGGTGGTGACAGCAAGGACCTCAGCGAGGTCAGCGAGACCACAGAGAGCACCGACGTCAAGGACAGCTCAGAGGCCTCTGACTCGGCTTCCTAGAGCCCGAACCTGCTCCCCTCCCTGTCCTGGCCTGCCCATCCCATCCTCACCGCAAGAGGTTTCACAATAAACTTCACCCAGTGGCCTTGGGGAGTTCACGTGTGCGAGTGTGCACCTTTTGGGTGGTGTGTGGATGCCCCGCTCTGGCTCTTGTGTTCCTCTGGATGTGGACCTCACAGCCTTTTGGCACAGTGTGTCCTGCAAGCCCTCCTAGAAGGGAAGAGCTTTGTCAGGGCTTTGGAGAGGTCTGATGGCTTGGAGCCATCTTTGGGTCTGGGAGGGTGGGGGAAAGAGACCCTGGAGTTCTGGAAGCCTTCTGAGCCTTGCTGTGCTGCTGCCCTGCCAGGCTCCAGATGTGGGAGTTCTGCTGCGCATTGACCTTATCTACCATCTCAGTAGTGACCCAACCAGCTCCCCAGTTCCCCAAGCCCTGGCAAGTGTCCTTGATTCCTCCCTCCCCTGCAAACTAAAAGGTCTGCCAATTTTGTGTGTTTGATCACTGTGATACCCCTTGAATCTCCTTCCTAACGGTTTTATATTCACAGAGGTGAGCAGATAGTACAGGGTTTCTGTGGATGCACGCCCCCCCCCTTTCCAGTTTCCACTATTAATAACATTTTGACCTTTCTTTTATCTTTTTAATTGGAGGCTAATTACTTTATTATTAATAACATTCTGTATTCTTACATTTGACCCAATACTGATACATTATAACTATAGTTCAGGGTTTACATTTCCTTCTGCATTGTACACTCTGGGTTTTGACAAATAACATCATGTCATTTCATGCAGAATGCTGCTGCTGCTGCTGCTGTTAAGTCGCTTCAGTCGTGTCTGACTCTGTGCGACCCCATAGATGGCAGCCCACCAGGCTCCCCAGTCCCTGGGATTCTCCAGGCAAGAACACTGGAGTGGGTTGCCATTTCCTTCTCCAATGCATGAAAGTGAAAAGTGAAAATGAAGTCGCTCAGTCCGACTCTTCGCGACCCCACGGACTGCAGCCCACCAGGCTCCTCCGTCCATGGGATTTTCCAGGCAAGAGTACTGTAGTGGGGTGCCATTGCCTTCTCCATTCATGCAGAATAGAAGCCTAAAATTTGCTCCAGTACCTTTCATCCCTGCTATTCCCTCTGGCTGCAGCACCATTGTTTGCTGCCCCTCCTCCCTGGGCGGGCTGCCTGGGCCGCCCACCTCCCAGCGGAGCTCAACACTCCTTACCTGTCACTACCTTATGCCCCTGCTACCGCAGATGGCACACTGCTCTCCTGCTACGCTGAATAATTCGCTACCAGAGGTTGGAGCTCCTGTCTCTCTCTGGCTGGCGCCTGCCACGTGATCAACAGGCCGCCTGGTAAGCGGAGACCAGTGGGCGGGTCGGGAATTGGAAAACGCGCCTGCGCGGGCCTGTGCGCCGCTGCCGGCTCCTGGGCGGGCGAGAGGGAGGGAGGCCGTGTTCTGATGGACTCAAATTTCTGCCTCGCTCCGCCTTTCGCGCCAGGCATCAATCCCTTTCGATTCGCCTACGGAGCCGGCTTCGTTCCCAGGCTCTGATTGGTCCAGCGGCGGCTGGGCCGGGCTCCGCGCGGAGGGCGGGGCGGGGCGAGCGGCGGAGCATGCGCATTACCTCGGCCGCGCCCCAGCGCAGGCGGGCGGGAGCCGGCAGAGGCTCCCACGGCCCCTTGCGGGCCTCTCCTTCCTCCCTCGTCCGACCCGCGCTCTACCCCCACCCCCCGTCCCCTGCGGCCCAGGTGGGCCGGTTGAGGCTCGGCCGCCCCTAGGCGGTCGGGTTTCCTGAGCGGAGGCGGGAGCTGCGGCGAGGGCAGAGGGCAAAGAGGGGAAGCCGCAGGCCCGGGTGACCCTTGGGGCCCAGCACTTCCTCCGCCTCTGCAGGACTCGCCTCTGGAGCGGTCGCTTCAGGGCCATCGTGCCCACCTGAGGCCGGAAGGCTGGGGGTGGAAAAGCAGGAATGCCTGCCCTCTAGCCGTGGGACTGTGGGTGGGTTCCAGGGAAGTTTTCCCTGGCATGAGCCTATACACCGAGGTGCACAACCTGACGTAGGCACCTGTTAACAGCCTCGCCACCGATCTCATCTCCCTCTGGTCCATTCTCCGCGTAGCAGACCTGACCCCGCCTCCTCCCGGAGCAAGTATTCACTCGCCAACCGGTTTAGCAGATCTGGTCCTGCACGGATGTGGTCCTGCCCTTCTGAGCAGTTTAGATCCTCTGAAGTGGAACAATAGAGCTGAGGATAGAGCGGGCAGTACGGCCTTAAATGCCAGAGAAGCGTTTGGCCAGTACTAGTGACTCAAAATTTTACACCAGTGGCTGAATGGGGCATCACGTGAATATTTCTGGAGTGATAAAGCAAAAGGACAGAAGGAGAGTAGGGGCCGAGGCCAGTTCAGCAGCCGTTTCTTGCGGGCTTGAGCCCTGTGCCTGGCTCTGCTGAATGGGGGAGGAACTTCGGGGGACCAGTCAGGGCTCAGATAGAGGGGAAGGGGCAAGATGTGTTTCATCCAGCTCCCAGGCCCAAAAGCCCCAGTCCCTGGTGCACACACTGCACCTTAGAGAAGGGCCTAGACACTGGGGGTGGGAGGCAGGGAGCTGAGAAGGTATGTTTTCCCATTCTGGGCAAGAGAACTGTGCACGTTGAAAGCCAGGAAGTACCAGTGCAGTCTCCTCCCTTGCAGAGCTGCAGGTCAGGGTCATGTGTGCCCACATCTGCACAGAGCCTGACTTTGAAGTCCATGCAAACACATCCCTGGACCCCTTGCACAAGTGCCCACAGGCTCCCCTTCCCTGGGCACCACCCCAAAACCTAAATACTTCTGCTACCCTTGTCACCATCTGTGTAGCCCAGGGATTTCTCTAACACGGTTGTCTACTCCGCTGTGTCACTTGCTGACTGCATCCTGCCTTAGTATACCAGAGAAACACTGTTGCCCTCTGACTTTGAGTTGCTAGAGAGATGTGAAGCATCCCTAGATAAGAGAAGCTCCAAGCTGCCCCCCAGGCTCAGTAAAGCCCTGTTCTGAAGGTTCAGGAAGAGAGCTACCCTTCCCCAGCCCCCCAGGCCTAAGATAGAGCAGGTGTGAGATGCAGGGGAAAGGAGACAGAAGAGTGTCTTCCGGTAGCAGGAAGTGGTAACCACCTATGGGGAAACAAGGCTGGTTCCTCTCTATGGGGCTAAACAGAAGGGGAACCTTAGCCTAGCCCTACCCTCTGCCCCTGCCCCCACCCCACCATGTGGCCTGGAGGGACCAAGGGCAGGTTCTGGTCTCCCCTGCTGACCTTCCTTCCCCCTTGGCTCTCCTAGTGTTGGGAAGGGTGGGCCCCATTGAATGTCCTGGGGGTCTGGGGAAGGCAGCTAACCCATGGGAGCCCAGTGGTCAGGAGCAGTTTATGGTGTCTCTGCACACTGGCACTGATGACTAATGGCCATGATGTGAGGGGTGCAGTCTGGCAACGGGGACCACAAAGCCCTCTGGAGTCTGGGAGGGAGTGGCAGCCAGAGGATGCCAGCTTGTCAGGCACCTTGGGGCTCTCACAGCCACCCTGGCTGCTTAGCAGCCGAACCTGGGGCACAAGGCTGCCCGAGGGCATGCCCCGTGTGTCCGGGGGGCGGGGGGGCGGGGGAAGCAAGGTCTAGCCGCAGTGAGAACCACACCAGGCCGAGACCCTCGTGGGCAGTGCCAGGCCCAGGGCTCCCCGCCCCAGGAGCCACGTTGGGGACGGGACGGGACGGGACGGGGCGGGGCGGGACGGGGCGGGGCTGGCGCAGGGTGCTGGCTGCCAGGGCCCGCGGGTCCCCGCGCCTGGCCCGCTCACGGCCTCGTGGGAGCAGCTGGGTTTGACAGCGCGGCCGCCAGGCGACCATGGCTACGCACGGGAAGCTACGCCGAGAGCGAGGGCCGCAGGCTGACTATGAGGCACAGGTCAAAGGTGAGAGGGCGTTGGGTGCTCCTGGCCCGTTTCCCCGCGGAGACCCCAAAGGTCATGGGAGAGCCTGCAATGTGCTGGCCGCTGGCCCGGGACTCTCAGCCCACCCCCAACAACCTCCGGAGTGGGCTGAGGGAGGGAACCCAAGCCCCCTGCCTGCCTCCTCACACCCCTTTGGCCTCAACCGCCACTGGTCCCGCTTCCTTCCTCCTTCCCTCCATTCCTGCCCTGGTGGCTCTGCTCTCCTAGGTTCTCCCTGCCCCTCAGGAGCCCGAGGAGGAAAGGGGGACCTCCTGTTGGCCCTCAAAAAGTGGCGTTCTAGCCACCAGAAAGTGGAACACCTTAACTTTGCTGAAGGGGGCTGGGTAGGGGTGTCCGGGGGCTTCAGTGGGTGAATTAGTGATGGCTTTACCCTAAGACCACTCCAGTCCTGTAACCCAGTCCCGATTGCCCTTCTTTGGGCTCTGAGGTGGCTCTGAGTTGAAGGCCACTGTCTCTGGGTCCAGCTGGCACAGCGAAAGTGGACTGCAGAGCAAACCTCTTTGGGTTCTGATAAACACTCTGTGCAAATCGCATGCAAATGAGCCTTGCAAACTTAGTCGACAGCTTGTCTCCGGGTCTTATTCAGGGTGTGGTGGCTCTTGCAAAGGGAAGAAAGCCACATCCAAGCACCAGCAGTTTCCTGGTGTCTCAGTCACTTGATTTTACTGACGAAGGAGACGCAGCTCAGAGCGTGCTCGTGGTCACACAGCACCATAGGTCCTAGGAGGTGTAAGGAAATGAACCTCGAATGTTCTTCCAGTCCAGAGGTGGAAAGTCCAATGTAATTCTGCGATGCAAGCAAATTGCACTAAAGCGTGTGCAAGTCCTTCCCATCTGGTAAAGGTGGGCTGCTGTCCAGACCCAGCTCAATGTGACTGTTCATGGCAAGCCCGCTCTCCAGGCCTTGCTGCATCATCCCTCAGATGGAGAGAGCCATCCCAGCCTGTATCCCCCAAACGTCATGAAGATGAAGGACTTTGGAAACCCTTCAATCAGCAGATATGTGCCAGTTCATTCACACCGAAAAGATTGGGCCTTGAGCAAGGCTATCTTTAGATGTTCCTCGCCTGCTGTGGGCGTCTAATGACTTGAGCTTCTGTTTCCCATCTCCTCCGCCCTCCAGCCCCCACCAAAGAAACTTCCTACTATGCTACAAAAAGAGGATCAGTATCTCGACACTCGAAATTCTGAAAGGTCAGCACAGTCATGGTTTGGGAGGCTGTCTTTTCTGCTTTGCTTGTCAGCAGAAGTGAGACTGAATGCCTCACTCACAGGAAGTGTTGTTGGGGCCCAGTCCCGGCTCAGCAATGCAAGCAGACATGGATTCCATCCTTTTGACAGATGTTTTGTACGCATCAGTTCTCTGCCAGGCCCTGAAGATACAGCAAGGAGCACACGAGAAGCCATCCTTGCTCTCATATGGCTCACAGTGGAGGAGACATATAGTAAACAACTTATCACACAACTTGTTTCAATTATGATGAAAACCACTGTAAAGAAAAAGCTCAGATGTCCAGAAAGTGGATGGGAAGAGGGCTAGACCTAGTTTATGGGGAGATCCGGAAGGGTTCCCTGATGAGTACACCTCAGCTAAGATATGAGAGCTGGATGCTGCTGCGGCCTAGAGCCTGGGGATTTAGGTAGGTGCCAGCTGTGCTCAGACCCTGCCGAATCACGTCTGCTTGACACCAGGTCTGCTGGATCTCAACCAAGTCTTGGTTGCACTGAAGAAGAAATGAACACTTGGCTGTGCTGGCCTGTTGAGCACTACTCACTTGTGATAGGTCCCCAGGGAACTGTTGTTCCAGGAGGGTAAGCAGAAGCCAGTGGACAGCAAAGCAAGCCAGGACATCTTAGCTCTTTCTTGGAATGAAGTGAAATTGACTTTTATCCGAAAAAATGTTACTGTGATTCAGTGAAGAGTCTCATGATCGCAGGTGGCTGAGAGCCCACTCCGGTCGGCCCATGGGACCAGGCCTCAGACAGTGTAAGGAGACGGCATTGGTTTCAGCATCAGGAAGCAGTCCCACCCCCCTAGGCTTCCATTAACCCAGCTTGACTCTTCTGTGGAAAGAGAGTGCTCCCATTCAGTGTTTGCAGTGAAAGCATGGGCTTGGTGGCCCTTGGGCCTTTCACTGAGCTAGTCCCAGCGGTGGAGGGGGGTGAAGGGGCCACATCTGGGGTGCCTGGAGCCAAGGAGATGGACCCAGGGACTGAGAGTAGGAAAGGGACCTTCTCCAATGGGAAATCAGAGGAGATGGGAGTGCTGGGCAGGCAGGACCCATGGAGGCTGCTGCAGGCCCCACAGACCCCCCTGGGATGGCACTGATGGAACAGAAGTCCCAAGTGTACCAGTACCGAGTCCTTATCCACAGCCACCCTGGGTCCTGCTGCTTCCTGCCTCCTCTCATTCTGACTCCTGGTTGAAACCCCCAATTTTCTATTGCTTAGATGGGTGCACTGGTGGCCGCTGGGGCTGGGCACTTTTCCTTTGTCACCTGATCCCTGCCCAGGCTCTTCACGGCAGCCCGTGTGGGCCCTGAGAGCAAAGCAGGACCCTATAGCTCCACTGCTGTGGCTGCTCTCTCCCTTGCTGTCTTCCCCCTGCCGCCCCCCACTGGCGTGGCTCTCTTCAGCCATGCTGCCTGCAACAGCCTTCACACTGCCGTCTGCCTGAACATTCTTCCCCCGGATGTCTCCACTGCCCTCTGTCACTTCCTTCAGCTCTTGTGTTCCAAGCTGCTTGTTCCTGACCACCTTCCTCTAAAAGAACCCCTCCCTGCCACCACCTCCCGCTCTGTGTTGTCACCCCTTGTTCCCCTGCTGTCCCCCCCCACACCCACACTGTTCCCATCCCAGCTCCAGGAGGGCAGGAAGTGTGTCTCCGAGTCTAGACCCACTGAGTGTATAAGCAACATGCTGCTGAATGAAGACATCAGTTAATGCCCCTCCCCCGCCCGGCATCTGGACAGCTGTTAGTACAGGAGTGACCCATTTGCCAGAAGCCAAGATACAGGGCTTCTGTCCCTGGGATGCCCAGGGCTTACCAGTGGCTTACTTAAGCTCGTCATTCTCATTGAGGCGGTTCTTTGCTTTGGGTCTGTGTGGGGAAAGCGGCATTGCCAAATCAAGCCAGCGATAAGGTGTCACAAGCCAGCAGTGTGGGGACCCTGGGTGTGGCTCTCTGCCGAGAGGTGGTATTAGGGTGCCCTGGAGGTTGGTCATCGGGAGTTGGTACTGGGAACAGAAATCAGCCCCGTTGCCTCAGTCCTGTCACTGGTCAGCCCCCACTGGCCAGCCTGGCCCCTGTGGTGGGGCCACCCTTTCTCCTGGGGGCGAGGGCTGGGTTTCCAGCCCCTGAGGCCACAAGTTCACGGCAAGTTTGGCAAGAGTGCCATGGCCGCCCCAGCCCTGTGCAGCCCCATGTGTCCATGTGTTTGTCAAGGAGGCTGCCCTGCCTGGAGTCCTGGGCACCCCAGGGGCCGGAAGTGGCAGGGGAAGCCACTGGAGGCTTTCTGGGAAGCAGGGAATCATGAGAAGGCCACGTGACTGGTGTCTGGCAAGGATGGACCCCACTCCCTCTCAGCCCTGGCCCATGGTCCCGGGAACGGCCTTTCTGTTCCTCGGGTCCTGGCCCACCTGGCTGGTTCCCCTTAGCTTCCGCTTGGAGGTCCGTTTCCTCAGGCCCACCCGGAGCCCAGCCAGACTGCCAAGCCTGGAACTGGCCCCTCTCCCCACGGGGCCAGCATCACCTCCCCAGACTCAGGGGGCCCACAGCCCCGGCCTGAGCTGCCCTCCCGCCCTGCAGAGATGCGCTGGCAGCTGGGTGAGCAACTGCGCTGCTTGGAGCTGCAGGGCGAGCTGCGGCGAGAGCTGTTGCAGGAGCTGGCTGAGTTCATGAGGCGCCGTGCCGAGGTTGAGCTTGAGTACTCGCGGGGCCTCGACAAGCTGGTGGAGCGCTTCTCCGGCCGTGGAGGCCGCCTCGGGGGCGGCAGTCGGGAGCACCAGAGCTTCCGGTGGGTCCTGGGGCCGAGCAGCTGGGATGGCCAAGCCCGAGGCCCACTCCTGGTTGGTCTGAGCCCCCACCTCCACCCCCCCCACCCCCAGGAAGGAGCCGTCCCTGCTTTCGCCCTTGCACTGCTGGGCCGTGTTGTTGCAGCAGACACGGCAACAGAGCCGAGAGAGCACGGCCCTCAGTGAGGTGCTGGGCGGGCCCCTGGCCCAGCGCCTGAGCTACATTGCCGAGGATGTGGGGCGCCTGGTCAAGAAGGCAAGACTTCTGCCCTGGGCCCGGGAGGCGGGTAGACCCCAGGATCCAGCGAGGGCAGCCCGTGGGTGCTCAAAGCCCAAGTGTCAGGGACGGGAAGGCCCTGGAGGCTGGGGGGAGCTGGTGGGAGCCTGGAGTGCTGAGCTGAGGACTGGCGGGATGGACGTGGGTATTGCCCTGGAGCAGGGTGGCACTCAGCTCGCCTTCTCCCCAGAGTAAGGATCTGGAGCAACAGCTGCAAGAGGAGCTCCTGGAGGTGGTGTCAGAGCTTCAGATGGTGAGAGCCCGTGATCACAGGGAGGCTGTCACCTCACCTCTCCCTGGGCCAGGCTCAGGGAGGAGGATCAGGTGCCTGGGAGAGACCTGGGTTTCGGGGATCGAAAGCTGGGCCCTCTCTCCCTGCCCTGGGCGCTGAGTACTTGGACCAAATGCTCAAGGCCTGAGTCCGAGACAGGCTGGGAGGAGGATGGGGTGGGCTGGCTGTGGCCACGGCCTTGAACAGGGCTGCCTGGCCTTGGGCCTCCTTGCAGGCCAAGAAAACCTATCAGGTCTACCACACGGAGAGCCTGAGTGCTGAGGCCAAACTCCGCGAAGCCGAGCGGCAGGAGGAGAAGCGGGCAGGCCGAAGTGCTACCGCCGCCACCACCAGCACCGAGTCCGGGCCACTCCGCAAGGGCTCCATCAAGAAGGGAGGGCGGCTGGTGGAGAAGGTGGACCTGGGGGGCACCTGTCTGTATCCAGAGGCTCTGGCTCCTGGCCTTTGTCTTTTCATGTCCTCAACCCTCACTGGGCCTTGTAGGGAGGTGGTGTGTGGGTCAGGAAAGCAGGGCTGGCTCTGAGGGGGGCTGCGAGGGGGCTCCCTGGGCTCAGTTGGTAGACACAGGGGGCAGGAGAACAGTCTCTAGACCCAGGACAGTCTGCATTCCCCCCTCCCTGCAAACCCAGCTGGCCAAAGAGCAATCCCAAGCCTGGGGGTCCTGCCTCCCACCCATTCTCGCCTCACACAGTGCTGGGAGATAGAGGAGTGAGGAGACACGTTGGATGGGGGGCTGAGTGATCAGTGGGGAGGACGCGTGTTCGAGATGGTCCCCGAAGGAAGGATGGGGAAGTGGAGGCTGTCAGGGTTTAGGAATGAAGAACCTTTCAACTTCTGGGCTATATAGTTTGAGGGGCCCGGTGGGATAGTGGGGGAGCTGTCCGAATGGGGAAGGGAGGGGTGGGGAGAGTGTGTCGAGGGTGGGGGGTACGTAGAAGGCAGGGCTGGGGCATTCGGCCACGTGGATGACCCGGGGGCTCATGTGATCCTGAGCAGCGTCACGCCAAGTTCTTGGAGCACAAACTCAAGTGCACAAAGGCTCGCAATGAGTACCTACTAAGCCTGGCCAGTGTCAATGCCGCCGTCAGCAACTACTACCTGCGGGACGTCATGGACCTGATGGATGTGAGTGCGGGGTATAGGGAGGGTGCCAGGGGAGGCTGGGCATCTGCGCCCCGAGCCCTCCCAAGCCGTGTCCTCGCTCGTCCCCCAGTGTTGTGACACAGGATTCCACCTGGCCCTAGGCCAAGTGCTCCGGAGCTACACGGCTGCAGAGAGCCGCATCCAGGCCTCCCAGATGCAGGGCCTGGGCAGCCTGGAGGAGGCTGTGGATGCCCTGGATCCCATAGGTGACAAGGCCAAGGTGCTGGAGGTGCACGCTGTCGCCTTCTGTCCCCCGCTACGTTTCGACTACCAGCCCCACGAAGGGGATGAGGTGAGGGTCTCTGCCCAGCCTTCAGGAAAATGGCTTTTTGTGTTCTGATCTTCACTGTGGTGGTAGCTGAGTGGAATGGATTTCCTTCCCTTTGCCAAGACCTCAAACCTCCTGAATGCCACTTACTTCTCAGACCCTCGTGCAGTGGCCTCAAGGCAAATGGGGCTCTGGAGTTTCTGCACTTGCATTGTAACTAGCAGACCTCCCTAACCCACTTCTGCGGTACAGCCAGTGAACACAGCGCCTCCCCTCCCACGAGGGCAAACATAGCTAGGATGACAGCAATTTTGAGGCCGGCTGGTTGGTGGTAGACAGCTGCCCGTACACTGTTCTTTTGGTGGTTCTGTGTGCTTTAGATATTTCACAATGCAAACTTGGAAGAGAAAGAAACCATGCAAACACTAGCATATAACTAGGCATCTTCGTTTTTGGCTGCACCGTGTGGCATGGGGGACCCTAGTTCCCCCACCAGGGATAGAACCTGTGCCCCCTGCAGTGGACCTCCAGGGAATTCCTCACTAGGGCATCTTTTTATGCATCTCTGAGCTGTACTCTCCTTTACCAGTTTATCCTCATGAGCATGGACTGGGATTACACTGGATTGTGCATGGACTGGGGTTCCACTGACCTTTTTCTTTTTTTGCTTATTTCATTTGTATTTTGACCAAAGTCATATCTGATAAAGTCAAACGTTACTCAAGGCGTTCAAGGGCAAACTGCCCTTCTCTGACCCACCCTTCCTGTTCCTGATTCCCACTCCCCAGATGCAGCCACTTCCCAGTCTTCTAGCTGCTGCTGCTGCTGCTGCAGACAATGCATCAGGTGCTGCTTGTGCTTTGCAACTTGCCAGAGGCCCTATGATCCCCTTCCATGGACGATTAGGACTCCAGCCCACATCACCATCTGTCTCCACCACACCAGGCAATCTCTTCTCTTCAGAGCCCTGCTATGGAGCCATGCAGTCCCAGCTTGTAGGCCTCAATTGACTTCTAGGCCGGCACAGTCCAGGACCTTTCTTTCCCTGTTGTCCTGAGCATCCCTGCTTTAGACTCTCTGCATCCCAGATTGTGTGTCTTTCTCTGTTTTGGTTTATTACCTTGTTTGCACGGAGATCTTCCCCCGTACTTTCCTGACTTAGACTGTCAGAAAAAAACTGCCTGTATTCTGTTCTTGAAATTGGTTGGTAGTTTACCTGGGGGTAGAAGTCAAGGTTGAAAAGCATTTTCTTTTTGGACTGTTCAAAGTATCCCTTCAAGCTTTCAGTAGTATTGTGGGTGAGAAGTTCAGCCGCCATTCTGATTTCTGCACTGTTGTCTGTCACCTGTAATTTTTCCCGTTGAAGTTTTTAGGATAGTCCCTTCCCCTCATGTACAATTTTATAATGATATGCCTTGGGGATCCTTTTGCCTTCATGGTGCTGGGCCATCCGTGGACTTTGTCAGTACAGAAACTTAAGTCTTAAGGTTTTGAGCTCATATTGTTCCTTTGGTAATTCCTGTCCCTTAATTTTCTTTGTGCTTGCTTTCAAGAATTCTTGTAATTGGATATTGAACCTCATGGGTTGTCTAATTTCGTTATCTTTTATCTTTCCTATTTCTCATCACTGCACCTTTTATGTTTATTAATACTATTTAGGTATATTTAAAAATTTTATTTATTTGGCTGCATTGTGTCTTTAGTTGTGGCATGAAAGATCTTTCTCTACTTGTGGCATGTGGACTCCAGAGCATGAGGACTCAACACTGTGGTGCACAGCATACGTGTGAGATCTTAGTTCCCAGACCAGAGATTGAACCCAAATCCTCTGCATTGGAAGGCAGATTCTTAGCCACTGGGTCACCAGGGAAGTCCCATCACTATACCTTTTAATTCTGTTCTCTTAGAGATCTTTTTGACTTATCTCTGCCCACCCCTTTTTAATTTTTCTTAAAAATTTACTTTGATAAGTTTTTTTTTTAACAGTTTTGGTTTGTTTTACATGTTCTTATTTAAAATAGCCCTTTGTTCTTGTTTCATGGATACAGTATATTCTCAAATTTTTCTGAAATGTTTATCGTGTTTCTTGGTATTCCCATGTCCCTTACATTTTTTTCTGTTTGCTTGCGTTGATCTCTGTCTTCCACTTTATTTAAAAAATTTTTTTTGTGAACCATTTTTAAAGTCTTTATGGAATTTGTTAGAGTATTGCTTCTGTTTTGTATTTTGTTTGTTGACCTTGAGGCATGTGGGATCTTAGCACCCTGACCAGGGATCGAACCTGCATCCTGTGCATTGGAAGGCAAAATCTTAATCACTGGACCACCAGGGAAGTCCCTATGTCTTCTTTTTTTTTTTTATGTCTTCTACTTTAGAGCTTTCTCTCAAATTGCTGCCAGTTCTTGGCTGTCAGTTCCTATTCCCAGGAGGCACTGAGAGATGGATTAGGTATTTGGTGTGTGTGAGAAGAGCTTGTCAACAGTGGCTTTCCCCACAGGATGGCTGGGTAGGGAGTTGGAATGTTCTGTGATGCTCGCCTTCAGCACGGGGAACTGGAGGTGTCTCAGCTGCTGGAAAGAACTTCAAGGACTTGGGGGAGGGGCTCGGCTCTCGCTTGGATGCTGTCAGGAGGCAGGGGTGACTCTGATTCTGTGTCTTAATAAATCTTCTCAAGAAGACGGGGTGGAGGTGGGTAGAAGGAAGCTAGAGTGGTCATTAGCAAGGAGGGAAATGCCTGGCATGCTAGCCAGGCCAGCAGGAGGTTTGGTCATTTTTGTGGCTTGGACAAAGTTCTTGTTCTGGTCCGTGCTCAGACGTGCTGATGAGGTGATATTGTTTTTATCTTCAGCCGCCATGGCCAGAGAGTGGCTTTGTGTGATGCTGATGCTCTGTGACGTCCCTTATGTCTGACAGGTCCACACCGAGACACAGATGGCGGTGGCTGCTGTGCCTGCTCATCAGGGCTAGCCTCTGATTTATCCTTTCCAAAGAGTCAATTTCTCGTGATCTGCCTGTTATGTGGGCTTGAGGGCGGTGGGTCTTCTCATGTCAGCGTTTCCTAGAGCCTGGATAGAAATTTTATAATTGTGGGCAAACATACATGGGATTTACCGTTTGGACCTTCACATGGTTGGGCAGCCACCCCCACCAGCCATTCCCCCAACGTTTTCCATCTTCGCTAATAGAAACTCTGTCCCTGTTAGACATTTTAACTCCCCATTCGCCCTGCCCTAGCCCAGGGCCCCCACCATCTGATTTTCTGTCTCTATGAACTTGACTGCTCTAGGCACCTCATATAAGTAGAATCTTATACTATTTGTCCCGTTTGTTTGTTTGTTTGTTTTGTTTTGTTTTTTTTACAGAAGGCTTATTTCACTGAGTATAATGTCCTCAGGGTTCACCCATGTTGAAACGTGTATGAGAATTTTCTCCCTTTTACTGCTGAATAATATTCCACTCTATAGAGACACCACCCTTTGCTTATTCACCCATCAGCTGCTGGACACTTGGGGTGCTTCCACCTTTGGGCTATTACGAGCAGTGCTGCAAGGACATCCGTGCATAAGTCTCAGTGCTCATGAGTGTACGCCACCTTCCTCTTGGAAGGGGTCCATGCTTCAGATCTGGCTGGACCAGGTGTCAAGGCTGGTGACCCTCTGCAGTGGCCCCCAAGGCAGCAAAAATCAGTCCCAGAAACCTCTGTGCCTGCTACACAGCCCACCCTAGTGTCTCAAGTGCAGCCCTAACCCCCCCTACCTGATGCTGCACCCTGCAGGTTGCTGAGATCCAGGTTGAGATGGAGTTGCGAGATGAGATTCTGCCCAGAGCCCAGAATATCCAGAGCCGCCTGGACCGCCAGACCATCGAGACAGAGGAGGTACGGGGTGGCCTGGCCCCAGGGTGGGGATAGGGACCTGGACACATGGAGCTGGATGGCCGTGACCTCCCCTTCTCCTTCCTTCTGACTCGACCTCCCTGTTCTTCGCCTGTCCCCCATTTCTTCCTGCCCGGGTACCATCCCCTCCCAAGGTGAACAAGACACTGAAGGCCACACTGCAGGCCCTGCTGGAGGTGGTGGCGTCAGAAGACGGAGATATGCTCGACTCCTTCCAGGCCAGTCCATCCACCGAGTCCCTCAAGTCCACCAGCTCGGACCCAGGGGCTCGGCAGGCGGGCCGGCGGCGGGGCCAACAGCAGGAGACCGAGACCTTCTACATCACGGTGGGGAGGTGGTGCTGGACCGGGAGGGCAGGTGGGCAGTGGGGGCCAGGGAGGGCCGGGGCCAGGACTAAAGCCTTGGGCTCTTCCGGGGGCTTGGCAGAAACTCCACGAGTACCTGAGTGGACGGAGTATCCTTGCCAAGCTGCAGGCCAAGCATGAGAAACTGCAGGACGCCATCCAGAGAGGTGGGCCCCCTTGCCTCGCCACCCCCAGGGCCGGGAGCAGCCCAGCCACAGTGTGGCTCTCCTCCTGCGGCTTCTTCCTGGCCAGAGAGTGTGCTGGGCACGCAGGAAGGAAGCCAGCCAGGGTCCCGGCCCCTATTCTGCCCTTTGTCCTGTGGCCGCCCTCACCTGTAGGCTGCCCCGTTCCTCTGCCATGCGCTGAGAAACCTCCTGGCCCAAGAGGCACACCAACCCTTTCTCCTTGCCAGGTGACAAGGAAGACCGGGAGGTGACTTGGTGAGTCCTTCGAGAGGGGCCAGTTTGTCCTGAGGACCCGTGGTATCCCCACCTCCTTTGTTCCTCGGTGTCCTTAGTTTTCTACTTATTTTGCCCAGAGGGTTCTGGAATAACTTGCGAGCCCCAATGTCCAGTTAGGCTGGGCTGGGGGGGTCTGAGCAGCCTAGTGTCCAGGTCCGCTCCCCTCAGAGGCAGCTCCTGTTCACTGCCACAGGACCCAGTACACACAGAGAAAACTCCAGAAGAGCCGCGCCCCCCGCCCCAGCTCCCAGTATAACCAGAAACTCTTCGGGGGAGACATGGAGAAGTTTATCCAGGTACTTGCCTTTCCCTTCAACCGAGTGCAGGCCCCTCCCTGCTTCAGCCGTGCCTCCAGCCCTGGGGCCCCTGTGGGCCTGAACGAGTTACCAAGAGCTGAGGACTTACCAGGAGCATGGGTACCCGCAAGCCCCTCTTCTGGGATGCTCGCTAGGGAGGGAAGTCAGGAAAGCACCAGAGATCAGAAAAGAACACTATTGTTTGCAGTGATGTGATTCAGTCTCTCACTGTTCAGAAGAGTCAGCAGGTTATTGAAGTGAACAAACCCAAGGTTCATGATGTTGCTTGATTCGAGGTCAGCAGAGAGAGGTGGGTGGTATTTCCACTCTGTAGCAGGAAACAGATAAAATGTCAGGCACGGCACCAGGGATCAGAAACCCGCCCCCCCAACCGGGCGTACATCTCCCTGGCCTTGGTGGTGACTGTGGAATGCATTAAAACAAAATAAAAATGAGTGAGTGACAAGGTGGGCTGTGTCATACCCACTGTGGAGGGCACTCTCTTTGTCTTTGTCCGCAGAGTTCAGGCCAGCCCGTGCCCCTGGTGGTGGAGAGCTGTGTCCGCTTCATTAACCTCAATGGTGAGTGAGATCTGGACCCTTCTGCCCCTGGCCTTCCCCCCCACCCCCAACCAAGATTGGAGGGGCGGGGCTGGAAAGGAGGCTTGGTGCACACCAGTTTTCTATCCTCCCACAGGCCTGCAGCATGAGGGCATCTTCCGGGTGTCAGGTGCCCAGCCCCGGATCTCGGAGATCCGTGATGCTTTTGAGAGAGGTGGGGATGGGCAAGGTTGGGCAGGGGGTGGGGGTGCTGGGAGAGCCGATGTCATGAGCCTTGCTCCTCGCTCCCTCCCAGGAGAGGACCCACTGGTGGAGGGCTGCACCGCCCATGACCTGGACTCGGTGGCAGGTGTGCTGAAACTTTACTTCCGGAGCTTGCAGCCCCCCATATTCCCGCCAGACCTGTTTGGAGAGCTGCTGGCTTCTGCGGGTGAGCCAGGGGCCTGGGGGTGGGGTGGGGGTGGGGGGCTCCTTACTCCCTAGTGGCCACCTTGCCCGGGCTCATGGCTTCTCCCTGGGGTGATGGCCTTGTTTGCAGAGCTGGAGGCTGTGGCCGAGCGGGTGGAGCACGTAGCTGGCCTCCTGTCCCGGCTGCCCGGACCCGTGCTGGTGGTCTTGCGGTACCTCTTCACCTTCCTCAACCAGTGAGTGCTTCTGGGGGTCGGGGGGGAGCTCAGGGGCAGCCCAGTTGGAGGAGTGGGGATGCTGAGCCAGGAGCTCCGTGCCTGTGACCTGCCTGTATCCTCAGCCTGGCCCAGTACAGCGACGAGAACATGATGGACCCCTACAACCTGGCCGTGTGCTTCGGGCCGACACTGCTGCCGGTCCCTGCTGGGCAGGACCCCGTGGCTTTGCAGGGCCGTGTCAACCAGCTGGTGCAGACCCTCATCATCCAGCCTGTACGGGTCTTCCCGGCCCCAGCCCAGCTGCCTGGCCCCATCTATGAGAAGTGCATGGCCCCGCCTTCTGCCAGCTGCTTGGGGTAGGCTCTTGGCGCCGCCAGGAGAGAGAGGCTGGCCACAGGGGGCGCCCTGAGGACGCTCAGCCACCTCGCTCTTCTCTGGACTACAGGGATGCCCAGTTGGAGGGCCCGACGGGGGAC
The DNA here is from genome assembly GCF_963930625.1 of Muntiacus reevesi. Classification (NCBI taxonomy): domain Eukaryota; kingdom Metazoa; phylum Chordata; class Mammalia; order Artiodactyla; family Cervidae; genus Muntiacus; species Muntiacus reevesi. Next base: position 146,914,071 of record NC_089271.1, on the reverse strand, counting down.
AACGAGTTGGAGCTGGAGCCAGGGACCTCAGCCCAGGAGGAGGGTGAGGGTGGGGAAGGACAGCCCCACCAGGTCCCTGGCCAGGGCCTCTATGCCACCCCCACCCCACCTCACTTACATCTCCTCTCCTCCCAGACCTGGAGGGTGTTGTGGAGGCCGTGGCTTGCTTTGCCTACACGGGCCGCACGGCCCAGGAGCTGACCTTCCAGCGTGGGGACGTCTTGCGGCTACACGAGCGGGCCTCGGGCGACTGGTGGCGGGGCGAGCACGCGGGGGCACGGGGGCTCATCCCCCACAAGTATATCACTCTACCCACGGGGTGAGTTTGGAGGCTCTCCTTCTAGCCCCCCCTCCACCCCCGGGTTTCCAATCCTTCCCGTACACAGAGTCCCAGGTCCTGCGGTCCCAGGCTGTGCCTTGCTGACTGCTGGCCTGCACCGTGCCTTCTGCCTTGCAGACCCCAAACCCAGAGTGAGCATTCCAAGTGTCTTGTCTTTCCATTCTCAGAGTGGAGAAGTTTGCGGTGGGCCAGGGGCTGCTGCCCAGCGGGGACCTGCTGAGCAGCTCAGAGGGGCTCCCTGTAGTGGAGCTTGTCCAGAGGTGAGCAGGAGTGGGGAAGACCCCTTCTGGGCCTTGCTCGCCCACCCCAGGCTGGAGGCAGAGTGGCCAGGGACCAGCCTTGCTGTTTCTTTCCCTTTCCTGTGCCCCAGGCTGGGAGAAGCCCCTGCCCGGGAGCGTGGGGCCTCCCCAGGGCCCCCTCTAGGCTCCCTGTCTGTGCCCTGCAGGCCAGAGCCATGCACCCCACCCGAGATCCCTCTTGGCATCCCCGGGAGTCACTCCGGGCACCGACGGCCCTGCATGGTCCCAGCATCCCCGGAACGACACATGGAGGTGGATAAGGTGAGCGCTGGGAGTGGTCATGTGGCAAGAGGGGTGCACCTGCCCAGGTGTGGGTTCTCTGCTTCCCCTATGAGCCACTCTTCCTGCCTGAGGTTCAAGTCTGACATTCCTGATCGCAGGCACACTGGCTGAGCCCAGCCTTGAGAGGGGCAGGCCGGTAAGGGGGTGAGCTTGGTGGGGAGGGACCGGCCTGGAGGCAAGGTAGTGGGAGACCTGGGGGAGGGCGGTCACACATTTAGGCCTCATGTTTGGTTCCTGAGTGGGAAACGGTGCACGGGACAGGCTTTAAGGCTGGCATCTAGAGCCAGGCTAGGTGACAGGTGGTAACATGGCAGGCGCTTTGTGAGCCAAAGAAGATGAAAGGGGCAGATGGAAAAGCAGCTGAGTGAGGTGGTGAACTGGGGAGCCTGGCGGGGTCATGGTTCTTACAGGGGGGCAGAGAGCGGGTGCCAGATGGGGCCCTGGCGTATGGTGCAGCCTGGGGAGACACCCAGATGCCTTCTGTGCCCACTGGCCCCAGCGCACCCCTCCATGGGCTCCTGGTGGGCACTGCCAGAAGCCATGGGGGACAATGTGAGCCTGGGGACAGAGAGTAAGAGAGCCCGCCGTGACCCAGGTGTGGCCTGGTGACGGGGTCTGGGCACCGGGGACAGAGGGGTGATTGGGGACACACATGTGAGGTGGCCGGGGGAGTATGGGCCAGGGGTGAGGGGCAGGGCATCCATGAGACCCCAGGGCAGGTGGCCAGTAGGCTGGGCCAGGCGGGCTGTTGGGGAGCCCTGGCCTGGGAGGTCGGGGCCTGCTGGGGGCCCCCCAAGCCAGGGGGTGGTGGCTGTGATCTCTGCCAGGGAGAGAGTGGGGAGAGGATGGGTACCCAGGGCCCAGCCCGAGGGGCTCCCATTTGAAGGCTGAGCTAATCACCGCAGTCCACAGAGGCAGTGACTGAGGACTTTGTTTCAGGGGGCAGAGGAGTTCAGAGCGTCAGAGGGCCTGACTCCTGAGTCAGGTCACTGTTTTGGGGGCAGGGGACCGGCTGGGCAGGTGGGGCCCACTTGTGCCAACATCCTGCCTTTCTCTCCTCTCTGCCAGGCTGTGGCACAGACCATGGACTCTGTGTTTAAGGAGCTCTTGGGGAAGACCACCCTCCGTCAGGGCCTTGGACTGGGCACCAACAACTCCCCGAGCCCCGGGCCTCGCAGCCCAAAGCCTCCAGGCTGTGGACGCCTGGGCAAGAACAAAGGCTTCTCGCGGGGCCCTGGTGCCCCGGCCTCACCCTCAACCTCCCATCCCCAGGGCCTGGACTCACTCTTCAAGTCACACTGAAGGCCCACCTCATCCTCTGCAGGCTCTGCCCCAGCCCAGGGCAAGACCGGCCGGGTGCCCCCAACCCTTTGCTTCTCTCTGGCCCTGTCCAGCATACCTGCTCGTGACCCTCTGCAGAGAGGAGGAAGTGGCCTCTCCAGCTCCTCCCTGCCTTCCCCACTCTGGTTTGGGCCCCTCTGGGAGGTCGCCGTGGAGGGAGGCAGGGGGCAGGTCCCTCCTGGCCCCCTGGGTGTGAGGGCTTGTGTCTGGTTGTCACTCTTGACAGCCAGCAGGTGGCTGGTGCCTTTGCTCAGCTGAGGGCGCCAGCCTGGTGGGGGTTGACAGGCATTGGCAACCATTCATAAAATCCTGTGCATTGACTCCCAGATGCAAGCCAGTTCTCTGTCTGGCTGGGGGGGTGGTGGTTGGAAGGTGGGTACAGGGCCAGCCTCTTGGCACCCCCAGCACTTGAGGCCAGGGTGCCCAGCTTCTGCGGCTACTTGGCACAGGGCTTTGTGTTTGGGGACCTGCACCTTGGAAGTCCCGTCTCCTATGTGGTAGGTTCCAGAACCTTGCATGCGTCTGTGGGTGTGGGAGGGGCCTGAAAATCTCTCTGCACTTCCCCTACATTTAATGCAATTAAACATGCATGAATTTTTTTAAATACCATCCTTGTAGAGAAGGGGAACAAAAAGAAGCAAATATAGAAAAATATGGGAAATCTATTGAAAATGTGTTCATTTCTCCAGTACCCCAGTATTCAAAGAGACTCACCAGGTGGAAAATGAGCCAGAATTTTTATGAGGGCAAAGTCAGAGGGAGGGCCAAGGGGGACAAGACAGGGGGGCAAGGATGGCCCCTGGCTCAGCCTCCTTTTTCCGCCCCCTGGGCCCTCGGGATCTCTACTGGCCAGCCGCATGTCTCGGCCAGGCTCCTGCGGAGCCAGTTTGTAGGTGGTCAGCTGAGTTCCGTGGAGCCTCTAGAAGGAGAGCAGCTCCACGCCCCGCCCCCCGCCCCCACTGCTGCCCCAATTTCTCAGGAGGGGTTGTCTTTGGCCAGGAAAGAGCTGGCTGTGGCACATGACTCCTCTTGGGGCCCCGGGCTGGGCAGGGCACGCCTCCAGGTGCAACAGAGCAGGCTTCGCAGCTCGGAGGAGACGCTGCTGCTGAAGGAGGCGTAGATCCAGGGGTTGGTACAGCTGTTGAGGCTGGCCAGCAGCATGAGCAACACGAAGGGTGGCCCTGTGTGGGGCAGGAATCAGGGCTGGGGCTGAGGGCCCTCGAGGTCAGTGCACCTAGGCTCGGAGGCCGAGCTGGCTGGGTTGGGGGGGTGGAGAGGGGTGAAGGTGCACGTGCACCAAGATTGGGCAGCCCCCTGCAGCCCCAGCCACCGCCACGCACCTTCCCGTGGTGCCTCCGGGTCCCACGCGGCCCACAGCTGCACAAGGAAGAAGGGCGCCCAGCACAGCACGTACACTATGACGATCACCAGAGTCATCCTCACAGTCTTGGCCACGGCTGCCGACACCCGGGTTCCCTCAGCAGGGCCGCCCGGCCGGCACCCTCGGTGGGGCCCGCCGGCCCTTGGCGCCGGCCCGGGCCCCAGGCTGGCATGAATCTCCCGGAAGATGAGCACCTGACAGGCAGCGATACCCAGGGCAGGTGCCACAAACACCATCAGGGCGATCCAGGTGACATAGGCGCGGAGGCCCCAGGGCTCGGCAAAGCGGGCCCAGCAGTCGAGGACCCCGCTGCCATCCACGTCACGCTGGGCAAAGATGAAGAGCTGGGGCAGGCTGAGGAGCAGCGAGAAGGCCCAGGCCAGCAACACTGGCCGGTTCCAGTGAGTGCCACCCCCGTGGCGGTGTGCCAACATGGGGCGGCAGATGGCACGGTGGCGGTCCAGCGTCATGGCCAGGATCATGTAGGAGGAGGCATACATGCCCACCATCTGCAGGTACTTGACTGCCCGGCACAGGGCATCAGGCCCACGGAAGCGGTCGGTGGCATCCCAGGCCAGCTGGGGCAGCACTTGGAACAGAGCTACGGCCAGGTCAGCCAGGCACAGGTGGCCGATGAAGACGTGCATGGGTGCCCAGCGGCCCCGCCGGCCCCGCCGCACCAGAGCCCCCAAAACCAGGCCATTGCTCAGGGCCACGGCCACAAAGACGGTGGAGAGCAGTGCCAGCTCTGCCTGGGCTAGCAGCGGGTCCCGGGCAGTCCACAGCTCCCCTTCGCTGCCATTGCCTGCTGCGGTAGGTTGAGAGAGATGCCGGGGCACAGCTGGGCAGAAATGGGGACAGAGGGCCAAGTCAGTGAGTCTATTCTGCCCGGGCACTGGGCTGCCGTCACCCTGGGCCCTCTGTTTCCCTCCAGCCTCCTCTTTCCTGGCTCCTGGCCTTCCAGCACAACACACATCGTCCAACCCGCCCCCTGCCCCCGTCTCAAACCACATGTGGTGGGGAGGAAAGGGCAGCCTCAGGCCCCAGTGAACCAGACGGCTGGCTTTTTCCAGTGAGGGAGGCGGGCTGAATGGGGGGCGCCCAGGGACAGGAAGCTTACCTGAGGTGGTGGATGCCAAGAACATAGCGGGGCAGGCAGGAGTCCTGAGCGCCTGGGGGAGACAAGGTTGTGAGCTCAGCCTCCCACCCAAGGGGCCAGCCGTGCTGCCCAGAGTCTCTGGATAGGGGTCCTTAGAGCCTTGGCCGGGGTGGTGGGGTGGGGGTCTCGCCTGTGTGTGCGACTCTGTGTGTGTGTCTGTGAGACTGTGTGTGTGTGTGTGAGAGAGACTCGTGTGTGTGTGTGTGTGAGAGAGACTGTGTGTGTGTGTGTGACTGTGTGTGTGTGTGTGTGACTCTGTGTGTGTGTGTGTGTGTTCATTCCCATGGCCGGACCCTGGGGGGTATGTCTTAGCTTAATCGATGTTGGTGAAGTCTGGCCACTGAGGCAGACACGGACCTTGGAGCCCAGGACCGGACAGGGGAAGATGGTGCCAGGGGTCGTCAGACAGATGGACGAACCCAGCCTAAGACCCACCCATGAGAAGTGAGGCAGACATACAGACGCCCCCACCCCCCACCCTGACAGAGGCCCAGAGAGGGAACCGTTAGAGGGCTGGGGTCAGGGTGCGAGGGCTGCTATGTCCCCCATACCTGGCCGGACTCCCGGGCTCCTGGGCAGCTGGGCGGCAGCAGACGTAAAGGTGGCCCCAGAGCTCAGATCGGCTTTCCATGGGCAGCCCCGCCCCAGCCAGTCCTCTGGGAGTGACCAGCTCAGGAGGGGACTTCCTCCCCGCCTCCACGAGCCTCCCTGCCTCTGGTACCGGGAAGTAGACTCCTGGCCTTCTCTGCTTCCCTTCCCGGCCTGCCCGAGCCATCCCAGGTCCGTCCCCGGGGCCCCAGGCTGCCCCTGAGAAGACCCGAGCCCTCCTGAGCTGGGCCTGGCTACCCCCTAACGCTCCCCACACATACCACCTTGTGACAATGTCGGGTTTGCAGAGCTCTGGGCCATCCCTGAGTTCACAGTGTCTTATTTTCAAAGTGGGGCAGCTGTGACCAGAGATGCACTGGCTCAGCACCACACAGCTTTCTCCTGGCAAAGCCTGACTCCCCTTCACCGGGACAGGCTCCTCTGACCCCTCTCCGGGCCTGGGCGAAGCGCCCGAGGTCCCTACTAGGCAGAGGGAGGGCTTGTCCCCAGCCAGTCAAGGCCCCTCCCGTCCTCAATTAGGCCTCCCGGAGATGAGGGCCGGAGATGAGGTCCTGCCAGCTCCCTCCCCTGAGGCTCTGTGGGAGCCAGGACACCCCACCCCCCCTCGCAGTTACCTGTCCGTCTCTGTACCCCACATCTCGTCTCCCCCTCCTTGTGCTTCCTTAGCCTCCAGGACCCCCCTCCCCTCCAGTCCATCGTTTCCCCCCCTCGCCAACCCTCTCTTGCCACTGGCCCAGCCTCCCTCAGTCCAGGCCGGCCCAGCCCAGCCCCAGGCCACTGCACAGAGCCTGGCTCCAGGCTGACGTTGGCCCTGTCTTCCTGTTTGTCCGTCTTCCCTGTTGATCTGCGAGGTTAGAGACCAAAACGGCCTCTCCCAGAACAGGCCTGGGTACAGCCCAGGTCAGGCCTCCTCCTCCTAGCCAGACTCTGGCAGCACCAGTAGGGGGACATTAGGACAGGGGTCTATCCGACCTTATGCACCACACATAGCACACAGCATGCACACGTACACATCACACAGCACACACCATATGCCACACACACCACACATCCACACACCACACACACCCCTACACACCCACACACACCACACACACCCCGACACACCCACACACACCACACACACCCCAACACACCCACACACACCACACACACCACACAGTGTAAACAGTACACAGCACACATACACACAGCACGCACACACACACACACACCACACACACACACACCACACAATCCACACCCACACACATCCACACCACATACCCACACCACGCACCCACACCATACACCCACACACAGCACACAACACACACATCACACAGCAGCACACGCCCACACACAACACACACTCACACACCACACAAACCACACAACCACACCACACACCCACACACAGCATACCATACTCGCATCATGTTCAGTATTCATACAGCACACAGTACACACACACACTGCTTGTACACATGCTCTGCCTCACACCCCTGCAGTACACATGGGTATTTATAATGGTTTTTCCTATTTGGAAGTCAGTTATAGAATACCAGCGCCACACGTCTGAATACATCAGCCACACCTCCTGACAACAAGAGCGTCCTCACTTTCTGCCTGTAACCACACGAGTGTTATTAACCCAGAAGCATAGAAACAACTTTTCAGCTGCCATCTAGATCAAATAAAAAGGTAGAAAGCAGAGTTTCCAGGTAAGTTTATAGAACAGATTTTTCAAAGGAAAACTGTAAGCCGCTGGGAAAAATTCACATCACATCACACTGACTCAATGGACATGAGTTTGAGCAAACCCCAGGAGAGGGTGGAGGATAGAGGAGCCTGGCATGTTGCAGTCCTCAGGGTCACAAAGTTGGACACGACTTAGTGACTGAAACAACACCACCACCCAGTATGTCTTTCTTCTTGCCTTGTGTCCCCATGTGCCTCACAGGACCCCAGTCCCCAGGACTCCCCCATCAGCCTGGGAACCTGAGACACCTGCTTTGCCACTCCCCCACTGTGTGACTCTGGAAGGCTGTGACCAGCTCTCTGTGACTCAGCTTGCCCCTCTGTAAAATGGGAATCCAGTGACTAAAGTTGAGCCCTGGCTCTAGGATGAGCAGAGACCTGAGCTGGCTGGTGATGAAGTGCCAACCCCATCACCTCCTTATGGGGTTCTCTGCCCAGACCCAAACGGGGCCCAGCAGGGCTGGATTCCAGCAACGAGCTGGCACAGGGCCGGGGACCATCTTTGCTCCCGGTGTTCCTTGTTTCCTGTTGTCTAGAGTCCAGGGAAAGTCACAGGGAAGGCCCCTCCCTGCGGCTTTCTCTGGGTTCCAAGAAGCAAAGGGAGGGATTTGTGTCTACACCAAAGGGAAGACAAGTGCTTGGGACCTCTGGAAGGGACAGAGAGACCCCAAGGCCAGTGGCTGTGCCCGGAGAGAGACTCTGGCTTCCCCTGGCCCCTGAGAACCCCCTGCCACAGAACCCCGGTGCACGTGCAGGTGCTGTGCCCCTTGAGAACCTGGGCCGAGTCCTGCTGCCTGCAGCAGAGACCTATGAGAGAGAGACGCCCCAGGAGGCCCCTGCCCCAGCCACCAAGAAAGACTTAGCCATGGAGCTATGCTGATTAGCCTCAGGTGGCCTCAGGCATGGGGCAGAGCTGAGTAGACACCCTCCCCACTCCCTCAAGCCCCTTCCCCAGCACAGCCCCCTCTGCCCTGCCCAGGACTGCATTTGCAGATAGGTTCTATGTGTGGCCAAGGAGTGTGCCCTGAGCTCCCCTGGCCCAGTGTCTGAGCAGAAGGCTAAAGAAGGCCGTCCCCCAGGTACTGGGTGCCAGGGTGGAGGTCGGGGGAGCAGGACCCAGATCCTCCCTGGGGAGTGCAGTCCTGAGCCAAGTGGTGTGCAGGCAGGCAACAGGTGATGGTGGTTGTTTTTCAGTCGTTCACTCGTGTTCGACTCTTTGCGACCCCATGGACTGCAGCACTCCAGGCCTCCCTGTCCATCACCAATTCCCGGAGCCTATTCAAACTCATGTCCATCGAGTCGGTGATGCCATCCAACCATCCAACCATTTCATCTACTGTCCTCCCCGTCTCCTCTTGCCTGCAGTCTTTCCCAGCATCAGGCTCTTTTCTGATGAGTTGATTCTTTGCATCAGGTGGTCAAAGTATTGGAGCTTCAGTATCAGTCCTTCCAATGAATATTCAGAACTGATTTCCTTTAGGATTGACTGATTGGATCGCCTTGCAATCCAGGGGACTAGCAAGAGTCTTCCCCAACACCACAGTTCAGAAGCATCCATTCTTCGGTGCTCAGCTTTTTTCATGGTCCAACTCTCAATTCCATATGTGACAATTGGAAAAACCATAGCTTTGGCTAGATGCACCTTTGCTGGTAAAGTGATGTCTCTGCTTTTTAATATGCTGTCTAGGTTGGTCATAGCTTTTCTTCCAAGGTGCAAGCGTCTTTTCATTTCATCGCTGCAGTCACCATCTGCAGTGATTTTGGAGCCCAGCAGGAATGGAGACAAAAGGCATTTCTCAGGTCTTTGGGAAGACCCTGGAAGGCATGAGCAAGAAAGAGGAGCCAGCCCAGGACACAAGGAAAGAGTGACAAAAAGCCTGGAGAAAAACCAGGGGAGCAGAGTTTCCCAAGTTTGGGAGGGGAGACAGGTACTGTGAGGGAAGGAAAGACAGGAGCCAAGCCGAGGGGAGGCCATACCTCAACTGGAAAAAATGTACACCTGAAAAGTGAAGTATGTTTTATTCAGCAGACTTTCGGAGGACTGCATCCCGGGGGACCAGCCTCTCGGAAAGCTCTGAGGGACGGTCCCCAACAGGTAAGGGAGGAGCCAGGATGTATGGGAGTTTTTGCAACTAAAATCAGATCATGGAAACATTCAAAGATTAGCATTGGCTAAAGAAAGCTAGACAACTCAAGTGACTGCATCAAATACTTTTCTGTGTGTGGCAAGATGCAAGGGTGTAGGTGACATTCTTTGTCCACACCAGACATGGAGAGAGGGCCCATAACTGGGCATCCCTCCAGGGGCAGGCGTTGCAGCCTGCAGCTCCTACCTGCTGTGGGAGGAATGTGTGATGTCCCAGCGAGTGAACTGGTATGACAGGGACAAAGCAGGGCCTGGAGGCAGGCTGCGGACACAGATGCCCTGAATCCAAACATGCACATGTGCTTTTGGGCAAGTGTGTGCTGGGACAGTGGAAAGACAGGGTGACCATTCGCCTGAGGTCTGAATGAAAGTGAACAGGGATTTTGAAAGTGAGACAAGCCCTGTACATTGGGGGAGGCCGGGCAATGGAATTTGATGACTTAGGAGCCCTGTAGGCTCTGAGCTCTCTCCGGGTCCTGGATGAATTTTCAAACATTAAGTCATGAGGGCTTCCCTGGTGGCTCAGGGGTAAAGAATCCACCTGCCCATGAAGGAGACATGTGTTCCATCCCTGATCCAGGAAGATCCCACATGCCTCAGAGCACTTAAGACTGCACCACAACTAGTGATCCCATGTTCTAGAACCCATGCTCTGCAACAAGAGAAGCCACCACGATGAGAAGCCTGTACACCCCAACTAGAGAAAAGCCTGTGCAGCAATGAAGACCCAGCACAGCCATAAATACATAAATAAATGCATAGTTTTTAAAAATTCATTAAATAATCATTTCAGTCTCACCTCTGCTGGTGGGATCTTAGTTCCCTGACTAGGGATTGAACCTTCACCCTCGACACTGAAAGCACCAAGTCCTACCCACTTGATGGCCAGGGAATTCCCCAGGAATGACTCTGTAAAATCAGCTCTATTGAGGGATGATTAGCATACAGTAAAATTCACGACTTGTTTCACAAGATCTGACACAATACAGTCGTGTAAGTGAAAGTGAAAGTTGCTCATTCACGTCCAACTCTTTGCAACCCCATGAACTCGTCCATGGAATTCTCCAGGCCATAATACTGGAGTGGGTAGCCTTTCCCTTCTCCAGGGGATCTTCCCAACCCAGGGATCAAACCCAGGTCTCCCATATTGTGGGCAGATTCTTTACCAGCTGAGCCATAAGAGAAGTCCAATACAGTCGTGTAAGCACCGTTACAATTATGATACAGAACTGTTGCATCACTGCAGAAAGCTTCCTCATGGCTCTTTGTGGTCTCCTTCCCCTACCCAGAGCCTGGCATTTTCCTATCCCTATAACTGTGTCTTCCCTAGAACTGTCTACACAAAGAATCCAAGCATGTGCAATATTTCATGTCTGGCTTTTCTCACTCACCAAGATGCCTTTGAGTCCATCTCTATGGCTGTTTGTATCAGGACTTTGTTCGTCCTTCTTGCTAAGAAGCATTCTGTTGTCCAGATGGACCCCAGGCAGCTTCTTCCATTAGCGGTGGATGGACAGGTAGGTCGCTTCCGGTTCGGGGCTTTCATGAATGAGGTGACTCTGAGCCCCTGAGTGCCAGCATTTCCAGGCTTTAGCTTCTCTAGCGGGCGCATTGGCCCTGGGACCGCCAGCCCCTGTGATAAGTAGGTTTCATTCCATAAGAAACCAGCAGGTTGTTTTCCACACGCCTCGGATAGCTTTGCATTCCCACAAGCACAGTTCCATTTGCTCTGCATCTTCACCAGCCCTTGCTATGATTGGTCTGTCATTTTTCTTGAGCCTCTCAATTTTCACCATTTCAGTAGTATTTTCTTCAGGTTTTATTTTGCATTTCCTTTTGACAGATGATGGTGAGAATCTTTTCATATACTTACTTGCCAGTTGTCTATATTCTTTGGTGAGGAATATACAATATACAATTCTTTGGTCCAATCTCTGGCACTTTTTAAAAGTTTTCTCTCTCATTTTTTTTCCATTTTGTGTGTATTTTGGTTACAAGTCCTCCAGCAGAAAGGTTTTGCAAATAGTTTCTCCCACCCTGTGGCAAATGGTTTTCTAAGTTTGACAAAGTCTAATTTTATATATTTTTTTCTATTATGATTTGTGTTTTTTTGTGTCCTCACCAAAAAGTCTTTGAATAATTCACTGTTACAGAGATATTCTCCTATGATTTTTTCTAGGTGTATATTTCTAGCTCCTACAGTTAGCTCTATGATTCATTTCAAGTTAAATCTTGTGCATAGTATGAGGTAAAAGTCTGGGTTCCTTGTTTTCTGTGTGTTTTCTGTGCTAGAAGCAGTGGTTCAGAAGACTGTTCTTTTCGTCTTGAATTATCTTGCACCTTTCCTGAAAATTGATCATATGTGTGTAGGTCTTATTTTTTCTGGGCTTGCAATTCTGTTCCTTTGATTTCTATGCCTACCCGTATGCCTTATACCAAGGCTGGTTACACTGCCTATTTTTTAGAAAAAAATTATGTATGTCTTTGTTTACTGTGTGGCTGTGCTGGGTTTTGGTTGCTGCTTGGACTTTTTTCTAGTTGCAGAGAACGGGGGCTACTTTCCAGTTGCTGTGCATAGTCTTCTCATTGTGGTCATTTCTCTAGTTGGGTAGCATGGGCTCTATGGTGTGAGGGCTTCAGTAGTTGCAGGTCCCGGTCTCTAGACCACAGGCTCAATAGATATGGCAGAAGTGTTTAGATGCTCCTAGACAAGCATGATCCTCTTGGACCAGGGATCAAACCCGCGTCTCCTGCACTAGCAGATACTCTACCACTGAGCCACTAGGGAAATCCAAGGCTACGCTATCTTGATTACTCTAGAGTGATAGTAATTTATTTTTTTGGATCATGCCAAACAGCTTGTGGGGATCTTACTTCCCTGATAAAGGATCGAACCCATGCCCTCTGTGGTGAAAGCTGAGTCCTAACCCATGGACTGCCAGAAAATTCCCTATTGTAAGTCTTCAAATCAGATAGCATACATCTTGTAAATTTGTTCTTTCTCAAAATCCTTTTGGCTAGTCTAGGTAATTTGCATTTCCATGTAAATTTTAAAATCAGCTTGTCTGTTTCTACCAAAAAATAGAAAAAGCTTGCCAGGATTTTAATTGCTATTACATTGAATCTGTAGATAAATCTGGGGAGAATTGGCATCGTAACAGTAACAAGTCTTTCAACCCAAGAATGTGGTGTTTCTTTCCATTTATTTAAGTTTCTTTAATTTCTCTCAGCAATATTTTGTTGTTTTTGATATACAGGTTTTACACATATGTTAAGTTATCCCTAAGTGTTCACATTTTTGATGCTATTGTAAATGGTAGTTTTAAACTTCAATTTCTGATTGCTGTTAGTTTATAAAAATACTAACAATTTTTGGATATTGACTGTTTATCCTGCAACTTTGCTAAACACTTATTGGTTCTACTGGTTTTTGCAGATTTCTTAGAATTTTTTCTTACATAGGCAATCATATTCTTTCTGAATCAAGACACTCTTACTCTTTTTTTTTTTCCTGATCTGTATGCCTTTTATTCCTTTTTCGTGCCTTACTGCACTTGCTAGGACCTCCAGTGCAGCAAAGGGTGAAAGTGATAAGAGCAGACAGCCTTGCCTTGTTCCTGATCATAAGGGAAAAGCAATCTGTCACTATTAAATATGACAGTAACTGTGGGTTTTTCATAGACACCCTTTATCAGGCCGAGGCAGTTTTCCTCTATTCCTAGTTTACTGAAAGCTTTTATTGTGAGTGGGTGTGAAATTTTATCAAATGTTTTCTTGCAACTATTGAGATGATCACTTGATCTTCTTTTTTTAATTGTTGCCTTGTTAATATGGTCAATTACACTGACTGATTTTCAGCTATTGAAGCAAACTGGAATCTTATTTGGTCACGATGTGTTATCTTTTTACATATTGCTGACACGATTTGTTAAATTGTAAAAAAAAAAAAAAAAAAAAAAAATTGCACTTCACAGCTTGTAAGATCTTAGTTCCCTGACCAGGGATTGAACCTAGGACCTTGGCAATGAGAGCATGAGTCCTAACCACTGGAATGCCAGGGAATTCCCTGAGTTGCTAAAATATTGATTAGTACTTTTACATCATGTGTGTTCATGAGTGATACTGCTCTGTAGTTTGCTGTTCATGTAATGTTTTCAGTTTTGGTATAAAGATAATGCTTACCTTGTAAACTGAGTTAGGAAGTGTTCCCTCCTCTTCTATTTTCTGAAAGAGTTTGTGTTGAGTTGGTGTTATTTCTTCCATAACATTTAGTACAATTTGCCAGGGAACCCATACAAGCTTGGAGTTTTCTTTGTGAGAATGTTTTTTTGCTACAAACTCAACTCCTTTAATGACTATAGGGTTAGTCAGGTTATTTATTTCTTCTTTAATGAAATTTGATAGTTTGTATATTTCACAGAATCCCTCCATTTCATCTAATTATTGCCATATGTTTTTTACAACATTCTGTTAATATCCTTTTAATATTTGTAAGATCTGCATTGATGGCCCCTCCTTCATTTTTGATATTGGTAATTTATATCTTGTTTCCATTTTTCCTGATCAGACTGGCCACAGGTTTATCAATTTCATTAATCTTTTCAAAGATCAGCTTTTGGTTTCATATATTTACTATATTATTTTTCTGTTTTCTAGTTTACTGATTTCTGATCTTTATTATTTTCTCCCTTCTACCTAATTTTTATTTAATTTACTCTCGTTGCTAGAGGGAATGCTGCCCAATTCATCAATTGCCTAATAAAGCCAATTAGATCTTCAAATTCACTTTCTGAACTTTTTTAACAGTATGCACATAGATCAATGAAACAAAATTAAAAACCTAAGACTATATCTATGTGAAATGTTATATATAATTTATATACATACAATTATTATAAAGATAGTATTATAAATCAGTTGGGAAAATATGAATTATTGAATGAAGGATATTGGGGAAACTGGAAAGTGATTTGGAAAAAAAATTTATTTGGGTCACTACCTCACACTTTATAGCAGAAGAAATTCCAGACAGAGGAAAGGTTGGAATGTGACAGCAAGTAGATCAAATGAGTCAATCCTACCGGAAATCAATCCCGAATATTCACTGGAAGGACTGATGCTGAAGCTGAAACTCCAATACTTTGCCCACCTGATGTGAAGAGCCGACTCATTAGAAAAGACCCTGATGCCGGGAAAAATTGAAGGTAGGAGGAGAAGCAGGCTACCGAGGATGAGACGGTTGGATGGCATCACTGACTCAATGAACATGGGTTTGAGCAAACTTCAGGAGATACTGGAGGACAGGGAAGCCTGGCATGCTTTAATCGATGGGATTGCAAAGAGTCAGATGCTGAACAACACTAGAAGAAAACATGGGAGAATTTTTCTCTTTTGCTGTGGACAAGCCATCCTCATTATAGTAAAACAAACACACAGATAGATAAAACAAGAAACTATAAAAGAAAATACAAATAAATTCCAGTTTTTCCCCCAGTTTTATTGTCTTGAAATTGTATATATTTAGGTATACTGAAATTTTTTTTTTTTTTTGGTGGTGGTGAGAACCCTTGAGATCTACTCTCTTAGCAGAGTTCGAGTATACTACCATGCCATACATTAGGTCTCTAGAACTTATTGAGTTCTAGAGAACTTATAACTGAAACTATATACCCTTTTCCAACATCTTCCCATTTCAGCTGCCCCACAGTCTTTAGTACTCACCATTCTCTGTTACTACATGTTCCACTTTTTTGGATTCTATGTATAAGTGAGATCATTTGTCTCTCTGTATTATTTCACTTAAATTCATTAAGTTCAACTATTCAACAATTTTTAAAAATTCCTGTACAGAGAATAAGTCATAAGAGAAAGAACAAAATTGATTTGGGGCTTTTCTCCTTTTCTAATATAAATAGTTAATGTTGCACATTTCCCCCTAATCACTTATTTAATTGAATTCCCAATTTATGATATGTCATATCTTTAGTTTTATTCAATTACAAATATTTTCTACTTTAACTTGTAATTTCTCCTTCAATCCATGGCTTACTTAGAAGCATATATTTTTTTCGTTTCCAAATAGAAATTTCCTTGTATTCAGAAATCCTGCTTTGTGTGATTTCTATTCTGTGTGATTTATTGAGGCTTGCTCTATTGCTCAGCAAGTTGTCTATGTGGGTGAATGTTACATATGTACTTGAGAAGAATGTATATACTCTTGTTGTCGGGTGTAGTCGTCCATAAATATCAGTTAGGTCACTCTGGTTGATGGTGTTGTTCAAATCTTCTTTAGCTTAACAATTTTTTTGCTATTTATTTTGTCAGTTACTGAGAAAGGAATAGGAAAGTCTCCAACTATGTTTTTAGATTTGTCTATTTTCAGATCAGTTTGGTTCTGTCAATTTTTTTTCATGTACTTGGGAACTCTGTTATTGGGTGCTTACATATTTTAAATGATTATTATCTTCTTGATGATTTGTCCTTTTTCCATTATGAAATATTCCTCTTTACCTCAGGTAATATTCCTTGTCGCAAAGTCTACTCTATCTGATGTCAATGTAGCTATACCGACTTTTTTATGTTCAGTATTTTGCATGGTATATCTTTTCCTGTCCTTTTACTTGCAACTTCTCTGTGTCTTTGTGCATGTAAATAGGACAGAGCTATTTTATCTAGCCTGATGCTCCCTGCCTTTTAACTGGTGTGTGTGGCAGACTGTGTTTTTCAAAGGTAGACGCAACAATATTTCCCATCCCACATGCTCTTCTGGAACCTTTCCATTTTCCCATCAAGAGGTGGGATTTAACCCTCTCCCTATAATCTGGACAGACTTGTGACTTACTTCTAATCAAGATGATAAGGTAAAAGTGGTGCTGCTTGATTTCCGAGGCTAGATCAGGAAAGGCAATGCAGCCTTTAGCTACTATGTGATCAGTCCAAGTGCCCTGAGGTTGCCATGCTATGAAGAGGCCCAAGGTAGCCCTTGACAGAGAGACCACATGAAAACGTTCTGAGACGACATGAAGATGGAGAGAAAGGTAACTGACCAGCTCTAAGCTGCCGCAGCTCCAGCCACTGTCTGATGATAACTGCATGAAAGACCTTCAGTCAGAACTGCCCAGTTGAGCCCTTCCCAAATCCTTTAAAAAGAAAAAAACTGTGGTATCACTAGATAATATGGTCCTCCTATGTTTAGCTTTTCGAGGAATGCCTATCCTGTATACTTGACTCACAGAAAGCATGCACAATAAGAAAATGATTTTAACTATTTAAAAACACTAGGGAAAAAAATAAATAAATAAAAACACTAGGAGAGGGAGGTGGGAGGGGGGTTCAGGATGTACACCCATGGCTGATTCATGTCAATGTATGGCAAAAACCACTACAATATTGTAAGGTAATTATCCTCCAATTAAATAAATTAATTAAAAAAATAGAAACACTAGATTTTGGAGAGATTTGTTACACAACAGCAGTAACAAGAATAGTTTTAGTACATTTGGTCCATTGATATTTTACCAAAATTATTGATATCTTTGGGTCGATCATCTCAATGTTTGATTTCTATTTGTTCCATCCTTTTTTCTTCTTTTTCTCCTTTTCTCCCCACCTTCTTCAAGGGGAGAGGACAAACTGGATTTTGTCAGTATTTCATCTTCTTTATTGCCTTGGTAGTTCTAAATCTTTGGTGTTATTTTAAAAATTGTTGCTCTAGAGACTAACGTTTGTTTCGTTGGTTTAGCACACTCTACCCTCAAAAAAAATATTCTACTACTTTATAAATAATGTAAGACTGTTACAACAGTATTCCAATTCCTTCAGTCCCAACTTTTGTGTTCTGGTTGTTATATAATTATTTTCACACACAGCATGCAAAAAGATAACTCTACCTTCCGTTGTTATTATTTTTACTTCAAAGAGTAAATAGTCATATTTTAACTCTTTCTGGTCTTTTTCATTCCTTTCTTCAGTCTGATATCATTTATCTTCCATTTGGGGATGCAACTTTATTTTGTCTTAATTTTTGTAGGATATATTCGCTGGATATAGAATTCCAGATTAAAATTTTTTATTTTCCCCCTAGCATTTGAAGGTGTTGTTTCATTACTCTCTGGCCTCCATTTGTTTTTGGATTAGGAGTCTGCTGTCACTCTTAGTATTCCTCTGGATATAGCATGTCTTTTCTTCTCTGACTGCTTTCAAGGTTTTAAAGAAATTTTGTTTTTTCAGCAGTTTGACTATGAAGTGCCTAGGGGGTATTGGAAATATGATAAATACATTATTATGTTAAAGTCTCTGTCTGGTAATTATAACCTCTGGGTCATCTATGAGTCTGGTTTCATTGATTCTTTTCTTTTGATGATGATCCTGTTTCCTTGCTTTTCCACATGTATCTTTAAAAAAAAAATTGAATGTCAGACATCATATGTAATAGAACAGTAGGGAGTATAATAAATAACATTTATGCCCTATATCCTGAGAAAACCATAATTCAAAAGGACACATGCTCCCCAGTGTTCATTGCAGCACTATTGACAATAGCCGGGAAATAGAAGGGCTTCCCAGGTGGCTCAGATGGTAAAGAACCTGCCTGCAATGCAGGAAACCCAGGTTCGATCTCTGGGTCAGGAAGATGCCCTGGAGAAGGGAATGGCTACCTACTCCAGTATTCTTGCTTGGAGAATTCCATGGACAGAGGACCCTGGCAGGACATAGAAATAATCTAAATGTTTATTGAGAGATGAATAGATAAAGAAGATGTAGTACATATATACAGTGGAATATTAGCCATAAAAAGGAACAACTTTGGGTCATTTGTGGAGATGTGGATGGACCTAGAGTCTGTCATACAGAATGAGGTAAGTCTGAAAGAGAAAAACCAATATCATGTATTAACACATATATGTGGAATCTAGAAAAATGTTACTGATGAACCTATTTGTAGGGCACAGGTAGAGACACAGATGTAGACATGTGAACACAGGGGGAGACAGGGAGGGTGGGATGAATTGGGAGATTGGGATTAACATATATACACTACCATGTAGAAATAGACAGCTAGTGGGAAGCCTCTGTACAACACAGGGAGCTCAGCTCACTGCTCTGTGATGACCTAGAGGGGTGGGATGGGGGTGGGGTAGGAGGGAGATCCTAGAGGGAGGGGATTTATGCCCACATATAGCTGACCAAATGGAAACCACAATTACTGAAAACTAACCTGATCACTTGAATCACAACCTTGTCTAACTCAATGAAACTATGAGCCATGTTTCATAAGGCCACCCAAGATGGACGGGTCATGGTGGAGAGTTCTGACAAAATATGCTACACTGGAGAAGGGAATGGCAAACCACTTCAGTATTCTTGCCTTGAGAATCCCATGAATAGTATGAAAAGGCAAAAAGATAGGACACTAAAAGATGAACTCCCCAGGTCAGTAGGTGCCCAATATGCTACTGGAGATCAGTGGAGAAATAACTCCAGAAAGAATGAAGAGGCTGAGCCAAAGAGAAAACAACACCCAGTTGTGGATGTGACTGGTGATGGAAGTAAAGTTCGATGCTGTAAAGAGCAATATTGCATAGGAACCTGGAATGATAGGTGCATGAATCAGAGTAAATTGGAAGTGATCAAACAGGAGATGGCAAGAGTGAACATTGACATTTTAGGAATCAGTGAACTAAAAAGGACCAGAATGGGTGAATTTAATTCAGATGACCATTGTATCTACTAGTGTGGGCAAGAATCCCTTAGAAGAGATGCAGTAGCCCTCATAGTCAACAAAAGAGTCCAAAATGCAGTACTTGGATGGAATCCCAAAAACGACAGAATGATCTCTGTTCATTTCCAAGGCAAACCCCATTCAATATCACGGTAATCCAAGTCTATGCCCCGACCAGTAACGTTGAAGAAGCTGAAGTTGAATGGTTCTATGAAGACATACAACACTTTCTAGAACTAACACACCAAAAAAGATATCCTTCTCATCATAAGGGACTGGAATGCAAAAGGAAAAAGTCAAGAGATACCTGGAGTAACAGGCAAGTTTGGCCTTGGAGTACAAAATGAAGCAGGGCAAAGGCTAACAGAGTTTTGCAAAGAGAACACACTGGTCATAGCAAACACTCTCTTCCAACAACACAAAAGATAACTCTACACATGGACATCACCAGATGACCAATACCAAAATCTGATTGATTATATTCTTTGCAGCCAAAGATGGAGAAGCTCTATACAGTCAGTAAAACAGGGCTGGGATCTGACTGTGGCTCAGATCATGAACTCCTTATTGCAAAATCCAGACATAAATTGAAGAATGTAGGGAAAACCACTAGACCATTCAGAAAGAAAGTAAAGAAGTAAGTGAAGTCACTCAGTCGAGTCTGACTCTTT
This sequence comes from Muntiacus reevesi, assembly GCF_963930625.1. Classification (NCBI taxonomy): domain Eukaryota; kingdom Metazoa; phylum Chordata; class Mammalia; order Artiodactyla; family Cervidae; genus Muntiacus; species Muntiacus reevesi. The sequence continues at coordinate 146,894,382 of NC_089271.1, read as the reverse complement.
GCAACCCCATGGAATGTAGCCTGCCAGGTTCCTCTGTCCTGGAATTTTCCAGGCAAGGATACTGGAGTTGCCATTTCCTCCTCCAAGGGATCTTCCCAACCCAGGGATCGAACTAGTGTCTCCCACACTGCAGGCAGCCTCTTTACTGTCTGAGCCACCAGGGAAGCAGGTATGACCTAAATCAAATCCCTTATGATAATACAGTGGAAGTAACAAAAAGATTCAAGGGATTAAATCTGATAGACAGAGTGCCTGATGAACTATGGACAGTTTGCAACATTGTACAGGAGGCAGTGATCAAGACCATCCCCAAGAAAAAGAAATGCAAAAAGGCAAAATGGTTGTCTGAGGAGGCCTTACAAATAGCTGAGAATAGAAGAAAAACAAAAGGCAAAGGAGAAAAAGAAAGATATAAATGCAGAGTTCCAAAGAATAGCAAGGAGAGATAAGAAAGGTTTCCTAAGTTAGCAATGTAAAGAAATATAGAGGACAATAGAATGGGAAGGACTAGAGATCTCTTCAAGAAAATTAGAGAGAACCAAGGGAACATTTCATGCAAAGATGGGCACAATAAAGGACAGAAACGGTATGGGCCTAACAGAAGCAGAAGATATTAAGAAGAGGTGGCAAGAATACACAGAACTATACAAAAAAAGATCTTAATGACCCAGATAACCACAATGGTGTAATCACTCACCTATAGCCAGATATCCTGGAGTGCGAAGTCAAGTGGGCCTTAGGAAGCATCACTAAGAACACAGCTAGAAGTCATGGAATTCCAGTTGAGCTATTTCAAATCCTAAAAGATGATGCTGTGAATGTGCTCCACTCAATGTGCCAGCAAATTTGGAAACTCGGCAATGGCCGCAGGAGTGCAAAAGTTCAGTTTTCATTCCAATCCCAAAGAAAGGTAATGCCAAAGAATGTTCAAACTACTGCACGATTGTACTCATCTCACATGCTAACAAAGTAATGCTCAAAATTCTCCAAGCCAGGCTTCAACAGTACGTGAACTGAGAACTTCGAGGTGTTCAAGATGGATTTAGAAAAGGCAGAGGAACCAGAGATCAGATTGAAAAACATATACTTCTGCTTTGTTGACTATGCCAAAGCCTTTGACTGTGTGGATCACAATAAACTGTGGAAAATTCTTCAAGAGATGGGAATACCAGACCACCTTACCTGACTCCTGAGAAATCTGTATGCAGGTCAAGAAGCAACAGTTAGAACCAGGCATGGGACAATGGACTGGTTCAAAATTTGGAAAGGAGTATGTCAAGGCTGTATATTGTCACCCTGCTTATTTAACTTATATGCAGAGTTCATCATGAGAAATGCTGGGCTGGATGAAGCACAAGCTGAAATCAAGATTGCAGGGAGAAATATCAATAACCTTAGATATGCAGATGACATCACCCTTATGGCAGAAAGTGAAGAGGAACTAAAAAGCCTCTTGATAAAAGTGAAAGAGGAGAGTGAAAAAGCTGGCTTAAAACTCAATATTCCAAAAAGGAAGATCATGGCATCCGGTCCCATCACTTCATGGCAAATAGATGGGGAAACAATGAAAACAGTGACAGGCTTTATTTTCTTGGGCTCCAAAATCACTGCAGATGGTGACTGCAGCCATGAAATTAAAAGATGCTTTCTCCTTGGAAGAAAAGCTATGACAAATCTAGACAGCATATTAAAAAGCAGAGACTACTTGGCCAACAAAGGTCTGTCTAGGCAAAGCTATGGTTTTTCCAACATTCCTGTGTGGATGTGAGAGTTGGACCATAAAGAATGCTGAGTGCTGAAGAATGGATGCTTTTGAGCAGTGGTGTTGGAGAAGACTCTTGAGATTCCCTTGGACTGCAAGGAGATCCAACCAGTCAATTCTAAAGGAAATCAGTCCAGAATATTCTTTGGAAGCTGAAGCTCCTATACTTTGCCCACCTGATGCGAAGAACTGACTCATTGGAAAAGACCCTGATGCTGGGAAAGACTGAAGGCAGTAGGAGAAGGGGATGACAGAGGATGAGGTGGTTGGATGGCATCACCAACTCAATGGACATGAGTTTGAGCAAGCTCCAGGAGTTGATGAAGGACAGAGAAGCCTGGCATGCTGCAGTCCATGGGGTCGCAAGGGCTCAGACACGACTGAGCGACTGAACTGAACTGAACTGAATAGCTGAGTTACTTTATTGTACAGCAGAAACAAGCACAACATTGTAAAGCAATTATATTCCAATTAAAAAACAAAGCAGAAACATATTTATGCCCTCCAAAAGACATGCCTCTTCTTCTGTTAGACTATTTGTGTGTGTGTGTGTGCGTGTGTGGGTTGGATGTTGGTTCTGAGTCAATTTGCTCTGTAGTTGAGCTACATCTGCAATTTCCTGTTGATTTAGGTAGATTCTATTCTCCAAGAGCTTCAAAGATTTCAAGTAAGGACTTCCCTGGTGGTCCAGTGGTTAAGACTCCGAGCTCCCAGTGCCTCAGGGCATGGCCAAAAAGAAAATAAAAATGATTTCAAGGTAGGATCAGAACCTTCTCTCTAGCAGGACTTGTGATCTTAGACTCCAGTAGGTCCATGAACACGTGCTTCCAGTCTTCTGCCATAGCAGCCTTCTACTTTGGGTTTTTATTCACCCTAAGTCTCAGTGGGAGACTTAGTCGGTGGCCTGGAAGTTGTCTCTCAGTCCTCCTTATCCTGACTTATGACCTCACCATCCTTGTCCCTTCGACCTGGGGAGGCTCTCTCTTAGCTCTTTTGCCCCTTCCCAGCCACCAACTAGCACTGGAAGGTCTGGAGTGTGGTTTCCCTCAGCCCAGCTGCCCTGTCTGCAAATTTTGTTGAAGGTCCATAGCAAAGGGTTGGTGGGTGAATGCAAACTCTATGTCTAAGGTTTCTAGGGATTCAAACTGTCACATCATCCCATACTCAACGTTTAAAAAATTTATCAAAATTTCCTCTGTTTTCTGCTCACACTAGTGTCTGGCAGCTTCCTTCTCCTCCTGCTGCAGCTGCCGTCCAGCATAAAAGCAGCGATGGGTCTTTTTCTTGGGAAGGACTTCTCATTTTTCAGATTTTGACCCACTTTTGTTGTTGCAATTTCAGACCTCTGATAGGCTTCAAAGAAAAAACCTATGACTCTGTTCCCAGACAGCAGCAAAATAGCCATCTATTGACTTTGGAATTTCTGCAACTGCAGAAAGCTCTCTTTGGTTCTCTGAATGCTCCTTTTTATGGCTCCTGTTCTTCTTTCATGGACATTCATTTTATTGTCTCCTTGAGGAAGTTAAGGAGTTTTAAAGAAAATATTTCTTATCCCTCATAATCCTGTTTCCCATCAGTTGTTTTCCTCTTCGTTTTGATCTTTATTTTTCATGCTTTCATGTTGGAGGCATTCTCAGATGTCTAGTGAGTCTTGGTTGTCATCTCATATTTAAGGATGGGATACTAAAGAGCTTATTGCAAGAGGCAGGCTTGTCAATATGAGCCTCATGGTAGGGTGAAGTACCTGGGCTGTTTTTGAGGGGAATCCCAACGTTACCCTCTGGGGTCCCTTCCTTGTGAAATGTTCAAATGGTTCCAAGAAAGACCTTTAGTCTTATGGCTGTGGCTGGTTGCCAGCACTTGAAGAACTGAGTCAGTGAGAAGGCCCAGAAGACCCCATGTTCAGTAAGTAAATAAACAGTCTCCTTGTTTTTAACATGGTAACCACTCAGCTGTTCCTGGTGTTTTCTAATTGAGACACTCATGCTTTCATCATCCCCAAAGAATGAAGTTATTTTTCTTCTGGGATGGACGATGGCATCCAACTGCTTCTTGTACAGTTTCATTCCACTCCCCACTGCCATTTCTACTGAGTTCCAAGCCTTGCGTGAGCTCTGCCTTGTGAATTCAGCTGGTGCTCAGTCGTCCCCACTGCCTTGGCTTTCTTGGACCTGCTACAGCGGTTACTGCTCTGTTGTCATAACCTTGTTGCTGCTATTTCATCTCCTATTATTTTTGTCCTTGAGAATTTTTCCTTTTAAAAAATCATTTACTGTCATTGTCATGGGGCTTCCGGGGGCGGGGGGGCGGGGAGAGATAGTAAATGCATGTGTTTATCTGTCCCCTTTGTTTCCAAGTCAACAGTATGTGGAAAAAGTCTGGAGAAGCCACTGAATGGAAACAGAGGGAGGCTGGCAGGGGGTGTGTGACAGGGCTATGGTGCCCACCAGCCAGCTTGTTTGGAGCCCGTGAGTCCCTAGTGATCTGTCTACACACTGACTTGGTTTTTTCCAGCAGCACTCTCTGCAGCCTGTTGGGGGAAGCAAAGTCAAATAGGCAATTCCATTCAAAACCTGGGGGTTAATAGGGAAAATAAGAGACTAGGTGACTTAGGTATGGTTAGACTGGACAGGCCCAGCAAAATGCCACCAAAGACATAGCTCCCTGCTGCAGGAGCACCTACAGCCAGTGATTTACACGTAGCTGCTGTTTTTGTCAACTCTCTTCCGGCTTGTAGATGGTTGTCTTCTCACTGAGTCCTCACATAGCAGAGAGAGAGAGAGAGGGCACAGGGACAGTTGACTGTGGGGTCTGGTGTGACTTCTTATAAGGACACTAATCCTATCAGCTCAGGGCCCCACCCCTATGACCTCATTCAAATTTAATTATTTTCTCAGAGGCCCGATCCCCAAATATAGTCACATGGGATGCTGGAGTTTCAACATATGAATTGTGGGGGGAGGGGGACACAAAATTCAGTCCATAGCAGATGACCAGACTATATATCAAATAGCCTGCCCCAACTTTAATCTTAGCTGCTTGGATCAGGAGCAAGCACTGGCCAAGAACAACCAGTCTATGTAGACTAGTTAGTTGCCTATCAGGTTACCTGGGATGAAGGCTCTTCCCAAATAAGGATAGTGAGGATTTGGTCCAATAAACTCCTTTCTTGTAGGTACTTGAACTGCAGTGAGATTAGAAGCTAAAAGACATGCAGGGGAAAGGTCACATGTGACTTTCATGAAGAAGTCGAAGCCAATGGGGAGCAGAAACTAAGATTAGGGAGAAGTAAAGGGATGAATAAAAGACAGCCATAGAGCAGAGGTGATATTGTTGGCTGGTGGTGGTGGGAGCTGCAGGTGCTGAGTCACCATAATAGCAGCTCAGGGGTGGGAGGCTGGGCATATAGATCAGAAAACCTGGTCCACAGACCTGCTCAAAAATCTGGTTCAGATTCCCCAAAGCTCAGGTGTCGGGTTTTGCCAGGGGACCTGTCCATATGTCTGAGGTCAACCTTGTCATGGTTAATTTTATGTGTCAACTTGACTGGGCAACAGGATGCCCAGACATGTGGTCAAACATCATTCTGGGCATGTTGGTGAGGGTGTTTGTGCATGAAATCCATATCTGAATAAGTAGATTGAGTGAGGTCGATTGCCCTCCATAAGGTGAGTGGACTTCATCCAATCAATTGAAGATCGGAATAGAACAAAGAGGCTGAGTGAGGGGGACTCTCTGGCCAGACTGCAGGAGCTGGGACATGGGTGTTTTCCTGCACATGGGCTGGAATTTACACGGTCAGGCCTCCAGCTTGTCAACTGTAGATTTTGGAATTTCTCAGGCTCCATACTTACAGGAACCGATTCCTTCTAATAAATCTCTTTCCACATACACACACACACACACACACACACACACACACACACACACACACACACACACACTCAGACACATCCTATTGGTTCTGTTTCTCTAGAAAACCTCTGACTGACACAACGGCCTTCCTCATTCTTACAGGAACCCTCCCTCAAGGCAGAAACTTGAGCGTGAAGAGATCTACTATCGAGCTGAGGTGGGATATGGAAGGGAGAAAAAAGTCAAGTGGGATCTGATAGATTGAATGCAGGGGTCAAGGAACTGAAAAGTTTGGAACTCAGCTCAAATGCAGGGGTGGTAGAAGGGTGAGAGCTAGAGAACGAGAAGGGAAAATTGAAGGTCATGCCCAGAGAGGTGGCATTTGGAACTTAACACCTCAGAGCAATTCTGTGGGTGGTGACGAGGCACAACTGTGAGAGGGAGAGGCTGAGGTGAGGCCAAGAAGGTCTTTAGAGATAAGGTCAAGGAACTGAGAGGTGGGGATGTCATATGGGTGAAGGGCAGGTTGGCACAGTGATAGCACAGGAAGGAGCAGAGGGTGGCCAGGCCTGATGAGGAGAACTTCAAACAACATGGCGTCTGACTTTCAGACAGAGCAACCCTGGAAGAGAACAGGAAGCAAGAAGCAGTGCTTTTATGACCTGCTCCCCAAAGTTGCCTGTTGTCCCTCTGTCTCTCTCTATTCATTAGAAATGAGTCACCAAGTCCAGCCCACACCCGAGAGGATGCACCTCTTGAAGAGAAGAGCATCAAAGAGCTTGTGGCCACAGGTTAAAATCACCAGAATAACTTTAGACTTTGTTAAGGAGGCATGTTGAAATGGGAACTACAGTGCTTCTAAACAAATAAGAGGGGAGAATGAAAAAAGAGAGCACATTCAGTCTGTCTAAAAGATGGCCCAGAGCTGAGGGAACTGCTGGGACAGCCGCTGGCTCTCAGCTTTCAGGCCCACCTCTTTTTCTTTTTCAGCTCAGTGCAGTTCAGTTGCTCAGTCAAGTCCGACTCTTTGCAATCCCATGGACTGCAGCACTCCAGGCCTCCCTGTCCATCGCCAACTCCTGGAGCTTACTCGAACTCATGTCCATCGAATCAGTGATGCCATCCAACCATCTCATTCTCTGGCATCCCCTTCTCCTGCCCTCAATCTTTCCCAGCATCAGGATCTTTTCCAATGAGTCAGTTCTTTGCATCAGGTGGCCAAAATATTGGAGTTTCAACCTCAGCATCAGTCCTTCCAATGAACATTCAGGACTGATTTCCTTTAGGATGGACTGGTTTGATCTCCTTGCAGTCCAAGGGACTCTCAAGAGTCTTCCCCAACTCCAGGGTTCAAAAGCATCCATTCTTCAATGCTCAGCTTTCTTTATAGTCTCACTCTCACATCCATACATGACTACTGGAAAAACCATAGCTTTGACTAGACAGACCTTTGTTGTCAAAATAATGTCTCTGCTTTTAATATGCTGTCTAGGTTGGTCATAACTTTTCTTCCAAGGAGCAAACATCTTTTAATTTCATTTCCCTTGTGACTCAGCTGGTAAAGAATCCACCTGCCATGCGAGAAACCTGGGTTGGGAAGATCCCCTGGAGAATACCCACTCCAGTATTCTGGCCTGGAGAATTCCATGGACTGTGTAGCTCATGGCGTCACAAAGAGTCAGACACGACTGAGCAACTTTCACTTTCTTTTTTAAAAAGTAATTTATATTGGAGCATTGTTGACTTGGGGTTTCCCTGGTGGCTCAGAGGTAAAGAATCTGCCTGCCAATGCTTCCCCTGGGAAGCCTAGAGTCCTCTCTTATTCTTCCATTTCTGCATATGGCAGTCATACAGAAGCAAGTGCAAATCCCAGCTCTACCATTCACCTTCTGGGTGATCTTGAGTCAGTCACTTGACCAGTGTGAAGCTCAGTTTCTTCATCTGGGAAATGGGAGTAATACTGGTGCTGACATAGAGTGATGTGCTGAAGAACAGGTGGGTGAATGCAGGCGAATTGCTCCATACATCACCCCTGGTTGCTCAATTGCCCCCCTGCCCCTTGCGCCCCTCTCTTGGAGAGGGGGGTAACTTGTGGACACAATGAGCTAAAGAGACAAAGACACTCTTCCCAGCTTTGCTTCCTGGACACATTCCTTGAGCTGGTTGATGTGGTTCATGGTTGACCTCACTGGTTGGTGTGAAAAGTAAATGTGCCAAGACTTGTGCTGAGAATAGTGGCAGGTCTGAGGCAATGGTCAGTAAATGGGATGTAGTGGAATAATAGTAATGTATATAGTATGAGAAATGGAGACTGAGCCCATGACTCTGCGCTTAGCAGGAGCACACGAAATGGCTCTATCACCTTCTTACTTCAATGTGGTCATTCTCATCCCAGGGATAAGCATGGAACCCTAGGGTCCTTAAAAGACTTGTGAAATTGGAGCTGGGAAATTGGCGGGGGGGAGGGTGCTGAGTGAAGGCACAGGCCAGGCCTATCGGAGGTCAGATCAGAGCTGGCAGGAAGCCAACCGCAGCTCAATGCCTCATGGAAAATACCCCCTCTTGGGCGCCCATGCCGGCCCTCTGCCCAGCTTCCTCCACGTCCAGCTCCCAGCCTACCGGCCTGGTGCCCCCACTAGCCCCAGCTTCCTCATGGCTCCTGAAGGGGCTGGATGGGTGGCACAAAGGCCCAGGCAGCTCTCCTGCCCTGGGTCTGTTGGAATCGAAGAGTGGGGGGCCACTGGCCGCCCTGGGACACACCCTGCACCCGGCTCCCTTGGTTCTCCCTGCCCCAGCCCCCCCTCCCCCCGCTTCACTCAAGATTCTGAAGAGGCCTGGCAACCTTGCATCCAAACCTTCCCTGGGGGCACGTGGGACCACTCGAAGATTCCTCCTCCAAGGATTGAGGGATGGAATGGCGAATTGAGGCCCCCTCCTACGGGGGCCCCTTGCACAACTCAGAGGGTCTCAGGAGGCCCAGCTGAGGGCCTGAGTATGCTTCACTGGGTCACAGGCATGCCCATAAAAATACCATGGCCACCAGAGCCGCAATCTGCCATCTGAGCCCTAGGCCTTCCTTGCCCTGCGGCTGGGCTCGGCTGGCTCCGGAATAGCTCTGCCCTCCTCCTGGCCTCGGAGGTCACGGCAGCCAGCACTGGTGGGGGGCGCTGGGGAGGGGATGGTCCCCGGGGACTTTCCAGGGACGGGAAGGGCTGGGCCACCGGGAGAAGTCGGGATGAGGCCATTTCCCAGGACAAAGAAATCAGACGCCAGGAAAAGGGACGGGGCGGGGAGGGGGTAGTTCTGGGAATGGGTAATGGCAGCTCGACGGGGGTCCCTCTCAGCCACCTCCATGCGCCCCGCTTCCCAGAGCTCTGTGCTGCTCAGGAGCGCGAGCCCCGTTGTGCCTCCCTGACTAGCTGAGATCCCTGCCCTAGCGAACAGAGCTCCTAGGAGTGGTTCCAGGAAGGGCTGAGAAACTCGGGAATCCTGCTGGAGGTGGGGGGTGGGGGGCCATCCAAACATCCCCCGGCCAGGGCGCGGCCGAGCCCGCTCGGCGCGTGGGTCTCCGCCGCTCGCCAGCGCCCTCGAAGGCCGGGTGGAGTCTGGGGGGCATTTGTTTCTCCCCGACCTCGACCCCCGATTCCTCTGTCTGCCTCCCGGCACCACGATCCGGGGGGCGCCCCAGCCTCGAGACTCCTGCCCGGGGCCTCCACTGCGGCGTGGATGTTTGGCTGCGGGGCGCCGCCAGGCCAGGGACTCCAGGGCTACGGGCGAGGGTCCGGTGGGACCCGGCGGCCGGGATGCCACTGAGCTCCGGAGGGGGGGTCACCGGGGTTCCCCAGCCTGCGCTGGCCTCGGTCGCCGGGTCCCGCCAGGAAGAGGGGCACGACGGGGCGGGGCGGGCGACGGGGAGGTGATCTCACTCCCCCCGCCCTCACGTCCCCCGCCCTCCCCGCCCCCTCCCCGCGCGCGCGCCCGCCCCGCCCCGCCCCCGCCCCGCCGCCTCGGCCGCCGCAGCATCAGCATCGCAGTCTCGCTCGGGCGGCGGGTCCGAGGCCGGCGCGTGCGGAGGCTGGGCGGGCAGCCCGAGCGGCGGCCACAGCGCAGGTAAGGCGGCCAGGCCAGCCCTCGCGCAGGGGTCGCGCGGGCAGCGCCCGAGCTTCCTGTCCCAGCCCTTCCCCGAGGGGTTGGAGTGGTAGGCGGGTGGGCGAGAGCGGGGTGCCCCACCCGGACCAGCCCGCGACCACCGGCGGAGCGGCCAGAGCTCCACCCAGCCCGGGCGCTCGGCTCCGGGCCCCGCAGAGCGCAGCGGGGCAGGGAAGGAGCATCCCCGACAGGTGAAGACTACCTGGGCGGCGCCCCCAATGCCGACTCTCCGGGGGAAGTCGGGCAGGGTCGGTGCGGGCCGATGGGGGGCCGAAGTTGGCCCGTCTCGCCGGGTGTGCACGCGCGGGTGAGAAGGCAAGAGAGGTGGGACCCAGGGACCCCCACCCACGCGTCCCCATCAGTCGCCGTGGGGTGTGGCCCTGGGTGTGGCTGCCCCCCTTCCCCCGCTCAGGATCCTGTTTGGTGGAATATTAAGCTTCCTCGTGTGCTTGGGGGGCAGGTTGGACAAGGCCGCCCAGCAGTGGGGGGGCAGGGGAGGGAACTGGGCTGGGCACTGCCCGGTTCTCTGCCCCAAGGTAGGAGAGGGGGGCTTTGTTCTCCTGGTTTCTAAACCCCAACCTGGCCTCCCCAGGGTTCCCCTCCCACCTTGTGCCAAAGACCAGAGTCTCCCGCCCTGAAGCCCGCAGGTTCTGCAGGCTCTCGGGACCCAAAGAGGACACCCCAAGTGAGGTGGGCCTGGACACCCACTAGGGTGCCACTGGGCACATGCATGTAGACTGTGGCCCATCAGGTAGGGGAGGTGCAGGAAGGGGGGTCCGCGTTGGTCTAGTCGTGACTCGGCCCTGCCCACTGCAGGGCTTGTGCCCATGGCCATCTTCCTTCTGGCTGTCTAGTTATGGGAGGAGATGACATTTCTTCTTGCCCCTTCCTAGGGTAAATTTTGGGAGACTCTTGGTTGGCATGCCCAGGGCCATCCGCCCTCCCTCAAGAAGTGGGGGGCCTGACACCCCCTTCCAAGGAGGTGCCCTACTTCCAGTTAACTCCACCCAGAGAGCAGGGGCTTCTGGGCAACCCGGTGCCATCTCTGCTGACTCACGTGGCCCTGAGGGTGAATAAGCCAGTAACGCTTCCCTCCCATAAAGTGCCCCCGAGTCCCACCTTCCTGGTCCCCTGTGGGGTGGCTGGGGTGGGGTGGGGGGGCCTCTCGCCTCTGACCAACACCTTGCTGCAGGTGATGGGGCTCAGCCCAGCCTGGCCAATCACAGGGCCTCCATGCAACACCCACAGGTGCACCCATGGGCTCCTTAGCTCTCGTGGGGGGCTCTTGGCTAATCTATGGCCACATGGCAAGCCCTTTTCAGTGCTGAGGCTGCGACACCCCTCCACCTGATGTTTGTCTTTGCTACATCCTTTCTTTTCATGTGTGTCTCTTTCTCTTCATATGTGTGTGTGTGATCCCCAAAGTAATACATCTTATTGTGCTAGGCTTGAAATATACAAAAAAAAAAAAAAAAAAGAACAAAAGAAATTAGGGATCTTTGGGGATCTGATCACAGAGAGAGACCCCCGCTCAGCACACCCCAGCCTCAGTCTCCCTGCTTGGCTACAAACCACTCCCAAGAGTCTCCTCCCCCAGTGCCCAACCCCCTGCCACCGGGCAGTCAGGAGCTCCTCCCAGCTCAGGAGCTCCGGGGCCCACAGGGCGCGCAGTCATTCACGGGGCAGCATGCCCTGCTGGGTGCCTGCCTGCGCCAGGCTCAGGACTGCCCATGGAAAAGCCAGGGACACACTGAACCCGCACCTTCTTTGTCTCCAGATGGGTTTTCTGTTTTCCTTTGTGACTCCCCACAGGGTAAGGGGAGACAAGAATTGAGGCAGGGCCTTGTCCTGGGCCTACTCCAGTGGCAGACGTGCCCAGGCTGTGTGCCCCCATCAGCCTCTTCCTGTGCCAGGGTGGGTAGCTTCCATGGCATGCACTTGGGCGAGGCCAGTTGGGGAGGCGCCCCTGTGCCACACCCGCCATTGCATGGCCCAGCGACGCGGGCCCTTCTGCCCTTTCCCCTCTGAATCATGGCATTCTTGGTTGTCACGTGGGGTGTGGACCCCTTCATCTGCAAGGTCCCTTTCAAGGCAGACTGTCCCTGGTGCCCCTCTCGATGGACAGAATGTCTCCTGGGACACTCTTTTTGTCCAGGGGGCAAGCAGCCTTGCTGTGCCTGCCCTGGCGAGTCAGGGCGAAGGTGCGATGGAAACCTTTCTCCAACCCCTTCTTGGGGGTGACACAGGAGTGGGTGGGAGCAGCTTCCCAGGGGGTGCCCTGGGCTGAGCAGGGGCCTGTTCTGGGGGAGAATGGAATAACGGAGCCCACTTCCCTCTTCCACCAGGCCCCCCGCCATGTGGCATCAGTGGCCATCCAGAGTGCTGTCCCCCCCAGAGCTGTGCCCCACCCTGGGATGTGGACCGTGAGGGAGAGAAAGGATCTGAACCCCCGCTCTAGGGTCCCAGGTGGGCTGCTGGCTTGGCCCTGTTCCTCCTCCCCTAATTGGGAAGGCTGGGTTGAGGTCCCTGGGTGGGGCCTTACACCCCCCACCAGTTTTCTCCCTCCTGCTAGCTCTGACCTGGTCATTCCTGGATGCTCCCCCCCACCCTGCTCTCAGCTGCCTCCTTATACCCTCACCCCCCACCTGTCAGCTTCCTCCTCCTTCTGCTCGCTTCCTGCCCCATCGCTGTGGGGGGGCACGCCTCTGTCCCCCTCTCTTTGGTCCCCCCACACCCTTGTCCCTTGTCTCCGCATTTCCCCTTTTGTCTGTCTCCCATCTCAGAGTGACCACCTCCCAGCCTGCATCCACTGGGTTGGGCCCCGGCCTCCCGTGGAGCTTTGTCTGACCTGCAGGGTGGCCAGGGCGGGGGTGGGGGGCGCCTGGTGGCTGCCAGCCAAGGACTGGGGGCAGTCAGCAAAGGCTGGCCCACCTTCTCCCCAGACATCAACAGGATCTTTGTGGCTTCCTAGAGGCTGTGGTCTGCAAGCGGGAGTGGCCGGAGGGTGGTGAGTTCCTCTGCAGGGGGAGGGTCTGGATGGACTGCTGGTCTTTCCAGAAGCTTTTCTTTGTCCAGTGCCCCCCACCTGAGGCCTGGGCCTATGTCCCCACCCCCCGCCGTGTTCTCCCCAGGTCACAGAGCTGGGGGAGGGGGTCGCAGACCCACCCTCTCCCCTGCAACGGGGCAGCCCCTGCCAGCCTCTGGCCCTCAACCTAGTAGGGCCAACCGGGACAACCTCGGATTGAGAGGAGCAGGAGGGCTGCGGTGTCCTAGGCCTGGCCCTTCCTGCCCTTCTGGTGTGTCCCAGGAGCCAGGCTTCCCTCGGAAGTGTTCAGAGCCAGGCAGCTGGTCTGGAGGTTTGCACCAGGGCAGCTTTGTGTGTGTGTGTGTGTGTGCACAGCTTCCCCATATTCCTGTTTGCATGCATGAGCATTAGCCATCTCATTGCAAGTGTGCAACCGTGTGTGTGTCCTTGTGCTTGGGAGAGTGTGTGCACACAGATTGTCCTGTGCCGCGTGGATCCTGTGCTAGGAAGGGGCGGGGCTGATGCTGGTGGCGGCTTCAGAGGCTGTGTGTGTGTGTGTGTGTGTGTGTGTGTGTGTGTGTGTTTCCCTGTGCACTGTGGGGGCTTCCTGCTTGGGATGGGGGGTGCCCTCTGGCCCCTCCCCTGGCCGCCTGTGTTCATGCCTTAGGAATGCTGAGGCCCAGGGGACAACAGAGCCTCCATTGTCCATCTCCAGGCTTCCGGTGCCCCCTCTGCCCTTTAACCCTTTGGAACAGGGAGCCCTGAGGCAACCAGAGAGGCCCAGCTGTGTCTGAGCTGTTTCCAGGAGGCCCCTTCTTGCTTGGGCCAGGTGTCCCGGGGCCAGCAGGGCTGTGCAGCTCGGGGTGGGCCTTGGGCCGGGCCCCTCCTGCCTCTCCCATTGTCCGGGCACCCTTCATCTCCCATAGGGCCTGCCGCCTTCTCTCCTCTGGGGTCCTGGAGCAGATATATGTCGCCCCCTCTTGCCCGGTCCCCAAAGCCCCCAGCCCCCTCTGGTGCCAGGTTCATTTCTCAGGATGGGGGCTTGCGACCTTATCCTGAGCCCACTTTCCAAACCTAGAGGGAGGGCTTAAAGGGGATGAGGGGGCCCCATTTTTAGGCCGTGGGCATCAGTTTTCCCAACTGGCCACACATCCTGGGAACCTCTCTGCTGCCCAGGAAGGGAGTCCATGCCACCCCTAAGCTGAATCTGGAAAGAGGGGCCCTCTAGGTAGCCAGGTCTTTGTGAGAGGGGCCCTGGAGCCTTTGGTTTACAGAAAGGGGTCAGAGCATCCCAAGGTTCTGCATGGCCAGGAAGAGAGGAGCCAGAAACCAAGAGCTGTCTGCCTTCTCTTGTGCAGAGTCCTGGGTGGGGGTGGGGGTTGAGGGGTAAGGTGGTTTCTGCTCTGTGCTGAGACGGGATGTGGGTCGCCTTCTACTTCCGCATGGCCCGCTCCCAAGAGTTCCCTCCCGGTTGCCCACATTTGCCTGCCATCTGCCTAGCAAATAGGCCCTTCCCCAGGGGGCAGGCCGGCTTGGAGCACATCCATGTCCAGGCCCCTGACCCTCTGTAAACGCAGGCAGGTGTACGCACAAGGATGCCTGAGACGCCCAGAGGCAAGCTGATCCCCCTGGAGTCGTCTTTGGCGGCTTTGGGGGCCTCCGTGGCATCTAGAACCCCATACCTGGTGAGCATGGTGCTCCAGTTCTCTGAACCTCAGTTTCCTCAATGTATACAATGGAGATAATGATAGTACTGCTCCCCCAGGGTCATTTTCGGGATTCAATGAGTGATGCATGTAAGGCTATTTAGGAGCGTTCCTGGCATGTGGGACGTGCTGGCCACGAATTCAGTTAATAAAATAGGAAAGGTGGGAATGTCCAACTGCCGTTGGGGAGATTTCCACCCCCCTTCCTTTCTCAGTGGAGACCATCCACTCTCCCCTCTCTCCCACAAAGGGTTAACCTCTGCCCCACCCCTTCCTTACCCTGTAAGGGGAATGGTCCATTACAGGTGAGCTGGCGTTGCCTTGGAGACCGCAGCCTTGTAGGGGCTGAGGGCGTGCTCTCCCTGAGGGTGGGGCAAGGCTGGGACTCAGCAGCTTCCTCTAAGACTTCTGGCCGCCCCCCCCCCACGGTACCTGTGGGGGCTCCCACCCAGGAGCCTCTTTTCTGTAGTATCTAAATTACCCATTAGGCTGCGGCAAGCTTTCCTCCCTTCTTCCCCCATCTTTGCCAGTGGAGGGAGCTGGCTCCCATCTCCATGGAAACCCGCCAGCCACAGCCTGGTGGGGAGGGCGAGGAGGAGCCTTAAAGAAACATAGTGCCTGGGTTGGAGGTGACACCCACCCCACCCCATTTGTATACCCACCGACAGCCTGGAAGGTTCCCCACCAGCCCTGCTGAGCAGACAGCCCAGATGTAGGTGGCCCCAAGCCCCCTTCAGGCCTACCAGATCATGGCCCTGGCACTGCCACTCTGGACTATCTTATATACCCAGGCTGAGCCCCCAGCCCTGCCCCCTGCTCGGAACAGACCGGCGGGGGCACCTTCCTGTGGCAGGGGAATTTCTGTCCATGGGAAGGGGCTGGGAGGAGGCCAGCTAGGAGGTTCCCAGAGTGTGTGCAAGGAGAAAAGCAGCCCTCCCAGATCTCAGCCTGGCTTCACGACCTCCCAAGTGTGCCCCCCCACCACCCCGCCCTGTCCCCATTTAGAGGATGGAGGCCAGAGGAGAGGATTGGCCTGAGGATTCGGGCTGTGGCCGGGGTGGGGCTCCTCCAGGGTCTCACTGAAGTGCTCCCTGCTGGCTCTTGCACCTCGGAGCCTGCCACGCCCTTTCTCCCTCCCTGCCTGCCCCTGTTGAGCTGGCCCGTGGATGCATGGGCACCCCCTCTGCCCTGGGGCAGCTCGCTGAATGCCAGCAGAAATCTTGGAGGGAAGTCCTCTGAGTGCTTGTCCCTCCTCCCTTGTGGGACTCCCCACCTGCTTCCTAAGGGTCTGCCAGCAGCAGCTTGTTTCATCTGTAACCGCCCCCCATCCTACGGCCACAAGTGGCCAGGGCCCTGCCGCTCTATATCTGTTGTTGCAGGCTTTGTTTGTCTCTGCCTTCTGTTGGTCTCTCCACCGTCCAGCCTGACCTCCGTGCCCAAGAAGCCCCATTCCTGTGACTCGGGTCCATCTCCTCTCCCCCCCCCAACCCCGGCCCTTGCCTGGCACACCCCTGTCTACAAGGATGTGGAAAAGGTGCCCCTGGGCTTGCGCCTGGGCACACACTCACACACACACTCGAGCGCACACATACATACACACCCCTCACTCATCTTGCTCTTTCGGCTATTTCTCATCAGTTGCTTTTTGCTTTTTGTCTCGTCCTTTGTGCTCCTCGCCCTTCTCCTCTCCCTTTCCCCGCTGCCCGGGTCTCTGTTTCTGGGTTTCTCCACGTGGGTTACTGTGGTGGTCCAGCATCTGTCTTTGTCTCCCATTCCCTGCCCCCCCCAGCCCTCCTGCTCTGTCTCTCCTGTTCCCTCCTGCCTCTTTCTCGCCCTGTCTGTCACCTTTCATTCTTCCCCAGCCTGCCCCCCCAGCGCCACCGCCCCCCCGCCTTTGCAGACGTGGTCTTGGCTCCATCTGTACACCAGCTTGTGGAATACTCCCCCGCCTCCTTTGCCCCTGGAGGTGCTGGTGGGGGGTGGGGGGCCTGCTGCACTGACAACCTGAGCTGCTTGCTCTGTAATTGCCTGAGGAATGAGGAGAGATCAGAGACCCAGCCACAGCTGTCAGGGGCATCCCCAACTTCTGGCTCCTGCCTGGACTCTGGGGGCCTGGGAAGGTGGTGAGGTGGGTGGCAAAGACCAGGAGACTAAAAGAGGTTGAATGTGAGACTGTGGGGTGTCAGGATGGGGCAGTGAGTGGAGCCCACGGGGATTGGGGCTATCCTGTATCCCCTGCATATACACCAGGGTACACACGCCAAACCCCATTCTGGGGACAAGCAGCCATCCTCTTTCCAGCAAAAGGGAGTGCTCCAGCCTCACAGGCCAGAAGGATGGCGTTGAAGATTCTTGCTTGTCTCCCTCCCCTCCCCCTCTGAAGACCAGAGCACTCAGAGCTCCCAAGGCGGCTGTTTGATTGCCTGCCCTCTGATCTGAGTCTCCTACTGCTTCCTACAGGCCTTGAAGCTGAGGCCAAGGCCGTGTAAGGTCCACCCGGCTTGCGTTGACTTGGTGGACCTCCTCCTTTCTGGGACCCAGTTTGGCTCTTGCCCTCAGGAAGTGACCAAGCCATTGCCACTTCCTTACTCTCCTGGTCACTCTCTCGGCCATCAGCCTGTCCATGTTGACCCACCCAGGTGCTTCCTTCCCCGCCTCCCCCTCCAGCTATGGGTCTGGGACTCTGAGAGCTCTAGGCTGACAGCTATTCGCCACTGCCCATTTTGCCTGCCGGGTCCCGGGGCAGTCTGCTGAATTCACCATGCTTCTTGGGTCACCTTCTACAAAACCAAGCTGTGGCTTCTGGCTGCCTCCTGATTGACTGAGTCTGAATGTCTTGGCATGGCATTCCAGGCCTCGCCACCCACTGCTCTAGCCTTCTGGATGAGACTGGTCCCCATTTTGATCAGGTCCTGGCTGGGAGGGAGTTTGCCTGGGATGGACTTGGTGAGCTCAGGCATGACATCCAGGCTCCAGCCCTCAAGCTCTTGGCCACTTTTACTTTTGTCTTTTTCTCACACCTCTTCCTGTTCGGGGGTCACAACTCTCTGTCTTCTTGGGAGTGTCTCTTTTTCTCATCGTTGGCAGAGAAGTGCCCTCCACTGGGCCCTCGGTCACTGGGGCTTCTTGCATGCAGAGGTGGCCTGTGCATATAGCTGGCAGACTTGGGCTTGGGGTGGACACATCTATCAGTTGAGCCCTGAAGACTCAGAAAAAAAAATCCAGAAGGTGGGCCTGGAAGACACTCTAGATGTAAGAAATGCTGTCCCAGAGCTTTCTCTGAGCCCTGTTCTGAGCCTGGCTTGCAGCATCTGGAAGGGAGGAGGCCACAGTTGCCTCTGTTGACCCCCTAGGAGCCCGAGGGACAGCTGAGAGGTGATTTCCTCGATTCTCTACTGCCACTTCTTGAGGGCAGGCTTCCTTTCCCCTTCTTTCTTCTTTTTTCCTCAGCCTGTTCTATGAAATGCAACCTTCTTGGTTCCCTTCTCTTCTTGTCCTGTTTCCACTTCCCAAGTCTCCCTGTCCCCCACCAGGTTTTTAGGTCTGAACAGTACCCAGGGATCAGTTGGTTCCGAAACCCCCAGCAATGAGACTGGGACAAGTGTTCTTCTCTACATATGTGTGCATGCATGCTGTGTGTGCACACAGAGATAGCAGACAGGAGTCATGCCCCAGAGACACAGATGCGCAGGAGCAAAAGCCCATACTTCTGCGTGCCTGCAGTCATACACACACCCACTCATGAGTGCCTCCTGGTTCCAGAGAAGAGGGACATGTCCTCCTGCATGTATGCACATAGCCACACAGCTACTGCACACCCACATCCACACTCATGCCCACAGGCCCCTGCTTATGGGCCCTTGAGTCACACATCAGGAGAACGGGCACAGAGAAGCCTGTGGCAGGCCCAGGGGAGCAGATGGGGCAACAAGTTGGTGGTGCTGGAGGGGCAGCTGGTGAAGGAGGCACGGCCATTAGGAAGGGAATGAAAGGCGAACTGGAGGCCCAGACTCTGCTGGTCTCTTCCAGGTTTTCTTCTTCAAAATGGGGGGGTAGGGGGAGGGAAGAGTGGAGGGGGCGGGGCCGGGGGCGGGGCCAGGAGCCCAAGCTCGCCCAGATGTTAGTCACTAACATCCGTCCGTTCTCTCTCCTCCCTTACCTTGCCCTTCCCTTCCTCCCCTCTCGCATTCCCCCCACCCCCGGCTCCCTCCCGCACCCACCCACCAGCCACCCTTCCCTCCGGCCTGAGCTTTAGCCGAGCCCGGCCGGCTTTGCCGCGCCGAGCCGCCGGCGCCGCCGGGAAGATGGCCATGGCGCTGCGGTACTTGTGGCCTCTCCTTCTCTGCAGCCCTTGCGTGCTCATCCAGATCCCCGAGGAATGTGAGTAATCGGAGGGCGCCGCGGCGCCTCCCTTCCCCGCCGCGCTGGGCTTTTCTTTATTTTCTGCTTCCTCACTTTCTCTGGGTTCCAGACCCCCCGCCCTTCCCTTCCTGGGGACCCGGAGTGCACAAGAGGTACCCGGACTTTGGATCCCCCCTGTAAAGTACAGGGTAGAAGACTCGGGCTATATCAGTACCACGGACAGGAACCAGAGACGCGGGAGGGAGGGTGCTGTTTCAGCACCACGGACAGCGGGCCTGGCTCCTGACCCTCCCCCTGGGGCCTCAGTGCCGGCCCCACCCCGCCAAGGATGGGGCAAGCGCGAGAATGTCCTCAGCTAGCTAGACCAAGCCTCACTCCGGCTTCTGACTTGAGTAATCCTATCTGGGGCCCTTGGTAGCCCTTTCCGTGAACTGAGACAGGAAAAGACCCCTTGCGAAGATCCAGCAGCCTTCTGGATCCTTAAAATGTGATGTGTAGTTGCTTAGTGGGGGGTTGGAGGTGGGGCTGTTGGAGTAATCCCTTTGAGGGGGGTTCCTGGGGAGGGTGACTACAGGGCTGTGACTGAACTCGAGTATTTATGTATGCTTTCGAGCTGGACAGACTGTGTAATTTGTCTGGATATATTTTTAGATGTGTGTGGTGTGATACATTGACTAAGTGGGGTGATACATTGACTAAATGGGGATATTCCCGAGTGTGATTTTGATGTCCTGTGTAGGTAAGTTTGTGAGTCACTCTAACTGCTTCTTACTGGTCACATTTGTGAAGCTCTGTAGGTATTTGACTGTTGACATTGGATTGTACTAGTGAGTCATACGGTCCTGTGAGTACCTGTGTGTGGACCATATGTTACTGTGGGTGTTTTCTCCTGAGTGTGAGAAGGAGATATAAACACACTGCTATAAGCGGCTTTGGGGCTTGTGTGAGGGACAGTTGACAAGGTAGCATTTGTGTATCTTAAATCTGCTCCTTATTCGCTCCAGTAGCTTTCCCCCTCACCTTTCCACCTTTGTCTCTGAGCCTGCACCTGTTGGAGGCCAGCATCACTGAGAGATGAGCTGTGCGCTGAGGCTGAGGGAGACTGTCCAAGCCAGGAATGGGTCAGGGGCTGAGAGAGGTGACCATGACTGGCCCCTGACACTGAGGGGCCCTGAGGGTTTGCAGGAGGTGGGGAGGGTCTGATGGGAAGAAAGGTTGGGGCTGTCTCCCTAGATATAAACATGGAGCTCCAGGCAGTCACACCCGAAACCCTACCCCAGCTGCAGAAGCACACAGACCAGCCACCTGTATCCAGCCAGGCACAGAGATCTCCCAAGAGGACACACGGGGGCACACAGGCACACACAAGTGAGAGACTGAGGTACAAAGGAACACAGCCACTCGCATGAACACAGGAGCGGGTAGGCTACAGAGTCGTACAGTAAATGCAGGCAGGCACTCACAGCCTCCCGAGGTGCTCTGGTCAGACACGTCCGTATAGAGGCACACGGGCAGATGCTCACAACGTCACTGCAGCACTGCCTGGGGCATGCCCACGTGTGCCCAGACTCATATTTTGGCACATTCCCACACATGTGCTCGTCTTCCTCCCCCTTCATCTCCCCCCAGCAGCCTTCAGGCCTTACCCTGCTATGCCTGTGTGTGGAGAGGCATCGGAGACCCACGGCAGGTCTAAGGAGGCCCTGGGCACTGACTGGCACTTGTTATTGACCCTGATGCAACATGGCAAGCAACCTAGTGCCTCCCGGTTGGAAGCTCTCCTCCAGCTCTCTCCCTCCCCAGCCGCTCCAGGCCCCTTTGTCTCCTTCCCCGCTTGCCCCATCCTGTGGTCCCTCTCACTATCTCTGCCTCTCAGGCTGCCTTCACTGGCCCCTCCCCAGCACAGAACCCTCTCTGCAGTGTCCCCAGGGAGCCCCATCCTCTCTCCTGGGGGCCCCTACCCTGAGGTTTTCCGCAGAAACAAAAGCTTTCAGAGGCAGCCCACTGCTGTCAGCCACCCTGGCCAGTGCTCTGCTGAAGCCTGGTGGCACTGGGGGCAGAAGCCCCGGCCTCAGCTCCAGGGAGCTTGGCGGCAGGCTGGGAGGAAGGAAGGGGAGAAATTGAAGCCTGGTGCCGGACTGGCAGGCCCTGGAAACTCAGATTCAGCAGGGCCTTGGGGAGGATTTGGAGGAGAGGGGGCCACTGGGCTCCGAAGGCTGGGCCCCGGGTAATTGAAAACACTGAGCTGTGCTAATTGGATTAGGAGGGATACGAGCTGGAGCAGGGGAGTGTGCCCTGGCTGCTATAGGCGGGCTGTCTGCCTCTCTGGCTCCCGAGGCATCCTGGGTGGAGGGCGGGGGGTCAGTTCTGCAGGCCCTGCCAGGAGGAGGCAAGGATCTGGCCACAGCGCAGTCTTTGTTAAAAGTCACAGATTTCTTTCTCCCTGCCGCTGGAGCTGAGGCCTACTGGCCCTGGCCATTGCCCCAGCCCAGGACTGGCAATCAGGCTGTGTCCTGGAGGTCTTGACCTTGCCATAGCTGTAGCGTGGCGTGGGTCCCCTTCTTACACCCTCTCCCAGCCTCCCCCTCCCCCAGGGTTTTCTGTACTTCTTTCTGCCCAAGTCATCGGGAGACTTGTCAGCCTTTCTCTCATTCTCTCCCTTGCTGCATGGATCTCTCAGATGAAGGACACCATGGTAAGTTGGGGGGAGGGTGGAAATGTTTCCCAGGAGACCCTGTATGCCTTGTGCCTCATGCAGGCTGCAGTCTTTGCTGGTTCTTGGGTCCTGTGGCACCTGGGGGGGGAGGCCTTGTTCTGTCTCCAGCAGGTGGGTTTTCTCCCTGGCTCTCCACCTGTCTCTGGTTGTCCACCCTTCCCTCTGGTCCTCCTCTCTCCCCATGAGGGGTTTGCCCTGGTTGGTGCCTCTGTCTTTGACTTCCCCTGTCTCTCTTTTCTTTCTTTCACATGCTTTGTCTTTCTGTTTGGCTTCTTCTCTCTCTTCTGGTTTCTTTCTCTGTAACTTTTGGTGCCATCCTCTCTCTGTTCTGGTCCCATCCACCTTTGCCCAGATGCTTTGGGCTCAACTTGCTTCTCCCCGCCCCGAAACCCCATGGCCATGTGGCCTGTCAGGCTCCAGACCCGGCTTCCATCCCCACGGGACAAGGGTGAAGGCTGAAGTGCTCACCACATGTCCCCCCTCCCGCCCCAGTGATGGAACCCCCCATCATCACGGAGCAGTCTCCCCGGCGTGTGGTCGTCTTCCCCACAGATGACGTCAGCCTCAAGTGTGAGGCCAGTGGCAAACCCGAAGTGAAGTGAGTGACCATCACCTTCTAAGCCCTGGGGCTGACCACTGACTTGACCCCCAAGCCCTTGTGGTCCCTGGGGCCTTCCCCCTCCTGGGCATCCCTCGCCAGCCAGGGTCATCACCCTGGCCCAGCCCCTGGCCCAGCTGCCTGGCTTCAGACCTCCTCTGAGCCTTTTTCTGCCCCACAGGTTTCGCTGGACTCGGGATGGCATCCTCTTCAAACCCAGAGAGGAACTGGGCGTGACCGTGAACCAGGCGCCCCATTCTGGCTCCTTCAGCATCACGGGCAACAGCAGCAACTTCGCCCAGAGCTTCCAGGGCACCTATCGCTGCTTTGCCAGCAACAAGCTGGGCACTGCCATGTCCCATGAGATCCAGCTCATGGCTGAGGGTGCGAGGCGCTGTGGGGACCAGGGAGGGTCTGGGGCACGTGAGCAGGTCGCCAAAACCGATCTGCTGAGCACATGTGAGGCTCCAACCTGAAAGCCAAGCTCTCTCAGCTGGTTGTTAAGAGTGCCAAGGGACCGGGCACCCTGCTGGCCCACAGCCACCTCTTCCCTCCTCGCCCTGTTCTTTTGCCACTCTTTCTGGTCAGCTCCACCCCCCCTTCCCTCTCTTCTGTGCTTTGCCCTTCTTGGCCTTGGGGCTTGCTCCCTGGGGGGTGCCCTGGGAGGGCTTGTTGACTGAAGGAGGGCAGGACTGAGCCTTTCTGAGCCTGGGCTTCGGCTTCTACCCCATCCATCCCTGAGTTGCTGTCTGCTGTCCACCACCCTCCGGTCATCTCCTCCCACGTCCCCTCCATCACTGTGTCTCCTCTCCCCTCCGTTGTGCACCTCTCACCTGACCCCTCTGACTTCCCTTCTTACCGCTGTCTGCCTCTGTCTTTATCTGTGTCGCCCTCTCCCTGGGGTTTTCCCCCCCATCATTCCATCCTCCTCTGTGAGCTTTCCGCCTCCCGAGCTTGCACTCGCCTCCCGAGCTTGCACTCGTCTCTTCTCCTCTGCCCCTCCAGTTACCTTGGGAACCGTTGCCATGGTTTCTGTGTCAGGATGATGGAAGGGGCTGTGACTCCAGCATCCTACCACGGCTCCCCTCCCCCCATCGCTGCACCTCAGCCTTCCCCCACCCGCCC
Organism: Muntiacus reevesi; assembly: GCF_963930625.1. Taxonomy (NCBI): domain Eukaryota; kingdom Metazoa; phylum Chordata; class Mammalia; order Artiodactyla; family Cervidae; genus Muntiacus; species Muntiacus reevesi. The sequence continues at coordinate 146,871,084 of NC_089271.1, read as the reverse complement.
TCATCCCTTCCTCCTGGTGGGAGCTGAGAGTTGTAGAGAGTTAACCCTTCATGGCCATGTGGCCTCCAGCCCATCCTCTCATCTGCACGCTGCGCTGGTCTTGGCCTTGAGCCCAGAGAGGATCCAGAGTCCTCTGCCTCCCTCATGTGCTGCCTCACCAACCTGCACCCTCGGGTAGCCCTCCTCCTCTCCCTCTGCCCTGCCTTCACCAGGAAGAGACTGGAGACTCCACGGGGCCAGCCTCTCTGTCCCTTCCAGGTACCCCCAAGTGGCCAAAGGAGACAGTGAAACCTGTTGAGGTCGAGGAAGGGGAGTCGGTGATTCTCCCTTGCCACCCGCCCCCCAGTGCAGAGCCGCTCCGGATCTACTGGATGAACAGCAGTGGGTGCCCATGAGGGGCTGCCGCCAGGGGCAGGGGATGGGTCAGTGGGTGTATGTTCCCGGGGGAGGGTTCCTGACCTCTGACCTCTGCCTCCTTCCTTCCCCCCACCCCCCCTCCCGCCCACAGAGATCTTGCACATCAAACAGGATGAGCGGGTGACCATGGGCCAGAATGGCAACCTCTACTTTGCCAACGTGCTCACCTCAGACAATCACTCAGACTATATCTGCCACGCCCACTTCCCTGGCACTCGAACCATCATTCAAAAGGAACCCATTGACCTCCGGGTCAAAGCCAGTGAGTCCCAAAGGCTCTGATACACTGCCCTACTCTTCTCCTACCCTCATGGTTCATCCCATCAGTCTTCTTCGAAGACAGCATGGCCCACACGCCTTCCCTGGGTGGTGAGGGCAGAGATGGGGCCCTCTCTTTAAGAAGACGAGAAGGAAATGGCAACCCACTCCAGTATTCTTGCCTGGAAAAGTCCATGGACAGAGGAGCCTGGCGGGCTGCAGTCCATGGGGTTACATGACTGAGTATGTGTGCATGAGGGTGGAGGGAGATAGGCTGGTAGCAATAAACTGGTAGAACTAAAAAAAAAAAGAAAACGACGATGATGAAATTGAGGCTTGGAGGGCTCCCTGGGGTGTCCAGAGTCACCCAGCCTGGGAACATCATGGGTGGGGGTGGAAGAGTGCGCCATGCTGCCCGCTCTGTCTCCTCACAGCCAACAGCATGATGGACAGAAAACCACGCCTGCTCTTCCCCACCAACTCCAGCAGCCACCTGGTGGCCCTGCAGGGGCAGCCCTTAGTCTTGGAGTGCATCGCTGAGGGCTTGTGAGTCTGGGTCCCCTGGGAGGTGCGGGGCAGGGGTGGAGCCTCTGTTGTGGGGCGGGGCAGGGGTGGAGCCTCTTGTGGGCGGGGCGTGGGCAGAGCCTCTGCCATGGGGCGGGGCTGAGCGGCCGGGTCCTCTCTCCCCTCTGCTGTCTCCCTTGGCCTCTGTGTGCGGTGGCCCCGGGCAGCCCCACGCCCACCATCAAGTGGCTGCGACCAAGCGGCCCCATGCCAGCCGACCGGGTCACCTACCAGAACCACAACAAGACGCTGCAGTTGCTGAACGTGGTCGAGGAGGACGACGGCGAGTACCGCTGCCTGGCTGAGAACTCGCTGGGCAGTGACCGCCACGCCTACTACGTCACTGTGGAGGGTATGGTGCCACTGCGGGCATTCAGGCAGCCAGAATGCCATGCCCATAGTCACGGGAGGTGGGGGTGGGCAGATTCAGGGCCGGCCCGGGAGCTGGCCGCCTGCTGTGAGCTCAGATCGGTTCTCCCCTTCCTGGCAGCTGCGCCATACTGGCTACACAAGCCCCAGAGCCATCTGTACGGGCCAGGGGAGACTGCCCGCCTGGAATGTCAAGTGCAGGGCAGGCCCCAACCGGAGGTCACCTGGAGAATCAACGGGATCCCTGTGGAGGGTAAGTAGGGCTTTGAGCAGTGATGGGGAGTGAGGCTGGGGGGCCCAGGGGATAGTGACTCACTGCCCTGCCCCGGGCCCACGGCCCATCTGCCGTCCGTGCAGAGCTGGGCAAGGACCAGAAGTACCGGATCCACCATGGAGCCCTGGTCCTGAGCAACCTGCAGCCCAGTGACACTATGGTGACCCAGTGTGAGGCCCGCAACCGCCACGGGCTCCTGCTAGCCAATGCCTACATCTATGTTGTGGGTGAGTGTCAGCCACCTTGCCTTAGAGCCCCCTGGTCCATCCCTGTAGCCCTGCCCTGGGCAAGGCCGCCAGGCCAACTCAGCCACCAGCTGGTCTGTGTGCAGTGGCTGCCCTGCTCCTGTCTGGAGCCTTCCCCACGTCTCCCGCCCATCCTGCCAACAGTGGGGCAGGGTCTTGCTGGTATTTCCAGATGAAAAAGCAGCCCCTGAGCCTGGTCCCTGAGCAGAGGCTCACCCTGGCCAGGATACTTCTGTCCCCAAACCTCGTGGAAGGTGGGCTTGGGGAGACCCAGAGAGCTTTCAGGAAGAGGCAGGCTGTCAGCGAGTGGGGGGGAACCTCACATAATTGATAGGACATGGGAGACTGAGACAAGAGGCCAAGAGAGGCTCAGCCTGGCAGGGGCTGTAGCCGGGCGCAGGGAAGCAAGATGGGCAGGGCTCACGGGGCCTGGTGGAGTCACTGTCAGCTTCCAGAGGCTGCCAGCTCTCCTGGGAGAAGCTGCCCTGGTGATCCCTGCGTCTGCCTGCTGACTGCATGTGGGTGCTCTCCAAGCCCTGAGTTCGGCCCTGTCTCCCATGACTGCTCCTCGCTCAGAGCTGCCGGCCAAGATCCTGACCCCAGACAATGAGACATACATGGCAGTCCAGGGCAGGACCGCCTACCTTCTGTGCAAGGCCTTCGGAGCCCCTGTGCCCAGTGTCCAATGGTGCGTGCCCTGACCCTGGTGGCAGGGGGTGGGGGACACCTGGAAGCCATCTTCCAGACCAGGCAAACAGGGAGGGCCAGGGGTCAGCCCACTGGGGTCTGAGTGAGGCCTTCCTTGCTTGTCCCAGGCTGGACAGGGACGGAAAGACAGTGTTGCAGGATGAGCGCTTCTTCCCCTATGCCAACGGGACCCTGGGCATCCGAGACCTCCAGGCCAATGACACTGGGCACTACTTCTGCCAGGCTGCTAACGACCAAAGCAACATGACCATTGTGGCTAACCTGCAGGTCAAAGGTCCGATGCCCCTCCCTGCTGCTGCTGATTGTAGCTAGCAGCCCCTCCCCGAGGGAGGGTCAGGGTCTCTGGGGGACCCTGGAATGACCTTCCCCTTCTCATCCTCATCCTCAGATGCCACTCGGATCATGCAGGGGCCCCGCAGTGCAATCGAGAAGAGAGGCTCCCGAGTGATGTTCACGTGCCGGGCCTCCTTTGACCCCTCCCTGCAGCACAGCACCACCTGGCGCAGGGATGCTCTCGACCTGCAGGAGCTGGGAGACAGTGACAAGTGCGGGCCCAGCCCTAACCTGGTCTTGGCAGATGCGGGGGGCAAAGGGGGGAAAAAGCAGGATGCCCAGACCTCCTGGCCTCATCCATGGGGGCAGGGGTGTGACCCGGTGTTGAGTGGGAGGACCTGGCAGGAGAGGGAGGAGGGAGGAGTGGCATGTGGGGGGGGGCAGGGAGTCGTGTATCCCCTGGGGGGGCTGGAAGGACAAGTGTGCCCCCACCCCCCACCCCCCACCAGGTACTTCATAGAAGAGGAGCGCCTGGTCATCCACAGCCTGGACTACAGCGACCAGGGCAACTACAGCTGTGTGGCCAGTACCAAGCTGGACATGGCGGAGAGCCGGGCAGAGCTGCTGGTGGTGGGTGAGTCCCCAGAGGGTATCCGCCTCATGGCACAGAGGCGAGGGAGACATGAGAGCCCAGGCATCCGTCACAGGGGAAGTGGGCCAGCTTGGTCGTGAGTGGGCCCGAGATCCAACTCCTGTGGCCCCTAGGGAGCCCCGGACCTGTGCCCCAGCTGGAGCTGTCTGATCGCCACCTGCTGAAGCAGAGCCAGGTGCGCCTGTCTTGGAGCCCGGCTGATGACCACAATGCCCCCATTGAGAGTAAGAAGACAGCAGTATGGTACTCTGTTCGCCCTCCCACCTGGCTCCCTGTCCCTTCCTCCGGGAGAGTCAGACTTTGCACGCCCCCCCGACTCGCCCCCCACCAATGACTCCACCACCGGTTCACTTCTTGGCAGAGTATGACATTGAATTTGAGGACAAGGAGATGGCGCCCGAGAAGTGGTACAGCCTGGGCAAGGTGCCCGGGAACCAGACCTCCACCACCCTCAAGCTGTCGCCTTATGTCCACTATACCTTTCGAGTCACTGCCATCAACAAATATGGCCCTGGGGAGCCCAGCCCGGCCTCTGAGACTGTGGTCACGCCGGAGGCAGGTGAGCACCAGGGAAAGTCAGGAAAAGGGACAGTGCCCAAGCTCCCTTACTGCCAGGGGTTTTCCTAGGGCGGCGGCTGCCTCCTGACGTCCAGGGTCACAACAGGTCATTTCTTTCTTGGTCTTTGGCCTTCATGGCCTTATTGGGCGCCCACAGCATTGATGTGTCCACATTACTTTGCAGCCCCGGAGAAGAACCCCATGGACGTGAAGGGGGAAGGAAACGAGACCAACAACATGGTCATCACTTGGAAGGTGAGAGCCCTGGGCTGAGCTCACCCCTGGACCTCAGATCAGGACTCAGGGGTTTGCTACCCCCTCAAAAAGCTGGCTGTCCTAAGGACCAGGGACCTTAGGAGCTTCTTTTTTGCTCTCCCCCTCTAGCCGCTACGGTGGATGGACTGGAATGCCCCCCAGATTCAGTATCGAGTGCAGTGGCGCCCCCAGAAGATGCAGGGGGCCTGGCAGGAACAGATAGTCAGTGACCCCTTCCTGGTGGTGTCCAATACATCTACTTTTGTGCCGTATGAGATCAAAGTCCAGGCCGTCAACAGCCAGGGCAAGGGCCCCGAGCCCCAGATCACCATCGGCTACTCTGGGGAGGACTGTGAGTATCAGGTTGGCCCTGCCCATACGCGGGGGGTGGGGTGGAGCCCACATGTGCCTCCCTGGCCCACTCTCTGCCCCCCACTCAGGGATCCGGCCCAGTGCCAGCTCCTACCTCTTAATATAGTGCATTCCCTAAGAGTAAAGCTATTTGCTTACATAACCAAAGAGGTGTCTTGGAAATCCAGAAAGACATTGACCATCCATAAGTTGGCATCTATAACTTAACTGTCTGTTTTGATGGCAGCCGATACTCCCAATGTGGGACCCAGGACTGTCTTTCCTGCAGTCCATGGTCCAAGTCAGGATCTCCCGCATGGCGTCCACTTATCCTGCTTCTTCCCTTGCCTCAAATCTAGAACATGACCAAATGTTTAGTTTGATTATGCAGTCGAGATCTTTTCTAGTTCCTCTGTCACAGTTACTATTTTCTCTCTCTTTGAGGAGAGACCCTGAGACCATGCGAATGCCCTTGCTCATTAAACTGCCCACCTGTCACATCACATCCAAATCCATCTTCCCGCTGTGGGTGGGAGGAGTCCTGGGCTGCCCTCATCCATGTCACTGGCCCTTTGCAGACCCCGAGGCAAGCCCTCTGCTGGAACCCGTTGAGGCCCTCAATTCAAGCACTGTGCTGGTCAGGTGGCAGTCTGTGGACCCAGCCCTGGTCAAGGGCCACCTCCGGGGATACAATGTAAGAGTCCATCATGTGGGGGCTGGAGAAATCCCTGGGGTGACGGGTGGGGCGACCAGGAGTGACAGGACTGGGGCTGGGTTTCTGCCAGCTGCTCCCTTGGGAGGGCCATGAGGAACACATGCTTCTCACCCCACTCTACCCTGACCTGGGTCACTGCCAGACCCTTTCTGTCCTTCTGGGGTCTCCTATCCACCTGTAGGTGACATACTGGTGGGAAGGCAGTCAGAGGAAGCACAGCAAGAGGCATGTCCACAAAGGCCACGTGGTGGTGCCAGCCAATGCCACCAGCGCCATCCTGGGAGGCCTGCGGCCCTACAGCTCCTACCAACTGGAGGTTCAGGCCTTTAATGGGAGGGGACTGGGGCCTGCCAGTAGGGTGACCTTCAACACCCCTGAGGGAGGTGAGCTCTGTGCCCTGCACCCCTGCCTCCACGCCCCCCATCCCTTCCCACCTGGGGTGACCGGGGCAAGGACTTGCCACTGGTCTCTGTGCCCTGCAGTGCCTGGACACCCCGAGTCATTGCACCTGGAGTGCCAGTCGGACACCAGCCTACTGCTGCACTGGCAGCCTCCGCTCAGTCATAACGGCGTGCTCACGGGCTACGTGCTCTCCTACCAACCTCGTACGTGTGTTGTGGGCCCAGCCAAGGGGTGGAGGGGGGAGTCGAGGAGTGGGCCGCACTGGGAGCCAAAGCCCACTGCTCACCTGTCCTCACAGTGAACGACGGGAGCAAGGAGCAGTTGTCCTTTGACCTTCCGGACCCCGAGCTGCGGACACACAACCTGACTAATCTCAGCCCCCGCTTGCGGTACCGATTCCAACTGCAGGCCACCACAAAGGAGGGCCCGGGGGAGGCGATCGTGCGGGAAGGAGGCACCATGGCCTTATCTGGTGAGCTGGCGGGGGCTCCAAGCAGGCGGCAAGGGCAGGCCTTGGGGCGGCCTCCAGGTCCCGTGACCCTTCTCTCCATCACCAGGGACACCGGACTTTGGCAACATCTCCGCCATGGCTGGCGAGAATTACAGCGTGGTCTCCTGGGTCCCCAAGGAGGGCCAGTGCAACTTCGGGTTCCAGATCTGGTTCAAAGCCCTGGGGGGTGAGTCTCAAAAGGGGGTTCAGGGCCCAGAGGGGCTGGGGCTGGCATGGACCCAGCGTGCTGCCAGGCCCTCCCTGCTCAGTCAGATTGCTCTCGCCCCCTACAGATGAGAAGCTGGTGGCTCGTCTCCCACCACAATACGTCAGCTATAACCAGAGCTCCTACACACAGTGGGACCTTCAGCCTGACACTGACTATGAGATCCAGCTGCTCAAGGAGCAGGTGCTCCTGCACCAGATGGCGGTGAAGACCAACGGCACTGGTGCGGGGGCCGCGGGCAGGCCTAGTCAGCTTCCCTCCATCCCTGGACTGCCCACTGCCCCGCCAGAACCTCTGTGCCCCTAAGCCCGTGATGGAGAAAAGTCCGGGTCCCTGAAAAGAGCCCTTTTTTTCATATCCTCCACTGGTCCTGTTGCCAGGGAAGCCATTTCTACTGAAGGTCTTCCTCCCTGTTCCCCCAGAGGGCCCCTCGACTTTTCCTTCCCCCATCAGCTCACCCCTCCCCCGGGCTGTCTGAAGTCCTCAGACATCCTCAGCTGCTCCTGTGAAGTCCCTGGCATGGGGGGTCCCTGGCATGGGAGGTTGGCAGGGTTGGGGGTTGGCAGGGGACAGAGCCAGAGGCTTAGAGGGAGGCCCTTGCCCAAGGCCGGGGACTGATGGGGCAGGCTCAGGTCCTGCAACTGCAGTGTCCCTGGGGGCCCCCCGCATTCAACCCTGGCCTTGGCCTCAGTCTCCTGCCTCCTCTCCCCTCCCTAGGCCGAGTGAGACTGCCTCCCACTGGCTTTGCCACCGAGGGCTGGTTCATCGGCTTTGTCAGCGCCATCGTCGTCCTGCTTCTTGTCTTACTCATCCTGTGCTTCATTAAGCGCAGCAAGGGTGGCAAGTACTCGGGTACATCCCGGCCGTGCCCCTCCTCGCTCGGTCCCTGAGCCCGGGCAAGACAGCATGGGCGTGCTGGGGGCAGCGGGCAGGTGGCCCAAGGGGAGTTGTCAGCGTTGAGTGTGCGAAGGACTGGGCCCATGTGCCTGGGGCCGGGCTGGGTGATGGGGCAGGGTGAGCAGCTGGGCCTGTTCTGTGTCTGCAGTGAAGGACAAGGAGGACACCCAGGTGGACTCAGAGGCCCGGCCCATGAAGGACGAAACCTTCGGAGAGTACAGGTGAGCTGGGGGTGGAGCCCATGCCCCCGGGCCGCCCAGCAGCACGCTTTGTGTGCGTGACTGCATCTCTTTGTCTCTCCTTTGTGCTGCGGGGTTGATGGCAGGTCCCTGGAGAGGTAAGGCTGGGCTGTCACACTCGGGGGGCAGGGACCCTCCTGTGGGTGCTTTGTGCCAGGCCAGTGCACTCCCCATGCCGCCCGATCCTACAGGTTCCTGGTTCAGGGACCAGCCAACAATGCTGACACTCAGCTCCCAAGCCTCCCTGTCCCTGTCCCTGTCTCCAGGGATGGGCTGGATGGGCACCCCTGCTCAGCCCGTCTGGAGACGGGTGCCCCCACACCCCCAGGGTGCAGGCATGTAAGCTGCACGTGTCCAGAGTGAGGGCCTTGTCCCCAGTGTGCTCAGAACACACAGAAGGGGGATTGAACCCAGGCCTACCATCTCAGGCCAGAGGCTGCCTGCTCCTGCTGGGTACCATCGGGTCATCTCCCACGGTCCCCGCCTTCCCCTTGCAGTGACAATGAGGAGAAGGCCTTTGGCAGCAGCCAGCCATCACTCAACGGAGACATCAAGCCCCTGGGCAGTGATGACAGCCTGGCTGACTACGGAGGCAGCGTGGACGTCCAGTTCAATGAGGATGGCTCCTTCATCGGCCAGTACAGCGGAAAGAAGGAGAAGGAGGCAGCAGGGGGCAATGACAGCTCTGGGGCTGCATCCCCCGTCAACCCCGCCGGAACCCTGGAGTAGCAGGGTCTGGCCAGGCCAGGCAGAGCACCGCCCAGGTTGCGGGGCTGTCAGAGGTCACCATTATGGCCCAGCTCGAGACCTGTGCTGGGTCCCTGACCCTGGGACTGAGGCCCGTCCTTCTCTCCAGTGAGTTGGGGGGCCAAGGAGGGTATCTCGCTGCCTCAACGCCCCCTTCTGACTCCCCAGTCCCCACTTGATTGCCAAAACCCAGCTGCTCTGCTTCTTGGGCACACACTGCTTTTTCACTCCAGCTCGGGGGCCACTCACATGCCAGGAGCTTTCAGGTGCTGCCTTGCCGGCCTTTGGGCAGGGTGAGGCTGTGGTTGGGGCGAGGAGGCAGGCACAGCTGTGGAGGGGCTCTCCCCAGGACCAGGGTTGGCACCTCCAGCCCCAGCCACTCGTTGGCCAGTTGGACTGGGACAGGGGACCAAAGTCGGTGTCCCCGCCATCTGCCCCATCTTCTCGGCCATCTCTGCTCCAACTGGGATGGGAACTGAACAAGCTGGCCACGGGTACGGAGGGGGCCATCTAAACAGACCAGAGTCCCTCTCCCCGACTGCCTGTGTCAACTTGGCCCACCCCACCCTGCAGCTGGCTTTCAGGAGTTCCAGACACATGCTGCCTTCAGTGCCCACCACACAACATCCAAGTGGGCTCCGCTGTCCCTGCCCAGGCCCACCTCCTCCCCCGGCCCCAGGACCCCTTACCAACCCATGCCCCCAACCCCAGTCTGAACTTGTTCAGCCCCTTGCTCAGCGATCCCCCCCAGCCCTGCTCCCCCCCCACCTTGGAAATGTAAATACACCGCGGTTTTGCAAGTTTGTGCTCTCACCCTTTCCCCATATGCCACTAGTGTGTAGGCAGATGTCTGAGTCTCTAGGTGGTTTCTAGGTTTTCTAGCAATTAGCTTTGATGATCCCATCCCAGGAAAAAAGAAAAACAGACAAAAAAAAAAAAAAAAAGGAAAGATCGGTTCTCCCAGCAGCCACCATCGCCCCGAATGCCTTTGCTTGGTCTGTCGATGAGCCCTTTACAAAAAACAGAAGTATATATATATATGTACATAAATATCAGAATTATAAAAGGCAAATAAAAACCTGGAAACAAAGAGGCGCTCTTGTCATTTTACCCAGCACCGGGTCCCACACTGTGGTTCCACCTGGCCTGTTCCCCTTAACCCGCTGGACTTCCAGGGGCAATCTGGGCTCTCAACCACTGTTGGGCACCTTGTTCCTGCAGCTTCAGGCCCCGGGGGGTAGAGCACCCTGGGCTGCCTGGCCCTCCCAGGCAGTAAAATCCCCCCTCATATGAATGACAGAGACTTCAAGTGGACCCGCTGGTACAGACGGCCAGCCGGTCCTGCTGCTCTGCATCTCTTTGCCCTACTCCCATGCTCAGCAGAGGTCTTGGTGTCTGTCCTCTTTAGCTGAGTCACTACAAAACACCAGTAGAAGGCATCTTTGCCCCCATTCTCACCATCAAATCTGCCCCCTCTACCCCAACCCCAGCCCGGAACCCTCAGTGAGGTGAGCTGAAATCCGAGGTCGCCCTCTCCACCCAGGTACCAGGTCCCACCCCACTGCGACTCATCAAGGATTATTCTCTTGCTGTATCTTCCTTGTCTTTTCTGCATCTCTCATGTTTGGCTCCTGTTGGTTAGTTCCGGGAGCAAACATGCAATAACCACCTTTCATCCCTAAAAACACCAGCTAGTAACACTACATGCGTCTGTGGCTCTTGCCCTGCTATTCTGCTCCTATTAATGGATCACCCCTCCAGACTTGTCTACCCTAATCATCCCCTCTTAAATCTCCACCTAAAACAGCATCTGCTTCTTGGCCCCAAAACATGTCTTCTTGTTCTTACAACAATAGAATGTCTTCACTCAGCTGAAGATGCATTTCCCAGACTCCTTTGCACCTAGGTGGGGCCACTGGGACGGAAGCACAGGGCTGTGCCCTGAAAGAAGCATAGTGTGTCTTTCCCTGCCTGGCTCCATCTCCTGGCCAGCCTGGGAGACTGGAAGTTGGCTGTTGATGATGACAGAGCAGCAACATAGAAAGAGCCCAGGGTCCTGGTGAGATGGAGCTGCCATGTCAACCCTGGGCTGCCTCTCTGGATGGTAAAAAAAAAAAAAAAAAAAAAAAAAAAAATTACAGACTTTGTTTTCTAGAACAATTTTAGGTTTACAGAAACATTGAGTGGCGAGTAGAGAATTTCTGTGTAGATTTCAGTTCCTCACCAGTTTCCCTCTTTATTCCCCTCTTCCATCTCTTGCAACTGATGATCCAAAGTGATTTATTAGCATTAACTGAAGTCCACAACTGATTTATTAGCATTAACTGAAGTCCACAACTGCCATTAGCATTCACTCTCAGTGTTGTATGTTCTGTGGATTTGGACAAATGTATGGTATCATATAGAGTAATTTCACTGCCCTGACATCCCCCCAAAATGTCATCACTGGGACTTAGCATGCATGACATAAAGTGCTCACCTGAAGTTGGCACTTTTGAATCCACCACTCACAACACTGGCAACACAGAAAGCCATATATGCCCCTACCCACTACTTGTTCCAGACACAGCCCCACTTATGGCATCTTCCCTCCCATGCCCTGCTGGGGAATGGTGCAGATGTACCACAGTTTACACATCCATGTGCCTGTTGGTGGACACTTGGGTTGTTTCCAAGCTCTGGCTGTTCTGGGTAAAGCGGATCTACGCAGTCCTTTCTTGAAAGCGCATGCCCCAGGACGAGCATGACTGGGCCAGGTATTAAGCTCTTGTCTCTTGAGTGCCAACCGACTTTGCTCTCCTCTGCCTCTTGATGCTAGAGCGGAGACTCTGCAAATCCCATTCCCGCTTGGCCTGCTGGCCCTATCCTAAGCTCTGCTCTCAGAGGCTGTTAGAGGGAGACTGCAAGGCCTGAGAAGGAAGTAAGGGTGTGCTTTTGTGGAAGCATCATCCTCACAAGTCCTTCACTCCTCCTCTGGCCTTGAAGACAAGAGGGGCTGTGCTTTGTTGCATCCCCAAACTGAGACACCAATGCCAGGTGACAAATGCCCCTCCTCCTGGGGTCCTCCCTGGGGCTCTTTTCTGAGCTTGGAATCCCCAGCACTGGCTAGGCTCTACCCCTACCTTAACACTGAGTGTCACCTCTCAGGGTCCCCATCAGTGTGGCTAAGTTTGAGGAGTTGCAGTCCTGCTTTTCATTCCAGCCTTAGGGGCTGTATGAGTTTGTGAAGGTGGCTGTGACCAAGGACTACAAGCTGAGGGGCTGCAACAGCAGAAACGTGTTGTCTCCCAGATATGGAGGCTGGATGTGTAGGATCGAGGAGTTGGCAAGGCCCTATTCCCTCTGTAGCTCAGCTGGTAAAGAATCTGCTTGCAATGCGGGAGACCTGGTTGGGCAGGTTCGATCCCTAGGTTGGGAAGACCCCCTGGAGAAGGGAAAGGCTACCCACTCCAGTATTCTGGCCTGGAGAATTCCCTGGACTGTATACTTCATGGGGTCACAAAGAGTCAGATGCGACTGAGTGACTTTTTATTTGTTTATTATTATTATTCCCTCTCAAGAAGCTGGGGAAGGACCTGCCTTTGCTTCTCCTTCCTGATTGGTTGGATCCAGACCGATGGATAAACTGGTAACAAGGGTAGCGTCAAGAATCTCATCTTCCAGTTCAAAGCTACCATTTGCTTCTCACCACTCACAGCTCCACCTCTCACGTGAGAAACCAAGAATTAAGTCAACACTGGGATTCTTCAAGCTGCACGATGAAACGCTGTGCTTGACTTGAAGCACATTTCAGCTCCATGGCTACAAAAAGTAAGAGAACTTTTAGGGTTGTCGTGGAAGCTCTCTGATACTTTGCAAAGGGACACCCATTCTCCATGAGGATCCGTTGCCATTAGATCCATGAGGAGGGCCCAGTCTCAGCATTCTCTGGGGGTGTGGGCACAGGAAAGACTTAAGAGGAAACAGCCGTAAACCCAAAAGAATAGTAAGATTTTTGCTAGTTATTACTGACAGACGCCTGGGAGCATTTATGTGAGAGTGGATCCTAAGGATGTTATATCAAGAGGGTGGAATGTAATGTTGGGTTAGACACAATTTATTGAGCTGGGTGCATTTACCAGAGAGTCTATATTCATGTTAACCCATGTAGCTGGCAGGGATTCTAACTGACAACTTTTTTGGATGACTTCAACTTGGACTCCACTGTGGCCTAAGTTCAATGAGATCAAGATGCCAACACAACCTTGGCTGCTGCAGGGGCAGGAATGCAAAGATGTAATTGCTAGTGGGAATTGCAGGTATTTGTGCCTTGACTTGAAAGTTACAGTTGGGATGACATGGCTCATATCCCCATTTATCTATTTGAGTCTGTGCAGAAGGTGGATGGATCTTGGAGAAAGACTACAGACTGATTTCAACTTCATCAGGTGGTGACTACAATGATAGCTGCTGTTCCAGATAGAGTCTCTTTCCCGAAGCAGTCAGCACACAACCCCTGGTTCATGCTATGTAGCTATTGGCCTATTGACTATTTTACTCCATACCAATATGCAAAGGGATTCCCTGGTGGCTCAGACGGTAAAGCATTGGCTTGCAATGCGGGAGACCCAGGTTCGATCCCTGGGTCAGGAAGATCCCCTGGAGAAGGAAATGGAAACTCACTCCAGTACTCTTGCCTAGAAAATTCCATGGATGGAGGAGTCTGGTGGGCTACAGTCCATGGGGTTGCAAAGAGACATGACTGAGTGACTTTACTTTTTCTTTTCTTTTCTAATACACAAAGTCCATCAGAAGCATTTTGTTTATACTTGGCAGGGCCAATAGCACACTTAAGGATCAAGTCACCTCTCCTCCTCTCTGACATAATGTACTGCTCAGAGACTCAGACTATCTCACCATTTCTCACAAAATCTACTGGTCCACTGCACTGATGACATCATCCTGATTGAATCTGATAAGCAAGAAGCAGAGAGTACTAGAGATGCTTTGTAAGACATATACAGACCAGAAGGTGGAAGATTTACTCCATGAAAATCTAGGGACGTAAAACCTCACTGAAATTTCTGGAAGCTCAGTGCTGTACAGAATGTAAAGTTACTGTCTTCAGGGTGAAAGACAGGTGCACCTACATCAACCACCTCTAAAAATAATGTCTGGTTGTACTCTTTGGGATCATGGAATGTATATCACAGGCAAGCGTGCTACATTGACCCATTGATTGTGTAACTCATGAGGCTACCTGTTTTGCGTGGGGATCCAGGCAGGAAATAACTCTGCAGTGAATCTGGGCTGCTCTCTCACTTCCAACTGGGCCTGTGACCCAGCAGATCCAATAATGCTCAAAATGTCTGTGGGAATTGGTGAGGCTGTGTGGATCCTCTGGCCAGCACTGATAGGGGATCACTGTGCAGAGCGCTAGGGTTTTATAGAAAGGCCAGGCCCTCTTCTTTCCAATAACCAATCTCCTCTGGAGAGGCAGCAAAGGAAAATTCTCCAAGTAGGCAGAGCTTGGAGTGGCACAGCTAATTTTTCACAAATTTTTTCCCAACTTTATTGAAAGATCATTGTGTAAGTTGAAGGTGTACAGCATGATTTGGTACACATATGTGTTGCAAAATGTTGACCACAATAAAGTTAGAGAACACATTCTCCACCTCACAGAATTTTCATTTTGTTGTTGTTATGGTGAGAACATTTAAAATCTACTCATAGCAACTTTCAAGTGTACACTACGGTAGTATTAACTCTAGTCACTGTGCTTTACCTTAGATCTGAGAACTTATTCATCTTCTAACCGGAAGTCTGTGCTCTTGATCACCAGGTCTTTTTTTACCTCAGCCCCTGAAAACCACCATCCTTTCTATTCTATCTCTTCAGCTTTTTTTGAGTCTACACAGAAATGAAATTACACAGTATTTGTCTTTCTCAGTTTGATTTATTTCACTGAGCGTAGTGCCCTCAAGGTATATCCACATTGTCCTAAGTGGCAAGATTTCATCCTTTTAATAGCTGAGTAATATTCTTTTATATATATATATATGTGTGTGTGTGTGTGTTTGTGTGTATGTGTGTGTGTGTGTGTATGTGTGTGTATTATATACTATATCTTCTTTATCCATTCATCCACCGAAGGACACTCAGCTTGTTTCCATGTCTTGGTTATTGTGAGTAATGCTGCTGTGACATGGATGTGCAGAAAACTCATCAAGATAGTGATTTGATTTCCTTCCAGTATATACCCAGAAATGGAACTGCTGGATCCTATGGTAATTATATCTTTTTAAAATTCATTTTTAAAAAACTTTTGGCCACATCATGGGGCTTTCCTGATGACTCAGATGGTAGAGAATCTGCCTGCAAAGCAAGACACCCAGGTTTGATCCTGGATTGAAAAGATTCCCTGGAGAAGGGAATGGCAACCCACTCCAGTATTCTTGCCTGGAGAAATCCAAGGACAGAGGAGACTGGAAGGCTACAGTCAGTGGGGTTGCAAAGAGTTGGACATGACTGAGCACCTAATGCTGTCACTGTCATTGGGGCATTCAAGATCATAGTTCCCCAACCAAGCTTAGAGCCTTAACCACTGGACCACAAGGGAAGTCCTGGCAATTCTATTTTTAATTTCAGGAGGAACTTCCATACTGTTTTCCAAAGTAGTTGCACCAATTTACATTCCCACCAGCAGTGCAGAAGTCTTCCCTTTTCTCCACATCTTCGCTAGCACCTGTGATCTCTTGTCTCTTTGGTGATGGCCTTTATGACAGGCATGAGGTGATCTTTTATGGTGGCTTTGATTTGCATTTCTCTGATGATTAGTGGTGTGCATCTTTCCATGAACCTGTTGGCTATCTGGATGTCTTCTTTGGAAAAATGTCTATTTGGGTCCTTTGCCCATACTGAAATCGAATTAAATTTTCTGCTTCCTCTCCCTCCCTCTTATTACTTTTTATAGCAATCCTTTTGATGCATAACTTTATAATTTAGTCTCTGGATCACAGACTATTCAAGTGGGACTATGACATTTAGAGGAGAAATTAACATTATCAGCACCGTGGCTGTCATCAGAGATGATTAAAAAGGCTTTGGGGGGAATTCCCTGGTAGTCCAGTGGTTGGAGTTTGGCACTCTCACTGTTGGAGCCCAGGTTCAATCCCTGGTCAGGGAACTCAGATTAAAAAAAAAAACAAAAAAGGCTCTTGGGGATTGGCCTCTCTCCTCCTTGGGTAGAGGGTGGAGCATATTTTTATGGAGGATGCTGGCATTTGGTCCAGCAGAAACATACAGTCATCACCATCACTGATGGAAGTCCAAATACATGTAGAAGGGTTTGGACTGAGATTGAGAAGCTGAAAGGCATAAAAACCCAGAGCTCAGTCACACTGGACTTTCAACACTTCCTCCTCTTCTGGCTGGCTGTCTGTTGGCTTCCACCAGTAGGCGCCCTAGAGGAAGACTGAAAAGCTGGAGTCCTGTCTGCTTTTGGTTCCTCCGGCTGACCTGACCCTTCCCCCAAGCCTTGGCAACAGCCACTTGGCAACAGCTTGGCAACACCCTCTCCTTGGGCTCTGATTTCCAACTCTGCAGGCTCCTCCTCTGAGCTTTGAGACCCGTATCCAAGCTCTTCCTTGAGTTCTCCCAGCCTTGAAGGTGGCACAGGCTCCCTGTGACCATTGCCTCCTGCTGTCTGGTTAATCAGTTCTCTGTATTACATCCTAAGTTAAACCCCCAATGCTAAGAAGCATCAAAAGAAGATGCTCAAGCCCAGCGATTATCAGAGAAATGTAAATTACATGAAAACAACAGTGAGATACCATTTCTACCCATTAGACTGGCAAACACACACAAGCACAGATAATATGAAATAAATGCTGGCAGAGATATAGGACTACAGGAGCCTTTGTGTACTGCTACTGGAATACGGACTGGCATGGTCGTTGTGGAGAAGAATTTGTCAGTATCTAGTTCAATTAAGTATGTATACAACTGACCTAAGACCCTATAATGCTGTGTCACCTAAGATCCAAGGTATATGCTGTCATGTGAGACAAAACTTGCTGTAACTTTATTTTCGGTGACAGGGAGGAACCGGTAGGACACTAGGGAGCACTGTGGGCCCAGGGGTTGGGACTCTGTGCTTTGCTGGGTTCAGTCCCTGGTGGAAGAACTAAGATCCCACAGGCTATAGGGCACAAGCAAAAACAAACAAACAAAAAACAAAAGATTTACATGTAGACACAGTGCCGTAAAGAGAGCCTCAAAGCATGATGCTGAGTGACTTCTGTGGCCAGCATGGACAGAGTACGCAATCTGAACCCCAGTTTTCACTGAGAACAACTAGGCAAGCTCAACAACACATGAAAACATTTGCTGGAAAACATGAAAGTGATAACAGGTAGTGAAGACTCATGAGGCCAATGTATGGAAGAGGGAGCAAAGTGAGAGAGACATGAACTCAGCATTTAAGGAGGTTTATCCTCTAAGGCCACCTGCTTGGGTCCTGCGGGGTCAGAGAAGCCGAGCAGAGCTGTGAACAGACTTACAAGGCAGAGGGTCCAAACCTGGAGTTCAGGGCCCACCGAAGGTCTAAGAGTGAGTGTAAGGTGGAACTAGAATATCCCTTGAAAAGATTGCAGTCCTGTCCCCTAAGGGACTATACTTAAGATCTGAGCTATTTCAATCCCCAGAAACTAGATTAAGGAAATCTGGGACTTCTCATGTCCCAGCTGTCCACCAGATGCAAGTATAGATTGCTTCTGGAGGAAAGTGTGGAGTCCTAACCGCAGGACCACCAGGGAATTCCCTATTTGTAGATTTGTTGATGAAGGCCATTCTGACCTATGAGAGATGATACCTCGTCCCAGTTTAGATTTGCATCTCTCAAAGATTCTTTAAGACTACAACTTTCCAAGATAATTGGAACTGGCTCCTGATGAAAGATCAAAGAGGAATTTCAAAAATACAGCATCATTTGCTTCTTTTTAGATCAAAGAGCAAAATGAATATCTTGACTTTGTGACAATTCCTTTAAAAACCCTTCCTCCACTCTTAAAAAAAAAGAAAAAAGAAAAAAAAAACCCCTTCCTCCACTCTTGACAATGTACCGTTGCTCTCTACCACGAGCTTTATTAACAAAAAATGTTAAAACAGTCGATATATACATTGTGCCCAGCAAGTAAATTGGCAATCTGACCTAAATTCAACAAGATAAACCAGAAGCAAGATAATTTACCAAATTAAAGCCCTTTAAATATTAGTGCGAAAAAATAAATAAATATTAGTGCGTATGGTATTCATTCCATGATGCAAGGGGCAGCATTTTGTCCTTACTGGAATGGACAGTCAGTGTGGCCTCCTCTGCCCATGGAATTGACTGGTGTTACCCTCCAGCGTGAAGCAGCTGGCTTGGTGGGTAGAAGGGTGGCAGGTCCTCTTTCAGACTCAATTGTCATGCCAGCTGGGTGGCGACACCTCTGAGGCAGGGCCAGAGTCTCCAGAAGGCTGTGTACACAAGGCTGTGTATTCTCTGATTCAACGTTTGGTGTACGGAGCTGTTTCTCTTGCAGCCAGGATTTGAGGGTGTGGGCATCAGGGGCTGGAAATGGGAGTGGCTTTGCTTCCTAATCCCTTGACTTTGTGCTCTGCTGGGCACAGAAAATTAACCATCAGAGCCACCAACAATAGATGAGAGCTCCAATCTCTCCACAGCCTCTCCAACAATTGTTTTTATCCTGGCCATTCTGGTAAGTGTAAAGTGACATCTCATTCTGGTTTTCAGTGGTGTTTCCTGGGACTTCCCTGGTGGTCCAGTGGCTAAGTTACTCTACACTCTCAATGCAAGGGATCTGGGTTTAGTCCCTGGTTGGGGAACTATATCCCATATGCTGCAGCTAAAGACTCTGCATGCCACAACTAAGACCCAGGGCAGCCAAAGAAATAAAAATTGGGTTGCCTAAGGGATAAATAAGATGCACTGTTTTTCATATGTTTATTATCTGCTTGTATGTTTTCTTTGGTAAACTGTCCATTTAAATATTTTGTCTGTTTCTTATATTGTGATTTCACAAATAGGTAGTGACATTGATCCAGTCAAGATACTGAAGGAGGAAACAGACAGAACAGGCTCCATCTTGAAATCAGGACTCAGTCTTGGACTGGACTGTGGACTTTGAGCTATATGCCCAGGATCCATGGAAACAACATACCAACTGGAAAACCAGGTCCCTGAAAGGAAGAGCCGCAGGGCTCATACCTAAACTCTCCATTGCCTAAAAGAATACCTTAATTATCTGTGTAACCAAATAGAATCATACATTCTATTATGCTTATTGGGGCATGACCACAGGCCTTTTGATAATTGTCCACTGTTAACTACCTAGGCTTAAGGCATACGAATCACAGGTTAACTTTGTACCTTTCTTTTCCTTTGTTCAGATTACTTTCAGGGAATTTGGGGAGGTGGGTTTGAGCACAAACACTTAGGGTATATAAGGTTTTCACAAAAACTGGTCGGGGTCCTTGGCTAAGAGGAGACTCTGCCTTGGGCCCACGGGTGTAATAAGCTGCACTCCACTATCTGCGTTGTCCTTCTGAGTGAGTTTGTTTCCCGGAATGCGTGGCTACAACACTACCTTCCCATCACCTCGAGATTCCCTCCGCCCTTTTATAATCACACCCCATTTCCTTTTCCTCCAGCCCTTCCATATTCCTTGGTAATCAAGATCTGTTTGGTTTTGTATTTAGCTGTGCAGCACGCAGAATCTTATTTCTTTAACTAGGACCCCATGCTTACTGCAGTAGATGCCAGGAATCTTAACCAGTGGCCTGCCAGGGAAGTCCCGGGATTGCTTTTCAACACTGAGCACAATTCTCTGGAGATTCTTGCAAATTATTGAGCGTACCACTAGTTCCTTTCTTTGTATTGCTGAGGGCTTCATAGTGTAGATGGACCACAGTTCTTTAACCATCCGTTATTGAAAGACATTGGAGTTCTTCAAATTCTGGGCTATTACAAAGGAGCTACATACTGCTATAAACATTCATGTACAGATTTTTGTGTGAAAGTAAATCTATGTTCTCTAGGATAAATGCCCAGGACTACAATTGCTAGGTCATACAGTAGTTGCATGTTTACTTTTATAAGAAAACTGCCAAACTGTTCTCCATAGAGGCTGTACCATTTTGCATTCCCATCAGCACATAGGAGTGATTCAGTTCTCTGTACCCTCACTGACATTTGGTGTTGTCGCGATTTTTTATTTTGCTATTCTGACAGGCATGTAGTGATAATCTCATTATGATTTTAGTTTGCCTTCTCCTAGTGGACAATGATGTTGAGCATCTTTTCATGCCCTTAGTGGCCATCAGTGTACCCTCTCTGGTGAAAGATCTTTTCATGTCTTTTGCTCATTTTCTAATTGGATTGATTTACTGTTGGGTTTTGAGTTCTAAATATATTTAAGATACTAATCCTTTCTCAGATATGTGGTTTGTAAGTAAGTTCTCTCAGTCGGTAGTTGGTCTTTTCATGCTCTCACTTAATAGTCTTTCAGAAAGCAAAAGCTTTTAAATTCTAATGAAGCCTGTTTTCTTATATGGATGGGCTTCCCAGGTGCACGGATCATTCTTTTGGTGTCAAATTAAGAACTCTTAGCCTAGCCCTAAGTCCCAAAGGTTTTCTCTTTTTTTTCCCCTTGAAAGTTTTACACTTATGTCCATGATCCATTTTGAGTTAATTTTGAGAATATAGTGTGAAGCTTAGAGACTTAGGTCAAGGTTTATTTTTTTAAACTACTCTGAACTTTTAAGTTTTGTTTGTTTGTTTTGGCTGTGTTGGGTCTTGGTTGCATCATGTGGGATCTTTCATTGCATCACACGGACTCCCTAGTTGTGGTGTTTGGGCTTAGTTGCCCAGTGGCATGTGGGATCTTAGTTCCCTGACCAGGGATCAAACCTGTGTCCCCTGCAGTGGAAGCAGAGAGTCGTAACCACTGGACTGCCAGGAAAGTCCCTAAATGATATTGCATTGTAAATTTTGGTGTCCACATGTTTATATTTTGTATATAGAAATACAACTGATTTTTGCTGTATTCTACAGCCTCGTTAAATTTCCTGTATTAATTCTAGGAGCTTCTTGGTACACTCTTTGAGATTTTTCACATAGACAACTATGTCACCTATAAATTGGGACGACTGTATTTCTTCCTTTCTGATCTGTATGCCTTTTATTTCCTTTTCTTACCTTAATGCACCAGCTAGAACTTCTAGCACTATCTTGAATAAGGGTAGTGAGAGCAGACATCCATGCTTTGTTCCCTCTAGATCTTAAGGGAAAAACAGTGTTTCATCTTTAAGTATAATGTTAACTGTAGGATTTTTGTTGTTGTTCAGTTGCTCAGTAATGTCCGACTCTTTGCGACTCCATGGACTGCAGCACGCCAGGCTTCCCTGTCCTTCACCATCTACTGGAGGTGATTTTTATAGATGCTCTTAATCAAATTCAAGAAATTCCTCCTCTATCCCTATTTTTCTGAGAGTTCTGAATCATGAATAGGTGCTGAATTTTGCCAAATGCTTTTTTTGTATCCACTAACATAATCATGTGACTTTTTCTTCTTTAGGCTGTTAATATGAACTGCACTGACTAATTCTCAAATATTGGACCAGCCTGCATCTCCAGAATAAGATTCTCCTTGGCCATGATATATGTCTTTCTATATTTTGCTGAATTCCATTCACCAATATTTTGTGAAGCTTTTTTTGTGTCTAGGTTCTTGAGGAATATGGGTTTATAGTTTTCTCTTTTAAAATTTTCTTTGCCTTGTTTTGGTGTCAAGGTAATACTAGTCTCATAAAATAAATTAAGAAATACTTCCTCTTCTTCTATTTTCTGAAAGAGATTGTGAATAGATATTAATTCTTCTTTAAATGTTTGCTGGAATTCTCCACTGAGAACATCTGTGACTAGAAGTTTCTATCTGGAGGAATTTTTTTTTTGAAAGAGGTCCCTCTCAGGTGAGAGCAGCCCTGGGGTATGGGGCTGTTAGAGGGTTTTTTTTTTTTTTTTTTTTGCTTTTATTTATTTATTTATATTTATTTATTTATTTATTTATTTATATATTTATTCATATTTATTTGGCTATACTGGGTCTTCACTGCAACACGTACGATCTTTATTTGTGGCATGTGGGATCGAGTTCCATGATCAAGGATTGAACTTGAGCCTGCTGCATTGGGAGCACAGAATCTTAGCCACTGGACCACCAGGGGAGATTTTAAATCATCAATTCAATTCCTTAATAGTTACAGAATTATCCAAAGTATTTATTTTATACTGGGTGAGCCTTGTTAGTTCGTGGGTTTGATTTTGTTTTGCTGAGCCAGGTCTTAGTTGTGGCACGTGGGGTCTAGTTCCCCAACCAGGGATAGAACCCCGGTCCATGAACCGGGATGGTGGATATAGAGTCTTGGCTATTGGACCACCAGGTGAGTCCCAGGAGGTCGTGTTTTTTGAAGAATTGGTCCATTTCCATTTCTTTTTTTGATTTTAACTTTTGGCCTTGCAGCACATCTCAGACGATCTTAGTTCCCTGACCAGGAATCAAACCAGGGCCCCCTGGTGGAGGTGCAGAGTCCTAACCACTGGACCACCAGGGAACTCCCTGTCCATTTCCATTTAAATTGTCACATTCATGTAAGTTACTGGTAGAATTCCTTATGATTCTTTTGATGCCTGAAGGGTCTGGGGTGATATCCCTTATTTCATTCCTGATACTCATCATGTTTCTTCTCCCTTTTTTCTGTCAATCTTCTAAAGGTTTGTTGGTATAATTTACTTTTCTTCCATTAACTTTTTAATTGGTTTTTCTGCTTCCTCTGTCCTTGATTTCTGGTCCCACATGTATTGTTTCCTGCCTTTGACTTGCTTTAGGTTCATTTTGTGTTTCTTTTTCTACTTTCTGGAGGTGGGAGTTCAGGTTATTGATTTGAGACTTCTCTTCTCTGAGGTATGTATTTAGTGCTATAAATTTCCCTCACAGCACTGCTTTAGCTGTGTCCCACACATTTTGCTATGCTGTATTTTCATTTTGCTGACAAAGGTCTGTCTAGTCAAAGCTATGGTTTTTCCAGTAGTCCTGTATGGATGTGAGAGTTGGACCGTAAAGAAGGCTGAGGACCAAAGAATTCATGCTTTTGAACTGTGGTGCTGGAGAAGACTTATTTTTTTTTTTGGAGAAGACTCTTAAGAGTCCCTTGGACTGCAAGCAGATCAAACCAGTCCATCCTAAAGGAAATCAACCCTGAATATTCATTGGAAAGACTGATGCTGAAGCTGAAGTGCCAATCCTTTGGCCACTTGATGCGAAGAGCTGATTCACTGGTAAAGACCCTGGTGCTGGGAAAGATTGAGGGAAAAGGGAGGAGGGAGTGGGAGAGGATGAGATGGTGAGATAGCATAATTGAGTCAATGGACATGAATTTGAGCAAACACTGGGAGATAGTGAAGTACACAGAAGCCTGGTGTGCTGCAGTCCATGGGTTCGCAAAGAGTCGCACACAACTGACTGACTGAACAACAACCACAACAGACCAGTGATCAGCGACAAGGCCCTGGCCCTTTGACTTTGCAGAAAAGAATTCCCACAAAGATGGAAAGCAGTGAAACAAGTAAAGAGTTTATTACGAGGAAGAGAGTATAATACATGTAGACCGACACACTGAAGAGGAAGAGTTAAAATTTTACATAACCTCCTTCTTGTCTGCCTCTGTAACTCAACTTGCTCCTTGCAAAGTCTAGATCACATAGGTCATGCAGTCTCAGAAAGTGGGGACTTAAAATAGTAGGAAATGGAGATTATCTCACTCACCTTTGTCCTGCTCTTTGCAACTGCCAGGCCCCTGCAAACCTGCTTAATCATGCCTGTCTGTGTAAAGGTCAGACATCCCCCTCCCCATCTTGACTGCTGTTCCCTCATGCATGAAACCCCTTAGCTTAAACCAGCCTATTAACAGCCAGTGTTGCCCACTACAGTCTGTCTATAAAAACTCTGTAACCCCTTTGGTTGGGGGCTCAGAGCTTGGAGTGCTAACTCCTCTGGGCCCGCTGGCATAATAAACCTGAATTCTCCAACTCTGAGTGTGGTGCTTGGTTTCTCAAGTACTGGTTTCACAACACGGTGCACTCAGTCTTGCCTTCGTGGTAGTTTAGATCACCTTTATGGATTATTTCTTCTGGATTTCCTTTCGCTGATCATCTTGATTTGCCTGGTTCTGAGTCTGCATTTGGCTTATCTCAAGATCCTCCCACATGTGCGTGCATCTTTCAACCACGATGGAATCCAGCAAAGAGGACTGCAAATAGCCCTAGCATCACTCCCCTTTTGACCTCCAAGGGGCTTTCTAGTTGGGAAGGTGTCCTTGACTTTGAGACTGAGAAATGTGTGGTCTCTTCTCCCTTATCTGGGCAAGGCTCAGCCTCCTCTCTTAATTATCCTGTTATTGATATTTTAGAGTTTCTGTCCACAGGGAATGAAGTCAAATTGCTCACCCTGGGGGTGGGGGGGCATCTATGTCCTAGTTCACTATGATTATTGATTTGGACTGATGCAAGAAAATGGCTCAAGGGACTGGTTTGTCCTAAGACTGGAAACAAATCTGGCCATGGATTTCAAACACTGGAAGTTCCATCTGTGCCCTTGAATTGGTGCCTCCTAAGACTTGGATGCTAGATGATGGCCATGAGTGTGTTTGTATTTCATATCTGAGACATGGTATTTGAGAAGATAGAACAATTACAGAAGAGCCTCAGTTATCATGTAAATGTGATGTTACTTATATATTTGATGAAAATTTGGGAGAAATGTATTGGACTTTACAAGAACACTCTTATCCAACCCCAGAGTTAAGCTACTCTAGACTTGGATTGGAGAAGACTTTGTAAGGAACTTCAAAATAACACTCAAATAGTTAACTATTTGAAACCTCAGGTAATAGAGAGGTCTCAACAGCTAGCAAAATTAATAGAAGACAGGAAAAAATGTGCATTGCTTCCCAAGAATCTGTTTTAACTCTTCCCCATTGGTATATTTAAAGTTTCTTCTCTTCCAAGGCAAATATCAGACTGCATTGTGAAATTCATTCTATTGTAATTCTGATCATTGTTTTGCTTTGCATTTTCCTTGTTGGCTCTTCAGGCCTCTTCAATTTGCCCCTCACCCAGAAAAAGTTAAAAGGACAGTGGAGATAATGAAGTATTGTAATGTGACGAATTCTTAAGAACACAAGGAGGTAGTCCTTGGAAATATTCAAATGAAGAGTAGGAGCCTTCCTTCTCCCTGGAGAAAATAAGGTGAGAGACTCCCCCTCCTGTACCTTTTCTTTCAGAATTTCCTCCTCATTCCTTTTAAATACATGCAAATCTTCTCACGGCTCAGGAATGTTCCCCCCCCTCCAGGGTCAGGGAGCATCGTTTTGCATTGTAATCAAGCTGCAGCCCCCACAGACCTCCTAGCTTCCTGGGAGAGGTCTCACTATAGCCAACTGGACTCCAAATGGCCAAAGCTACCAGTTAGGGGCGCAGGGACAAGGGGTGTCCCCCACCCCTTTGGAGAAGCTCCTGGCATCCGCATCCCTCAGGTGGGGCGCCTGGGTTTGCACAGATTATTCTGATTTTTATCTTTTCTGCCTTTGTGGCCAGGTATTCCCGGTTGGGAGACTTTGTTTTCAGTTCTGTGTCTCCAACACACTTCACAGCCATGGAGAAAGGACACATCTTCTTCAGTGGAGATGTGTTCATTAAATATCCATCTAAAGGGGAAAAAAAAAAAAAAAAAAAAACAACAACACTTCTTTCCTTAAGTGTCACCATCAGGCAGAAAAGGGAAAAGTCTTCAACGCGCTGAATCTTTTTCCGCTGTGAAAGTGCTTCCCTGCGCCAGGGCCGGGCGCGGGGGCTGGAAGACTGCATCAACCTTAAGTCTCACTGTGGCATGCCAAGTGGTTCCTATGCCACCTGTCATCTGAGCCCAAACCTCTGTGTCTTATCAGTGCTTCACAAATCCAACAGGCCTTTGTCTAAAAGGTAGAAGAGCTTCCGGTTCTGGTCACTTCTTGGGGTCTTCCTGTCTTGTGAAGGTGGCCAGGTTCACGTAAAATGTTAATCAAGTGTTTGCATTTCTCTTGTGAATGTGTCTTGTGTTAGTTTCATTTCTGGACCCAGCCAGTGACCCAAATATGGTAAAGGAACATTTACCCTCCATGTCCCTTTGGGTCACCCCTGCTTCCCCCAAACAGAGATGCATGTTCAAAGGCTTCTCCAGCAGTGGTGGGAAAGGGGGGGTACTGAAGGGACTTGGAAAGAAGGGGGGGCCCGAGGAAGAAAGGAGAGAAATGGGCAATTGGAGAAGGGCCCGAGCGAGAGACCCCACACCAGCCCCTCCCCCAGGAACTCAAAAGGTGCATTTCCTCCAGGAAGCAATGGTGATCAGGCCCGGAGAATTTCCACCGGCCCCCTTACAATTTAAAAATGGTCAAGCCCAGATAGGGATAAGTCAACGCCTCCTCCCTCAGAAGGACTTGCATTTCAATGCCCTTGAGTTCCTAGAGGCACGGAGAGCCTTCCAAGTGTGTGAACCCACAATGGCCCCTCCCCACTGGAGAGGCCTTTATTCCTGGAGGCCATGTGAGCAGACCTGATGAATTTCCCAGGACTTCCCTTAAAACTTAAAAGTGCCCCAAGACCCAAGCTTGGAGAAGCAAATGTCCTGCCAGCAGAGGGACTTGCATCTCAATGCTGTGTCCTTTGAAAGGAAAAAAAGGACATTGGCCAGCTTCCTGGAGTTCTTCAAAACAAAGATCTTGAAAACCAACCTGGATCTCAGGATTAGACCTTACAGAACATCTGCAAACTGGAAGTCTTTTTTTTCCTCTTTTAAGAAAAAAAATAGATCTTGACTCCTGCCAGACACCATGGACAAAAATCAATTCCAGTTGTACTGGAAATCTAAAAGCAAAAGGCAAAATAGCAAAACTTGTAGAAGACAACAGGAGAACAATTTCATGATGTTTGCAGTTGAGAAAGACTTTCTTAAGTTGGATACAAAAAGTACTAACCGTAAGAAATGTTGATAAATGAGTGTTTTCTGAGCTCCGGGAGCACTGGGTTAGTTTTGTCAGGCGAGTGTATGCTCCTCAGTTTTTGTCTCGTCACAACAAAGATTTGGAGTGATGGACAGTAAAGCCCCCTAGGCGTGTCACAGCTCTCAGGTCTCCAACGGACCGTGTTATAGCTCTTAGACAAATCAGTGTTACAGCTCAATTTTATTTAGAAGATAGCAGGAAAATCCATCTTCGAGGCATGAGGGCATGTCGATCCAAAGAGAGGAGCACCCCATCACCCCATCTCAAGAGAGAGAAACTGTGCACGCACGCGTGGAGGGGAGAGAGCCCTTTGGCTCCTCTTTTTACCTCATAGCAGTGTCCGTCTAAGGGTGAGTGATATTTTCCATGGTCGGCTGTAGTTTTGTATCTTTGTTGAACTGGCACCGCATGTTGACCTGAGCAGAGACAAAACAGGTTAGACAATTGACAATGTACGGAACAATCATAAGCAGCATCAGTATGGTGTAACAGGGACTAGTAGGGGCATTCAGTTCAGTCAGTTCAGTTGCTCAGTCATGTCCGACTCTTTGCAACCCATGAATTGCAGTATGCCAGGCCTCCCTGTCCATTTACTCAAACTCATGCCCACCGAGTCGGTGATGCCATCCAGCCACCTCATCCTCTGTCGTCCCCTTCTTCTCCTGCCCCCAATCGCTCCCAGCATCAGGGTCTTTTCCAGTGAGTCAACTCTTTGCATGAGGTGGCCAAAGTATTGGAGTTTCAGCTTCAGCATCAGTCCGTCCAATGAACAGCCAGGACTCCTTTAGGATGGACTGGTTGGATCTCCTTGCAGTCCAAGAGACTCTCAAGAGTCTTCTCCAACACCACAGTTCAAATGCATTGATTTTTTGGTGCTCAGCTTTCTTTACAGTCCAACTCTCATTTCCACACATGACCACTGGAAAAACCATAGCCTTGACTAGATGGAAATTTGTTGGCAGAGTAATGTCTCTGCTTTTTAATATGCTGTCTAGGTTGGTCATAACTTTCCTTCCAAGGAGTAAACGTCTTTTAATTTCATGGCTGCAATCACCATCTGCAGTGATTTTGGAGCCCAAAAAAATAAAAGTCTGACACTGTTTCCACTGTCTACCCATCTATTTCCCATGAGGTGATGGGACCAGATGCCATGATCTTAGTTTTCTGAATACTGAGCTTTAAGCCAACTTTTTCACTCCCCTCTTTTACTTTCATCAAGAGGCTTTTTAGTTCATCTTCACTTTCTGCCATGAGGGTGGTGTAACCTGCATATCTGAGGTTATTGATATTTCTCCCGGCAATCTTGATTCCAGCTTGTGCTTCTTCCAGCCCAGCGTTTCTCATGATGTACTCGGCATATAAGTTAAATAAGCAGAGTGACAATATATAGCCTTGACGTGCTCGTTTTCCTATTTGGAACCAGTCTGTTGTTCCATGTCCAGTTCTAACTGTTGCTTCCTGACCTGCATACAGGTTTCTCAAGAGGCAGGTCAGGTGGACTGGTGTTCCCATCTCTTTCAGAATTTTCCACAGTTTATTGTGATCCACACAGTCAAAGACTTTGGCGTAGTCAATAAAGCAGAGGTAGATGTTTTTCTGCAACTCTCTTGCTTTTTCAATGATCCAGCGGATGTTGGCAATTTGATCTCTGGTTCCTCTGCCTTTTCTAAAACCCACTTGAACATCTGGAAGTTCACGGTTCACGAATTGCTGAAGTCTAGCTTGGAGAATTTTGAGCATTACTTTACTAGCGTGTGAGATGAGTGTAATGTGCAGTACAGGTCTTAACTCAGGCACCTGCCTTGAGGTTGCCAGACCCAGAAAAAGCACTCCAACTTTTTGTCCATGAAAGAGAGGGAATAGCCTTGGGAGTGTTAACTCAAAGGTTGGGATCTGAGCCCCAGCCTGTAACTTACTTATCCAAGAGACTTGATCCAAGGCCAACCCTCCTGCCTTTGAAATCTTGCAGCTATTGCAATCATTATAGAAGATGCTTTAAAACTCTCCTTTGGGGGCAAACTTTTTACCAGCCACCAAGTATAACAACCCCTAAATGGGAGAGGCCATTTATGGATCTCTGATCAAAGAATCCTCAGATATCAAGTAATGCTCATGGAAAATCCAGGCCTCACTATATCCCCTTGTGAGGTTCTTAACCCAGCCACCCTCCTGCCTACCCCTGAGGGCTCTCTTCCCCTTTCATTCTTGTCTAGAAACCTTGGACCACTGGACAAAACACCGAGAAGGATTGTCAGAAGATCCTCTGAACACTCTTGAGGAAATCTGGTACACTGATGGAAGCAGCTTTGTCTTAGATGGAAAAAGAAGAGCCGGATATGCAGTCATCTCCAATTTTGAGACCATAGAGGCTAAGCCTCTGCCACCAGGTACTTCAGCTCAATTAGCTGAGCTCATAGCCCTAACTCGAACTCTAGAGCTGGGAAAAGGGAAAAAATAGCCATTTACACTGACTCAAAGTATGCCTTTCTGGTGCTACATGCACATGCTGCTATTTGGAAAGAAAGGGGCCGCTTGACCATCAAGGGTCACCAATCAAATATGGTAATCAAATTCTTAGACTCTTGGAGGCAGTCCATCTGCCCACTGAGGTTTCAGTCTCCCACTGTAAAGGACACCAAAAAGGGAGCGTGGAAGTGGCACAAGGGAAGCAAGCAGCTGATCAGACAGCTAAGAAAGCAGCGTTACAGAACAATGACATAATAGGGATTGCCACCTTAGTTCCACAGACTAATTTTCAAGAAACTCCTTCATATACTGAAGGTGAGACTCTTAAAGCTAAGAGTGAGGGCTTTCAAGATCATATGGGGTGGTTTCAAAAGGAGGGACTCCTTTTTCTGCTTGGGAACCTCCAGTGGAAGTTGGTTAACTCCTTACATGCCACCACTCATTTAGGGCAAAAGGCCCTTCAAAGATTACTAGAAAGGTCCTTCAGAGGAACAGGCCTCCAAACAACTATAAGGCAAGTGGTCTCCTCTTGTCCCACTTACCAATTAAACAAACCCCAAGGAGCTCAAAGACCTCAGCTGGCCCAGCCTGTCCAAGACGTGGGACCTGTCCAGGAGAGGACTGGCAGATGGACTTCACCCAGATGCCAGTTTCTCAAGGGTATAAATACCTATTAATCATGACAGATACATTCACAGGATGGGTTGAAGGCTTTCCCACCCAGACTGAGAAGGCTGAGGAGGTAGTAAAAAAACTACCCCATGAAATCATTCCAAGATTTGGTCTGCCCAGGTCATTACAAAGTGACAATGGGACATCATTTACTTCTAAGGTCACCCAAGGGATCTCTAAAGCATTGGGCATTACTTATTATCTCCATTGTACCTGGAGGCCTCAGTCTTCACGAAAAGTAGAAAGAACAAACCAATTCTTAAAATCAGCAATAAAAAAGATAACCCAGGAGACCTCCTTGGAATGGAAGGAGGCTTTTCCAATAGCTCTCCTCCACACTTATATTGCCCCTAAGGAGCAGGTTTACGATGCTATATGGGAGACCTTTTGTTTGTCAATGACTTTTTCCTAGATCCAGAGGCTCAGATCCTCCTGTCTTATACCATGGCCATTGGGCAATTCCAGCACAATATATGCTTGTGGGGTATGAACCAGGACCCAAAAGACTCTAAGGAGTCACCACTATATGCTCCAGGGACACAAGTAGTAATTAAAGTCTGGAAAGTTGGGTCCCCAAAGGCTCAACTCCAGCCCACATGGAAGGGCCCCTACCCTGTAATACTTTGTACCCCCACAGCAGTCAAGGTACCAGGACATGACTCCTGGATTCACTACTTGCAAGTCAAGCCATGGAAGAAAACAGAAGAGGACACTCAGTACACCTGTGAGCCCCTGGGAGATCTCAGATACCTATTCAGAACTACAAATGAGTGCCATTCTAATGAACACCCCCAAAATCTGGTTTCTGGGGACAAGATTTCTCAGGATATCTCTAAAGAGCCAACACAACTTGGTAGAGATTGTACTCCAAAACAGACAGGAGATAGATCTTCTGATCCCTGAACAAGGAAGGACTTGAGCCATCCTGGCAATGTGAATTTGGAATTGGCTGTGGATGTGATGGAATTCCAGTTGAGCTATTTCAAATCCTGAAAGATGATGCTGTGAAAGTGCTGCACTCAATATGCCAGCAAATTTGGAAAACTCGGCAGTGGCCACAGGACTGGAAAAGTTCAGTTTTCATTCCAATCCCTAAGAAAGGCAATGCCAAAGAATGCTCAAACTGCTGCACAATTGCACTCATCTCACATGCTAGTAAAGTAATGCTCAAAATTCTCCATACCAGGCATCAGCAATACGTGAACCGTGAACTTCCAGATGTCCAAGCTGGTTTTAGAAAAGGCAGAGGAACCAGAGATCAAATTGCCAACATCCGCTGGATCATTGAAAAAGCGAGAGAGTTGCAGAAAAACATCTACCTCTGCTTTATTGACTGCGCCAAAGTCTTTGACTGTGTGGATCACAATAAACTGTGGAAAATTCTGAAAGAGATGGGAATACCAGAGCACCTGACCTGCCTCTTGAGAAACCTGTATGCAGGTCAGGAAGCAACAGTTAGAACTGGACATGGAACAACAGATTGGTTCCAAATAGGAAAACGAGCACGTCAAGGCTATATATTGTCACTCTGCTTATTTAACTTATATGCAGAGTACATCATGAGAAACGCTGGGCTGGAAGAAGCACAAGCTGGAATCAAGGTTGCCGGGAGAAATATCAATAACCTCAGATATGCAGGTTACACCACCCTCATGGCAGAAAGTGAAGATGAACTAAAAAGCCTCTTGATGAAAGTAAAAGAGGGGAACTGCCATATGACCCAGCAATACCACTACTGGGCATACACACTGAGAAAACCAGATCTGAAAGAGACACGTGCACCCCAATGTTCATCGCAGCACTGTTTATAATAGCCAGGACATGGAAGCAACCTAGATGCCCATCAGCAGATGAATGGATAAGGAAGCTGTGGTACATATACACCATGGAATATTACTCGGCTGTTAAAAAGAATTCATTTGAATCAGTTCTAATGAGATGGATGAAACTGGAGCCCATTAGACAGAGTGAAGTAAACCAGAAAGATAAAGAACATTACAGCATACTAACACATATATATGGAATTTAGAAAGGTGGTAACCATAACCCTATATGCAAAACAGAAAAAGAGACAGAAGTACAGAACAGACTTTTGAACTCTGTGGGAGAAGGTGAGGGTGGGATGTTTCGAAAGAACAGCATGTATATTATCTATGGTGAAACAGATCACCAGCCCAGGTGGGATGCATGAGACAAGTGCTCGGGCCTGGTGCACTGGGAGGACCCAGAGGAGTCGGGGGGAGAGGGAGGTGGGAGGGGGGATCGGGATGGGGAATATGTGTAACTCTATGGCTGATTCATATCAATGTATGACAAAACCCACTGAAATGTTGTGAAGTAATTAGCCTCCAACTAATAAAAAAATTTAAAAAAATTTAAAAAAAAAGTAAGTAAAAGAGGGGAGTGAAAAAGTTGGCTTAAAGTTCAACATCCAGAAAACTAAGATCATGGCATCTGGTTCCATCACTTCATGGGAAATAGATATGGAAACAGTGGAAACAGTGTCAGACTTTATTTTTTTGGGCTCCAAAATCACTGCAGATGGTGATTGCAGCCATGAAATTAAAAGATGCTTACTCCTTGGAAGGAAAGTTATGACCAACCTAGATAGCATATTAAAAAGCAGAGACATTACTTTGCCAACAAACATCCATCTAGTCAAGGCTATGGTTTTCCAGTGGTCATGTATAGATGTGAGAGTTGGACTGTGAAGAAAGCTGAGCACCAAAAAATCAATGCATTTGAACTGTGGTGTTGGAGAAGACTCTTGAGAGTCTCTTGGACTGCAAAGAGATCCAACCAGTCCATCCTAAAGGAGATCAATCCTGGCTGTTCATTGGACAGACTGATGCTGAAGCTAAAGCTCCAGTATTTTGGTCACCTCATGCGAAGTGTTGACTCATTGGAAAAGACCATGATGTTGGGAAAGATTGAGGGCATGAGGAGAAGGGGACGACAGAGGATGAGATGGCTGGATGGCATCACTGACTCAATGGACATGAGTTTGAGTAAACTCTGGGAGTTGGTGATGGACAGGGAGGCCTGGTGTGCTGCAGTCCATGGGGTTGCAAAGAGTCGGACATGACCAAGCAACTGAACTGAACTCAATGTAGCCTCTGCTTTCTTTTGAGGAGTTCCCCACATCAGTGGGATTGAATCATCCTGTCCCTTTAAGCTTTCATATAGGGGCTGGGTGATTTGACCATAGTTGGGTATCCAGATTCTACAATACCCAGTTAGCCCCAGGAAAGCTCACAATTGTTTTTGAGTCATGGGAGAGGGAAACTGGAGGGTTCCTTGTACCCGATCAGAGGACAGCTTCCTGGACCCGTGTGTAATCTGAACTCCCAGGTAAGTGACTTTTGTCTTGACAATTTGTGCCTTAGCATGGAAGACTTTATATCCCCTTTCTGCCAAAAAGTTTAGAACCTGAATTGCATGTTGTTGAGCATTTTTCTCATCTGGAGAGCAAATTAGTAGGTCATCTACATATTGTAATATTTTCCCATTAGGTCCCAGGTACAGATCTAGGAGATCCTGGCTAAAGGCCTGTCCAAACAATTGGGGGCCATCTCTGAACCCCTGAGGTAATACTGTCCAAGTCATCTGTTGGTGTTTTTCTCCTGAAGCCTCCCACTCAAAGGCAAAAAGATATTGGGATTCTTTAGCCAGTGGTATGCAAAAAAAAAATGCATCTTTGAGATCCAAGACTGTAAACCACTTGGCACTGGGTGGGATTTTCCCCAAGATTACACAGGTATTGGGTGCTGTGGGATGGAGGGGGACTACAGCTTCATTTATGATCTGGAGATCTTGAACCATTCACCAGGTTCCGTCCTTTTTCTTTACTGAGGGGATTGGGGTGTTACATGGTGAACTGGTGGGGACCAATAGCCCACAAGCAAGGAATTTATTTATTAAAGGCTGTAATCCCTCCCGAGCCTCTCTTTTGAGGGGATACTGTTTCTGGTTGAGAAAGCGAGTGGCGTCTCGGAGGACAGTGATGACCGGTTCAGCTTGGTGGGCTTGTCCAGGAATTCCCTGGTCCCATACCTGGGGTTAATTTTGTCCTCCCATAGTTTTTGGTCCCTCTCTATTGGAGAAGGTGTAATGGGTTCTTCAGTAGTAACCAGGAGCTGTAGAGTTCTAGGGGCTGAAAATCTTCCCATCCCAAGGGTTGTCCCCAATTTAGTGACTATGTCTCTTCCCATTAAGAGAGTAGGACACTCGGGGACCACCAGAAACTGGTGAGAAAATACTTGTCCATCCCAGCAACAAAGAAGTGCTTGGGTGAATCTTTTAGTAGTTGCTTTTCCTGTAACACCCAAAATGGTACAGGTTTGGGAGAAGGCTCCGGAGTAGGAGATCAAGACAGAGTAGGTAGACCCTGTGTCAACCAAGAAATTCTCGGACTTACCTGCCACATCCAGTTGCACCCTTGGCTCCAGCCCCGTGATGCTTATCTGTGACAGGCGGGCTGGCTGGAGCGGGCCGCTTCAGTCCTCTTGAACCATAGTGAGGGAAGGCTTGGCGCTTGACCTTGAGGCTCTTGGGTCCCGAGGGCAGAGTGCTGACCAATGCCCCAGTTTATGGCATTTGTAGCAAGCCATTTTAGGAGACTTGTCACGGTTTGGACACTCTTTGGCCCAATGCCCCGCCTGTCTACAGATGCCCCGCATTAGGCATTTGCCTAGTGCCTTGTCCTTCAAGGACTTGGGGTTTGCCATATGGCTTCTCTGGAGGGCGGCCAGCATCTGGGCATGCCTTGTCTCTTTCCTTCTCTCCCTTTCCTGGGCCTTGGCCTCCTCCTGTTCTCTGTTATAAAAGGTATTGGTGGCTGTCTGGACCATCTCATCTAAAGAGGAAGCAGGGTCCTGCTGCTGTAGCTGTTGTAACTTAATTCTGATATCTGATGCACATTGGGACAGGAATTTGTCCTTTAAAATCACCTGTCCCTCATAAGATTCTAAGTCCAGGTTGGTAAACTTTTGGAGGGCCTCTTTTAGCCTTTTTAGAAAGGCAATGGGGTTCTCATTGGGCTCCTGGGTTATTGCTGAGACTGGGCACAGTCCCACAAGTAATAGACTTCCTTCTATTTTCATGGGTGGACTTTCTTAGGGGTGAGTCTGAAGCTTATTCTACCCAGTACTATTGCAACCTGAGAGCCAGGCATCCCTGGGTCAGGGTGCAGATCCCCAGGCAGGCTGAGGCATGACAGCCTCCTAGAGATCAAATCCCCAGGCAGATCGAGGCGTGATGACCTCCTGGGACCCCTGGGCACTGGCGGATCCCCAAGCAGGTTGAGGCATAACAACCTTTCAAGGACCAGATCCCTAGGCAGGTCAAGGCAGGTTGACCTTCTGGGACCCCCAGACTGGAGTTTGGGTGTCCCCAAGGTCTCCAGCATGACCAGTGCTGGGTAGGATTAAGGGGTTGGATATTATACAGTATTTCCCTCTCAAGGCCAGCTATTTTCTGGTTGTCCCTCCAGAAGATTGTAGAGGCAACATTGTGGACCCAGATGGGGCTGAGGAAAAGAGCTTGAAACAGGAGGGAAGGAGGCAGAGCACAACCTTTGAAAGAATGACATAGCACTAGGGTATAACGTAAACCAATTAAAATCAACTGGGTCAAAGATGACAAGTTAAATTCAAGTAAACCTTAATCCCCAATAGTAAGCCAAAAGACACACCCAGAGGTGGCAGAACAGCTCTAAGTCACTGTCAAAAGACAGAGGAGTGACTGGTTCCCCAATGGTTGGGATGATCCTCCCACTCATTAGCATATGAATTCGCCCCTCAAAACCTATCCATACCACATTCCCTGGCCTGAGCCCTTGCCCTTGGCAATGGCCCACACCCTGAAGATTCTCTCTGAATCCTAAAAAATCCACTTCTTACCTATGGCTTTGTCTGTCACTGAATTTTTTCAATAAGACCTCACAGCCTGAGCTTTATTAGGTCCTGAGGCAGACATTCTGGGTTTTGGTTGGGCTCGAGTCCCATGAGAGAGCGGAAGGACAGGAGGAAAAAGCAGTGGGAAAAACGAGCCAAGGAATCCCCTTCATAGCCTGCTGGAAAATCTGCTAAATTCCTGACCTGTGCTCACAGTTTTCATTGGTCTGATCCTTGGCACAGAGAAGAGTAAGGACAGAAGAACCCCCACCAGCTTGGGTAACAGCTACTGGGGACCAGCAGATAGTGCCTTTGGGACATACCAGAGAGTAGTCTCTCCAGAGTCCCTCAATTGCGCCCACTGCCTCCCGCCAGTTCGCGGGGGGTTCAAGGAAATGAGAAATGAGAGATTGTAAAGGAATTAAGATTTTGTTAGGCATGTCCCTTCAGCCATAGGAGTGAGGACCTCCTACCTCAACCGGAGGTCTTCTGGAATCTGAGGCTGAGCCGCATGAGCTTTCTGCTGAGTTCGTTTCTCGCTGTCCCAGTTTCCAGCACGATGGGCCTCCCCCTGCACTGGGTTTTCTTCGCGTTCTGCTTCTACCGTGGGAGCTTCTGCTGTGTTTGGCCTCTTTGTGAGAGAGAGAGAGAGAGAGAGAGAGAGAGAGAGAGAGGGAGGGAGGGAGGGAGAGGGAGAGGGGGAGGGGGAGGGGGAGGGGAGGGGGGAGGGGGAGGGGAGGGAGGGAGGGAGAGAGAGAGAGAGAGAGAGCACACACATGTGGGAAAAAGAACCCTTTGGCTCCTCTTTTTATATGTTTTTTCCTTCCCCCTTGGCCTGCCCTATGCAAATTGGGCTTGACCTGAAGTCCTCACTCCAGTCAGGTCCTCAGACCTTTCTTTGACCTTCCTTTGTTCTATTTTCGCGGGCTTTTCCCTTTCTTGTCTTTTAGCCACCGCCATTTTGGGCTCCTATTTTCTATGCTAACTACCTAACAGCTTGATATTCTCTGTTCCGCGCTCCCCCACCCTGCCCCCGTCTCTTTGCAGAGTGGCTCCTGCCCTCTCCTTTCTGTTGCCCCCACCTCCAAGCTCCTGCTTTATGGGGGACAGGTAGGATTACCCCGAGAGGATGAGGCCCTCTGCTAGAGAAGTGCACTTTGTTTCGGGTGTTTTCTGAGATGTCCTGCCCTTGGCTGCTTTGTCATGCTCTTCATCCTTTAATGACATGTATCCCCTGCATGGCCTCCATTCGGCTCCTCCCGAAGTCCCCCAGATCCTATAGCTCTTGCTGTCGGTAGGGACATTGGGTTATCATCACAGAGTCAGCTCCAGACTTGGATAAAGTGCTCTGATCTCAGGATGGGACGGCCTCACTGTGGACTCTGCATGCCAATGCTAACTGCCTTGGGGTTGAGATCTGTCTCTTAGGGGTTTTATGGCAATTTAATTTTAAAATCTTTCCCCAATTTATGCATTGTTTTTGTCTCTTAGTTTTGCTGAAAAAAAATTTTTTGGGGGGAGGGGGAGTTCCATGCAACTTATTGCCTTTGTGACATCACCAGAAGAGTCAAAATGTTGCAGGAAGGGGGACGCCTTCCAGGGCCTGAAACTGGGCTCTTGTCTAACACTCGGAAATGAATTGTCCGAGGAGACACATGCTGACAAAGCAAGAGATTTTATTGGGAAAGGGCACCCGGGTGGAGAGCAGGAGGGTAAGGGAACCCAGGAGAACTGCTCTGCCGCGTGGCTCGCAGTCTTGGGTTTTATGGTGATGGGATTCATTTCCGGGTGGTCTTTGGCCAATCATTCTAATTCAGAGTCTTTCCTGGTGGTGCACGCAGCGCTCAGCCAAGGTGGATGCTAGCAAGAGGGATTCTGGGAAGTGGACGGACAGGTAGTGTGTCTCCTTTCGATCTTTTCCGAACTCTTCCGGCTGGTGGTGGCTTATTAGTTCCGTATTCCTTATCAGGATCTCCTGCCATAAAACAACTCATGCAAATGGTTACTATGG
Source organism: Muntiacus reevesi (assembly GCF_963930625.1). Lineage (NCBI taxonomy): Eukaryota > Metazoa > Chordata > Mammalia > Artiodactyla > Cervidae > Muntiacus > Muntiacus reevesi. The sequence goes on along the minus strand of NC_089271.1, from coordinate 146,833,266 downwards.
TGCCTGGCCAGGGTGGGCGGTTTCAGTCAGTGTGCTTCCCCTAACAACTCCCCCCTGAGAGACTTCACACTCAAGATGCTTCTTGGGAATTGGGGCGGAGGTCTCTTTCTTTTGTAACTTTTTTCTGCTGTGCCTGGGCGTAGGCCTGCCTAGCAGAGCAGAAGTCTCTCTCTACCTGATCTAAGTTGGGGTGTTTTATATTTGAAACCAGTTTTTACTCTTGTAATAACAGCGACTTAGTTTGAAACTGTTAGCGCCTCTCAGAGGTAAAATAGACAGGGGCCAAACAGGAGACCTAACAGGATGGTCATCATTGGTCCCCAGAAACAGGAGGCACCGCTGGGATGATTGGCTGGTGGTCAAGCGACAGAGCTGTGTTTTAAGAATCTTATGTTTAGTCTGAAGTTACCATCTTCCACCTGGGTGGGGGCTCTAGTTTTGTAGAAGAACTCAAAAGACATTGTTATGCATTTTTTTTTTTTTTTTTGAGTAGGAACCAGGACCTGTCTCAAGGCTGTACCACCATTTGATTGTTTTCCCTCTGTTTCTATATTTTTTTTTTCTGATTGGCAATTGTTTGAATCTACTCTTTGGAACTCAGGGAAGGTCAAGGAGGCTGAATAAAGCCTATATTTTACAGTACAGCAGATCTGTACTCTAGAGTCGCCACCCCGCAGAGTCCTGTTCAGTTTTATTTAGGGAACAGGGCAACTATGACTGTGATAACTTTTTGTTAAAATGGGGCATAGGATCGCCTCAGCTTGGAGAAGAGACACTGAATTGGAAGTATTTTTGAGTTCTAAGTCTTAGATCTGAGTCTTGTATGATTAAAATTTCAATCTCTTGGTCTGCCATTTTGTTGTAACATACCCAGTTAGTAGTAGCTGAAGAAGGGATAACTGGAGTTTTAATAGACAAAGTAAATCTCTTTCTTTTAGAAGAATAGGCCTGAAATCCAGTCCGGACCTGGCACTTCAGGGAGACTTGTAGCCAGGTGGCCAGTTGCCTAGTTTTATAAAAAGTAAGATAGAAGTTACTAGCTTCCAGCAGACACTTTTGAGAATGGTAGCATCTAAGCCTGACACGACTCAGAAAACTCAAGTGTCTAGCAATACAATGTCTAATCTGAAATTATACCCATAGTAACACCTGGTTATTTTTCAGGATGTCTGAACCATAGCTGAGTACTCTATTTTGACTTTTAATTGTAAAATTTTTTTTTAATAGCCAAAGCAGATGGCACCATTAATGATGTCAGTGTTTCTCCAGGTATGAGAAGATGCAAGAATTGGGACTCATAAAATCTCTTGAAAAGATCTAACTATCTGAAGGCCTGTTCTGCCAGTTTTTCCCAGAGCACGGAGCGCCTCATTTCTTATCTTCACCCTGAACTCCTTTCAGGGCCGTTGAAAGTCAGCAGTTGCAGTGGCCATGATATAATCACTGTAGATGTAGATGGCAAGTGTCAATCTTTAATTGGCAAAGCCCCTTTTTGCTCACAAACTTGACGACGACTTTGAGGGGGGCATTTTATGACCATTTTATCTCATGGTGCTGAGAATGTCCATTCTCAGGTTTGGCAAAGATTTTGTCGACCGGCTTCTCAATGTGCTGTTACTGGATTAGGCCATAAAACAGTATCTAAAATTTTCTAGACCACCTGTCTTACTAGCCTCTTGGTCCAGGAAAACATTCCCTCTTGTTGCTTTTTTTCATATCTAGAGTTACACTGTCATATCATCGATTTCATAAGGAACTATATATTATTTTATCAGAGGCCTCAGTCACACATTTGGCAGTGTAAGAAACAGCAATTTTGTAAAACAGGTGAAATACAAAGAACATAGCCAGCAGTATTAGTAAAGTCACGAGTAAGACTTAAGAGCTTTCATTATATGTAGCCCAGTATATCCCAGGTCGTCTGACTTAGTCTACTCTGTACGAATCTTTATCTTTCAGGGAAATTATACATTGGCACCACCATCTATAACGCACATAGCCCAGTTTTTTTAGTGTTACTAGACTGATTATCCTTAGTATGATTTAATTGTTTTTAACACAGAGGAGACTTTAAACCTAAATTACTATAGCTTAGTGTTATCTATATAAATCTATCTCATAATTGTGGGAGACTTTTTTCTCCTTTGCTAAAACTTTTTTTTGTTGCTCTGATTGAGCTTGAGGAATAGAAAAAGGCTCAAATTTATGGCCAGAGTCAGAGTAGGCATTATTAATTGGCCCAGTGAGGGGATCTCGTCTGGTAGTATCACAGTGACCTGAATATGACTATAATTTTTTTTTTTAAGTAAATTTCCTCAGGGCCAACCAGTTAGAGTCTTGTAGTAGAGAAATTTACCAAGGTAACCCAGAACTAGATACAGGTAATTGGCCACAAACCCACCAATTGGATTGATTTTTAAAACTAGCATAGGATCAGGCCTATGATAGAAAAGCATTTGATTTATATGCAAAGGTCTAAGAAGTCAAGAAAACATTATAAATGATCATATGAATCAGGTCCAGCATCTTGGACAAGCTGTCTACCTCTGATGTCGTTGTCGTCTCATCCTGGTGTACTGTAGTGTCTCTTGTTTGAGCATCATTTTAAGGTGAGATCAGGTCAGCTGTCTTCTCTATAGACCAATCCAGTGTAGGGGCCTTTGGAAGTGGGAATTAATCTAAGAGTTAATTTTTTTTAGTTTCATTGTGCAAGAGCTAGTTAAGAGTACCTGATAAAAAGTCCTTCTATCCAGGTTGGAGACAGTCCCTTAAATTATGTCTTTTTCCAGTCCTGGTTGCAGGTCATGAGGCATCTAATCTTTATCTAAAGATAGATTGTTGAGGTAAGCTTCAGAAACAAACTTAGGGTGTTCTTTAAGAATTTAATTAAATTTTGCATTAATATCACATAACAGCAAAGAACTATCTAAGAAATGAGTCTTACTACATGCAGACCTCCATGAACAAACTGGGATTTAACATTTTTTGAAATATCTTTTTTTCCAAAGTTACCCTCATTTTTAACAAATATAACCAAATTAAGGCTATTTTGTTTGCAAAATAGGTCTGTTCTCACTAATTTTGGTCTGATGATTTATATAACCATAATTGATTATAGACTTTTTATTTTGCTGAAACACCTATAGAATCTCAGACTGAACTTTTAATATAAAACAGGGCTGGGAAACTCACACCAAAGGCTTATCACAGATTTTGAATAACAAATCTAGGTGAACTCTTTTCTTTTTAAGGTCTCAAAAATTCCTTGAGATTTTTGTACCTGTTAGTGAGATAACATTTTTAGCTCATTTGATAAACTTACTGGAAACTTAAGAGTTTCAAATTTCTGGAGGAGTCAGATAGAGAGAAAATATAATTGTTTTGTTCATAACATATAATTTTACCAAATTATTTTCATAATTAGTTTGAGAGGAATGTTTTTCTTACTCCCGGAAAACACAAGATTTAAACCTGTAATTTTTTAGATAGAAACCATAAAAACTATAAACATATTTGCTGGTTCATTTAGTCTCTTGTTAACTTTTGTGAAGTCATCAGGTTTCTCATTAGAACACCAAGACATATCAAAATGTTAAGAACTCTATATAATTTTTAGGATATCTGTATTAGTAATTTTACCATACATTATAACATGAGCAGATTTTTTGCTCATTTGATAATCTTTTTCATGTAATTTAACCAACCAAATAAACACAGTTTAATATCTCTCTTTGGGATGTTTCAGGGGCCCTCTGAAGCACCCCAAAGTTAGCTAGAGGTCAAAGGAACTTTAAAAGAATTTGATTTAGGAATTTTTATCGAAAAGATCAATTAAAAGCGTTTAGAACATTTGGTCAGATTTAGTCAATGTTGATGGCTGTATCATTTAGCTTGTTGATATGTCACAATGGGGGTAAATACCAAGGCTCAAGGTCTAGTGAAAGTCAGCTCCGCCATCTTGGACCTAATTGGCTCTAAGCAGTTTTCTTACAACCATGTCATTCTTAACAAAATCTACTTATCTAATTAATTGTAATCCAATTTTAGAAAATCCTGATTATGCATAACTCTTTTTAATACTTTTTTCATACTTTTTACTGAAAGCACACTTCCTGCTTTCTTTTAGCAACCAAGAGCTAATTTTTATATTAGCATTTTATAGATTGGTGAGCATAAATACCAGTGATAAATTCTAAAACCCTTGCTTTTTTAAAACATTTTAGGATGGCATCAAACATTATTCATTTATGGTCCCAAATCTCTTTAGTTTTTCTGTAAAAGGAAATCAGTGTTTAGTAGTAAATGTTTCAAAATCTTATTTTATTTGGAAATGACCTAATTATTTAATAGACTTTCAATACTTGGTTTAGCACAACCCTTAGAAATTCAAGTTACGCCAATCTGGGGAGACTATTGTAGACAGATATTTTTAAAGAATACAAACTCATATCTCATTTACATTTTTTAGAAGTTTTTTCACTCGAGGTAATTTCCTTGTTGACAAACTTGTAACAGATATAATATATAACTTATATTAAACCTAGGTTTAATCTTCTTCTTGATGTTAATTACTCTAAGACATGTCTATATTAGATAGGTCAACAAACAAACATTAATATCAGATATTTAATACTGAATATTTTCCAGTTCACCTGAACCTGGAATTTATTGTTTAATTTAGAATTATTTGATTTGTAAGTGCTTACCTTTTTTAAGCCAATTAAATAGAGCTCATTTACAAATTAACCTAAAAAATATTACCCAGAGACAAAAACATACCAAGACATATTTAGACAGACACACTGCAAGATCTAGCTTCATTTTCGAAGTTTGGTCATGAACTAGATATTATAATATAAAATTTAAATAACATTTTAAAAGGCTTTTTTCCTTTTTCTCTCAGTCTCAGGTGTTAGAGATGGTCTACATAAGTGTTCCTGAGAGCCCTGGTCTCAAGGCACAGGGAAAGAAAATCAAGTTTTAACAAAATGGCGGCAGGTCTAAATGGTGGCCAGACAAAGCAAAATGGCCGTCACAAATCACAACACAGAACAGAGTTAAAACACACACATATAAACCTGGCAGTCCTCATCAGACACTCCCTTAAATACAAGAATGCAGTCTCTCAGAAAACCTTCCATAGAGACACAGAACTTCAGATGTCTTCAAAGATTTCAAAAGGAGGAAAGGAAGCCAGGTTGAAAGAAGGAGGAGGAGGAGGCGGGAAAGGGGGGCAAAAGGGGTGGCCTTACAGACGTCTCCTGTCACCTGCAGACACCCAGGCGTTACGGGACTTTTCCCTGGGCTTCCAGAGAAGGGAGGACTGGAACTCGGCCCTACCAGAAACAAGACCAGAATTCGAGTTCTCTGCCAAGAGGAGGTGATCAGTCTCCAATCCACAGCTCAGGCTGAGGCCCTTCGACCAGATTCCTGCGTCCAGGACCGGGGGACTAGAAAAACGGGAAGGATAGGAAGGGCTAAGGAGAGGAAAGAGAGAGGGAAGGGGAGGCAGGTCAATAAAATCTCTTGTTCCTTACCGGTCGGGGCACTCTGGCCAGTTGTCCGCGTCAGGAGGAGACCAGGGACAAAAGGGTCCCAGTCGCGGCCGCTGGGTCTGGTCCATTGGCAGGCAAGCTGGCGCCTGAGTACCCCGAGTGGTCAGGATGTCAGTCTCAGCGAAGAAGATGTCCCTTCGTGGTCGCCATTTGTTGCAGGAAGGGGGACGCCTTCCAGGGCCTGAAACTGGGCTCTTGTCTAACACTCGGAAATGAATTGTCCGAGGAGACACATGCTGACAAAGCAAGAGATTTTATTGGGAAAGGGCACCCGGGTGGAGAGCAGGAGGGTAAGGGAACCCAGGAGAACTGCTCTGCCGCGTGGCTCGCAGTCTTGGGTTTTATGGTGATGGGATTCATTTCCGGGTGGTCTTTGGCCAATCATTCTAATTCAGAGTCTTTCCTGGTGGCGCACGCAGCACTCAGCCAAGGTGGATGCTAGCAAGAGGGATTCTGGGAAGTGGACGGACAGGTAGTGTCTCCTTTCGATCTTTCCCGAACTCTTCCGGCTGGTGGTGGCTTATTAGTTCCGTATTCCTTATCAGGATCTCCTGCCATAAAACAACTCATGCAAATGGTTACTATGGTGCCTGGCCAGGGTGGGCGGTTTCAGTCAGTGTGCTTCCCCTAACAAAAACACTGTCTCATTTCCTTGCACTTTCTCAAAAAATTATTTTATTGAAATATAGTTGATGTACAATATTGTGTTCTTTCCCTTCTCTGTGATTGTCAACCTGATGCGAAGAGCTGACTCATTGGAAAAGACCCTGATGTTGGGAAAGATTGAAGGCGGGAGGAGAAGGGGATGACAGAGGAGGAGACGGTTGGATGGCATCACCAACTCAATGGACATGTGTTTGGGTAAACTCTGGGAGTTGGTGATGGACAGGGAGGCCTGGGGTGCTGCAGTCCATGGGTTCGCTGAGTTGGACACGACTGAGAGACTGAACTGATACTGATACCAATTGTGTTAATTGCCACTGTACAGCAAAGTGACTCAATTATACACATGTATGTTCTTTCTGATATTGTTTTCCATTATGGTTTATCACAAGATATTGCACATAGCTCCATGTACTATGTAGTAGGACCTTGTTTCTTAGCCATCCTATATAAAATAGTTTGCCTCTGAGAATCCCAAACTTCCAATCCTTCCCTCCCCCATCCCCTATCCCCCTTGGCAATCACAGGTCTGATCTCTATGTCTGTCAGTCTGTTTCTTAGATGTTTGTGTCATATTTTAGATTCCACATATCAGTGATATCATGTGGTATTTGTTTGCCTTCTTGTGACTTACTTCACTAGTATAATAATCCCTACCTCATATTCTTTTTTTTTTTTTTTAAGAGTTGTCCAGGCTATTTTATTTAGTTATTTTTAAAATATTTATTTGGACATGGTATCTTCCATCTTCATTGTAGCATGCAGGAACTTTTTTTTTTCCAGTTGAGGCATGTGGGATCTAATTCCCTGATCAGTGATGGAACCTGGGTCCCACACATTGGGAACGTGGAGTCTTAAGCCACTGGACCACCAAGCAAGTTCCCAGGCCAATCTTTTCTTAAGTCTATTTTTCTTAAGGAAAATATTCCTATAAGGTGAGCCAAGCTCAGTGGCTCATTTTAACTTAGAGCAACTATTTGCTGCTTCACGTGTTTCAGCCATCTAACAGGATTCTCCTAAGTCAGCTCTCATTCCAGCAGTGCTCTGCATACCTGCTTGGGAAGCTCTGAGAGAAGCAGATGAAATTAATTAAGATACAGCCCACCAAAGCCAGGGCAAGTATTTTACCAGCTGTGTACAGAGACCTTCTCACAACCATGGCAAAGGCCACAGAAGAAATATTTTTACCACTGAGAGTTCCATAGTCACTGTCCTTTTTTTTTTTTTTTTGTCACTGTCCTTTTTGACTCACTTCTCCTCTCTTCAACTCTCTGCCCTGACAATCTCAGCCAGTCCACCATGTTTGTTCTCCCAGGGGCATAAGGATTTCTTTTTAGCTTATTTTTGTGGTTTACCCAACTAACTGGGAAATCAGGCCTGTTGGGGCAGAAGGTAAAATCAAATAAACAATTCTCTGAATGTCTGGGAAATGGCTGCTGGGCGGTCAACTTCAGGAGACACTTGGGCCAGCTGTGCTCTTCTACACAGGGTCCTACTCGTCTGTCACCACGTCATCGCTGGTTCATATTCTTTTTTAAAGGAATGAGTTTGATCAAATGAGTTATTAGCACCTACTGATGTGATCAAGCTGGTTCCTCTAACTTGCTGAGGAATAATTTCTATGAAAAGATTTTCTCACGTTGAATTACCTTTGTATTTTTGGACTAGACCCTACTTGGTCATACATAATATCCTGATCTTTTGTTACATTGAGGGAATCCACACAGTTATTTTTTCTGTTTGCTTATAAAAAAATATAGGCAAGTATCTTTTTGACTTCAGGGTAGGGAAGGACTTCTTAAACCAAGCATAAAAGGCATTAATCCTTTAAAATTTTTGGTATATTTAACTATGTTAGAATTGGAGACTTCTGTTTAGCAAAGACTCAAGAAAGTGAAAAAGCAGGCCACAGACTGAGAAAATATGTGTAACATTTGTAACCGACAAAAGATTAGTATCTAGAACATAGAAACAATTCTTACAAATTAGTGGATGGGTAAACAAGGGAAACAGCAACTGACTTCATTTCCTTGGGCTCCAAAATCACTGCAGATGGTGACTGCAGCCATGAAATTAAAAGACACTTGCTCCTTGTGTTGTAGCCACATGTTCCAGGAAACAAACTCACTCAGAAGGACAATGCAGATAGTGGAGTGCAGTTTATTACACCCGCAGGCCCAAGGGAGGGTCTCCTCTTAGCCAAGGATCCTGACCAGTTTTTGTGAAAACCTTATATACCCTAAGTGTATGTGCCCAAACCCACATCCCCAAATTCCCTGAGACTAGTCTGAACAAAGGAAAAGAAAGAAACAATCGAAGTTAACCCGTGATTCATTTGCCTTAAGCCTAGGTAGTTAAGAGTGGACAATTATCAATAGGCCTGTGGTCATACCCCAATAAGCATAAGAGAATTATGATGCCATTTGGTTACACAGATAATTAGGGTATTCTTTTAGGGAGAGTCTAGGTACGAGCCCAGGGGCTCTTCCTTCTGGGGTCCTGGTTTTCCAGTTGGTATGTTGTTTCCATAGATACTGGGTGTATAGCTCGAAGTCCACAGTCCAGCTCAAGATGGAGTCCTGCTTTCAAGATGGAGCCTGTTCTGTCTGTTTCCTCCTTTACTTGGAAGAAAAGTTATGACCAATCTAGACAGTATATTAAAAAGCAGAGTTATTACTTTTTTGACAAATGTCCATCTAGTCAAAGCTATGGCTTTCTCAGTAGTCATGTATGGTTGTGAGAGTTGGACTATAAAGAAAGCTGAGTGCTGAATAATTGATGCTTTTGAACTGTGGTGTTGGAGAAGACTCTTGAGAGTCCCTTGGACTGTAAGGAGATCAAACTAGTCAGTCCTAAATAAAATCAATCATGAATACTCATTTGAAGGACTGATGCTGAAGCTGAAGCTCCAATACTTTGGCCACCTGATGTGAAGAACTGACTCGTTAGAAAAGACCCTGATGCTGGGAAAGATTGAAGGCAGGAGGAGAAGGGGATGACAGAGGACAAGATGGCTGGATGGCATCACCGACTTGAAGGACATGAGTTTGAGCAAGCTCCAGGTGTTGGTGATGGACAGGGAGGCCTGGCGTGCTGCCATCCATGGGATCGCAAAGAGTCAGACGCGACTGAGTAACTGAACAACAACAAAACAGTAGGCCAATGGAAAAAAAAAACACTACAAAAAAAGGGCAAAAATCAAAACCAGGTGCAACATAAAAGAGAAAATTCAAATGGCCAAGAAACCTGGGAAGGAAAGATTTGCCTCACCAGTGTCAATGAAAATAATCAATAAGCAATCTATAATAGAATAGAAAAGAGTTTTAACTGAGCCAAAGTGAGGACTCTGTGGTGACCCAAGGATGAAAATGTGGATAAAACCAAGGAGGCCTTGGAATCCAGGAACAGAAAAACTACACCCTTATTGTCCTTCCCTCCCCCATGTAATTTCAGGTCCTCCTGAGCAGGATAACCTGTCTCCCTCCTACCCCATAGGGAGAAGGTATTTGCCTTACTCTTTCCTCCACCCTTCCATTGTGGCTCAGCTGGTAAAGAATCTGCCTGCAATGTGGGAGACCTGGGTTCTATCCCTGGGTTGGGAAGATCCCCGGGAGAAGGGAAAGTCTACCCACTCCAGTATTCTGGCCTGGAGAATTCCATAGATTACAATCCATGGGGTTGCAAAGAGTCAGATACAACTGAGTGACTTTCACTTCACTTCACTTCCCTCCACCCAGTATACATGCCTCATACAATCAGTGAAGGACCCACAAAACCCCTATCCTACTCCTTGTACCCCAGGTATAAAAATGTGAGAGTTGAACTATAAAGAAAGCAGAGTGCCGAAGAATGAATGCTTTTGAACTGTGGTGTTGGAGAAGACTCTTGAGAGTCCCTTGGACTGCAAGGAGATCCAACCAGTCCATCCTAAAGGAGATCAGCCCTGAGTGTTCATTGGAGAGACTGATGCTGAAGCTGAAACTCCAGTACTTTGGCCACCTGATGTGAAGAGATGACCCATTGGAAAAGACCCTGCCTGATGCTGGGAAAGATTGAAGGTGGGAGGAGAAGGGGACGACAGAGGATGAGATGGTTGATGGCGTCACTGACTCGATGGACATAAGTTTGAGTAAACTCTGGGAGTTGGTGATGGACAGATAGGCCTGGTGTGCTGCAGTCCATGGGGTTGCAAAGAGTCGGACACAACTGAGCGACTGAACTGAACTGAAGGACCCCTGCTCAACGTCAGTTCTCCCTTGAGCTGGTCTGCTGTTCTAACAGCATCTCCCACTCTGATAAACTGTATTTCTCTCTCCTTCTGCCGCACGTCTGGAAATTCTTTTCCAACCCAAGACCAGATCACGACAGCCTCTAGCCTGGAAGACAGCCTCTCAGAGCCAGTCAGAGCCTGAAGAAGTGCTCTGGAGAGGCATGGTGTTCAGAGAAGTTCCATAACTTGTCAGAACAAAGAACATCAAACAAGTCAAGGATACATTCCTTTAAGTTTAAAAAACAAAAATAAAAACAGACCAGCATGTATATGACGAGTCAGCAAGGCCTTGGCACTTGGGAAGGGAGTCTTTTCATCCAAGCAGCCCCAGGAAGGGGGGCATTTCGTTTTTATTTTTATCATGGACATTCTTTACTTCTGGTCAATGTGTTCTTTTCTTTCATAATTAAAGCAGATGTACAGTCTATGTTCAATAGGCCACAAATAGGCTAAAATTCAAGTTAAGTCACACATAAGCCAGAATGCCTTCCCCAGACCTCAGTGCGTGAACATTTCTACCATAATCAGTAATCAGAGAAATGCAGGATCATAGTGAGAGACCATTTCCACCCACCAGCCTGGCAGACATGAAGTCTGAAAATACCCAGTGGTTAAAAGGCAAATTTTGTGTTATACATATTTTTTTCCTAATTTTAAAAAGCAAGAGAATGATAAATCCACCTGTGGCCTATTGTCACCATGGGGCATTGGAGCAGTGGGGTCAGGATGGTATATGGCCTTGTGCCAGGGTTGGGTGGTGGCTTCATAGGTGTTAATGAGCTTTATTCTTATATAAACAAAATGAAAATGGGCCTTGAGTGGGCCCGTCAGATAGTGAGTGATCTGATTCTCTGCATCTGCATTAAAAAAAAAAAAAAAGCTAGAAAAGCAAATACCCATGTTCCCATGATCCAGGACTTGTTCTCAAAATGAACACGAGAAGCCCCTTGGGTCCACCATTTGCTTCCTTTATGTCATCAACAGGGTGTTCAGTTTCACTACATGGAATAGCAGGAATAGTCCCTGACAACTACTGTCAAGTGATCTTTGACAAAAGAACAAAGGCAATTCAATAGACAATAATTTTTTCAACAAATGGTGCTGGAACAACTGGATGTCCATATGCCAGAAAAAAATTAATCTAGACACAGACTTTATGTCTTTCAAAACAATTAACTCAAAATGAATAACGTGGAATTCACTGGAATAATGTGAAACTAAAAAATCTGAAAGATGATGACCTAGAGGAAAATCTAGGTGACTTTACATTTGGTGATGACTTCTTTGGCTATACCACCAAAGGCATGAGCCATGAAAAACACAGAGGCAAACCTAAAGAATTAGAAGAGTACAACCTCTTCATTCTAGGATTCAGGCAGGAGGTAGATGCCCCCACGTCCCACCTCCTGTAAACCAATTGGAGATTCATTTCCTGTGAACCAAAACTCCAAGATGAGAAGAGCAGGACAATTAAGGGAGGAGGCTAGGCCCTGTCCAGACCACATTTCTCATTCTAGAAGTCAGGAGATCTCTCGACCACACATGTGCAGAAAGGCTCCTTGGAGGTCAAAGTGGGGGAGTGATATCAAGGATGCTCTACCCACAGTCCTCTGGGATAGAATCCTTCTGGGCTAAGAAATGTGTGTGCACACATGGGAATATCCCGAGCTATACCAAATATGGACTGTGAACCAGGCAAATCAAAATGATTGGCCAAAGGGATGCCCCATACAAGTGATTTTAAACTACCACCAGGGAGTGACTCAGGGAGTCTCCCTCTGAGTCTGCTCATGTGTCTACCCACACATATTATTGTCCTCTTTTCCTCTCACTAAACACTTTACTTCAATACTGTCTGTCTTTGTGGGAATTCTTTTTTAATATATATATATATAGGCTGTGCTGGGTTTTGTTGTGGTGCACAGGCTTCTTTAGTTGTAGTGTGCAGACTTAGTTGCCTTGTGGCATGTGGGATCTTAGTTCCCTGAGCAGGAATTGAACTCATGTCTCCTGCATTGGAAGGCATATTCTTAACCACTGAACCACCAGGGAAGTCCCTGTGGGAATTCTTTCCTGCAAAGCCAAAGGGCCAGGGCTTTTGTCACTGACCACTGGTCTAGTGGCTAGGATCTGGTGCTTTTACCACCTCGACACAGCTTCAGTCTCTGGTTTGGAACCCAAGTTTCACTCCAAACCGTCACAGGCCAAGGCCACCCACCTGAGATCAGGATAACGGATGACAAAGAGACCAGGCTCTCAAGAGATGAGAAGCTGGACAGTTTCTGGGTTGTGCTCTGGCCCCTGCTTCCCTGGGAGCTCCCTTCTGGGGATGCCAGTGGGTAAAGTCATGAATGACTACTGGGAAACAGGACTCCTCAGTGGGGCACCTGGCAGGGCAGGGGTGAGGAAATACAGTCACAAAAGAACCAGTCCAGATCAGAACCTGGGCCAGGGTCACCTTGGTATTCGATCCATGGGGATTACAGTGGTGATAAACCCACCTTGTCTGTCTCTTGTCTCTTTCAGCCTGGTTGCCTGCCATACCTGTCACCCTCCTGCTCTGCTGGGTGGTCCTCCCCGTCCTCCTCTTTGCTGAGCTCAGATCAAAGCCCCTGATCCTGGATCCATAGTCTGCCTTCCATCTTCCTCTCCCACACTCTCACGTTTTGTACGTTCGGATTGTTTTTTGATCGCTGGAAGACATGGACTCGATCTTCAGCAAGAAAAGGGATTTATTTGGCATGAGGCTGGGTAGATCACCCAATGAGCAGGATTTCTCATCTTAAGCAAGTCTCGAGATGCGCAGCTATCATTTGTTTAGAGAGTGGTCCAGAGTATGAAAGGCCCTGCAGAAGGTCAGGGCTGCAGATCAAGCTGCTAGGCCACTAGAGCTAGAAGACACAGCCAGTCTAAAATCTCAAGGGGATCTGTCCATGGTAGATAGTGATGCTGGGACAGAGTCTTGGGGAAAGCTTCAGTAGAAGGATTCCAGTACAGATCCATAAAGGTTTGGAGCAAGGACATATCTTTCATGGCAGAGCTATTCACCACTCAAAAAGCAGCTGCTGTCATGCTACTGGGCTGTGGTTCAGACTTCGAGCCTGATCCCAGGATATCAAGTGCCTATGTGACTGGTGATGCCCATCATGACCTAAATATTGGCAGACCCGCTGAGTTCTGCAGCCAGGAGGGCACAACAGCAATCCAGCAGAGAGGGCACCTTCCTGACCAGGCCCAAATGGGGCCCAAGGTCCAAGTCGGGTACACGGACAGGTAGTCAAGACCCCAGGTCACCTGCCTGCATTATACAGTACCCTCTCCCAGCTCACACCTGTGGGCTTCTGGGCAGAGGTTCCCTATGATGGACCCATGCAGGGGAAACACTCAGACCTGGCTCCTGGGTGTGTCACCGTGGTAAGGTGAGTACTCCCGGTGGGCAGGACACTTGGCTGTCCCCTTGGTAGAGAGCTATGGCCTGAGATAAAGACGTCATGGAAAACAAGTTGACTGATTGGTCTGGGACCCAGGAAGAATAAGACTTGGTCAATAGAAAGGGTTTTGCACCCAGTTCCAATGTGTGGTATGGAGGTCTTCCCCAGTTCAGATCAGTTCAATTCAGTCACTCAGTTGTGTCCGACTCTTTGCCACCCCATGGACTGCAGCACTCCAGGCCTCCCTGTTCATCACCAACTCCTGGACTTTACTCAAACTCATGTCCATCAAGTCAGTAATGCCATCCAACCATCTCATCCTCTGTCGTCCCCTTCTCCTCCTGCCCTCAATCTTTCCCAGCATCAGGGTATTTTCCAATGAGTCAGCTCTTCACATCAGGTGGCCAAAGGATTGGCATTTCAGCTATAACATCAGTCCTTCCAGTGAATATTCTGGACTGATCTCCTTTAGGATGGACTGGTTGGATCTCCTTGCAGTCCAAGGGACTCTCAAGAGTCTTCTCCAACACCACAGTTCAAAAGCATCCATTCTCTGGCACTCAACTTTCTTTATAGTCCAACTCTTACATCCATACATGACTGCTGGAAAAACCATAGCCTTGACTACGTCTTCCCCAGCACCAAGCAATTCTCACACATCGGCTGGTCTAATTCAACGCAACAGCAACACATTTTGAGTCTCCCTGGAGATAGCATCAGATCCCACAGGTTAAGGGCTCAGTCCCACGAGACTGCCCCTCACCACTTCAGATGCCAAGCACAAGCCAAGTTGTCATCTGTGCTTCTGACCAACCAGCTACATAGATGAGAAGTTCCCTCAACCCCTTCTGAGGGTTCCATTAATTTGTTAGAAGGACTCCCAGGACTCAAAGCAACATTTCCCTTACTAGACCACCAGCTTCTTATAAAAGGATATAACAGAGGACCTGGCAGATGGATGTGATGCACCAGGCGCCACTCTCCCAGCACGTCCGTTGTGTTCACCAACACAGATGCTCTTGAAACCCCATCCTGGTGGCTTTTTATGAAGGCTTCCTCACACAGGCATTATTGAAGAAAGCTTAGGCCCACTCAGGCTAGAGGTCCTAATTTCTGGGTCCAGGGCATTTCTTCCATCAGAGCTCATGGAAAGGGCTCTGTAGAAACCTGCCATCTGGCTAACGTGGACTCCTCATAGTCAGGGATCACCCAGCCAAGAAAAGACCTCTGTATTGGCAGGGGAGTTGACCCTGAGAACTTCAGGAGCTAGCATTGCTGCTCTCCAATGACAGTAAGAAGTATGTTTGTGACACACAGATTCACTAGGGGTTCAAGCCCTGGTCAGGGAACTAGATTCTGCATGGGGCAACTGAGTTTGCAGGCCATAACGAAAGATCCCACACATGGCAATGAAGATCCTGCAAGCTGGTAACACACACCTGGCACAGCCAAATAAATAAATCTTTAAAAAATATTAATAGATAAGCAATTTAATAAACTTGATTGATAAACAAAATAAGCAACTGCACAATGGTGGCCTAATGAAGAGAAAACAATTAAACACTCAGAGCTGTGGTGGGTAAAGGTCTGGTTCAGTCCCCCAGAAGAATCACCTAGACCAGTGGAGATCCTTTCTGAGGGGGAGAAATATCTAGAATGGGTGATGGAGGAGGGTACGGTAGATGGAAAAAGGACACATTGGAGTCTGCACTCACGTTCGAGACACTCACGGTCCTATCGACTGTGACTTTTGTCTCTCCTCCCACCAAGAAGCAGAGTTCATTTTGGCAGGCTGAGAAGCTGGACTTGCCGATGTGTAGTGAGTGGGTAGAGCTACATCCTCCAAAAAAGTTCAAGTTCCTTAAAAAAAATTAAAAACAATGTACAGATATTAAAAAAAAAAAGTTTAAGTTCCAGTCCCTGGTACCTGTGAACATGTCCTTCTTTGGAATTAGTCTTTGCAGATGTGACTGAGTTAAGAGGGGGTCACACTGGATTTGGGTGGGCCCTAATTCCAAAAGGATTTCCTGGTGGCTCAGACAGTAAAGTGTCTGCCCACAATGCGGGAGACCTGGGTTCGATCCCCAGGTTGGGAAGATCCCCTGGAGAAGGAAATGGCAACCCACTCCAGTACTCTTGCCTAGAAAATTCCATGGATGGAGGAGCGTAGTGGGCTATATAGTCCATGGGGTCGCAAAGAGTCGGACACGACTGAGCGACTTCACTTTCACTTTAAGTCCAAAGACTGGGGTCCTGAATTTGTACTGATTTATTTTGTTGCTCAGCGGTGAAAGTGCAGAGTCCCAACCACAGGACTGCCAGGGCGTCCTTAGAAAGAAGGAAAGTTGGGCCCAGACACAGAGGAGACAAATGGGGAAGAAGGTCATGGGAAGACAGAAGCAAAACCTGGAGCCATGCAGCTATAAGGCAAGGAAGAGCAAGGATGGCTAAGAGCCCCCAAGCAGCTAAGAAGAGGCAAAGGAGGACACCCCCCCCCCAGAGCCTTCGGAGGGAGCACGGACCTGGTCAACACCTTCATTTTGGACTTGGAGCTTCTAGAACTATGGAGAAAATACATTTCTGTTTCTGTTGTTTGAAGCCACCAAACTCATGGTCCTTTGTGGTATGGCAGTCTCCTCTTGGGGCTTCCTTGGTGGCTCAGGTGGTAAAGAATCCACCTGCAAGGCAGGAGACCCCGGTTCGATTCCTGGTTCGGGAAGATCCCCTGGAGAAGGGATAGGCTACCCACTCCAGTATACTTGGGCTTCCCTGGTGGCTCAGCTGGTAAAGAATTTGCCTGCAATGCAGGAGACTGGGTTCGATCCCTGGATTGGGAAGATCCCTTGGAGAAGAGAAAGGCTACCCACTCCAGTATTCTGGTCTGGAGAATTCCATAGACTAAGTCCACGGGGTCGCGAAGAGTCAGACAGGACTGAGTGATTTTCACCTTCACCTTCACCAGTCTCCTCTCCGGGTTTGGGGTAGACAGTTATATCCAGCCTGCCCCTAGCAGGGCCAAGTCCCAGCAGCTTCAAGTGCCAACCAGCTTGAGGACATACCCTGACATCAGTTCTCATTCCCCTGAGACCACTTTCTGACACATGCAACCTACACACCAGTCCTGTCTCCAGGGGCATGTACATCTACATCCCATTTCCAGACTCCAGGCAGGCCCAGCATATTCCTGATTTCTGTTCTCTAAACCAGGAGTCAGGGAGGAAACGAGGGCTATGGAGGGGCCTCCACCAACAGCTGCGGTATAATTAAACAGCCCTATGTGGTTAACAGGATTCCATCACTTGCCAAGACCTGGCAATGAAGCAGGCAACAATTGAATCAAGTCATCTCTGCAGCCAGAGGGCTTGGACTCTGCGGCTCTCCCTGGCACCCCATGGGAACCCGGCCCTCCATCCGAGGTCGCTTTCCAGACCAAGGCCTTCCCTCTCCAGGCTAGTTCAAGGAAGCCAGGGCAGGTTGTGGGAGAGATGAGGGAAGAGATGGAGGGAACGTGAAAGCGGCACGCTGGGCGCAGGTGGGGGCAGAGAGAGACGCAGGTAGGTAGCCGATCTGGTGCGCCCCGGGCCCAGGCATCCCAGACCGCTCGGTTGGCTTTCCCGGAGACCCACCCAACCTCACGCTTTTCTCTCTTATTAAAAAAAGTTTTTGTTTTTAAAATTTTAACAAAGGTGTACGTTTACAACGACAGAGAGAGAACTGTTGAGTTGAACGAGAGAAGCGATCGTTAAAGGGAAGCCGGAGATACGGATGCTGCGCGGAGGATGTGGGAAAGAGGCTGAAATCGTGACCCCCTCCTCTAGTCCCGAGGCCGCGAGCTCGTTGGGGGATCCCGGGAGGCGCTCCTCCACCCCGGACCCTGGTAACCCGGGCTGGCCCCGCGCAGTCGGCATATCCAGGGCCAGGTGCTCCGGACCGGACGCTGGTGATCGCGGAGAACCATGGAACCAGAGACACCCCCCCGCCCCCCCCCCCGGGACTCGGGGCAAGGCCCCGCCCCTGACTTCCAGCGCCTGCTCCCGCTGCCTCCAGCCTCGCGCTCGCCCACCCAGCCCCGCTCCCCTCTCTCCCGCGCGCGTGCGCCCGCTCCCCGCGCCCCTCCTCCGCTGCCGCCGCGGGCGCGCGCGCGCTGTGCCCGTCGTCCCAGGCGGGAGCCGAAGACTGCGGGTTGGGCGGCGGGCCGGAGAGCGGGCGCCCAGAGCGCCGGGAGCGCGGCCCGGCCAGGCGGGAGCGCGGGGCGGGGCGGGGCGGGGAGCCCTGGCTGCGAGCGGGGTGGCCGCCGCTCCCCCCAGTCGGCGGGCCCGGACGCTGCGCCAAGCGCGAGGGCCGGGCTCCTGGGGCCGGTGGCCATGGGTGGGAGCCGGAGGCGGCAGCGGGAGCCGCGGAGCCCGCGGGCTGGGAGGGTTTCGGCCCGCGGCCCCTGACGGCCCCCAGCGGCCTGGCGCGCCCCCCGCGCCTCCGGGGCGGGGGGGACGGTAGCCAAGCAACGCCCGGTGCGCCCGCCCATCCCCCGCTGCCCTTTTTTTTCCCCCCTGGCGGGGTGCGAGGGAGCTTGCCCGCGCCGGGCCGCGGACGGCTAAGGGTTAACCGGAGGGGCGTGGAGCTGCCCCCATCTCGGGGGCGTCCCCCCCTCCCCCGCTAGGCGGCCCGCCCCCGAGCTAGGATATGGCCCCCGGCCCCGGCCCGGGGCCCGAGGTCCCGCGATCGGGCCAGTGAAAGGCGTTTTCCACTGGCCGCCCTCCTCCCCTCGGCGGCCGGCACCATGGGATGTAATATGTGCGTGGTCCAGAAGCCGGAGGAGCAGTACAAAGTGATGCTGCAGGTAGGGCGGCCCGGCCGCGGGGGCGAGGGGCTGGGGGGCGTCACCTGGGGCGGAGGGCACGATGGAGGGGCCGGAGGGCCCTGAGCGGAGAAGGTTACGGATGCATTTTCATCCTCCGTCTCTGGGGCGGCTGGGTGTTGGTGTGCGTGGGAACCAGGCACAGATGAGGGAGTGGGTGGGAGTCCCTGCGTGGAGATCCGGGTACGGGGCGCATCCCTGGGGTGCCCGATTGATTGCGAGGCAAGCCCTGGATCCCGATCGGTCCGGGTCGGGAAGTTGGGCTGAGCCCGGGTCCGCTGCGCGAGCACCCTGGGACCCGGAGCCTGAAACCCGTTGCCCGAAACCCGTTGCCACCGGCGCCGGCGCGGGACGGGGGTTGCATAGCAACGGCCTGTGTTTCCCCAATCTCGCTGGCCCCGCTGGCCCCGGGGCTGGGGAAGGGAGGTGGGCGCTCGCGGAGCGCCGGGAGGCGGGGGCAAATCGCGGTCCCCTCGGGCCAGGGGTACGGGGGCCCGCGGGCTGCGCCCCGGGACCCCACCGACGCCCGGATGGAGCGATCAGGTACCTCCCCCAGCAACCCCTCTCTGCTCTGGCCCTGCCCAAGTCAACGGTGGGCTCCCAGGCCTTCGGGGCCTCGAGTGAGCGGCCGTCGCTGGGTCTGCTAGAAGGGCAGCCGCGGCAGTCGGTGCCCGGTCCGCCCTGTGCCCCGCAGGGCCTTTGGGCAGTGGGTGGGGTCGTGGACCGGGCAGTGCTCGACGCCCAGAGAGATGGGAGACTCCAGGTCGCGCTGTCGGACCCGGAGCAGGGCTCCTTTGCCTGTGCGTGGCATGACTTCGTGAGTGCGTGCTTGTGCCCCGTCTGTGTGTGAGCGGAGGCTCCTGCTACCCCGCGTGTGTGTACTTTCTCTGTGCGCCCTGAGAACCGTCTAGAGACGTGTCCCGGTGGCTTGGCCTGAGACGTTCCCCAGGCTCTGTGGAGGGAGTTCAAGGTCAGAGGTGGGGGGGGGGATCGGGACCCAGGGGCAAACCGGGCGCACCCAGGTATCCGTTTCTACTCTGGTTTTGTTGGTCCGCACCGGGCGCAGGTGTAGGTCGAAGAGGTGCTGGTTGGGAGAAAGGGGTCTCCTTAGAAAAATCGGGGAATCTCCTGCAGGCATTGGCGGTGGCGCGGGGGAGACGGGGGAGGACGTGGAAGCATTGGGTGCGTGGTGGGAGTGTAGGTCCTTGGACCCACCCGGGCAGAAGCCGGCGGCGGGCCGGATGCGGAATCTTGCCCCAGCCTGGTGGCGCTCCTCCCCGCCTGTCCCAGGCAGGTCTCAGTGGACACGCAGGCCTTCTGCTTTCCTGGCTGGTGGCTCTCTGCCTTCTTTCTGCCTCAGTACCCCCTACCCTCCCGACTCCACCCCCACCCCAGCCCCGTGCTTGGTTTCATCTCTCCTTCCAGCTGTTTGGAAATCTTGGCCTGGTTATTTCTATTTCCTTCTCCTGCAATCGGGTTGGGGAATGACTCAGGTTGGGGTCACTAGACCAGGCGGTTGGGTGGAATCCCAGTGGTCAGCACCAAGGCTCCGGGGAGGGAGGTGGCCGGGGGCAGGGGGGGGGAGTAGGTGGGTTGCCCTGGTTGGTCGATAAGGCCATGCGATCCCATCCTCACGGCTGCCTTTTCTTGCAATCATTCCATCAAACGGAAAGCAAATCCAAAGCTCTTGAGTTGGCTCTTGATGGTAGAACTTCATTAAGGGCCAACCCCGTGGGGATAAAGTGGAAAGCAATCTGCCCCATGCTTCAGGCCTGAGTTGAGTCAACCAGGCTTGGGAGAGGATGCTGCTGTGATCCTCCGGATTCCCCAGGGCAGGAGTGGGGGTCCTCAGGTCTGGCTGGGTCGACCTTCAGGGAGGCTCCCTGTTGGAGGAACGCTTGAGGTGAACCTGGACAGGGAAGTCCTGGGCCAGGGTTTTCTCCTGGAGGGAGACCCCCAAGCCCTAGGTGAGCAGCTCCCCCAGGAGATGGGTCCTTTGCCTTTCCTGGTCTTTGCCAGCCCTCACCGACCAGGCCCTGGGGACGTTGCTCCCTTTTAAAGTTCCCACAGAAGTTTGGACAGAATCGGAGACTGGATGTGGTTTGATTTTACCTTTTACATCTTTACATTGATCTTTTAATTTTTACTGCACTATAGTTGATTTATATTATTGTGTTTCTGCTGTATAGCAAAGTGAATTATTTATACTTATGTCTACTCTTTCTTGGATTCTATTTCCATATAGATCATTACAGAGTACAGAGTGGAGTGCCCTGTGTTACACAGTATGGGTGCAGTTTTTAAGAAAAGAAGCTGTCCTTTAAGGGAAAATAAAAGAGAATTGAATTGTAAAAATCTAGAGAGGAGGGAAAGCCATTAACGATCCCAGATGACTCCAGGTCCCGGGGCTAGCAGGGAGCTTCTCCCGGCTTGAACCTCTTTTCAGAGGGAAGAAAGTTTTTGTCCAGAAGACCAGCTTCCAGGACCTTTGCCTACCCACCACTTAAATTCTGGTGCTTCCCGGTTTCAGAGATGCTTCTCCATGGCTTGTCCATACATGCCTGTGGCCCCAACATCTTACCAAAATAAGGAACCCCACCAGGACACAGTGCAGCCCAGAGACATGCACAAGGACACCTATACCACTTGCCATGTGGCTTCCTTATGCCCTGAGGCTCTTTCCTAGGTCCCCAGAGGCCTCTGACCCCCAGGTTAAGAAGTCTGAAGTCTCTATTCTAGCCTTGATTCCAGACCCTTTTCTCCAGATGATTCACAGTTATTAAAAAAAAATGCACACACACAGAGCTGTACTGATGCATAATCCACATACCCTTGCAACATGTACAGTTGAGTGGTTTTTAGTATATTCAGAATTGTGCAACCATCACCAATTCCAGACCATTTTCATCACCTTAAAAAGAAACCTCATACCCATTAGCAGTCACATGCCCATTCGTCCCAGTAGCTCCGAGGCTCTGGTAACCACTAGTTTACTTGTCTTTATGGACTTGCCTGTTCCAGACATTTCATTTTAATGGAACCAGTTTCATTTCAGGAACCATATGATACCTGATCTTTTGTTGTCCGGCTTCTTTATCATGTTTTTAAGGTTCTTCTACATTGTAGAATGTTCTCGGTACGAAATTTCTTATTACTACTGAATAATATTCCATTGTGTGGCTATATACCACATAATATTTGTCATCATCCGGTGATGGACATTTGATTTATTGCCACCTTTTGGCTAGTGTGAACAATCAGCCTGTGCACATGAGTGTACAAATACCTGTTTGAGTCCCTGCTTGCAATTCTTTCAGGTAAATACCCAGAAATGGATTTGCTGGATCATATGGTAATTTTGGTTAGCATTTTGAGAGCTGCCCAAACTCTTTTCCACAAAGCCTACATCATTTTACATTTTACATTCCCACCAGCAGTGTAAGAGGATCCTAATTTCTTCACAGCCTCTCTAAAACACACGTTTTAGATTACAGCCAACCTATTGTTTGAGGTGGTATCTGTCTCATTGTGTTTTCCAAATGCATTTCCTGATGAGTATCCTTCCTGTACTATTGACTATTTGCTTATCTTTTCTGGAGAAATGTCTATCTTTATGCCTTCACCGTAGCTTTTACTAGAGCTTTGTAAATAAATTTTGAAGTGTGGGTCTTCCAACTTTGTACTCTTCAAGATTGTTGTGTCTGTTCCGGGTCACCTGCATTTCCATATGAATTTTTGAATCAGTTTGTCAGTTTCTGAAAAGCCAGCTGTGATTTTGTGAGAATTGAGTTGAATTCATATTGAATATTGCATTGAATAGATATTGAAATTGTATTGAATATTACATTGAATTTGGGGGAGTATTACCCATGAACATGGGATGTCTTTTTATCCCACTTGTGAAATCTTACTTCCCTGACTAGGGATTGAACCTGGGCCCTTGTCAGTGAAAGCAGAGTCCAAACCACTGGACCATGGGGGAAAGTCCCCGGGTCTTCAATTACTTTTGCCAATGTTTTGTACTTTCGTTAAATGTATTCCTGAGCACTTTATTCTTTATGATGTTATTGTAAGAGTTGTTTTCTTAATTTCCTTTTCATTTTTCTTGTTGCCACTGTATAGAAATACAATTCAGTTTTTTGTATTGGTCATGTATCTTGCAACTTTATTAAACCCATTTATTAGCTGGAATAGTTGTTTTGAGTGGATTCCTCAGGATTTCCTATATATAAGTAGAGATAGTTTTCTTTCCTTTCCAATCTGGATGCCTTTCATTTCTTTTTTTGCTGGAGCCTTGTGGTTCCTGGATCAACTAGGGATCAAACCCCTACCCTGTGGAGTGGAAGCACCAAGTCTTAACCACTGGATGAGTCTTAACCACTGGACGGCCAAGGAAGTCCCATCTCTTGCCTTTCTTTTACTTGCCTACTTGCTCTGGCTAGCACCTCCAGTGTAATGTTGAATGGAAGTAGTCAGTGGACATCCTTGCCTTGTTCCTGATTTAAGTAAGGAGGCTTCCAGCCTTTGTCCTGTGAGTATGAAGTTAGCTGTGGGTTTGTCATAGATGCTCTTTATCAGGTGGAGGAAATTCCCTTCTATTCCTAGTTTGAGAGTTTTTATCATGCAGGGTTGTTAGATTTTGTTGAATGGTTTTTCTGTGGCCATTGAGATGATCCTGTGTTTTTTTTGGCCCTGGGTTCTTCTGATGTAGTCTATCACAGACATGTCAGAAGTGCAGCCTGTCAGAACCCCAGTTCCATTTCTGTTGTCCCAGTCTTGTCCTCCAATGATATTTAACCAAGTGTGGGTGCTAGGAGCCTGGGGGGCACAAGGAGAGCTTGGAAAATCTGGAAATGACCCTTAGTGGGGGGGCCAGGTTATGCAGGTTGTTAGGAAGAGAAGAGGCTAGGTCACAAAGGGTAGAAAGGGCGATAGTCTGGTCATCGTACACTGAGACACCAAAGCGCCTTCGAGAGCCATTCCTGGTGTCCCTGTTTGTTGGGCCTGTGTCATTCTCTCTGTCTGACACCACGACCCCTTGTCCTGGATCTATCTGAGTCATTGATAAAAAATTCTAGAAAGGCAAACTATAGTGACAGAAAGCAGATACTGGTAGTGTGTGTGGGGGTCCTGGTGGCCTGAAAGGGAAAGTGTTAAGTCACTCAGTTGTGTCTTATTCTTTGAGACCCCATGGACTGTAGCCCCGCAAGGTCCTCTGTCCATGGGATCCTCCAGGTAAGAATACTGGGAGTGGGTTGCCATCTCCTTCTCCAGGGGATCTTCCTGACCCAGGGACTGAACCTGGGTCTCCTGCATTGCAGCCAGTAGGGAAGGCCTAGTTTGGTTAGGATTTGGAGCTTTGACTGCAGTGGCCCAGGTTCAGTCCCTGGTCAGGGAACTGAAATGCTACAAGCCGGCCTCAAAAAAAAAAAAAAAAAAAAAAAGCAGGTGGGGAACATGCAGATCAGTATTTGCAGGGATGGTGGAAGGGGTGGGAGGACCCTTTCCGGGATGATGGAAATGGTCTCTCTGTTGATTGTGGTGATGGCTTTACAGATGTGCACATACCCCTGGTATCAAAACTTTTCAAACTGTATGCTCTAAATACGTGCAGCTGATCATATGGCAATTATACTCCGGTAAAGCTTTAAAAGCAAGAAGGCAAAAGGAGAAGGGGGTGGCAGGGGATGAGATGGCTGGATGGCATCACTGACTCAATTTAACATGAGTTTGAGCCAACTCCAGGAGATAGTGGAGGACAGACAAGCCTGGCAGGCTGCAGTCCATAGGGTCGAAAGAGTCGGACACGACTTAGCAACTGATCAACACATACACTTACCAAAAGCACTACCCTTACCAAAAGCATGTGAATGCATTTAGCTCAGCTGGGGCCCCTGGTAGGGCCAAGTAAGTCTTTCTTTCCTTCTCCTTCAGGGCCCCTGCCAGGGAATACAATGTGTGGAGGTACTGAATGGCTCCCTGTCTCAGTTCCTCAGCTTCTACACGTGCCACATGGGAATACAGAGGGCCTGCCTCCTAGCATCATTGCCGTTGAGAAATCAGCAGGGCATTTGGTCCCCTGAAATCTCATCTGGGTGGGCGAGGAGTTGTGGCCATCTGATCAGACACTAAGGAGTGGAAAGTGGATGGAGAAGTCCTTCCTCATGAACCTGTCACAATGTCCAGTGACAGAAAAATGTCCGATATTATTGTGAGGGTTTTCCTAACAGGAAAGAAGGGGGAGGGACTTACCTGGCCCTCTGGCAGTTAAGACGCTGCCCTTCCAAGGCAGTGTGTTTGGTCCCTGGTCCAGGAACTAAGATCCCACAGGGTGGGGTACAAAACCAGATGGGGCCTGAGTTGTGAAGTAAAACATACGAGATAAGTCAGGCACTGGACAGATACCAAGATGGCGGCACACTGAGTCCTTCTACATAGGAGCCATGCCAAAAGAAGAAAGACTGAGAAGCTGGGGTTCATAGCTGGCTTCGGGTGTCACAAGGCATTGCCTCTCTTTGTAAGTGCAGTCTGTCTCTTCTCAGGCTTGCTTTGAGCAGTGGAAATAAAAGGAATATTTTCATTTGCATTGATCACTGAGGAAGGCTTCATTTGAATGAAAAGAATATTTCAGTCTTTATGGAGAATATCATTTGGATTACTGCAAGACATGGCCTTTGCCTTTGGGCCAACCAGGTTAGCCCAGAGGTACGTAGGTGGAAGGAGGTTTTCCTTTGTCATCCACGGGTGCCTGGGAAGCTGTGAGCACACAACCAAGGATGACCTCAGGAAGTGGTTTGCTTTGTTTGTCCATCGTGGCTTCAGTGGGGGCATCCCTCACTCCGTCTCTCTCCAGGCAGGACTTGAGAGATGCCTGAGAGGCCTGCTCATCCCTGGAAAGGCAGGAAGTTCAGGGTTGCTGGGTCGGATTTCAGCTTGCCCCTGGGTGGGCACCACCTACCCTTTGGGGAGGGTTTGTGGGGAGGAGAGACCCTGTGAAACCCTTGCCTGTGGTCTGAATCCCTTCCAGGTGCCTGCAAGTCCCGGATCCTCAAGGGGGCGCTCTGGGCCAACACGACTATACTGAGGCCCTTGTTAAAATGCAGAATCTGCTTCAGCAGGTCCAGGGTGGGGCCTGGGATTACTCACATGCTCCCAGGGGATGGATGTCCACGCTGCTGGTCTTAGCCTACACTCTGAGCAGTGAGGACCTCGAGCGGGACTTTGGATCAATCCATGAACCCACAAATTCCATCAGTATCACCTAGCAAGTAAGTTTATTACAAATAAAAGGGAGGAGGCCTCAGCTCATATCTGTCAAATCAATTTCCAGGGATGATTGTCCATGTGGGGCCCCCAAGGGACATAATCTGCTCTTCCAGGCCACGTGCAGCTAACTGAGCCTCTTCACGTCACCCACATCCTTACCAATAACCCACAGGTAGCTCACATGGGAACCCAGACACACATACCACCCCCATATTAAAGGATCTGTTGAGATGAAGGCTTCCTGAGTGCTTCATTCTCTCCGATCCTGCCCCTGGGCAGAAAGGGTGGGTAGATTTTTAGGGGTGGATGGTATAGTTTGTCCAGGCAGCCTCAACTGGGAGCACACCATTCACTGGGTCAGTCGCATGTTGTTGGCATGTAGTGAGGTTTCCATGCTAGAATTCTAACAAATGAAGGCATTTTGCAGCCACCCGTGCAGTTCATCCAGTTGAACTGATCCAGCTGGGGAGCATCCTTGGGTGGTCAAACCATGAGATGAAAGTTGTTGTGGAAAAGAGAGTCCCTGGGTCTCAAGGTATCACCCAGATGACTTGTGCATTAGGAAGGGAGAAGGCAGCTTTACCAGGGAGAGACTGAGTGATCAAACAGCCTCCCTCACACTGTGTGCAGAGGGACACAGCCTGCCCTGGGTGGCCGCTCTCCTCAGAAAGCCTAAGCTGAATCTAACCAGGAAGGAAGGAGGCGAATCCAGACCCTGGGACTTGCTATGAGGCCAGTGCCCTGGACTCTTCCAAGAGGTCAGTGTCATGAAAGTTGTTTTTCAGTGCATAGATTGTTGTAGATTACAGGAGACTAAAGAGGGAGAAGGAACTGGCAACCCACTCCAGTATTCTTGCCTGGAGAATCCCATGGATCGAGGAGCCTGGTGGGCTACAGTTCACGGGGTTGCAAAGAGTCGGACTCGACTTAGCGACTTCACTCACTTCACAGAGACCTAAGAGAATTCCCAGGTGGCACTAGTGGTAAAAGAATCTACCTGCCAGGGCAGCAGACATAAGAGACATGGGTTTGATCCCTGGGTCAGGACGATCCCTTAGAGAAGAGCATGGCAACCCACTCCAGTATTCTTGCTTGGGAAATCCCATGGACAGAGGAGCTTGATGGGCTACAGTCCATGGGTTGGCAAAGAGTCAGACACAATTGAGCAGTGGAAGTGACAAATAGATTAAAGGGATTAGATCTGATGGACAGAGTGCCTGAAGAACTATGGAGAGAGGTTTGTAACATCGTACAGGAGGCAGTGGTCAAAACCATCCCCAAGAAAAAGAAATGCAAAAAGGCAAAATGGTTGTCTTAGGAGGTCTTACAAATAGCTGAGAAAAGAAGAGAAGCAAATGGCCAAGGAGAAAAGGAAAGATATACCCACCTGAATGCAGAGTTCCAAAGAATAGCAAGGAGAGATAAGAAAGCCTTCCTCAGTGATCAATGCAAAGAAATAGAGGAAAACAATAGAATGAGAAAGACTAGAAATCTCTATGAAAATTAGAGATACCAAGGGAACATTTCATGCAAAGATGGGCATGATAAAAGACAGACATGGTATGGACCTAACAGAAAGTGGAAAGTGAAAGTCGCTCAGTTGTGTCCGACTCTTTGTGACCCCATGGACTATAGTCCACGGAATTCTTCAGGCCAGAATACTGGAGTGGGTAGACTTTCCCTTCTCCAGGGGATCTTCCCAACCCAGGTCTCCTGCATTGCAGGCAGATTCTTTACCAGTTGAGCCACAAGGGAAGCCCAAGAATACTGGAGTGGGTAGCCTATCCCTTCTCCAGCAGATCTTCCTGACCCTGGCATCAAACTGGAGTCTCTTGCCTTGCAGGTGGATTCTTTACCAACTGAGCTATGAGGGAAGGACCTAATAGAAGCAGAAGAGATTAAGAAGAGGTGGCAAGAATACACAGAAGAACTATACAAAAAAGATCTTAATGACCCAGATAACCACAATGGTGTGATCACTCACCTAGAGTCAGACATTCTGGAGTGAGAGGTCAAGTGGGCCTTAGGAAGCATCATTAAGAACAAAGCTAATGGAGGTGGTGAAACTCCAGCTGAGCTATTTCAAATCCTAAAAGATGATGCTGTGAAAGCACTGCACTCAACATGCCAGCAAATTTGGAACACTCATCAGTGGCCACAGAACTAGTCCATTGTTCATTCCAATCCCAAAGAAAGGCAATGTCAAAGAATGTTCAAACTACTGCACAATTGCACTTGTCTCACACATTAGCAAAGTGATGTTCAAAATTCTCCAAGCCAGGCTTCAACAGTGTGTGAACCATGAAATTCCACATGTTCAAGCTGGATTTAGAAAAGGCAGAGGAATCAGAGAACAAATTGCCAATATCCGTTGGATCATAGAAAAAGCAAGAGAGGTCCATAAAAACATCTACTTCTGCTTCATTGACTACTCTAAAACCTTTGACTGTGTGGATCACAACAAACTGTAGAAAATTCCTCAAGAGATGGGAGTACCAGACCACCTTACCTGACTCCTGAGAAATCTGTACACAGGTGAAGAAGGAACAGTTAGAACTGGACATGGAACAACGGACTGTTTCCAAATTGGGAAAGGAGTATGACAAGGCTGTATATTGTCACCCTGCTTATTTAACTTATATGCAGAGTTCATCATGAGAAATGCTGGGCTAGATAAAGCACAAGCTGGAATCAAGATTGCAGGGAGAAATATCAATAACCTCAGATATGCAGATGACACCACCCTTATGGCAGAAAGTGAAGAGGAACTAAGCAGGCTCTCGATGAAAGTGAAAGAGGCGAGTGAAAAAGCTGGCTTAAAACTCAACATTCAAAAAACGAAAATCATCGTATCTGATATCATCACTTCATGGCAAATAGATGGGGAAACAATGAAAACAGTGAGAGACTATTTTGAACTATGATGTTGGAGAAGACTCTTGAGAGTCCCTTGAACTGCAAGGAGATCAAACCAGTCCATCCTAAAGGAAATCAATCCTGAATATTCATTGGAAGGACTGATGCTATAAAGAAGGCTGAGCACACTGAAGAATTGGTGGTTTTGAACTGTGGTGTTGGAAAAAACTCTTGAGAGTTCGCTGGACAGCAAGGAGATCAAACCAGTAAAGAAAATCAACCCTGACCATTCATTGGAAGGATTGATGCTGAAACTGAAACTCCAATACTTTGGCCACCTGATGTGAGGACTCATTGGAAAAGACCCTGATGCTGGGAAAGATTGCAGGCAGGAGGAGAAGGGAAATACAGAGGATGAGATGGTTGGATGGCATCACCGACTTGATGGACAGGAGTTTGAGTGTTGGTGATGGACAGGGAGGCCTGGTGTGTTCCAGTCCATGGGGTCTCAAAGAGTCAGACACACTGAGTGACTGAACTGAACTGAGCGACTAACACTTTCACTTTCAGAGAACTAAGAACCAAGTGTGTAATCCTTGATTGGGTTCTGGATCTGGGGGAAAAAAAAGTTATAAGGGCATTAGCAGTATAATTGGAGAGATGATTGCATCGGTGTTCAATCCCTGAGCACATTAAGGGTGTTGGGATTTCCTGGGAGGGGAAGCTTGGTGCTAACTTTTTGCTTGGGAATGTGTGTGTTGAGATAGGAGGGAGCACGTGCGTTGGATCTGGGTGAGGGGAATGCAGACGTCCCTGGGCAGATGGCCCTGTGGGTTGAGTTTTCCAGCTCCAGAGATGGGTAGGCATGAATGAGGACTTCTTTCTGGGCCCCTGAAAAGAGCCTGCCCTGCTCTGGGC
The DNA here is from genome assembly GCF_963930625.1 of Muntiacus reevesi. NCBI lineage: Eukaryota > Metazoa > Chordata > Mammalia > Artiodactyla > Cervidae > Muntiacus > Muntiacus reevesi. Next base: position 146,803,452 of record NC_089271.1, on the reverse strand, counting down.
ATCTTCTTTCTGGGTCCCGCGGAGCCAGACACCCAGCTGCGTCCAAGGTGTTCCTTGGACACTGGCGATAGCAGAGCTGAGCTAGCCGGTGGGACTGGGCGCCAGGGCAGAGGCTAACTTTGGTTTCTGTTCTGCCTGGCCTCTGTTTCCCAATCCGCAGAGTGGGGTTGGGAGAGGCAACCCAGCTGTGGGCGCCCCTCGAATTATGGCGTCAACCCCTCCTCCTCTGCTGACCCTGGGTGAAAGGGGCGTTCCCCAGACCTTCCAGGGGGCCGCAGGGCCTGTGGGACCCTGAGTCATCCGGTCCAGGGCTCTTTTCTCAGACTACCCTCCTCGCCCCGCTCAGAGATTATCAAATCAGAGCATCTGGGACTGATGCTGAGGGCCTTCCACCTGGAGCCCCCGGCCTCCTAAGGCCGGGGCCGGAGATTCACCACGGCTGGGGACGGGGCCGGGGGACCGGAGGGGTAGGGGCCGTCGATCGGGCCGCGAAGCGCGGGAGAGACCCGGCCAGCGCGCGGGGGACCGGACCGGCTGGGCGGCCCAGCCTCGCTCGCGTCGCCGCCGCGGCGCGCTCTTTGTCTGCGGCCTCACGCCCGGAGGGGCGGGGCGAGCGCGCCCGGACCCCGCCCACAGCCGTATCGGCCCCGCCCCCTCCGGGGCCGCCGCTGCCTCGCCGCGGGCGGGGGTTGGAGCCTTGCCTCTGGCTTTGCTGATCAGGCACCTGCCTGATCCCGACTGCGTCGCCGCCGAGCTATCTGCGTTGCTGTTTTCTGACCCCTTGCACCTGTGTCCTCTCGTTGCCCTCATATCCCCACCATGTCCCACCGGACACCGCTGTCCCTTCTGCTGCTCCGCCGCCGTTTGCCTCGCTCTTGCCCCCTCCCCCCCACCACGTGTTTCCCTGGATCCCCCACCCCCCCACATATACCCCCTTTTCCAGGTCTGTCCCTCGCTCTTTTTTGGCATTGAAATTTTTTTCGTCTTCTGAACCTACCTTTCCCAACAAGCATTCAAATGCTCTCACGCGTCTGTCCCGGTAGAAACCAAACCTAGGGCTCTCCCACACCCCCAAGCCCCTTCCACCCCATTCTCTGCAAAAGTTCCCAAAGGCTGAGTCTATACAGGCCGGCTGGGCGTCCCCCTCCCTGACTGCCTTCTTTTAACCAATCTAGAGGGCCCTTCTGCGTCCTGATCCGGTCCAACCTCCCCTGCTTGGTACACTGTCTTGCCCAGCTTCCCTTCTTCACTTTCCTTCTCTCTGGGTGACTAAGCTCTGTGTCTCTGCAACTGCTCAATGTCAAGGTGCCTTCGGGTCCTCCTTGGGCCTCTTATCTCACCCTACACTCAATCCCTGGCTGATATACCTCCATCTCAGCATGTATATACTTCCCTTGTAGCTCAGACGGTAAAGTGTCTGCCTACAATGCAGGAGACCCAGGTTCGATCCTTGAGTCAGGAAGATCTCCTGGAGGAGGAAATGGCCACCCACTCCAGTACTCTTGCTTGGAAAATCCCAAGGACAGAGGAGCCTGGTAGGCTACAGTCCATGATTTCGCAAAGAGTTGGACACGACTGAGTGACTTCACTTCACTTCACTTCAGCATTTTAAGTCAAGAACAGTCAATCCCACTTGAATTCAACAATAATGGTCATATGACATTTGGTTTGGTGGCTTGGCTGGAGACTCATTTAGATGGAGTGGGGGATATTTGCAAGTCTCAGGAACTTCAAATCAGAGATCAAGGTTTGCATTGGGGCTTCCCTGGGGGCTCAGTGGTGAAGAATCTGCCAGTGCAGGAGTCATGGTTTGAGCCCTGGTCCACACATGCTGCGCAGCAACTGAGCCCATGTGCCAAGAGAAGCCACCGCAATAAGCCTGTGCACGACAACTCAAGAGTAGCCCTTGGCTCGCTGCACGTGGAGAAAAGCCCTCTCAGCAACAAAGACCCAGCACAGCCAAAAATTAACAAATTTAAAAACTTATTTTTTAAAAAACAATCTTCATTGAGTAAAACCAGTTCCCCAAGTCCTGCCTCTCCCCCACCTCTGTGTCTTTTCCAGTGGCCCACATCTTTGTGAGGGTGCCTGTGGTCTCTGTGGGTTCAGGGAGCAGTTTTAATTTTTTATTGTGGGCAACGAGGTATGTCATAAAGTTTCCCATTAGTGACATTTGAGTACTTTCAATGTGGTGTCATTGTCACTACCACCTAGTTCCAGAACATGGTGATCACTCCCAAAGGGAACTTCCTACCATTATGCAGGCTCTCCCCACTCTCTTGGCCCTCCTCGACTTTCTGTCCCAATGGATTTGCCTATTCTGGAATCATACAGCATGTGGCCTTCTGTGCCTGCCTTCTCTCACTTGGCCGGGCTGCCAAGCTGTATTCATCCATGCTGTATTATTAGCATGTATCAGGACTTCGCTCCTTTATATGGTGGAATGATCTGCCGGGTGGATGTTCCCCCATTATGCTTGTTCATCTGCTGGTGGACATGGAGGAGGCTTCCAAATTCTGCCTATTTAGAAAAATGCTGCTGGGAATTTCCCTAGCAGTGCAGTGGTTAGGACTCAGTGCTTTCACTGCTGGGGCCCAGGTTCAATCCCTAGTCATGGAACTAAGATCCCTGCAAGCTGCGCCACAAGGCCAAAAAGAAAAATCCAAAAAAACAATAGTGCCGATATGAGCATTTGTGTACAGGCTTTTGTTAGGGTGCCTGTTTTCCATTCTCATGGTTATGCTGGATTGTATGACAGCTCTAGAGTTTTCCACATCCACTGTTCTCCATTGACGTTCCTGCAGCCTCTTGCCCTCTCTTACTTCACTCCTTCTAATCCCTCTGAATCCTGGAGAAGCCCTGTGGAGATAGCATAGCAGGGCCTTGTGCCTGGAATCCTTGTTCTCACCCCCTGGGGTTCCCTTCAGTGCACGGGCAGTGCACAGTGACCCAGGAACCCAGACTCATTGCCCCAGTTCAGCCTCTGATGCCGGGGTCCTCCCCTTCCTTGCTCATCTCCCCAACACCCTGGATTGTTAGAAGGGTCTTCCCCTGCCCACCACAACTGCCTCCCACTTAGCCTTTGGAGCTTGGGTTGAGCTGGTCCCTGTGCCAGGTGTGTGCCAACTGTGTCTCCTCTCCCCTACTCCTCCCACCCTCGCCCCTCTCCCAGCTTCCACAGGCACCTGCCCTCCAGTTGTTGGAGGGGTCCCATCCCAGGGCCTGGCTTACTTTGAGGGGTTGGGGTGAGCAGGGCCCCCTCTGAAGGCAGACCTAGGGGCCTGCTGTGTTCTCCCCCTGACTGGTGCCTCGTGGGTCAGTGTGCCCCCACCCCTGGGGCCTCCTGCTGCCTTCTGCTCAGACACGGGGCTGGGGGAGCTCAGGGCCCACTCCTTGGCCACCCACAGAAAACCCCTTCTGCAAATGCAGCCCTAGAGCCAGTGGCGGGGTGCACATGGGGGAAATGGAGGGTGGGAGGGAGTCTGCTCGGTCCTGCCCTAGGCCTGAGACTAATTGACAGCCCCATGACAAGCCCCTTCTCGAGCCTTCCAGAACCAGCTTCCTGGTGTTCCCTGGGGTGGGCCTGGGACCCTCCTGGCCACTTCCCCTAAGGGTGGGCACTGCGATCCACTCAGGGGATCCAAGATCCTGGGAGCTGCCCCTTCTGTTTCAGGGACACCTGGTCAAGAGTGTGCCTCCCCCGAGCTTCCCCAGCTCAGATCTGGATGTGAAGTCTGATGTGACTTTATCACCACTGCTCCCAAGGGGCCTGAGCCCAAAGGCCACACCATGCCCCATCCCCCTACCGGGCCAGGGCTGCCCAGGGGCCAGGAACACAAAGCTTCCCCTGAGCCTGGGGCCTTGGGAAAAAACTCAGAGCAGGGCACAGGCTAGATTGTCTGTTTTCTCTAGGTAGCCAAGTAATGTTTACAGGAGAAAACGCTGTAAAGAACAAAAGACAAAAGTCACCTAGAAATACTAATTCTCAGAGATAACCAACCACTGCTGGGAGAGTCGCTCAGTTGTGTTCCACTCTTTGTGACCTCTGTGAAATTCTCCAGGCCAGAATACTGGAGTGGGTAGCCTTTCCCTTCTCCCGGGGATCTTCCCAACCCAGGGATCAAACCCAGGTCTCCTGCACTGCAGGCAGATTCTTTACCAGTTGAGCCACCAGGGAAGCCCAAGAATACTGAAGTGGGTTGCCTTTCCCTCCTCCAGGGGATCTTCCCAACCCAGGGATCAAACCCAGGTCTCCTGCCTTGCAGGCAGATTCTTTACCAGCTGAGCTATGAGTAAAGCCCCAACCACCGCTGACATTCTTCCATTTTCATGAATTTCCTTCCAGTCTTTAAAGAAAGGATTGTGTAATAATACTGATGCAGGTACAAATGAATATATATATGTCAGGCGTGCCCATTCCAAATAGTTTTCACAGCCCCGTGCAGTCTCCAAGCTGCACACTTGTGGCACTATGATGCTCCTGTGGGCTTATATCTCCCTTTGCACCTGCACCCCATCAGCTCTCGAAACTGGGCTCACACTGAGCTCTCCCAGCAGGTCCTTTTTGCTTGATAGTTTATTATGAGACTTGCTATCTTTTTGAAGTCCAGCAATGCTGTCTTTTTGAAGTCCATAAACAGTTTTTCAAAAAACAATTTAGCCATGGTATATAAAGTTGGGAAGAAAGCAAATTCTCAGATCTTCATTTCCCTGGAACAAATGTTTCTATATATTCTTTTGCAGTCTTTTTCTGTAAACATACATTTTACATGATAGTCATCAGAATTCATGTGCCATTTTATATCTTTTTTGAGAAACGCTTGTTAGAAGACTCTGGTAGGGCAGCTGTACATTTCCATGAGGCAGACACTTGTACTAAAGACTACTGTAAAGTTTTTGGCATTAGAAATAATGCTGGTACCTCCATACATTAAATATAGAATGACCATATGGCCCCAAATATTTGAAAACAGGGTCTCGAACCCTTGGACACAAATGTTCACCATAGTGCGATTCATAATTGCCAAAATGTAGAAACAAACCAACGTGTGTTGAGGGATGACCTATTTGTCCACTCAGTGCAGTTTTCTGGAATAGGTTGCAATGTTACCCATAAAAAAATGAAGTACTGATGCCTGCTGTCATATGGATGGAGCTAGAAAACATTTTGTGGAAAAATGCCAGACATACTGGACCACCTGTTGTAGGATTCCACTTAGGAAATGTCTAGAGGCAGTTGAAAGAAAGAAAGATTGGTGAGTGCCGGCCAGGGGCGGAGGGGGGTGGTGAATTTGGAGAGAATGGGTAGGGCATCTCCTTTTGGGGGCTGAAAATGTCCTGGAATTAAATAGACGTGATGGTTGCATGACTGTTCGGAGGCATGAAATGCCACTGAGTTGTACACCTGAAATAGTTAAAATGGTAAATTTGATGTTTGCTCTATTTTCGTACACACAAAAAAAATGAATGCTGCTCTGTTCTGAATATCCTTATCATTCATGTAATCTAAATTCTGATTATTTTAGGATCTATTATTTATAAGAAATGTACTGGATAAAAGGATATGATGAATATTAGCAAGGTTCTTTCTAGTTATCAAAAGATTCCTCCAGCAAGTTGACCATCTTGTGTTCAGGGGTGAAACTGAGCCCAGGCCCACACAGAATGCACCTGACTGGGGATCGCTTCTGGGTCTAAGCAGGACTGGGTGCCCCAGCTCTGCCTGGGAGACAGACGCGGGTAACAGTGCTGAGGGCCACTTGGAGCACTTCTCCGAGCCAGGGTTGTGCCATCAGTCCTTGGGCCTGCTGACATGCACCCTGAGCCTTTGACCTCCCACGCTGGGAGGCGAGGCCCATGGGTAGCCTCCAGAACCTGATGGAATGCGAGTCACCCTGAAACCGCCTGCTTGGCATTCTCCCTGGGGTGGGGGGGCTCGGAAGGGACACACCAGGGCACTTCGCCTTAAGTGAGTGTAGGTGTCCTCAAAGCAAGAAAGAAGGGCATTGGAGGGGGAGAAGGCGCCACAGGGGCCCAGCAAATGAAAAAGCTTGGCTGGAGTGCCAAGACCATCCCCACCCCATCCACAGCTGCCACCCCAAAATCCCCTCCAACTCAACCAAAGCCCTACTTTCTCCCCCCAACCCAGGGGTACCCACCATCCACACATCCCCAGCCCCTACTATATATAGTCTGCTCCCTGCCCCTCACCAGCTGGAGATGCTAACCATGATGGGCATGTCTGGGTGAATGGATAGTCATGCCGTGTTCTGCTCTGTGTGCTTTTTGGCTGGTCCTGGAAAACAGGCACTAAGAGACATCCACCTGACAGATGAGGAAATGGGGGAGGCTAAAGGATTCACCCATGACAAATTGCCTGGGCCAGAAGCCTCTGTGCCCCAAGTCTCACCCCTTCCACATCCTAATAGGTAACAGCAGCTGTCCCTCCACATGGACGTGTTCTGGATTGTTTCTCGAGTATTGCACGTGTACTGCCATCCAACCTCAAGGTGGGCCTTGTGGGCCTCAGCGTTCTTTCCATCCCTGACCCTTTCCTCCCCTCCCTTGTCTAGGGGGATTCAGGTTTGTCACCCCGAGGTACATTTTCTCCTATCTGTGATGTTCATAAGCATGTGTATTGCCACAAACCATGTGTATGAATATACCTCAATTTTTGAATCCATTCTACCAATGGCAGACCTGCACTCTTTCTGGTATTTACATCCCAGTGTCCTGAAGGGGCATCTTCTCAACCCTCCTCAAAAGGGTTCGGGGTCCCTTTTCCTGGAATCCCTGCTTTCCTACTGAGTTCTGGATTTTTCCAGTGTTCTGTTCAGTTCAGTTCAGTTCAGTCGCTCAGTCGTGTCCGATTGTCTGCGATCCCATGGACTGTAGCACACCAGGCCTCCCTGTCCATCACCAACTCCTGGAGTTTACCCAAACTCATGTCCATCAAGTCGGTGATGCCATCCAACCATCTCATCCTCTGTCGTCCCCTTCTCCTCCCGCCTTCAATCTTCCCCAGCATCAGGGTCTTTACAAATGAGTCAGCTCTTCGCATCAGGTGGCCAAAGTATTGGAGTTTCAGCTTCAACATCAGTCCTTCCAATGAATATTCAGGACTGATTTCCTTTAGGATTGACTGCTTGGATCTCCTTGCAGTCCAAGGGACTCTCAAGAGTCTTCTTCAACACCACAGTTCAAAACCATCCATTCTTTAGCGCTCAGCTTTCTTTATAGTCCAACTCTCACATCCAGTCATGACTACTGGAAAAACCATAGCCTTGACTAGATGGACCTTTGTTGGAATTGTTCTATAGGAGTTCTTTACTCTGGATAATCCTGTGTCTGTTCTATGCCTGTCCTAACTGTAGTTATGATGTCTTTTGTTATCCAGAAGTCTTATAGTTTAACACAGTCAGAGCGATTCCTTTTTCCATTCTTGTTTGCCCATGTTTTATCTTCAGGCAATTCCCTTGCCATTTGGTGGTTAGGCCTGGGTGCTTTCGCTGCCATGGCCCACATTCAGTCCCTGGTCTGATCCCTGGTCAGGGAACTAACATTCTGCAAGTTATGAGGCCCGGCCAAAAGAAATAGAAAAAATGGCTTCTCTATGTCAGCACCATAAAAACACTTTTCTCACTCCTCCTAATTAGTTTTAAAGCTTGATCCATTTAGGACTTGGGTCCATTTCGAATTGGTTTGGTGTGGGTTTGGAGCAGTGGCAGCCGGCCAAGGAGGTGGGGCGTGCCTCCAGCGAGTGTAGGCTGTGGTCTTACCCTGCGGGGGACTCTGATGGGCTAGTTTTGCGTTCACACCTGTCCAGACAGGAGCAGGGACATTTGAATGGTGGCTTGGCCCGTGCATGCACGTCTTTCTCTTCTTCGTGGTTGAAGGATGAGGGAGCATGAGAAGTGCAGAATACTGCTTTGATCCTTGCCCTGAATGTCGCCATCTTGTCGGTAGCCCTCACCCTCCCTGGGAGGGGCTCACATCTTACCTGTCTTGCCCTGTTCCTGCCCCTTATTAGCTCTGGGGATTCAACGGGATGGCTGAGGAGGAGAGGAGGTTGAAGGTGCCCCAGGAGCTTGTGGCAGGAGCGGCCCCGGAGCTCTAAGCCTCTGCACCCAGAGCTCTGCTTCTGCCCAGTGCCACATAGGTCAAGGATCGGATAGCTGCAGGGTTGTCACAGGGGTAGCCTGGATCTGCGTGTGTGTGCCCATCCCCCTCTTGACATCCCAGCCCACCCAGCTCTCCCCTCCCACTGCCTGGGCCCGGTTTCCATAGCAACACTGCGGCTGGGTACCGTTTCCAGGGAGAAATACATCCTTGTGTTTCTCAGCATCACCTGAGCGTCCCACTGCATACTATGAAAATGTGAAACGCGCCTCCTTCCAAAAATCCTGAGCGCAGCAGCTCCACACGTCCCCTTCTGGACTTAAGGGCAATGGGGTATCAGTTAATGTCCTGAAAAACCCTGGTTGGGTGTGTTTGTCGATTTCTGTGTTGTGAATATTCCCACCATGACCACCACCCTGGCATCACCAATTGCCGGGTTGGGAAGAAACGCGCAGCCACCCACCACCCTGTGGCATGTCCTTCCACACACACTAGACTGAAGGAACCCTAAGGGGCCAGATAACTGGAAATGTAGTAGTTAGAAAGCCATGAGTTCGGAGGATTCATGGCCTTTGTTTTTAAGATAATTCATTTAGTTGTACACTTGTACCATCGAAAGGTCGATACTGGATGTGCATTAATGGATGCCTCAAACATTCCCTGACCCTTTTGGCTCTGCTAAGGGCTTCAAGACCAGTCCGCCCATTCCCTTGGCCCCCAGCCTTAACCAGACCAGCCATCACACACCCCCTCATGTACATAGCAGCTGGTCCTTTTCTCCCGCGCACCTCCCTTCCCTCCTCCTTTTATAACTGCAACCTCCTTGGCTCTCTTGATCCTCTAGGGCTGTGCTGACCACATTCTACAACTAATATCTGTCTCCTTGATACTTTTTGATCCAATAATTCCACTTCTGGAAATGTTCTCCATCACCACCTAGATTATACAAAGACATACATAGATAATAGGTACAGAATGTACAAAAAAAAGGTGTCTCTGCAACCTTCTTTCTGACTGAGAACCACTAGTGATAGACAGTAGAGACCAAACCAACACAGAGTGGATGGTCCATGCATAGGCTGCCTGTAGTCACAAAGTGAGAAATGACCAAGGAGGAGATATGCCAACAGTCACAGCTTTTGCATCCCTGAGACGGTGGGTGATTTCTGTCTTCTTCTTTAGGATTTTCTGACTTTTTCAAATGTTCTACAGTAAAACTCTTTATTTGCTGATTAGACGAACCTGATTAAAAAATCTTTCCCAACTATGGAAAGATTGGGGAGAGAGGAAAAAGTTTCCTGAAATTGCTATCTACAAAGGCCATACCCAGGTAGCCACAAGATGACTATCTGGGTTCCATGACTCAGAGGAGCCACCAGCTGTCCAGGGGTCCTTAGGACTCTGTGCTTTCCTGGAACGACACTCAGGGACTGGCCTGTTCTTGACAGCCTGGAAACCACGATTTTGCAACTATACTGGCCATCTTGGTGAAAACCCTCATTCCTGGAGATGCCCAGCTTGGGGAAGCACTGTCACAATTGAAGACTGGGACAACCATGGTCTTATCAGGGCCACTTCCTCAGCCCCTCTCTTGGGCTCAGGTGTGTGGCATCCTTTTCTCTGTGGCAAGCCTTGGCTGCCTTGAGGATGGAGATCCAGTCCTTTGAGGCTTTTTGCTCTTCGCGGCACTTGCATCTGAGCCCGTTTGTGGATTGACTTCTGTTGGCAGAAGGCAGTCAAGGTCTCCCTCCCAACTCGGATGCTCAAAGGAGGAGGAGGGTGGCCCAGCAGGGCTCTAGGCGAGGCTCCCCAGCCCTTGAGGTGTGGCCTGTCATCCCCAGATGGCTCCATGTGGTGGTGGAGGGGGCCGGGGTCAGCAGGGCCCCAATGCGTCCTCACTGGGGCGTGTCTCTGCCACAGGTGAACGGGAAGGAGCTCTCCAAGCTGTCTCAGGAGCAGACCCTGGAGGCCCTGCGCGCCTCCAAGGAGCCCCTGGTGATCCAGGTGCTGAGACGCAGTCCCCGCCTCCGGGGGGATGGCTCCTGCCACGACCTGCAACTGGTGGACAGTGGCACTCAAACGGACATCACCTTCGAGCATATCATGGCGCTGGGCAAGCTGCGCCCACCCACCCCGCCCATGGTCATCCTGGAGCCGTTCGTCCCATCTGAGCTGTGAGTCGCCCTCAGGAGGGCCCCGGACCCTGCCTCCAGAGAGGGCATTGTCGCAGCTCTGGGCATGGCGGGGAAACCCCAACTGGGTGCCTTCTATGGCAGAAAGTAGGCTCCTTGGCCTCCAGAACTGACTGTCATAACCCAGGGCTCAGGAATCTCCGGGCTTCTAGCCTCTGGCTGGAAGCCAGCTGGTTTTGGGCCCGGGGGGTCTGACACGCAGGCTCCCCATTGTATCTACCCCCAGGGCCATGGGAGGACCGTGCTGGGACCTTGCTGCCGGAAGGTTGGGGTCCTCAGCTATTCTTCCATTCTCTCTTCTCCGTTGCCAGCATCACCTCTCGAAACTTCTTGCATCTTTGTCTGTTCCATTCCTGTTCCTGCTTTCAACTTCCTCCATCCCTTTGACTTTCTTCTTTGGCCCGGTTGCAAGAAGGGCCTCTCCTCCGGGCCTGATGGCTCATGACCGTGTGAGCACTGACTTGTCTCACTAGTTTCCCAGGCAGCAGGGAGGTGGTCCCGTGGTCCCATCCTCTGCAGAGAGGCAGACCCAGGGCTGGCAGTGTCCAGGCTTAGCCTAGGGGCCAGGAGGGCTGCCTCTGGATGGAGACTGGGTCCTGCTCCGCTGCCCAGCCATCCTCCAGGGTCTGGATAACTCCTGGGGGCACTGCGTGAGTGGGTCCAGTGCCAGCTGGGAGGGGCGCCTGCTGGCTGGCATGGTGAGAGGCATCGAGCTGGAGGTCAGGACGGGATGGTGCAGGGCAGGGTGAGGAGCTTAGGCATGCCTGGGTCCTTGGTGCGGACGACCTTGCAATCTCGTTCAAGACATATTCCCAGTCTGCCTGGGTGCGTGTAGTGCAGGAGGAGGGGTATGGAAGAGGTAGCTGGGCTGCCACCTGATGCCCCACTTCTCCTGGGCAGCCCCCCCATCAGTCATGAGTATTATGACCCGGCGGAGTTCATGGAGGGCGGCCCGCAGGAGGCAGACCGGATGGACGAGCTGGAGTACGAGGTGAGACGGGCGGCCAGCCCTAGGATAGCTGTTGGCCGCCCAGCTGGGGCCTGGCTCCTGCCACCCTCAGGTGGCCAGATCTCATGGCCCTGTCCTGTGTGTGGCTTTTTACTCGGGCCCAAGGGCCAAGTTGGGCTGAGTCAGGGAGGGCACGCGTGAGATCCCTTGCTCGGTCTGTGTTGCTGAGTCTGTGTCCCGTGCCTTTGTCTATCCCATGAGTCCCGTGTGTCCTGTGTGTGTGTGTCCTGGGTGTTTCCTGCGTTAGGGGAGACCACGGGACCTGCACACCATTTTGGATGGTAAGAGAGAGCCTTGGGAGCTCGGCTGACGTGACACAGTCCTGGGGTCAGGACTGAGCTGAGGCTGTACCCGCCCCCCACGGCTTCTCATCATCTGTTTCTTCATCCCCCTTGGCAGGAGGTGGAGCTGTATAAAAGCAACCACCGGGACAAGCTGGGCCTGATGGTCTGCTACCGCACAGATGAGGAGGAGGACCTGGGCATCTACGTGGGAGAGGTATGAAGCTGGGAGGAAGCAGGGGTCTTCTCGAGGGCTCCATGCAGCCTCCCTGTGCAGCAGCACCCAGGAGGGACCAGGGCACCCCAGGGTTCTAAGGCTGCCCAGAAGGAGCCCACTTAGCACCACAGGGAGGCTGTTGGTCAGCGAGGCCAGGGTAGCCCATGGCTTCCGTGTGTGTGTGCAGTCAGCTGGTCCTCCCCACAGGCACTGGGCTTGTAGTGGAAGAGCCCTTCCCAGTGATCACAGGGGTCCTTCTCCTCACCTGTCTGCCATGCTCAGAAAGTCAGCCCCCTGTTCACTTGTGGGGCTGCCCTGAGACTGCCTCTTCTTACCAAACGGGCACCTTAGTGGAGGGGGCCGAGGCCCCATTGATGCCCGTGCCTTGCAGGTGAATCCCAACAGCATTGCAGCCAAAGATGGCCGGATCCGCGAGGGAGACCGTATCATCCAGGTGAGCTTGGGGGACAGGCTCTCTCCCGCTCAGAGCCTAACCTGAGGCCGGGCAACCCCCCACACCCCTGTGCCTGAAACCAGGGCTAGGACTCATTTCTCTGCTACACAACCACACCCCCAGCTCCTGTGTACCCATGGGATCTGCTGGCATGGCAGGCCACTTGCCAGCCTTTCCCTCCGTGCCCCCAACATGAGCAGGTCTCCCACTCCACGTGTGTCTCCGAGCACACGTGCTCTTGGGTGGGCCAGGCGGTCTCTGTCCATAGCATCTTCCACTTGCCTCCATCTTGCCAGACCCCAAGAACCCATCCTGGCCCAGGGTGCTTGCTTTGTAACTCCAGGGGAGGGGGACCCCTGTAGCTCAACTGGGGCCTGCCCCCGCGCTAGCCCTGGGGTCTCCGTTGATGGTCCCTGGCCTGCCGCAGATAAATGGCATGGATGTCCAGAACCGGGAGGAAGCGGTGGCCATCCTGAGTCAGGAAGAAAACACCAACATCTCCCTACTGGTGGCCCGGCCCGAGAGCCAGGTGGGTGTGTGCTCACTCAGATGTCCTGGGCCCCCCAACCCTGGGTTAGGGTTCGGGCTTTCTGGCACTGATGGGGGGCGGGGGGGTGTGTTTCCAGGGCCCATTGCCCTCTGTGGCCTCTGATGAAAGGAGGGGGGGCTCTGGGGTGGTCCTTGAGGCCACAGGGACAGCACAGGCCTGTCTCTGCAGCTGGCAAAGCGCTGGAAGGACAGTGACCGGGACGACTTCCTGGATGACTTTGGCTCTGAGAATGAGGGCGACCTGCAGGCGAGGAAGCTGAAATCCCCCCCGGCCCAGCAGGTGAGGAAGGGGGCGGGATGTGCGGGGAACGGGGTGCCAGAGAGCAGAAGGAGGAGGGAGTGGGGGGCTGTAGGAGATGGAGCAGACCCAAAAGAAGCTCTTGCAATCCCCACCCCCTGGCAATGAACCCCCCACCCCTCCCTCCCACCCGATGGGGCCCCCACTGAGCAGGACTCCTCTTGCCGCCCCAGCTTGGACATGAAGAGGAAAAAGGGGCCCCCGAGGCGGGCCCAGGCCTGCACAACAGCCAGGAGCTGGACAGTGGGGTGGGCCGGACAGACGAGAGCACCCGCAACGAGGAGAGCTCCGAGCACGACCTGCTGGGGGACGAGCCCCTGAGCACTGCCAACACGCCTGGGCCCTTGCGCAAGTTCGGCCTGCAAGGGGACGCCCTGCAGAGCCGTGACTTCCACTTCAGCATGGACTCCCTGCTGGCCGAGGGCGCGGGGCTGGGCAGCAGTGACGTGCCAGGCCTCACAGACGAGGAGTATGAGCGCTACCGCGAACTGCTGGAGATCAAGTGTCACCTGGAGAATGGCAATCCGCTGGGCCTGCCCTTCCCCCAGGCCGCGGCTGGCCACGGCGCCCTGGACGTCAACCGCAATGAAAGCGCGGGCCACGAGCTGGCTGTGCTGGAGGAGGAGCTGCGGCACCTGGAGTTCAAGTGCCGCAACATCCTGCGGGCTCAGAAGATGCAGCAGCTGCGGGAGCGCTGCATGAAGGCCTGGCTGCTGGAGGAGGAGAGCCTGTACGACCTGGCGGCTGGTGAGCCCAAGAAGCACGAGCTGTCTGACATCTCTGAGCTGCCTGAGAAGTCGGACAAGGACAGCACCAGCGCCTACAACACGGGCGAGAGCTGCCGCAGCACCCCACTGCTGGCCGAGCCCCTGCCCGAGAGCCCCCTGCGGCGGGCGGCCGCAGCGGTGGGCAACTCCAACCTCAACCGGACCCCCTCGGGAGCCCCTGGCGCCGCCCACCCCAAGGCTGCTGCCCCTCCTCTCCCGGGGAGCCCCACCAAGTTCCGATCCCTCTCCCGGGATCCCGACGTGGGCCGGAGACAGCACTCGGCCGAGGAGCGGGTCCGCCACGGCCCCAAAATGGGGGTGGCCCTGGAGCGCGTGGGCCCTGAAGGCAGCCCCTACCTGTCACGGCGCCACCGCAGCCCGGGTCAGGAGGGCAAGCACTACCACAGCTGCCTGCAGCTGGCAGCCCCACGCGGCCTCGAAGACCTGGGCCCCGGCCCCTTGAGTGTGGCTGCTGGCCCCCGGGTGGGAGGGGGGGCCGCGGCTGTGGCCCCTGAAGCGCCCCGCACGGAGTGGAAGGTCAAGGTGCGCAGCGATGGGACCCGCTACGTGGCCAAGCGACCCGTGCGTGACCGCCTCCTGAAAGCCCGGGCCCTGAAGATCCGTGAGGAGCGCAGTGGCATGACCACAGATGACGATGCAGTGAGCGAGATGAAGATGGGCCGCTACTGGAGCAAGGAAGAGCGGAAGCAGCACCTGATCCGGGCCCGGGAGCAGCGGAAGCGGCGCGAGTTCATGATGCAGAGCCGGCTGGAGTGCCTGCGGGAGCAGCAGAATGGAGACAGCAAGGCTGAGCTTAACATCATCGCCCTGAGCCACCGCAAGACCATGAAGAAGCGAAACAAGAAGATCCTGGACAACTGGATCACCATCCAGGAGATGCTGGCCCATGGTACGCGTTCGGCCGATGGCAAGCGGGTCTACAACCCTTTGCTGTCGGTCACCACCGTGTGAACACCCTCTGTGCTCCCGGGCGTGGGTCCAGCGATCTGACCAGACCCCCGTCTCCCGCCCTCCCTTAGCATCTAGCGTATGTCTGTGTGTCAGCGTGGGACTTTGCTACCCAGATAGAAGCCCCTGCAGAGAAGGGATGCCTCTCCTCATCAGCAACTTCCTTCTCCCCAGGGAGAACGACCACATCCACAGGTGGCCTGGGGACAGACCTGTATCTGCCTCCCTTCAGCCATAGGATGTGTGTGTGTGTTTGTGTGTGTGACATGAACCCAGGCACATGTATGCACACACACATGTACTTCCCTCTAGAGTGGCTACTTGGGGACAGGGAAGTCTGCTGAAAAGGAGAGGCAAAGAAGACTGTCCTAAGCACAAGAGAATGTCCATTATTTGTAGACAGAGGCAACCCTGATTTTTTGTGGCTCTTTCCCTTTTCTGTGCTTGCTAATTGTTTTGGTTTGTTTCTTTTGTTTTGTGGACCTGCTCTGGAGCCTGGCAGCTCCTTCAGGCAGCCTGACCAAGGTGGTATCCCCAAGTTATGGCTGGAAAGGAGGGGGTGGGGGGAAGAAGGGACCGGGGCGGGGGAAGTTTGGGGGTGGGAGGGAAGGTGGGGAGATGAAGGCAAGAAGGGGAAGCAGCTTTGCTGAGGGCCTCCCCTCCGAGGTGTGGGGACAGGGAGCATAGGTGTAGCTTGCCAGGCTCACCCTGGAGGTCACCTCCTTCCCTGGTGGCTGTGGGGACAGAAGGGGCAGTCTCCATCCAAGACAGGAAGCCCAGGCTGTGCCAGACACCCCTGGAGCTTGCCTTCTCTCCTGAGTGCAGGAGGGGTTCAGAAACCAAGTCCCCTGAATTGCAGCAGAAGACCCTCGTGATGAGACCCACGCGGAGCTAGGGAGCGCCCTGGCACTGAGTGACAGGCAGGTGCTGCCAGCTGGGCGGACTGGGGAGCAGATGCCCTTGCACCCCACTTTGCCAGTGTGGACGGGGCCCCCTCAGGAACCTGTGTATCAGTAAGAGCTGGCCTCAGGATCCTTATGCAGTTCAGAGGGCCTCAGATGGGAGGCAGACAAGCTGCCCATCCCTGCCCCCTGCCGGCGTCACAAGAATAAAGCAAGCTGCCTTTTGAGGGTGACTCCTGGTCTCCTGGTATTCATTCTCCAGCACTGGGGGCTGGTTTGGGGCTTGGTGGGTCACAGCGAAGCTGAGAAACAGGGAAGTGTCCTGCACAGTCAGTCTCCAGAATGCCGGGAGGGACAGAGCGCCAAGATCATTTCCGAGGTCAGGCTTGGTCACAGGGATGGTACCCAGGTGTAGGAAGCAGGGCAGAGACTGAGCTCAGGACTGGCAATGGCCTGGCGCTGGCATGTGCCTGAGGTCAACGCCCTAGCTCTGGTCAGGTCCTAGAGAAGTGGTTCAGGGAGAGCCCTATGGGGCAATGGGCTGCAGTCTTTTGGAAGGCAACATCTAGCACTCACGAGATGTAAATCAGTGTCTTTTGACCTGATGAGTACCAGATGGCTGTGGGAACTCCCAGAAGGTCCATTCAGCATAGCAGTCCTGATCAGTGCCAGGAACTCTGCCAAGTCTAGCAATTCCAGGGACCATGTGTGTGGCGAGCCCTTGAGCTCGGTCTCTTGAACAGACACAGGACAGGACATTGCCAGCACCTTAAGTGGGTGGGGATACATTTAAACATTTTCTTGGAAGAACAAGAGACTTCCTCTGAATTTCTCTAATTTGCCAAGATTGGTGTGAGCAAGAAATCTGAGTCCATAGCAGAGTGCCCTGCTGTCAGAACAGCGGGGAGGGAAGACCCAGCACGGCACATGGAACACCAGTGGCTTCTTTGTGAAAAGGGGCAAACAGCTGACACCCAAGGCCTCTGGAGCTGGGGGCTAGGCATGCCAACTCTAGGGACATGAGTGTCCTCGGGAGGGGATACTCCACACAGGTCCCCAAGACCCAACACGTCACAGAAAACTGGCTAGAGCAGGTGATCAAGGGCACTCACTTTGATGGCTCTAGAGGCACCTCATTCTTGCTCTGGGGTGGGGTGCCAGATACCCAGGGCTCCCGGGATGGGGTCCAGGACAGGCCTGTAACCTTGGGTCCCCTGGCCATTTGAGAGCTTAGCTCTTATTGGCTCTGGCAGATGTGACATCACAATGGCCTGGACCAGTGACTTCACATTTGGGTCTAACCCTCTCCGGGCAGAGTGGTGATGGAGCCTGCATCTTAAAAGAGCCCCAGGGTGGCCAACCTCTACCGTGCCTTTTTAGGAGCAGTGCTCAGCTAGCAGGCACCTCTGTCTGGAATACAGAAAGCCCCTCAGCCAGGGTGCCCTTGCCCCTTCTGGTCTTAGGGGCACTCAGCTGTGCCCTGGAACCTCCCCATTCCTGCCAGTCACCCCCTGCCCACCTGAGGGTGGGGGCAAGGAGCAGCTAGGATCCCAGATTCCAGAGGAGGTCCCCAGACAAGTCCTTCCATGCTCCCGAGGACAGAGCCTGGAGGAGATCCCCTACCTGCTCAGGTAGGTTTTGAGTCTACCCTCCCTTTTGGTGCAGCCTCCGTGAAGGCTTGTTATTCACTCTGGTAACAGGTGATGGGCGCCAGGTGCTTTGCTGGCGGATCCCAAAACAATCTCTCACTGATGCCCGGGAGGCAGCCAGTTCACAGCTGAGCAAATGTGTGCAGCGGGGAAGGACCCTAGGCACTCCCCCCTCACCCACCGGTGGCAGGAGGGAAATCAAACTGGGCAAGAGGGCTGTGGATTGACTCAGAGCATGGAGCCTGCACAGGAATGCCTGCCAGGTGCTTGGGGGAAGGGTTTGCTAGGAAGCAAGGTGCAAGGCCAGACTGGAAAGGGCTGACTGTGGGCTCCTTGGAAGCTCGGGGGTCTGTCTCTGCCTTTCTCTGGGCCCCACCTAATGCCACGAGATAGGAGCATCCTGGGGTTAACTGGCTGGAGCAGAGAGCCTGCAAGTTTTATCCCTCAGAGAGCTACTAGAACTCGATTCAACAGCATCAGCTCCATAGGGGTGCCTGCAATACCCCCCAGGAAAAACACATAAAGTACTGGTGTGTGGCTTGTGCCCCGAGTTCCAAAGCCCAGGAACCCTTCCG
Source organism: Muntiacus reevesi (assembly GCF_963930625.1). Classification (NCBI taxonomy): domain Eukaryota; kingdom Metazoa; phylum Chordata; class Mammalia; order Artiodactyla; family Cervidae; genus Muntiacus; species Muntiacus reevesi. Next base: position 146,785,472 of record NC_089271.1, on the reverse strand, counting down.
AAGGCCAGAAGGGCTGTGCCTGCATGTGCTGCTAACTCCTGAGTTCCAGGCAAGCTTCCCACACCACTGTCCCTGGGACCCTGCCCTCATATTGGCAGGTGGTCAGAAGGCCCTTCTCTAGGCGGGCCCAGGCAGGCTGGGTGAGGGCAGGTGGACAAGGCCACGCTCTTCCAGAAGACGGCTGGAAAACCACGAAGGCAACCCTGAGAGATGCCGGGCACTGGGCATTCGGTCCCAAAAGCCATCTGGGGGCTAAGAACGGAGTGGTAGTGACAGCCAAGGGATGAAGCAGACACACACGAGGAGGAGGACCTCCAGACCTGTGCTGTCCGCCTGGGTGGACAGATGCTGGGCACCCAGCGCTGCCCATGTGCATGACCCAGCTCCAGTGCTCGGGATAGCCAATAGCTGTTTATTGAAAGAAGCAAGGGTGGGGGCAGGCACCACCCTCAGGCCTGGATGTGGCTCTTGGCGCTAAAGGCCAGGTAGTAGATCACTAAGCCGATAGCTGCGGCCAGGACTTCGGTGGAGACCCAGGGCCCGTTCCAGGTACCCTGCAAGAAAGGAGACCACGGTCGTTCCCACAAGGACAGACAGGGGAGGGGGCCAGCCACTCCAGGGGGCACAAAGACATGCCGGCCACCGTGGCGCAGCCCCCAGTGCCCCCTCAAAGGCAAGGCTGGCCACGTGCCCCACCCCTTCCCTGGGCCGAGCCAGTCCCCTCCTCCAGCTCACCCGATGGTCAACGCTGACCGTGAATAGGGGTGGGATGACAGAAACGTCCTCGTTGTTTCTCTGAGCCTACGAGGGAGGTGCTGGGGTCAGGGGGCTCTGCCGGGTGGGCTGGTCGAGGCAGAACCCTGCCCAGAGTCGTGGGAGAAGAGAGGTGGGCAAAGGAAAGAAGGCATGGGGCTAGCTGGGGTGGGTGGTCAGGTAGGAAGGTGCCTACCCACCCATCCTGCTGAGTTGGAGAAGGGGACGGGGACCGCAGGGGGGAGACAGCTGTGGCTGTGGGCAGTACCCTCTCTCCAAGAGGCCTGGCGGTGGGGGGCTTTGGGGACACTCACCTTCCTCAGGAGGCTGTAGGACTCCTCATCAAAGAACCGGACCTCATAGGTGCCCGCATGGGCGCTCTTGTGATCTAGGCTCCAGGAAACCTGGGTGGGGTACATTTGGTAAGGGGTGGATACAATGGACATGGTGTTGCTATCAGCGCACAGAGTCCAAGAACCTCAGCTCAGCTGGCCAAGCCGCCCAGGGCTTCAGGCTATGCCTGCGAACAGGTGGCCTCCCCTGGAAGTGATGACCACAGCCTCCCTTACCTGGTAACGTCCCACGTCCTGGCCCCGGGTGACAGGAAATTGTTTTCCACTGACATCAGCATAGAGAGCCATGTTCTGGGGGAGCGGATAAAAAGAGAGTCACCTTCTCCCCTCTCAGGCGGTCTGTGAGGTTCCGCTGTGCCCACGGCCTGGGGTAGGCAGGCTGCCAGGCAGAGTCAGGGACTGAGCTGGGTCTGGTAGGGGAACCAAATGAGAATCCTGGGGGCCAGTCTCTCCATGTTGGTCTTGATCCTTGGGGACCACACCCCCCACTGGCCTGGCCTCCCTAATCCACAACAAGCCTGTTAGCTGAACAGGGGCGGGATGGCTGAAGTGTTCTCCTTTCTTCTCTGAGTCTGAAAGCGGGTACTGGGATCAGGGGTGCCTAAAGAGCTGCCTAAGGAAGGTGGTACCTAAGAAGATCCAACTTCCATCTTTCTTTGGGCCTTCAGGTTGCAGGGGCCCAGGCCAGGGCTGCTCAGTTTTTAAATCACCAAACACCCATGCAGACACACGTTTTGGCCAAGAGCAACCAGGAAGGGGATACAGGAGCCCTGGGGCTGAGCCTGACTCTGTCCCTTCCCACGAGCACGCTTTCCAGACACAGCAAAGTGTCTACCTACACTGCTGCGTGGGGGAGAAGTAGACCTGGCCGGTGAGCTGGATGTTCTTTAATCACCTGTTAGAATCTGGCCTGCCTGTGCCCCAATCTCACCTTCAGCCTGGCAGTGAAACCCTGATGCTTGCTCTGTCCTTGTGGAGCCCCAGGCTCCCTGCCCACCTCTGCCCTCACCCTCTTGGCTGAAGCCCTGCTGCCTCACCTGGACCCTGTTCTTGCAAGTCAAGGAGATCTCCACGATGAAGACAGTCTCAGTAGAAATTACAGCATCTGAGGTGGTATAGTAGGAAGGGGTGATCTGGGGCTCCACACAGGCCTCTGCTGCGGGAAGGGGGCAGAGAGGGAGGGATAAGGCCTGGTTTTCACTCACTGAGTTGTGGTGCAGAAGGGACCACCTTACCCCACTTCCCAGAGCTTATCTACTAAAGACACAACAGGCCCTTTGGACCCTGCCAGGTGGAGTCTGGGAGATGGATCCAAATGACGAATCGGAAGTGCAGGGGTCAAGAGGAGTGGGGTGGCCTTTAAGAAAGGCAGAGAAGGGGATGGGAAGACTTTGTGCAGGTGGAACCTCCATGTCAGGGCAAAAAAACAGGTGAGCATGTTGGGGGGTGGGGAGTGCACTGCATGACTTCACTGCACAACTCGACTGTGCCTGGACCTAGACAGAAAAGCCATGCAATGGTTTAGGGATGCAGCCTACCCTGGAACACCCCAAAAGCCCAGGGCCAGGCTGACCTCAATTCAGAGCCGCAAGGCCCTAGCTAGTTGACTGAAGGCATGATCTGCAGACACAAAAGCACAAAAAACTATGTGGGCTTCCCACATGAAGGGTCTCTGCCCCAGACAGTTGATAGAAAACTAAGACTGGCCCCAGTGGTTCCCGAGGAAAGGAAATGGGCGATCTGGGTCCAAAAGCACAACTTGTCCCCCTGCTGCCCTCAGAGAAAGGACACACCCTCACCATCTCCACACTGCTAGAGGCCACAGGGAAGGAAAGGTGTCACTGAAACCACCAGGCGCCAACTGCTCTAACACGGTGTCAGGGCAGGGCCATGACTTGGGCTGAGGCTTGGGATTAAACAGTGGGAGGAAAATGCCTGGGAAAGACGGTGGGAAGTGGTTCTCAGGAGCCACATTCCCCAGATGCTTCCACACTTTGCCAAGTTTGACATTCTTCCTCCAGACAGAGGAAAGCACAGTTTCATGGTCAGGTTTGTCCTGTCCAGGCATCATTGCCTACAGCCTGGGGAGTTCCTGAGGAGCCAGTGACCAGGATGCGCGTGGTGTGGCCACTGAGGCTGATGAAACACTCCAGGCATCAAGGGCGCTGGCCTGAAGTAGGGCAGGTAAAGTGAAAGTGCTCAAAGTGGCCCTAACCCAGTCCAGACCCCCAGGCCCAATGTGGGCTCCTGGAAGGACCTCCTGCTAAACACACTTCTGGACTCCGGTGTCAGAACTCAGCCAGGCCACTGTTAACAACCTCTCAAGAATGTGAAGCCATCTGACTCTGCTGAAAAGCCCTACACGGATCCAACAAGGCCTTAGGGGACACAAACCAAGTGTCTGATTTAGACACTCATCTTTCCCTCTTCAGGTCTTTTCTAACTCACCTGCACTCTGGGCCCCTCTGCCTGGACCGTCCCTGCATCCTCGCTTCACTCATAGCCCCATTCCTAGGGAGGCCTGACCCCACATCGGGTCAGGTGGTTCCTCTCCACCTGCCCAGTTTCTCGCTCTGATCACCCTACGCTGCAGAGCTTCGCTCCTGCCCGACCGCCCCCCCCCCCCCCCCCCCGCCCAGGCCAAGACCGGAGGCTCTAGGAGTGGCGGCAGGGACGAGTGTCACTTTCCCTGCTGGAGCTGGGGCCAGGCGCACAGAAAGGCTCTGGGAGTCTTCCTCACTGGAACAGAAGGGGCACAGATCAGGCTGTTTCTTCCAGCAGCTCAGCTGCTGGGTGAACGTGTGTAGTGCACGAAAGCGTAGTAGCCTCGGCCGCCGCGACCAGAGACCACCTGCCTCTCGGAGGGAGAAGGCCCAGACCCCCGCTCTGCTAGCACCCGTCCTCCCCCGACGCACCACCAGTCGTTGGTGAGAGGCTCGCCAGAAAAGAACTCCGGCCAGGCCGCTACCTGAGCAGCAGGAGAGGCCGGACAGCAGCAGTAGCGCCAGAGCGCCGAGAGATGCCAGCGCCGCCATCGCCTGTTCTCTGCCAAGGGAAAAAGAGAGCAGTTAGCCTGAACACGAGGAGCAGACGAGGAAGCGCGACGCGTCAGCGGCCGCCGCAGCCAATCGGGCGCCGGCGGGCTGGGCGGGCCTGTGACGTCACCGGCGGTACTGACGTGTCTCCTCCCCAGACCAGACGCCCAGCCGGCTGCCCCCCAAAGATGGCGGCGGCGGCGCCTCCGGCGCCGGAAAAAGGCGTGGGAAACCGGCGCGGCCGCGTGCGTGCGCACTGCCGGGACCACGCCCCGTCCCGAGACGTCGCGTTCTGCCGAGCTCTCGCGAGAGCGGCAGCTGCGTGTCGGAACCTGAGGCTGTCTTAACGTTCTGTCATGGCGCTGAAGGTGGCGACGGCCGCGGTCGGCGCTGCGAAGGCAGCGCTCAGGCCGGCCCTCCTCTGGCGTCCTTGGGAGGTGAGAGGGAGGAGCGGCCCATGGGGACAGCCGCCGCGCTCGCTAAGAGGTGTTCGCACCTCGGCGGGGTTAGGCGGGTCGCCGCCGCGCTCGGACAGTTCTGGAGCCAGATTGGCTGCGGGCCTCGCGAGGGGAGGGGAGAGTGCGCGGCCCGGGGTTGATTGGCCACCTCCGCTGTCAGTGAAGGGGTTAGCTGAAGTTGACCCTGGTCTGGCGCTCCAGGAGTCTGCATATGGTGGCAGGGGAGCTCCCGGAGAGCGAGGGGCAGTGTCACTTTCCAGTGTCCTTGTGGGAACTCTCGTGAGGCGGTCGCGTGTCCAGCCCGCCTTGCTCTTGCCCTCTTGGGAATCCGTTCCTAGCTGCCCGTCCTCCTCGGGTTTCCCTCTTATGAACCTCTCCCAGTGGAGGTGGCCAATCGGACTTTTCGGTGCCCCAGGGGCTTTCCCCACCCTGCAGGCGCTGGGAATGGAAAGGAGCTAGGATTCCTGAAGCTGGCGGTGGGTCGGGAGGCCGCGAGGGCTTTGCTTCCGTCGTTCTCCGTTTAGGATCTTGCTTATTAGGGTCTGATTCCTCTTGTGACACACTTCCATGAGGATAGTATAGTCCCTAGGTGGGTGGGAAGTCCAAAGCGTCATCAAGTCGGGACTGGCCCGGAGGGATGAGAGGTCTGACCTACCTCTCTGGGCTCCAGTTCCCTCTCCTGTCAAAGGATCCACCCACCTCTGACCTTCCAGAACTCAGTGACTTTGCTGACACTCCTTGCGGTCACATCTCCTGGCATGCTTCCCCCCTCTGAGCCCTTGGGAAGGCTGGCCTGTCACAATTTCTGCCTAATTAAATTCTGTTTAAAGTGCTGACTTCTCCCACTTGCTGGCGAGAGGCTTTCCAAAGGTCCCTGGCCGCTAGGCACTTGCAGGATCTTGGTGGGGACATTTGTCTCTTTGCTGACTTCCCCTGTGTGTGTGCTTGTGTTCATATTGGGGCAGGGATGAGGAGACTGAAAGGCTGCTAGCTGAGCAATGCCTTGCCCTGAGACTGGTTGTCTTGGGTATGGGAACCTTTAGAGATGAAGCCCGGATTTTTGGTCCCAATTAGTGGGACCTTATAGGAAAACATGCAGACACCATTGGTACTTGATCCAACAGAAACATGCTGAAGAGAGAAACTTCACTAAAGTGCAGCACGGGAGCCCTTTGGTTGAACCACATACCGTTCTGTACTGCTTTCTGTGGTACTATCAAAGGACAAGGGTAACAGTCCACCTTCCTGCTTGATGAACAAGCTGGAGACCAATGCGTGTATCACATCTTGCCTCGTCCTGGGGTCCTTTGATGGGTAGGTTCACAGAATCTTTGTAACTCCCTGAAGGAAGGGACCTGAGTCTGTCCAGAGCAAGGTCAGGGAAGTCGCTCTCCCGAGAGCTCTCTGGGTCTTTGGCCAAAGCTGGATGGAACATGTAGCATTGGGACCAGGTGAGGGAGAGGTTCAGCCCTGGTGGTAGTCATGGGACCCATGGTCTGGTGGGGTGTCCTTGCACTGAAATAGATCCAGGCCCAGTGTGAGTGGTGGCTTACAATCATGGCCAGGATACCTGCTCTGTGCTCATGGGCCTCAGAACTGGAACCCAGGAGGAATTAGCTGGCAGCCATAGGGGCCAGCCCAGCATCTCCTCATTTGTCACCAGCCTTGCACACTGGCCTGAGGGGCTGCTGAGGTGAAGGGGAGCCCTCATCCCTCAGCTTGGGACTGAACAGCTTGCATACCTCTTTTTGCTTAACGCTTCCAGTGGTCAGATAAAGTAGGCACCTCTGTTCCATGGATTTCAGGTAAGGGGAAGAAGCTTAGCAAGGTTAAGCTATTTGCCTCCAGGAGCAGTGGACAGAGGCTTTGGACTGAGGTCTCCCTAGCCTCAGAACCTGCCTTATCTTTCTTCATCTTCTAATGTGTTCATTTCAGTCAAGAAATGCGTTTCATTTCTTGCCAGCTCTGAACTAGGCATTCTCCTGGGTCCTGGGGTGATAGCAGGAGATCAGACAGACATGGCGTCCACTATGTGGGGCTCAAGTGTTGGAGAAGGAGTGAGGCAGCTGTAACCTAGGGAGATGGGGATTGGGAGGAAGGGAACGAGTAGGGCTTTGTAACCCAGGGGAACCAGCAGCTCAGCAGCCTTAGGGCATCAGGGAAGGCTTCCTGGAGGAAGGGCAATCTAAGCCACCATGCGCAAGTTTGTGTCGAGAGCCTATAGACAGATGAATCTAGATACTGACAGTTGCTAGAAGGCAAACAGAAAAACCCCAAGTGTGTATCTGGCTCCTGATCCGGGGGCTCCGTGGATCAGTAGAAACCCAAGGAGCATCTTGTCCTGTTCATCACCCCCTTCCTAACTCCTGTGCCTACAGAGCTTTGTGCAAGCGGGTACCTTGTGAATACCAGCTGGAAAGACCCAGATGGGATGGTTAGCCTCTGCCTGAGCTTTCTAGACTCCTAGCAGGAAGGCAAGGCTCTTTGAAACATGGCCACGGTGACTCTGTCATTGGCTGGCATCCTCTGCTGCTCCCCCAGCAGGCAAGTGGCAGGGCATCCCTGAGTGAGAAGGAGGGACTGTGGCTCGGTCCCCACTTTTTTGCATTGAGGGGCACGCAGGTGGGGCCCCCAAGGAGGAAAGTGTGGGCCTATAGCCCCCTGTGGCAAGAGCTGGGAACTGGGCTTCTTCCTCCAGGGAAGTGTGGGGACTCCAGATGGGTCCCTCTGAGCACCTGTCCATTTGACTCAAGTGGCTGTTGCTCTGAAGCTCTCAGGCGTAGCACTGACATGACCACATGTGGCCGTTGCGAGTGGGGGTTTGGGGACATCTGTCATCCATGCAGGCCATGAAGCAGCTTTGCAAACCTTTATGAAGGCCTTGATTAAGGATGAGCATCTGCTCTTCTGATCCTAGAGGGCTATTCCCCATGCGGCCAGTAGGGCTCATCTCTGGCTGGGCAGAGGGCTGGGTGCTATCTTTTCCCCTCTGGTTTCCATGATCCAGATCATCGCCATGTTTTGACCGTATGCTGCTTTTGTAATAAGGAGACCTAATGGAAAAAAAGGATGTGGATGATGGTCATGGTACCCTTGTGGTTTGCTATTATGGTTTCCGTTTTGTACTGTGTTGAGTGTGCCAATTTCTGCTCACTCTACAGACCTCTCTGAGCAGGAAAAATTTTCTGAGAAAACTCAGAAACAGCAAAAGGCAAGGAGGGAAGTATCAACATTTCTGTAAATGTCTTTGGACAGCGGAAGCTCCAGAACCACAGGGCCTGTCTGGGCATGGTGGGGGTACCCACCTCCCCTGCCAGGAGCTCGACTGACCCTGGCCAACTTGACAACAACCACTGGCATCTGGGTTCTCTCTGGCAGGTTCTAGGTGCCCACGAGGCCCCCCGGAGGAGCTTCTCAGTAAGTAACCTGCCCTAGTGCATACGGGCACGTGTCTGTCTGTACATGGGTGCAGAGGCGTGGGTGTGCAGATACGTGCGGGTGGGTTTGTGGGCACCTGGGGTGCAGAGGGATGTGTATGTGGGCACGTGTGTGCGCCACGCCTCTTGGCTCCATCCCCTCCATGTCTCCCCTGAGGCGCAATCTCCACCTCTCCTCCTTCCCTCCTCTCCTCTCCTCCTCCCCTGAACCCTGGGGGCAAGGCCCGGTTCTCCAGGCCCTGCCTTGTTCTTCTAACCTCGACTGATCTGTGTCTTCTTCCTTCCTGTCCCCCACCTCTAGCAACAAACAATTGTGAGTATCCTTCCGGTCTGCCTGTTTGTCAGGTTGGGGGCTTTTAGTGGCTTTGGGGTTGACCCAGGTCCAGGCGTAGGTGGGACTGGCATCTGTGGTTGCCCTCCTGACGTGGGGGTGCTGCAACCCCCCATGAGCAGCACTGCACCATGGGTGGGGCAGGGCATATGGTTGGGGTACCCTGAGCTGGCACCTCCCAATTGGCTGGCCCACTGGGTCAGGGCTCGAAGGAGGAAGGGAACTGAAGGCCTGCCCTCCCTCCCCCTCCCTTCCAGCCCCCGTCGGCAAAGTATGGTGGGCGGCACACGGTGACCATGATCCCGGGAGATGGCATTGGGCCAGAGCTCATGCTGCACGTCAAGTCGGTGTTCAGGTACAGAGCCCCCTGAACCCAGCCAGGGGGACCCTGAGAACTGGGCACCACAAGGATAGCGAGCCAGTGGTGGGCAGCCCCTTGTTCTGGTGCCTGCCCTCCTGCCAGGCTAAGCCAGGTGAGGGGAAGGGTGGAAGCCGAGCGGCTCATGCCATCATGGAGTGTCAGGGCACCCCTGTCAGCTGGCTCAGTCTCTCCTTGGCCAGAGCCCGGGCAGAGTGGGCAGCAGCAGAGGAGAGACCCCCGCACTCTGTGGTAGGGGCCTGGGGTCACCATCCTGATCCCGCTCTGCCTCAGGCATGCATGTGTGCCTGTGGACTTCGAAGAGGTGCACGTGAGCTCCACCGCCGACGAGGAGGACATCCGCAATGCCATCATGGCCATCCGTCGGAACCGCGTGGCCCTGAAGGGTGAGACTCCCTTGTGAGCTGACCCTTGTCCCTGGGCACCCATGGGTGCTGCACTTCGGTGGTCTTGGTGTCTCTGGCTGCTGCGGGAGCCTGCCCAGGCATGGGCTACCTCCCGCCCGGGGCCGCCCTCTCTGCTGGAGTCAGCTGTGGCTCTCAGGGTCTTCCTTCACACACCGGGTGTCACACTGATGCAGGTTTAAGCCCCCATGGGTGGCCTTGACTCCAGTCGGCACAGCTGTGGAAGTTACAGCTGGGAGCTTGACCCTTGCTGACTGTTCCTTGGTTGGGTCCAGCTCCTTAAACTGTTTCCATCACTCATTTTGCACACTTGAGCCCATCACCTCTGCTCTATAAGAGCAGTGAGCGAGCTGAGACGAAGGTAGAGATGCAGGCCCTGGCTGACGCCTGGAAGGGCTGACATGCCAATGATAGGGTGCCTGAGGCAGCCCTGGGGGGACCTGAAAAGGGCCCCCTCAACTTGGCATCCTCTGACTGCCTTCTCTCAGGGGCAGCTGGCCTTCTGGGTACCCTGGTTCCAGCCAAGGTGAAGCCGTGGTCTTTTACAGGCAACTCCTGCCTGCCCCCAAGCTGGAGCTCTTGTGGCACCTTGACACAAGGCGTGGCATGAACCCTGGCCAAGCTGCCCTTGCAGCTTGACCCTGGCCTTGCCAAGCCTCACCCAGGGTCTAGCAAGACCTTCTGGCTAGCTGTCAGCTGTTTTCATCTCTTCCTTCATCAGTATTTATCGAGTGTCTGTGACATGCCAGGAAGCTATCAGTGAACCCAACACACAGAGGCACACATCCATCCGCCCTCATGGTGTTTTGACTGCAAGTCTGCTAGGGTGTTCTATGAAGCCCTGCTCCCACCAGCTCAAATGTGGGAGTACGCCAGAGCCAGGGCCCCTCTCCAGCCTGCTGGTCTTGTTTCTGTCCTGCAGGCAACATTGAAACAAACCACAACCTGCCCCCATCCCACAAATCGCGAAACAACATCCTTCGGTGAGAGCCAAGGGTGCAGCATGGATGCTGGGTGGGGATGGCGGTGGCTGCGGCCAGCTGATCTGATATGGTGCGCCTGCAGCACCAGCCTGGACCTCTATGCCAACGTCATCCACTGTAAGAGCCTACCAGGTGTGGTGACCCGGCATCGGGACATTGACATCCTCATCGTCCGGGAGAACACAGAGGGCGAGTACAGCAGCCTGGAACATGAGGTGAGTGGGGCATGGGGGGCACCTGGCTAGGCCTGTGGTCAGGAAGGCCATGCCTGGAGGGAACCTCATGCCAGAGGGCAGGTTCTGACAGGGTATGGGTCTCCGGACCCTCCTCACCTTCCCAGAGTGTGGCAGGCGTGGTTGAGAGCCTGAAGATCATCACCAAGGCCAAGTCCCTGCGCATTGCTGAGTACGCCTTCCAACTGGCCCAGGAGAGCGGGCGCAAGAAAGTGACAGCCGTGCACAAGGCCAACATCATGTATGTCCCCCATGCCACCCCTCCACGCTGGGGCCTGGGCCTGCTCTCAGTGCACATGTCGGAGGGAGGCGGAACAGGATTCTGCCCACTCTGCAGACGGAACTGGTGGTTCTGTGGCACCGGTGAATCCCTTCCCTCTGGCGGGCAGTGGCTGTGACCAAGCCGGTGTCCTGCATTCCCCTAGGAAACTGGGCGATGGGCTCTTCCTCCAGTGCTGCAAGGAAGTGGCAGCCCGCTACCCTGAGATCACCTTTGAGAATATGATCGTGGACAACACCACCATGCAGGTAGTTGGGCTGCCATGCTGCATGGGCCCCTGCCCTGGGTGCATGGGCCTACTGGTGCTCCAACTCCTGACTGCTCCTCCCTGCCTCACAGCTGGTGTCCCGGCCCCAGCAGTTTGATGTCATGGTGATGCCCAATCTCTATGGCAACATCGTCAACAACGTCTGTGCCGGGCTAGTTGGGGGCCCTGGCCTTGTGGCTGGGGCCAACTATGGCCATGTGTATGCCGTGTTTGAGACGGTGAGTGCCACCAGCGATGCCAAGGCTATGGGCCTTTGTGAACTAGAGCTCAGTTCAGTTGCTCAGTCATGTCTGACTCTTTGTGACTCCATGGACTACAAGCATGCTAGACCTCCCTGTCCATCACCAACTCCCAGAGCTTGCTCAAACTCATGTCCATCGAGTCAGTGATGCCATCCAACCATGTCATCCTCTGTTGCCCCTTCTCCTCCCGGCCCCAATCCCGCCCAGCATCAGGGTCTTTCCCAAATGAGTCAGTTCTTTGCATTAGGTGGCCAAAGTATTGTAGCTTCAGCTTCAACATCAGTTCTTCCACTGAATATTCAGGACTGATTTCCTTTATGATGGACTGGTTGGATCTCCTCTCCTCCAACACCACAGTTCAAAAGCATCCATTCTTTGGCTCTCAGATTTCTTTATGGTCCAACTCTCACACCCATACGTGAAAGTTAAAGTGGAATCGCTCTGTTGTGTCTGATTCCTTGCGACGCCATGGACTGTAGCCTGCCAGGCTCCTCTGTCCATGGGATTCTCCAGGCAAGAACACTAGAGTGGGTTGCCATTTCCTTCTCCAGGGGATCTTCCTGACCCAGGGATTGAACCTGGTCTCCGTCATTGCAGGCAGACTTTTTACCATCTGGGCCACCAGGGAAGTCCACATACATAACTACTGAAAAAACCATAGCTTTGACTAGACGGACCTTTGTCGACAAAGATCAGCAAAAAACTAGTTCATACACTTTCTAGTTCAGTCATTGAAAGTAAGCAATTTAGTGGTTTCTAGAATATTCAGAATTGTGCAGACATCCTCACTAATTCTAGAACATTTTCATCACCATAGAGAGAAATCTTGTAGGCCCTCGCCCTCTGCGATAGCCCACTCTGTAGAGTGTGCTTCTCTCTGAATCTGAATAAATCCACTTCTTACTTACAAAACAAAACAAAACAAGAAATCTGGTAATTGTGGCCAGCATTCTCTGTCCCCTCCCCCCCAGCCCCTGGCACCAATCTCATCTGCTCAGTCTCTGGATTTGCCTGTTCTGGACAGTTCACACCAATGCAGGGTACCCTCGACATTCTTACATTCACCAGTTCCCTCCTTTTTCATATCACCTCTTCCAGGCTACAAGGAACACAGGGAAGAGTATTGCCAATAAGAACATTGCCAACCCCACAGCTACGCTGCTGGCGAGTTGCATGATGCTCGACCACCTCAAGTAAGTGGCTTCTCAGTGCCCGGCTATCAGCCCCCAGACTGCGTCCAGAGGACTGAACTCTGTTCTTCCTCCTCAGGCTTCACTCCTATGCCACCTCCATCCGCAAGGCCGTCCTGGCATCCATGGACAATGAAAATGTGAGCCCCCCCCCCCCCCAAACCCCAACTCCCGCCCAGGTTGAGCTGATAGGATGCCCAAGGGGCTGGAAATGGTGACCTAGCGCCACCACGAGGAGGGTGACACCAGGTTGGCTGGGCCTTTTGGGCCTTAGCTGGTACCGCGGCCCGCCTGGTGACCCTTCCAGCTCCTGCAGGCCACAGAGTGTAGTGGGCAGCCCTGGGCTGCCTGCAGGCCAAGGCTCAGGGATTGGCCAGATCCTAGCGTGTGCCCAAGCTTGCCTGTCTCCTGTAGATGCACACCCCAGACATCGGGGGCCAGGGCACCACGTCAGAAGCCATCCAGGACATCATCCGCCATATCCGCGTCATCAATGGCCGGGCAGTGGAGGCCTAGACTGTCCCCGGGACTGTGGAGGCCCACTCTTCAGACCTTCTTGGCGCTTCCATCACCCTGGCTGGCTCACTGGGCGGACCCAGAATAAACCCACTTCCTCCCCAGCCCTTGGCAGCGTGCTTTTGTCACTATGGACGCGGGTGTTTCAGGTCACACTTTATTAAGAAAAGAAACAGCACACTTCCCATTCAGAGGGCTCCTCTGTGAGGGTTGGGGGGCAGAACACATTCTGAAAGGGCCTGGCCCCAGCAGATCCCTCTGTCCTGCCCCGCCCAGGTGGGTATGAGAAAGCTCCCACTCAGCAGGGTGGGCAGAAACTGTCCTACTTTCCCTGAAGGCACTGGGGGCCAGGGGGTTGGGAGGGAGCCGGGCCTGCCCCAAGCTGCCCAAAGTGCCCGCGGGGCCTAGGGATTGAGCCAAGGGTGCTGCAGGCAGTCGGCTGCGCTGGCCCGCTTTTCAGGGATGTATTCCATCATGGGCAGCAGGAAGGCGCTGAACTGCGTGGCCTGTTCCAGGGGCCACTCATACTTCTCCATGAGCACCTCGTACAGACCCCAGTGCTTGAGGTTGTGGATGTGCCGCAGCTCCCCTGGGGGCAGGCCGGCACGCCACAGGTCAGCCTCCACCTGGGAGGCCTGTCATCTGAGACCCCTCGCTGGCCCCCAAGTTCCCACCCCGCCTCTCCATCCAGGTGGCCCCACCTCTCCGGTTGAAGAACTCCCGGGAATAGCGGCCCGAGAGGGCAAAGGCTGGGGGGATGTCTCCTAGCAGCTCCACGATGTGGGCGATGTGGTCTGTGGACAGAAAGGGAGCCAGGAGGTCGGCCAGGCGGCCGGGAGGTCCCGAGGCTGGACCCTAGGGTTTGCCACCTCCTACCCTCATCACGACTGTAGTCTTCTCCCGAGTGTGGTTCGAACAGGTAGTCACCAGTGGCCAGCTCAAAGGCCTGGAAAGGGAAGAGGGTAAGGTGGTTCGCCCCGGTGAGTCTGCCTGGGTGGGGGACAGCTGCAAGCAGACATACCATGCACGCCGTGCTCCAGATATCAGCTGGGGGCCCGTACTCGGCGCCGATCAGCACCTCCACAGCCCGGTACTGCCGCGTCTGGATGTCCTCAGTGAAGTGCTTGTGCTGGAGGCAAGGCGAGCCCAAGGGAGGGGCTGGGGCCAGGGCTGGCCTGCCCTTAGTGGCTCCCCACGCGTCTCCCACCTCCTGTGGGCCCATGCACCCCAGGAGCATCTGGGGTTTGCTCTGGGCATCAGGGGCCCCCCTTGTCCTAAGAGGGCCTGGCAAGGTGACCTGAGACTGAGGCTGGCCCCTGCA